>NC_133618.1:414133693-414871193 GCF_048593235.1 Sminthopsis crassicaudata | reverse complement strand
TCTGGAACAAATATCATCTAAGAAAGTAAAACCAAGTGTTTGAACTGACTGACAGGCCATGTGCTGGTGTCATTTTCTATTACCAAAGACTCTAATCATGATTCCCCACAAAAAGTTTTCAAACAAAAACTCAATTCTTCAAAATCTCTTGTGCCCCAGTCAAAAGAATTTAACATATCCAAAAGAAAAAAAGTGTTCAAATGGTGAGTGATTCTCTTTAATATGTTCCTTCTTTCCTCCCCTGTCCCCTATAGTTTGACAACAGTTAACAACTGTGGGGGGTGGAAGGGGAGGAAGATTTTTTTCTAAACTCCATTTGTCAGGTCCAGTTCTCTCGGTCCATCTCTTTTTTTCTCCTCACCTGGGCCTCACACTATGGCATACACCCTAGAGGTATTCAATAAACACTGATTGATAATGACAACATGCAACTGTGTTTAAAGACCATGGATGATTTGTAAATGGAGACATACCTGCAAGAGGAAAGACCTTTAAATGTTACTAACATTTGTTTCCTTGACTTTTTGCAAGGTTATGGATCACACATGGATTCTTGCAACCATTGTAATAGCAATGGAATCATCTTCATGCATATGCATACGTATGTTTGTTTATATATATAATTTCATTATCATATCATATATATATGTATATATATACCATATATATTCATAACTATCACATTGTATATATACAACCTTATATATATATCACATGTTTATATTCATGTGTATATATGAATATTTTTCACATGTATTCTCTAAACAAAATACTATCAACAGAATTAAAATCCTGTGTTTGAACTGACATTTTAATGGATGCCTATTTATGGGGAATGTTGTAGAAAGAATCTCTCCCCTAATGTAAATAATGTCTAATATTTCTTCCAAGTCTGAAAGTGTAGGACTAATGTTCTGAATGGTCATCATTGTGTACATCAATAATCTGCGTCTACTATTAAAGACACAAATATTAAAGGGGTTGAAGATAAAACTAAATATTAATTGACCATAAGATATAATATGTTTCTTTTAAAAAACTGAATTCTTGTTACTAGTTGTCTTTATGCTCATAATATCTGTATGTCTTATTCTTCTAGGCAGCTAGCAGGCACTCTGAATAAAGTGCTGACCCCAGAAGTAGAAAGACCTGAATTTAAACCCTGCTTCAAAACAATTACTGACAAACTGTATGATCTTACGTATTTTATTTAATTCCTTTGTCCCTGTTTGTAATTGTAAAACAGGAATAATGATACTATTATAATATAATTATAATAATAATTCCCCTACAGGGAAATTAGAAATACTAAATTAGATTATATATGTAAAAACATTACAAATCTTAAATCACAATATATAAATGCTAGTTATTTTTATAAATGAAACCATCCTTCATCATACATTGTTTATATCAGCCTAAATAAATTTTACATTGGTTTACTGTATTATAGAGATGGATGATAGATAGATAGACAGACAGATAGATAAGGATTTTGTGATTTCATTGATATATGGAATTTCCTTCTTTTGAGTCAGATCAAAAACTTCTCTGAAATTTACAAGTTCTAAAGTTAACTCTTGCAAAGAGAGATTAAGAGTCTAGGGTCACATAACAATTATCTATGTTTCAGAAAATTTGAACTCAGGTCTTCTTAGCTCTGAGACCAGGTCTCAATACATTTGGCTATGTAATTTCTTACCACATATTTATTCATTTATTAGTCTATCTGTCTATTCATTCATTTATTTGTATGCTTGTGTTTTCCTGACAATAGCGCTTTGATATCTCTTTGGATGTTTTGTTTTGTTTTGTTTTGTTTTGTTCTGTTTTACATTTTTAGTACCTGGAGTTTAATGTCTGGCACATAGTAATAATAGGTACTTAATAAATGCTTATTGGAGAATTGATTTTAAGGATTAGACTTTATCATGAAAATCATCTCAAGAGCATGTGAGAATAGAGAAATTACTTAATTTCTTAGAACCTCTAGACATATCACCTCCTAACTTCATGCTTTTAGATAAACTGTCCCATATCTAAAATACACATCTTTCTGATCTTTTTCTGCTGGAATCCTTAGGCTCTGCTCAACTGTCACCTCTGCTAAGAAGCCTTTTCTGATTTCCTATAACCTCCAATGAGGGACTCTATTCTCTCCTCAAATTACTTGTTTTTGTTCTCTCTCTCTCTCTCTCTCTCTCTCTCTCTCTCTCTCTCTCTCTCTCTCTCTCTCTCTCTCTTTCTCTCTCTCTCTCTCACTCTCTCTCAGAGTGTGTGTGTGTGTGTGTGTGTGTGTGTGTGTGTGTGTGTGTGTGTAATTTTGAGAATAGAAATTTCTTCATTCTTGTTTCTGTATACCCAATGCCTTGTACAGGGCATAACTAACATAGTTAGAGGCAAAAAAAAAAAATCAAAAAAACAAAAAGAAAACACGCTGAATTAATTCAGATTCAATATGAACGAGTATAGCAAAGAACAAAAGATAAACTTTTTTCATATATCTTGCTTTAATTTGACTCCGGGTTAGCATAAATTTCCTGAAAAATATTCCTGACCACAGATATCTAAAAACATCTTAAAATAAAATAGTACAGCATAATTAAGTATTATGCTAGTTAGATACTGAGGCAGCTGATAACTCATTGAATAGAGGATTGGGCCTGGAGTCAGGTTGGACTTGAATATAAATCCAATGTCAGATATTTCCTACCTGTGTGACTGTGGGCAAATCATTTAACTCCTGATTTTCTGACAAAAGATCCACTGGAGAAGGAAAAAACAACCCATTCCAATATATTTATCAAGAAAACCACACGAACAGTTAGTCTGTAGGGTAATGAAGAGTTGGACATGTTTGAATGAGTGAACAATAACAAAATCTAAGTACTAGTTATTTTAATTATTAATGAATTTATTTAATAATATTAAGTACAATTAATAATGTATTTCTAGTAATAAAACAATATCTATCTTTCATGTTCAACATGTCGGTGGGAAGGACTATGCTAGCAATAACTTCTGTTTCTCTAGTGTCTGTGATTGCTGAAGAAGAAGGTACTACAAGGACTGCAGTGGAAGTTTGCACACTGCATCTCCACTAAATTTGCTTCCTCGATGACCTTTCTCTTCTTTTGTTTTCAAGCATCTTCCCAGTAAGTGCATCATCTCTGCTGGGCTGATCTCTCTGCTTGACTCCCTAGCAAGTATCTTCTCTATAAGTCAGTTCCCAACTAATAGGACTTAAATTCATGGTTGTCCTTTCTCTTGCTTGCCAAAGTCACATCTTTGAAGGTTCTTCCTTCTTTGGATTTATGCTCTCTCCAGGGATGGGAAGTTTTAGGATTGTGCTAGCAGTGGTGTAGCTAGTCTTCAACTAATGTTAACTTTTCCTAGCAATGCAATAAGAGACATTTCTTTTTTAATGTTTTAAAAAAGAGATAAGATATCTTGTTGTTCAGTTGTTTTTCAGTCATGTCTGACTCTTCATGACTTCATTTGGAGTTTTTGTTCCCGTTTAATTTCAGATCATTCTTTACATAGTATTTCCTGGATACTGACATCAATGTCAGCTGATTCATGTGACTTGAGGGAGATAGGGTTTACATAGCACCCTGATGGACATTATTAACTCTTTTAAAAATGTAATATTCAGCTGTCTCTGAAAAAAATGGAAAAATCTAGAATGAAATAAATCTATACTAAAGTACATCTAAGCTTTTCAAATAAAAAGTAAATCCCCTCCTTGGGTGGGATCCACATTATCATGCAATTTGCAAGCTTGCCCACGTGAGCTAGTTTCAGGGACTTTTAGATCCATGGAGTTGCTATTAAAGCGCCATCAAAGCATTTCTGACTCGATAGAATTAATCATGAAATCTGTTCCTGCCAGCTCACTTATCATATTCGAAATATTAATTTAGAGCAAAATTAAATCGGACACCCACCGACAGCAACATTTTGCCCTTCAGAACTCCCCTTCATATTGATTTATTAACGGCTGCCAGAACAGAGTACCAGAGCAATTTATTACTTCTTTCTGGATGTTTCTTTGTGCTTACAAATAGTCCTCTGGAGTGAGAGGTGTTATCTGACAGCCTCTTGACAAGGGTGGAATTTTTTTTCAATTTGCATAACATTCTTTGGATTTATTGGGATTTAAGGCAGAAGTTTCATTTTATTACCAAAAGCAATGGGTGGTTTGCCTCTGGAAATTTTAAAACCAGTTTGGTCATTTGATAATAATGGAAGTCAGGCATAATATAAAACTTAGTGCACCACTGAATCCACTCTCCATTTGCAATGAGATGCCATAAAATACAGAAAGGAAGCATAGGGTGTCATTTTATGAACTACGTAAATATCATTTTTTTTTTTTTTTTTTTACTTCTGCCATTAAGATCTTAAATACCTGAGCTGTAGCACTCAGCCACCGGTGATGAAAAGATTAGATGATCAACTCTTTGGGTATGTACTTACTCCAGGCAGTAAAAGTAAACAGCCCTCTAATCTTCAGATTAAGTGGCCTTCTTGTCTAGGATGACACCACATAATCATACTGAGCAGTATTTATTGAGATAAGGGAAGGGGTTGGGGAGAGACCTATTTATTGAACTACTCACAAAATAGCACATCATTGCACAATTGTCCAAAGGCTTAATCCTAGTAATGGTGGTCATTTATTCCATTAAATTCGTATAATTAAGTATTCATTCATTCAGCAATCATTTATTAATTATTGCCTTTATTGAAGGACCTGAGCCAGAGAATAGAGATTTAGATTATAAAAAGAAAATATTGCCTGTCTTTAAAGAGCTTACAGTCTCAGTGAGAGAGAAAGTATAGCAACTAATTAGTACAATGAATTGAATACTTAGTGGAGTCAAAAACCTGAATTCACTTCTAGCCTCAGAACTTCATTAGCTCCACCTACTCTTGGCAAGTCACTTCACTTCTGTTTGCCTCAGTTTCCTCAATTGTAAAATGGGGATAATCACAGCACTTAACACCCAGGGTTGTTGAAGTAATAATTAGAAAGCAAATAGTATAGTATCTGATACATAGAGTTGTTCAGTCATTTCAGTCAGTTCAGTCAACTCTTGATCACTCCTTTTGAGTTTGTCAAGGATACAGGGATAGATCACCATTTCCTTCTCCAGCTCATTTTACATTTGAGGAAATTGAGGCAAACAGGATTGAGTGATACCCAGAGTCACACAGCTAGTATCTGAGGCCAGATTTGAACTCACAAAAATTAGTCCCCTGGCATAAAATAGGTTCTATGTTAATGTGAGCTATGATGTATATGGATAATTTTGCATCATTATGCATATAGAAAATTCTGTACAAAATATATACAAAATAAATTAAATTCATCAACATTTATAAAGTGCCTATGTAAGTGCAAAACATTGTAGAAGATGTTGGAGATACAAAGATAAAAACAAAATAGTCCCTGCCCTCAATGAACTTAGTGGAGGTGGCATAAAAACATGGATACATATAAATTAATATAAATATATATACAAGATAAATAAAAAGTAATTTTGATGAGGGAAGAGGCAAAAGACCTAGGAAAGTAGAACTCGAATTGGGTATAAAGAGATTGATTTTCATCCATTTTGGTTGGGAGATTACTTCCTGTTTGGAGACCAACACATTTCTCACAAGAATAAAGCTTTAGGAACTTCAATCCAAGTAGGGAAGCCAAACTCCCTAAGCAAAGTATATTTATTTCCATGAAACCTCTTTAAATAGGAGATAAGGAGGATACCAGCAAGTTGTATGTTCGCTACTTACTATTTCTTCATCCTCAGCACTATTGTCAACTTTTGACCCTCAGTTCTTCCCTAGACCATTACCTTTAAACTATACTATTTTCCTTTCCTTTTTAACTATATAATGTCCCTTATCCCTTTATCCTATTGAAGTTATTGCCTTGACAAGTCTCCCCTTCTCCAATCAATTACTCATTCTCCACTGCTTTCCTTCCTACTTACACACTGCAGAATAAGTTAAAATAAATGTTGAAACCATGCTTTCTCGCTCTGCTGGAAGGGAAGAAGAGGGCCTTCTAGAATATGGCCCTCACTTCCGTGCTATAATCAATTTTCCTAGCCTACTCACAGTAATAGTTTCCCCCAACATTTCCACCCTTCTTAAAGCCTCCCAGATGTTTACATAAACCCCCCCCAATATTTCAGATGATAATCTTGCCTCATTTAACAGAGAAAAAAAAAACTGAGGGCATTAATAAACATCTCTCTTTCTCTTCTGCTATACATTTCACATCACTCAGATGCTTTCTTCCACTATCTCCCACTTCACTCCTAATTCACCCTAACCCTTGCCAAGGAAATCCTTCTAGATGCATAACTGATACCAATGTCATCCTCTATTCTCCAACAGATTTTCCTCTCTATTATCCCTACTTGCTCATTAATCTTCAATAGTTCCTTGTATATCAGCTAGCTCATTACTGCCTAAAAACATTTCCATTTTGTGACAAAACTCATTGAGGTGGCTGACTGTACTAAGTGCTTCATTTTCTTTCCATGTTATTCTTAATTCTTTGCAGTCTAGTTTGTAACTTTATAATTCAACCAAAAGAGTTCTATTAGCCTTTTTGGAGCTTTATATAGGTCATACTAACAATGGATATTCTCCCGGGTTTCATTCCAGACTCTCTTCTAGTCTCTCTATACATTATTTCGTTTGATGATACTGATATCTTTTCATATCCATACAGATGATTCTCAGATATACTTATCTAGCCCTAATTCTCATTTAGCCTCTAGTCTAGCATCTCCAACTGCTAATTAAATATTCAAAATGAATGCTCCATAGACATCATAAACTCAAAAATTTCAAAACTGAACACATCGTTCTTTCCAAATTCTCCCCTCTCTCTAATTTTTGCTTTACTGGAAATGATACCACCACCTTCCTAATCAGCATAAATATTCTTAAATGACGTCAAATCCCAGGAAATGAGCTAAATGCTGGATACAAATACAGATAAAAGTTTCCACTCTCAGGGAGCTCACAATCTAATGAGGGAGACAATAGGTAATCAATTATGTATAAACAAACTTTATAAAGGCCAAATTGAAAATAATCAAGAGAGGACAAGACCTATTAAGTGGGACTGAGATGAGGAAGGAGAGCATTCCAGGCATGCTCAGAGCTGGGTGACAAAGTGTCTTATTTAAGAAACAATAAGGGGGCGGAGCCAAGATGGCGGAGAAGAAACACACGACTCAGTGAACGTCCTCACTCCCTCACAACCAATTAGATAAATTAAGTCTCAAAATTAGCTCAGGACTGATAGATACCACAAGGACTGGAAGCACGACTTACCAGCTGAAGAGAATCTGGAGTTTCAACAGGAAAGGTCAGTTCTCAGGGGAGGAATAAGAAAGACCAGCACAGACGGTGGGGTAGGGGCACGCTGCGCCCATTGCGCTGGGAAGGGCTCTGGGATCAGAGAAGCCACTGAGGTAAAGGAATCTGGCACAGGCTGTTAGCTCTTCTCTGCTAATTATTTAGCAGTTCAGAAGAGAAAGCCAAAATATTTTAAAACTCAGATTAGATTTTCCCCGGACCCTGGGGTTGACTCAACAGACTCGGCACCAGGGGGTGTGGCCTCAGCTACCACCTGAGAATAGTTAAGAGATTGACAAGTGGGTGGATACGGCCCAAGGCAACACACACTGCCTAGCTTAGCTGGAGGGAGTGGAACTCAGCTCCAGGAAGTCCCAGAGAAGCGGAACCTTTGAACTAGGGACCGCGGTTTCTGGCAGACACTTCCAGTTTGAGCGCAGGGGCTTCCCACGTCACCTGCTGCAGACATCCACTCTTCACCCGGACACATAGGCTGGGCTTCGTGCTGTCTTCACTATTCTACGCCCTCGAAGCACAGTAGTGCTAATCACCTCTGAGGCACTTCCAGGGAGGGGGTGGGGAACTCTCTCCCAGAGCTCTCTCTTAGCTCAGGCTCAGGAGCCGCTGCATCCATCCGGTCTGGGAGGAAGCTGGTAAAGAAGTAAATAATTTCCTACCCCAGAGACAGACCCCAAAAGACTTTTTCAAGTATGAGCAAAAAAGCTAGAAAAACCATAGATTCTTTCTATACAGAGAAAGAGCGGGTGTCCAACCCCGAGGAAGTTGACAGCAGAGAATCAACAGACAACAACCTAAAGGGGAACGATTCCTGCCCCCCATCACATAACTCTCTCCTAGAAGAAGCTCTTAAAAAATTGAGGGAGATCGAAGAAAAATGGGGAAAAGAAAGGGAAGTTATGATAGAGAATAACAACGTCCTGAAATTGGAGTTGGAAAAAATAAAGAATTCACAGGAGATGCAGGGAAACAAAATTAGTGAATTAGAAAAGGTTAAAAAAACACAGGAAAGTAGGATTTCTGAATTGGAAAAGATAAAAAAGTCTCAAGAAAATAGAATTTCTGAATTGGAAAAAGAAAATAATTCTCAAAAAAAAAAATTAGGGAAATGGAAAAAAACTCAATAGAGCAAAATAATTCATTTAAAAACGAAATTGGGCATTTACAAAAAGAACTAAAAACTGTGAAAGAAGAAAATAACTCCTTAAAAGTCAGGATGGAACAAATAGAAATGAATGATTCACAGAGAACCCAAGAATCAGTCAAACAAAACAAAAAAAATGAGAAGCTGGAGAACAACGTCAAATACTTACTGGGAAAATCTATAGACCTGGAAAATAGATCTAGGAGAGATAATCTGCGGATTATTGGACTTCCAGAAAACTATGACCAAAAAAAGAGCCTAGATTCTATTTTACAGGAAATTATCAAAGAGAACTGTCCAGAGATAATAGAAACAGAAGGGAAAGTAGATGTGGAAAGAATTCATCGAACTCCTTCTGAAATAGACCCTAAAAAAAGAACACCACGGAATATTGTGGCTAAGCTGCAGAATTACCACACAAAGGAGAAAATCCTGCAAGCAGCTAGAAAAAAACAATTTAAATACCAAGGTGCCACAATAAGGGTCACCCAAGATCTGGCTGCCTCCACATTAAAAGATAGAAGGGCCTGGAACCTGATATTCCGAAAGGCAAAAGATCAAGGACTGCAACCAAGAATGAACTACCCAGCTAAGTTTAGCATCTTTTTCCATGGAAGAAGATGGTCATTCAATGAAACAGAGGAATTCTATATGTTTCTAAGAAAAAAACCAGATTAAACAAAAAATTTGATCTACATCCACAAGAATGAAGAGAAACAGAAAAAGGTACACAGAACCCTTGAGAACTGTAACTCTGTTGTGGGTATATAAAAAATACTCAAGGATAATTTGATTTTACTGATATAAAAGAAAAAAAGGGGGGTGTGGTAAAGGGAAGGAGGTCGGTTCAGAAAAAGGGGAAGGTGTGATAAAAAGAGGGAAACTACATCCCAGGAAGAGACATAGAAAATACACCATATCTGAGGGAACTTAGTGAGGGGGAGAATCATTGTGTGAATCTTACTCTCATCAGAAGAAGAATTTCTCATTTTCAGAGAATTTTCTCTCACCTCATTAAAAGGGGGGAGAGGAAAAGGGGAAAGGAAAAGGAGAATAAGTGAAGGGACTTGGAGGGAGGGGGGAGGGATCCTAAAAAAAAAAAAAAAAGAGGGAGGGTTGCGCGTCACAAGGGGGGTCTGTAAATTAAATATCGGGGAGGGGGATCAGGGGGGTCAAGGGAAAAAAGTATAATCTGGGGATAATACGATGGCAGGAAACACAGAATTAGTAATTTTAACTGTAAATGTAAATGGGATAAACGATCCCATCAAACGGAGACGGATAGCAGATTGGATCAAAAAGCAGAACCCTACAATATGTTGTCTACAGGAAACACACTTAAAGCAGGGAGATACATACAGAGTAAAGGTAAAAGGTTGGAACAGAGCCTATTATGCTTCAGGTAAAGCCAAAAAAGCAGGGGTAGCTATCCTTATCTCAGATCAAGCAAAAGTAGAAGTAGATCTCGTTAAAAAAGATAAGGAAGGAAACTATATCCTGCTGAAAGGTAGCATAAATAATGAAGCCATATCAATACTAAACATATATGCACCAAGTGGTATAGCATCTAACTTTCTAAAGGAAAAGTTAAGAGAACTGCAAGAAGAAATAGACAGTAAAACTATAATAGTGGGAGATCTCAACCTTGCACTCTCAGATTTAGACAAATCAAACCACAAAACAAACAAGAAAGAAATTAAAAAAGTAAATAGAACATTAGAAAAACTAGGTATGATAGACCTTTGGAGAAAACTGAATGGCAATAGGAAGGAATATACTTTCTTCTCAGCAGTTCATGGATCCTATACAAAAATTGACCATATGTTAGGACATAAAGATCTCAAAATTAAATGTAGGAAGGCAGAAATAATAAATGCCTTCTTCTCAGATCACAATGCAATAAAAGCTACATTCAGTAAAAAGTTAGGGGTAAATAGACCAAAAAGTAATTGGAAACTGAATAATCTCATCTTAAAGAATGACTGGGTAAAAGAGCAAATTATAGAAACAATTAACAATTTCACCCAAGATAATGATAATGATGAGACATCATATCAAAATCTTTGGGATGCAGCTAAAGCAGTAATAAGGGGAAATTTTATATCTTTAGAGGCTTATTTGAAGAAAATTGAGAAAGAGAAGATTAACGAATTGGGCTTACAACTTAAAAGGCTAGAAAAAGACCAAATTATAAACCCCCAACCAAAAATTAAACTCGAAATACAAAAATTAAAAGGAGAAATCAATAAAATTGAAAGTAAAAAAAACTATTGAATTAATAAATAAAACCAAGAGTTGGTTTTATGAAAAAGCCAATAAAATAGATAAACCTTTGGTAAATTTGATCAAAAAAAAGAAAGAGGAAAATCAAATTGATAGTCTTACAAATGAAAAGGGGGATCTTTCCACCAATGAAGAGGAAATTAGAGAAATAATAAGGAGTTACTTTGCCCAACTTTATGCCAATAAATTTGATAACTTAAGTGAAATGGATGACTTTCTCCAAAAATATAGGCTCCCTAGATTAACAGAGGAGGAGATAAATTGCTTAAATAGTCCCATTTCAGAAAAAGAAATAGAACAAGCTATTAATCAACTCCCCAGGAAAAAATCCCCAGGGCCAGATGGATTCACATGTGAATTCTACCAAACATTTAAAGAACAATTAGCCCCAATGTTATATAAATTATTTGAAAAAATAGGGGATGAAGGAGTCCTACCAAACTCCTTTTATGACACAGACATGGTACTGATACCTAAACCTGGTAGATCGAAAACTGAGAAAGAAAATTATAGACCAATCTCCTTAATGAATATTGATGCTAAAATCTTAAATAAGATATTAGCAAAAAGACTTCAGAAAATCATCTCCAAGATAATACACTATGATCAAGTAGGATTTATTCCGGGAATGCAGGGCTGGTTTAATATTAGGAAAACTATTAATATAATTGACCATATTAATAATCAAATTAATAAGAACCATATGATCATCTCAATAGATGCAGAAAAAGCATTTGACAAAATCCAACATCCATTCCTACTAAAAACTCTTGAGAGTATAGGAATAAATGGATTATTCCTTAGAATAATCAGGAGTATATATTTAAGACCATCAGTAAGCATAATATGCAATAGAAATAAACTGCAACCTTTCCCAGTAAGATCAGGAGTGAAACAAGGTTGCCCACTATCACCATTACTATTCAATATAGTACTAGAAACGCTAGCCTCGGCAATAAGAGCCGAGAAAGAGATTCAAGGAATTAGAGTAGGAAATGAGGAAATTAAACTATCACTTTTTGCAGATGACATGATGGTATACTTAGAGAACCCCAAAGACTCTGCTAAAAAGCTACTAGAAATAATTCAAAATTTCAGCAAAGTGGCAGGATACAAAATAAATCCACATAAATCCTCGGCATTTTTATATATCACTAACAAAATGCAACAGCAAGAGATACAAAGAGAAATTCCATACCAAACAAATGTTGAGAGTATAAAATATTTGGGAATCCATCTACCAAAGAAAAGTCAGGAATTATATGAGAAAAATTACAAAACACTTGCCACAAAAATAAAATCAGATTTAAATAATTGGAAAGACATTCAGTGCTCTTGGATAGTCCCAGCAAATATAATCAAAATGACTATACTCCCCAAACTAATCTATTTATTTAGTGCTATACCAATCAGACTCCCAAGAAACTATTTTAATGACCTAGAAAAAATAACAACAAAATTCATATGGAAGAATAAAAGGTCAAGAATTGCAAGGGAACTAATGAAAAAAAAACTCAGAGGAAGGTGGTCTAAGTGTACCTGATCTAAAGCTATATTATATAGCAGCAGTCACCAAAACCATTTGGTATTGGCTACGAAATAGACCGGTAGATCAGTGGAACAGATTAGATACAAAGGACAAAAAAGGGTACATCTATAGCAATCTAATCTTTGACAAACCCAAAGATTCCAACATTAGGGATAAAAATTCATTATTCGGAAAAAACTGTTGGGAAAACTGGAAATTAGTATGGCAGAAATTAGATATGGACCCACACTTAACACCATATACCAAGATAAGATCAAAATGGGTCCATGATTTAGGCATAAAGAGGGAGATAATAAATAGATTAGAGGAACAGAGGATAATCTACCTCTCAGACTTGTGGAGGAGGAAGGAATTTATGACCAGAGGAGAACTAGAGATCATTATTGATCACAAAATAGAAGATTTTGATTACATCAAACTAAAAAGTTTCTGTACAAATAATACTAATGCAAACAAGATTAGAAGGGAAGTAACAAATTGGGAAAATATTTTTAAAAACAAAGGTTCTGACAAAGGTCTCATTTCCAAAATATATAGAGAACTGACCATAATTTATAAGAAACCGAACCATTCTCCAATTGATAAATGGTCAAAGGATATGAACAGACAATTCTCAGAGGAAGAAATTGAAACTATATCCACTCACATGAAAGAGTGTTCCAAATCACTACTGATCAGAGAAATGCAAATTAAGACCACTCTGAGATACCACTACACACCTGTCAGATTGGCTAAGATGACAGGAACAAATAATGATGAATGTTGGAGGGGATGTGGGAAAACTGGGACACTAATACATTGCTGGTGGAGTTGTGAAAGAATCCAGCCATTCTGGAGAGCAATCTGGAATTATGCCCAAAAAGTTATCAAACTGTGCATACCCTTTGACCCAGCAGCGCTACTACTGGGATTATATCCCAAAGAAATACTAAAGAGCGGAAAGAGACATATATGTGCCAAAATGTTTGTGGCAGCTCTTTTTGTTGTAGCTAGAAACTGGAAGCTGAATGGATGTCCATCAGTTGGAGAATGGTTGGGTAAATTGTGGTATATGAAGGTTATGGAATATTATTGCTCGGTAAGAAATGACCAGCAGGAGGAATATAAAGAGGCCTGGAGAGACTTAAATCAACTGATCCTGAGTGAAATGAGCAGAACCAGAAGATCACTGTACACTTCAACAACAATACTGTATGGGGATGTATTCTGATGGAAGTGGAAATCTTCAACATAAAGAAGATCCAACTCACTTCCAGTTGATCAATGATGGACAGGGGTAGCTGCACCCAGAGAAGAAACACTGGGAGGAGAATGAAAATTGTTAGCACTAATATCTGTCTGCCCAGGTTGCATGTACCTTCGGATTCTAATGTTTATTGTGCAACAAGAAAATGATATTCGCACACATGTAATGTACCTAGACTATATTGTAACACATGTAAAATGTATGGTATTGCCTGTCGTCGGGGGGAGGGAATAGAGGGAGGGGGGGTAATTTGGAAAAATGAATACAAGGGATAATATTATAAAATATATATATATATAAAATAAAAAAAAATTAAAAATTAAAAAAAAAAATTCTGTTGAATGGAATAGTAAAAAAAAAAAAAAAAAAAAAAAAAAAAGAAACAATAAGGAAGTGAGTATCCCTGAATCATAGAGTCTGATCAAAAAACCAAACCCAATATACTGCTGGGGGAGAAGTTATGCCAGCAGCTTTGTAAACTATCTGTGCAGAATATTTGCACTTTTTTTTTTCCATATGGCATTCTATTAACAACTTCTGAGCCTTGGTGCACAGATCACCTTTTATAAAATAAAATTCTATGGCTGTCTCTTGAACTATGAAAATTTATTTTTAATACACCCAATTGCCAAATTGGCGGTTGGAGGTGGGTGTGGGAAAATATATAATGTAAAAGGACTGAAAAGTTTGTGAGGAGATTATGAAAGGATTTGAATGCCAGAGCATTTTATATTAGATCCTGGAAATGAAAAGGACATGAATAAGAAATTTTATGAAAGTAAAATCAATAAGTCTATAGGAAAGGTCTTGGATACAAATGGTAAAGGAAATGGGGGAGGAAAGAGAGTGAGACATCTAGGTTGTGAGGTCTGATGACTTCAAAGAATTGGAGCCTTCAGCAATAATAGAGAAATTAAGAAGAGGAAAGGGTTTTGAGGGTAAAATAATGAGTTCACTTTGGAAAATGTTGAGTTTAAGATAGCAACAAGACAGCCTATTCAAGATGTCCAATAAGCAATTGGAGATTTCAGACTGTATGTGATGAGTCTAAAGATAATATTCTCCTCCTCATTAACCCCACATTCCTTCCACCTCATTAAATAAAATTCTAGTGACTCCCTATTACCTTCAGGATCAAATGTGAAATCCTCTTTGGAAATATTTAAAGTTCTTCAAAACTTGAAATCTTCCTATTTTTCCATTCTCCTAAAACTTCACTTTGCTCCATGCACTCCTTGTACTATTCATGTTACTGATAGATTCCTTTTTGCTTCTTAAACAAGACATTCTATCTCTTGAATGTTTTCACTGCCTGTCCCCTCTCCTGGATTACTTTCCCTCCTCATCTCTACTTTTAAGTTTCCTTGGTTTCCTTCAAATCTCAGCTAAAGTCTTATTCTCTGCAAGTAGCCTTCTTAATTTTAATTTTAATATTTCTTCAATTTCCACCAACCCCGATTTAGTCTACCAATCTGTGTATGATTTTTTGCATGTTAGCTTCTCCATCAGACTATGAGCTTATTGTAACCAGATACAGGGTTGTGTGGGTTTATTTGTGTTTATTTATTTATTTATTTTTGCCTTTTGTTGTAAACCTGGCACTTATCACAGTTGCTGGTAACAACTGGTTGATAAATAAATAGTAGCTAATTGACAGAATAACTGCCTATGTATAAGACTTCTAAATTTATCACATTTTAAAGGACTTCATATGATAGGATTTTTTTAAATCTACCTAAATAATAATGCATCTTCCTTTTTAATTTTTCAATTCTCTTCATTCCATACTGTATCAATTAAAAAGAAATCCTGACTCTCTTTCAATAAAATATTTCTGATTCAGCACCCAATAGTGTGGGTGGCTCCAAAAATGAAATTTGCCTTGCCAAGGTATATTTAAACAAGGATTGGGGTGTGGAACAAAGGCTATATATATATATATATATATATGAAATCATTGCTTATCCAGTCTTCCTGTCTAGTATCTCTAAAATTGTACACATGTGATGCTATTGAAATAAGTATGGATGTGCCAAAACAAATAGACAGCCAGATTTCTTGGGTGAAGAATTTCTTCCGTCATTTAATTTAGGCTTGTCATCCTGAGTTGGTCCCCATCTCATATTCTTTCAAAATGATCTATTCATTCTCTGGATACTCTGAGTACACTTCAGTGCCACATTTTGAATATAAGGATGAGTCATCAACAAAATGGCTGCTGCCCATTAATCTCTTTGAAAGTTTCTGTTATCTTCATGGGCTCAGCCAAAGGGGACCAATCATTACAAATCCGACACTAGTTCAGTTATTTAAGACATGTCCATTGTTTTCAAACACAATTTAATTGTCACTATGGGCCTTTCAACACGCTCCTCTTTGTCTCTTTTGTTTTAGAAGACCTATTTCTATTAAGAATCACAAAATTACTTTTACAAGAACTGAAACCAGAGATCAACTAATGGACTAGTGGAAATAGAAGCTGCAAATTTACCTCCACATTAAACAGAGAATCATCATGCTTCTAGATCTTCAAGGAATATTAAAAGTTATCTAATCTAACCTACTCACATTATAACTGACAAAATAATTTTAGCAAACTTAAATGACTTGCCTAAGGAACTCAGAAGTTAGAAAGTTTGGGCTTGAACTCATGCCCTTTATTTCAAAATTTAGCACTCTAGACACTTTATCATGTGGCTTCTCATAATTTCTAGCATTTATTCCTGGAAAACAATATAATAGTAACTAAGGCAAGATAACTTAGACTTCAAGCATTATTTTAAGCTGGGTATTTTTGTAGACACTTTATTTTTTAAAAATACTATTTAGTCAATACATCCAGCACTTATAATTTCACCAATGAGGTTATGCCTTTCATTAATGCTGATCACAATTTTTCTAAGAGTTCTCTAGTAGAATATCTTTGTGAGTTTCTGGAACCAAAGCAATTTATAATAAGAATATTGATATATTTCTGATGAATCTCCAAGGTTAACTTGGCTGGTTCTCAGATAACCAAAATACATTAGTTTGCTAATACCATGTTCAAAGTCTTTTTTTATTTGGCTATACATGTGCAGATTTGTACTTTATTCACTTAACTTTTATAAACTCAGGGTCGTTTTAGACCATGAGGAGATATGAAAGTAGACATGTAGTGCATTTCATAAAGTATATTTAATGATATTACCCATTATTTTTTAATTTATTTCTTTAAATAGTTCTTTGTGATTGAATCAATATAAGGCTTTTGAATAGTTGCAAAGATATTCTAATATTTATGAAAATTTGCAATTATTTGGACTGTGGCTTCTTTTTCTCTTATAAACTCTTGGAGGTTTTAATGATATAAGTTTAAATGATTTATTTTGATGAATTTATTAATTTTCTCTGATAATATCTCTGCTGATTCCCTATGATTTTCGAGGGAAAACATGGCATTTGCAAATAATGATAGTTTGATCTCTTCTTTTTCTAACTTTATTTTTTAATCTCTCTCAATTTAATGTTGTTTAGATTTTTATTTTTTAAATATATGCATAGTTTTCAACATTGATGCTTGCAAAATCTTGTGTTCCAGTTTTTTTCCTTCCCTTCTCCCCCCTCACAATCAAGTAATTTAATATATGTTAAGTATATGCAATTGCTCTTTACATATTTCCACAATTATCATGTTGCACAGAAAAATAAAATAAAATAAAAAAGGAAAAAAATAAGAAAGAAAAAAGCATGCAAACAACAACAAAAAGGTGAAAATATTATGTTATGATCCACATTCAGTCCCCAGAGTACTCTTTCTGGATTGAGATGACTCCATTACAAGTCTATTGGAATTGTCCTGAATTACCTCATTGTTGAAAAGAGTGACGTCCACCAAAACTGTGAAAACTTTTTACATCCAAGGGTTTTGATAAAGGACTCATTTGTAAAATATATAGAGAATTGATTCAAATTCATAAGAATGCAAACCATTCTCCAATAGATAAATGGTCCAAGTTTATAAGCAGCAATTTTTAGATAAAGAAATTAAAACCATTTCTAGTCATATTAAAAAATGTTCTAAATCACTTGATAAGAGAAATGGAAATTAAGACAGCTCTGAAATACCACTCTCAGACAGATTAAGATGACAGAAAAAGATAATGATAAATATGAGAGAAGATGTGGAAAAATTGGGACACTAATTCATTGTTGATGGAGTTGTGTCTCTTGGTGCTGGACTTGATTGGTAACATAGAAATGCTGATCATTTATGTGGATTTATTTCATATATTGCAATTTTGCTAAAATTGTGAATTGTTTCTAATAATGTTTTAGGAGATTCCTAGAGAATCTACTAATTCACTAAATATACCATCATATCATCTGCAAAGAATGATACTTTGGTTTCCTCATTACCTACTCTAATTCCTTAATTTCTTTTTTGTTTTTCTCTTATTGCTAAAGGTAACATTTCTAATACAATATTGAATAGTAATGGTGATAGTGGACAACTTTTTTTTCACCCATGATCTTAATGGTAATGCTTCTAGTTTATCCCCATTTCATAAGATGTTTGCTGATGGTTTTAAATAGATGCTACTGATTTTTTATTCCTGTGTTCTCGTATGTTTTTAATGGGAATGGGTGTTGGATTTTTAAAAAATGCTTTATCTACATCTATCGAGATAATCATATGATTTTTTTAGTTTGGTTATTATTATAGTCAATTATGATAATAGCTTTCCTAATATTGAACCAGCCCTGAATTCTTGGTATAAAGCCTATTGGTCATGGTGTATAATTCTGGTGATCATTTGTTGTAATGTCTCTGCTAATATTTTATATAAGATTTCTGCATCAATATTCATTAGGGAAATTGGTCAATAATTTTTTTCTCTGTTTTGACTTTACATGGTTTAGGTATTAGCAACATATCTGTGTCATAAAAGGAATTTGGTAGGACTCTTTCCCTATTTTTCCAAATAGTTTACATAGTATTAGAATTAATTGTTCTTTAAATTTTGGTAGAATTCACTTGTAAATCCATCTGGCCCTGGAGAATTTTTCTTAGGGAGAAGATTAATAACCTGATCAATTTTTTAAAAATATGGGTTATTTAAATAATTTGCTTTCTCTTCTGCTAATCTAGCCAATCTATATTTTTGTAAGTATTCTTCCATTTCACTTAGTTAACAGATCTATTGGCATACAGTTGAGGAAAATAGCTCCTAATTATAGACTTATTTTCCTCTTCATTGGTGAAAAATTCACCCTTTTCATTTTTGGTACTAGCAATTGATTTTCTTCTTTACTTTTTTTTCTAATCAAATGAACTAAAGACCATCTATTTTGTTGGTTGTTAATAAAAGCAAATCTCAGTTTGTTTATTAGTTCAATAGTCTTCTTATTTTTAATTTTATTAATCTTTCTTTTATTTACAGGATTTCAAATTTGATATTTAACTGTCAGTTTTTGTTTTGTTCTTTTTCTAGCTTTTTAAATTGTATTTTCATTTCATTGATCTCATTCTCTGTTTTATACAAATAAGCTTCTAGAGATATAAAAATTCTCCTAAAAACTGTTTTGGCTGAATCCCATAAATTTTGGTATGTTTCCTCATTATTATCATTCTCTTCCATGAAATTATCAATTGTGTCTATGAGCTGATGTTTCACCCACTCATTCTTTAGAATTAAATTATTAATTTTCAATTTTTGCTCTATTTCCCTGGTCCTTTATTACATGTGATTTATATTACATCATTTTAAAAAATATGTTTGCTATTTCTTCCTTTCTGCATTTGATTTTGAGATTTTTATGCCCTAAAACATGGTCAGTTTTTGTGCAGGTTCTATGTACTGCTGAGAAACAAGTATATTCCTTTCTGTTCCTATTCAATTTTCTCCAGAGATCTATCATACCTAACACACCTAAAATTCTATTTACCTCCTTAACTTCTTCTTTATTTTTTTGTTTGATTTATCTAGTTATGATGGATCATAGTTGAGATCCCTCACTAGTATATTTTTACTGTCTATTTCTTCTTACAGGTCTCTTAATTTCTTCTCTAGGAATCTGGACAACATACCACTTAATGTATAAATGTTTGGTATTGATATTGCTTCATTATCTATGTTATCCTTTAGCAAGATGTAGTTTCCTTCCTTCTCTCTTTAAATTAGATCTATTTTTATTTTTGCTGGAACTGAGATCAGGATCACTACTCCTGTTTGTTTGTTTTTTTTTCCATTTCACAAATTTTGTTTTTTCAATGAATTGGTATCTTTTTCATATCTATTTTGTAGAGTATTATGTGTTTTTTTCCCCCCATTCCTTCTTGCAATGATATCATTTCCTTTCCCCATTTTCTTCTAACTCTCTTTCAAGATCTTTTATGAAATCTTCCAAGAAAGCCTTGTGAAATGGGGACCAGTTCCTATATCCCTTTTGGGCTTCATCTGGAGTTGCTTTGCCTTTAAGAACTGTTGGAATACAAGGGAGAACTGCTGAAATACATGGGAGCCACCTAATAGTGACTGCTGGAGATCCAACCCAGAATGGATCTCCTCTTGTGAGAGGATAGTACAAGGAGACTGAGAGGCAGTTGTTGTTCTCTGACTGAGAGGCTGTTGCATTTTCTGACCTTTCTCCTCTTCACTCTGCTTCCAATTTATCTCATTCCTAGACCACAACACCTGTGTCAGCAAAGACTGCCTTGCAACCCCTTCCAATCCTATGATCCACAGCTGTGCAACCTCTCAGGGAATTGACCTATCCTTAACAAAGAACCCCAAGATTTGAGGTCTGTTCATGTCTCCATAAAAACTGTGTATGGTGAAAGGTTTTTTTTTTTGTTTGTTTGTTTTGTTTTTTTGGTCATTTTTTTAAGGTTTGAGGTCTGCTCAATGAAAAAGAGCCATAGTTGCTTTAGCTTGACCTGGGGCAGTTCCGGTGATTAATTTCCAGTGCTTGGTAAGTGTGTCTAGGTCCTGTGTTCCTCCATGGCTGCTCAGTGCTTTACAGTTTGTTTTTTGTAGCAAATCTGCCAAACCACCTGCTTGCAACCAGTACAGAGTAGCCTAAGAGGCTCACAGAAGATTATCAATTGTGTGGAAGCTGTAGCACTCTGACTTCCCACCCCAGCTGCTTGTCTCAGTCTCTCTGAACTGTGCTCTGAGTTTATCAGGCTGTACCCCTGCCTGATGGAAACAAACCTGTTCTTAAAATGCAAATTAAGACAACTCTGAGATAGCACTACACACCTGTCAGATTGGCTAAGATGATATGAACAAATAATGATGAATGTTGGAGGGGATGTGGGAAAACTGGGACACTGATACATTGTTGGTGGAGTTGTGAAAGAATCCAGACATTCTGGAGAGCAATTTGGAACTATGCCCAAAAAGTTATCTAACTGTGCATACCCGTTGACCCAGCATTGCTGTTATTGGGATTATATCCCCCAAAAATACTAAAGAGGGGAAAGGGACCTGTATGTACCAAAATGTTTGTGGCAGCTCTTTTTGTTGTAGCTAAAAACTGGAAGTTGAATGGATGTCCATCAATTGGAGAATGGTTGGGTAAATTTTGGTATATGAAGGTTATGGAATATTATTGCTCTGTCAGAAATGACCAGCAGGAGGAATACAGAGAGGCTTGGAGAGACTTACATCAACTGATGCTGAGTGAAATGAATAGAACCAGAAGATCGCTGTACACTTCAATGCTGTATGAAGATGTATTCTGATGGAAGTGGATATCTTCAACATAAAGAAGATCCAACTCACTTCCAGTTGATCAATGATGGACAGAAACAAGTACACCCAGAGAAGGAACACTGGGAAGTGAATGTAAATTGATAGCACTACTGTCTATCTACCCAGGTTACTTATACCTTCGGAATCTAATACTTAATGTGCAATAAGAAAATGGGATTTACACACATATATTGTATCTAGGTTATATTGTAACACATGTAAAATGTATGGGATTGCCTGTCATTGGGGGGAGGGAGTGGAGGGAGGGAGGGATAATTTGGAAAAATGAATACAAGGGATAATATTATAAAAAAATGTACTCATGCATATATACTGTGGGAAAAACATTCTAAATAAATAAAAAACAAACCTGTTCTTAAGTTCTTCCAAGGTATCTTCTTCTGAGAATGTGTTGTACTCCAAATATTTGTGGGTTCTGTCACTCTTAAACCAGTTTAGAGGCTTAATCTGCTGTTGGTTTGAGAAAAGATCAGAGAAGGTCACAGAAAGTCATGTCTGCTCTTGTCCATCTTGGCTCTTCCCTCCCCACCCCCCCACAAAGCTCTCATTTCCTTTCCCCATTTTTGTTCTAACTCTCTTTTAAGATATTTTAAAAATTCTTCCAAGAGAGCCTTTTGAGTTAGAGAACAACTCATATTACCCTTTGAAGCTTTATCTAGAGACATTTTGCCTTCAGTATCCTAGGGGTTTGAGGTCTGGTCTTCCCTATCTCCATAATAGTTATCTATGGTCAGAACTCTTTGTTTTTTTGCTCATTTTTAAAGGTTGAAGTTTTAGAGCAAAGGGGAGATTGTCCCAAGCTTACTCTATAAGGAATAGGAGCTACTGACCTGGAGGCCTGCCTGCTTCTTTCCTATGATAGGTGGCCAAGTTCCACATTATGCTGGGGTTCAGGGGCTCATTATTTGCCTTCTGTAATTGTGTTGGACGTCTCACAGCTAGTCTGCTGATTCACTGGCTTCTGAACCAGAACAGAGTAGCCAATATTGTTTTATTTTGGCTAAGAGACTCCTAGTTGATTCCCCTTTCACATAGCTCCCTCTCTGCCCTGGGGTCCTATGCTATACCTACCCTAGGCTATTTCCCCCCTGCCTGATTGAGATAGACTTTTTATGCTGGACATTTCTGCTGGAAATTTATTACACTCCAAATATTTGTGGGTTCTGTCATTCCAAAATCCATTCAAAACCTCGATCTGGTATTGATCTGAAAGAAGATGGAAAAATCTCAGACAAAGAACTGTCTACTCTCTGTCCTCTTGGCTATTCCCTCTTGGCTCCCCCTTGTAGTTGATGATTTTTAAAAGAATCAATTTCTAACTTAGAAATCATCAAGAAAAAAAATGGATAAAAAAATGGATACTACATATTGTAGTCAGTGTAAGACCTAGTTCTAAGGTTTAGTAAGTTATCTTTAGCACAATCATACAGCCAGTATGAGTTAGAAGTTGAATTTGAAATCATTACTACTTTAATCAAAATTCAATCTCTCCACTGCTTAATACAGCCTTTAACAAACAAAAGTTTACATCTAAAATTTATATCTTCCATTTACTCTGATGAAAACTTCTCTAAAGCTTTCTCTAGTAGATTATCTGATCTACTCTGCTTTTAACTAAATGTTAAAATTATTTTTAAGCTAATTTTCATTTAAATTATTTTGAGAACTACTTTCTGTGATCGATATTGAGATTTGACATTGCTTTGTTTTTACTACTTTACTTGCCTTGGAATACTTGATCTTTTTTGTTATATATAAATTTCATCATTATTGCCCCCTTTTATAAAGTAATTCTTTGGTATTTTGATTGGAATGGCATTGAATAAGTAAATTAACTAAGGCAGTATAGCAATTTTATTATGTTAACTAATTTTACTCATTACCAATTTTCAAAAAAAGAAAAAAGCAATCTATAGTCATATTTGTGTATGTGTATGTATGTCTGTGTGTTTGTGTGTGTGTAGGGGAATACTCCAAAAACTACTAAGTAGAAAAAGACAAATTAAAGTAATTCTGAAATGCTACCTCAGAGCCATTAGATTTATAATGATGACCAAAAAAAATAACAAATGGAGAACAGGCAAAATAGGTGCAAGGATATACTGTTAGATACTATAAATGGCTAATACAAAACTGTTGGAAATTATACCCCACCTAGAATTATTAAACAGTATATGTCCTTTGCCCCAGCTATACTATTGATAGTCCTATGCCCCCCCCAATTTAAAAAATATCTTTTAAAAATTTAAAACTTTATAAATATGTGATATATTGTGAGGTAAAAACTGAAAACTAAGAACATGCCCATCATTAAAGAATGGCTAAATAAGTTGTAGTATATAAATGTTATGGAATAATGATGTATTATAGGACATGAAGAAATAGATGATTTCAAAGAAACATAGGGAGACTTTTATGAACTTATACAGAGTGCAATAAGCAGCACTTGAAGAAAATTTATAACAATAATATTATGAAATGGAACAATTTTAGAAAATGTTATAAACTTTTGAAGAATGAACTGAACAAAAAGAAAATAATTTATAAAATAACAACATTGCCAATACAAACAAATTTTAAATTTAAATGAATTATGATCAATATAGTAACCATCCATAATTCCAAAGACTCCCTGATGAAATAAAGCATCTATCACCTAACAGAGAAATAATAAATTTGGATCCAAAATGAAACATACCTTTTTGTATATAATAAAGAGGGAATTATTTTTCTTGACTAGGCTTTTTTGTTAAAAAATAAATTATATTTTCTCTTTTTTCAATGAATTAAGAAGTACAAGGAAGAGAAAATATATTTCTTTTAATTATTTTTAAAATAGAGAAGTTCAAGTGCTACATATGCAAAATACAGTATGCATTTTCAGATAAAGTTAACATTTTTTAAAATTGCTACAGAAGACTTCTCATTAGGGGAGGGGAAATATATAAACACATTTTTAAAGAGAAAATACAAGGGCATATGATATAGATAGAGGAAAAAAAGATGGAATGAACAGTCGTCTTTTGGTTTGAACCTCCTTCGGTGTCTTAATTTTGTCTAATGAAAATTATAAAGTTCTTCTGGAAAGAGGCAAAAAGATTTTAAATGAGAAAGTTTTTTGAATATTGTCCATATTTGTAAAATGGTAAGCAGAGTAATATAGGGTCTAGTCTTTAAGTCAGGAAGACTTGAGTTCAAGTCTTGCCTTTGTTTTATACTGGTTTATGACTATCAACTGTTTACTTAACCTTTCAATGCAGTCATGAAACATTCTCAATATTCTAAGTTGAAAAGGAGTTGTTAAAGGGAATTGACAAAGTAAGAGAAAGAAACAAGCATTTTTTAAAATCTGCTATATTTTAGGCACAATGTTAAAGGCTTCACAAATCTTATTAAATCCTTACAACAATCATTAAAAGTAGGTACTATTATTATCTCCATTTTACAGGTGAAAAAACTGAGGCAGAGATCAAATGGCTTACCAAGATTACATAGTAAATGTCTGAAACAGAAACTGAACTCAGGCCCAATGTTCTGTCCACTTCATTGGTAGAGGTAGTACCATCCACTGAAGAAATCACACATCTGTCACCTCCACCCCCAAAACAAAACATAACAAAGGGATAGCATTTCTTATTCATGCTTCTGATACATCTTGACTATAGGACCCTGGGAAAATCAGCTCACCTTTCAAAGCCCTGTTGAACTATTCTCAAGAACTATATAAATTGGTAAGAAGATGCTATTCAGTATTGGTAGAACTTTCTTCATTAGGGACTATTCTGCACTGTCAGTTCTATTTCTTGATTTGCCCTCATCCTTTACTCCTCCATTTACTATGATTTATACAATTTATCTGAAAGAGATACCCTTATTTAACATTACTTTTTATTAATTCACTTCCAAGAAAATATTCTGAGATTCAAAGGACAAATATTGCAAACCTAAAGAGGTAAAAGAGAAAGATTGCCAAGGCAGATATCAAAATAGTTAATAATAAATAGTAGTTTGTCACTAAGTCATGAACTGGAAAAAAGAATGGTTAATATAGATCAAAAGTTACTTTTCATTATGGTCTATCATTCAGAAATTAGGAGCTTTCCTCAGCTCTGCTTCCCCTCCCAAGGAAGATAGGAGAGGGCCAAGTGAAGGGAGAGGAATAAGGGAAAAACCTGTCAAAGCCATAGAAGCAGTTTTCTCCCTATAGGTGACTTTCTTTATTTGTGACATGAGCTGAGGAATTCTTTTCTGAGGGTATGTAGGAGGAAATATAAAACCCTTATTCCCTCTTCATTCAAGAAATCCATTTTAGTATTGCAATAATTCACATTTGTGGAATTCAATTTTTAAAAGTCACAAGTACATCAGAGGAGAATGTAAATCTCAAAACTGAAAAAAACAGGTATTATTGTCAAAAGGTTTTCATGAATTGTTTAAGGTTCTAGAAACTCTCCTGCTTTCATCAGCCTGTGGGAAGCAAGGGTCCTATTCAGTCTTCCTTTCATAAACAGTACAAAATATCTATAATTTGAATTTCCTAAGATAATACACTAAACTGAAGGCAAATGTTCCCACTTCATCTCTGATTCTTAGAATCCTTAATTCTCTTCAAGGTTCAATGCAAGTAAAAAAAAATACACATCTCTGTGTATATGGAATGCATGCATATATGTATATACATGCACACATATATATAGTATTAATTTTATATTTTTATATTGTAATCTTCCCCATTCCCCTCTAAAAATAACAATTTCTTTGAGATCAGGAAGCATTTTGTTTTGTTTTGGTTTTATTTCCAACATTGTATAAAGGGTTTGGTACATATCCAGTATTAAATATATGCTTACTATATTGACTTCAATTGAATAGTATTATTCTATGACATAAGTTTTATTGGAAGATCAGGGACCAACAGCATTGAAGATTGCAACTCTTTCACCACAGGTGACCAAAGATTTCAAATCTCTAAAAGGAAAAGCACCATGAAGACGACGAAACTCATTGCACCAATGCTACCTTCTTTAAGGTAGCATTCTTTCCTTTTCCTCGCTTTTTTTTGGTATAAGAGAAATGTTCTTTAGTCAGGAGCTGAGTGGAGCAACAGTGACATCCAATGGCTGATTAGGTTAAGTTTGTACTAAGTGCTTCCTGTGTGCCACAGGGGAGCTGCCTTCCTTAAATGCAAATTATCACTAAAATTATCATCTCAGTATTAGCCGCTTAAGTCACTTCTCACTATTTCTCTAAATAATACATAAGTAATGTCAGGCGATAGAAAGAAATAAGAATTGTCTTCAAGCCTTTCGCATATCTGTGCAATCATGGCTTATAGATAATTATGAAGGCATTTTCTATCTGAATGTACAAATGAAAGAACTTATTTTCACATCTAATTTATATATCAATAAAATCTGCAACCATTTTAAAAACAAATTCTTCAGTGAGCATAGTTTTCTGAAGTTTCTTTCTTTTTCTTTTTTTTTTTTTTCTTTTTATCCTTCCCTATTTCCTTATTCATCAAAATGTTAAATGTATCCTCCTAGAAACTGGGTATATGTATAGATATTGCAACATTTTATATGCAAAAAAAATGAGTATAAAGGTTGACAAATTATAAAGAGAACTATTACTTAGTTTAAAGGGAAGGAAAATTTCTATCCCCTAAATCGGAAACCACTCAAGCTCTAACACTCAGGTAAGCAAAAATAAATCTGAAATTTTTACAGTGTGAAAAGTTGAAACCCCAACAGCCTCTTAATAGGAAAGATAAGTAATAGATTATTTTGGTTGATGGCAATAGGCTTTATTATGCAATTTTCATGATCCATGTAGCTTAAAGTCATTTTTCTAACTTAGGATGATTGGAAATTACTGAATTCTAATAACTGAACACAATGTTTCTTGTTTTTGTTTTTGTTTCCCCCACTGAGCACCCTAATTGAAGATAGTCTTTTGTTCCAATATGGTTTATGCCCAAGGTAATGGAAAACTCTTATTTTTTTTCACTTATCTTCTAAGTAATCCTACATTTCAAAGTTTTTCCCCCAATTTATAAATTGAGTGAGAACTCAATGTAATAATAATTTTAAAAGGATAATAAATAATATTTTGTAGGATTAAAAAGGCTATATATAATATATATATATATACTACATATATGTATTCATTCATTCTATGAATATTTATTAAGTACATACTATATACCAGGTATTGTGTTGACTTCTGGGAATAATCAAAAACAAAACAGTCCCTGTGCTCTAGAATGTTTTACAAGAGTGAAATAATATGCACATAGATATATACAAATATGTTTGGGAAAGAGGTGTATTTATAGTTTATCAATTTTTTAAAAATTTTGTATCTTTTCAGTTACATCTCACTCTTTGTGATTCCATTTAGTGTTTTCTGAGCAAAAACTCTATGGTATTTCCTCTCCAGCCTATTTTACAGATGAGGAAACTGAAGCAAAAAGGGTTGCCCAAATTCACACATCTAATAAGTGGGCTGAGACTAAATTTGAACTCAGGTCCTCCTAATTCTAAAGTCAGTGCTCTATCTACTGTGCCATCTAAGTATCCCAATGTTACTGTTTACTTATTATCATTTATATATTTCCGTTTAAAGGAGCAGTTTTACATAGCAGATAGAACACAGGATTTGAAGTCAGAAAGAACTAAATTTCAATCCTGCATCATGTACTTGCTAGCACTATAATACCAGAAATATCACATAACTTCTCTTGACTTCATTTTCCTCATCTATAAAATGTGAATAATAACAGCTTCTGCTTTACAGGTTTGTCTTAAGAAGCAAATAAGATGAATGTAAGTTACCTTGGAAAGCTTAAAGTGCCATATTAATGATAGTTATTCTAGTTATAATTATTACTTAGATATTTCTGTGGTAAATTAGCAGCAAAATCAAGTTTCCAAAATCAGGTATCCATATGCAGCTGAAAGGCTTCAAACCTAGGCACTTCTATTCAGCCTTTCTCTTCACATTCTATTTAGTTGTGATTTCAGAGACTTGGACTGTGTTTCTCTGATAAAGATGATTAATTGTGAGAGTCCCTGGTTTTGAAATGCAACCTTATAGATTGAACAGAGGAACTCAGCAAAGCATTATATGCAAAGACTAAAATAAACCTCAAATGAAAGTAAGAAAATTAAATCTGTATTTTTCTTCTTTGGATTTGGTACCAGAGATTTCAATTCTAGTTGGTCCCCTAATTCCTAGATTCATTTATCATCACTTCCTGGTATTACTTAACTTGGTGCTATTTCTTTTTTATTGATGAATAGTGATTTATTTAAAATATATAAATATATCAGTATCTCTAAATAAAGCATAGCTTTGAGGTATATGAATATGCATAGACATAGTTAGAGACACCTATATATCTAAAATACCTTAACAATTCACCAGATTGTGTGTATGTGTATCTCATGATTGTATTTATAAAGAAGGGCCAATTCATGGGTAAAGGAGCATAAAAATGCATGTGTGGTTTGCACAGGATAGTAAGAGAGCGTATAAAAAATAAAATCTAAAGAGGTTCTTAAACAATCAGATTAGGCCAGTGGGTTCAATATCCGGAAAAGTGCAATGAAAATACAGGAATAAATCAGCTATTAGATAGTAGGAATGGATCTGTTGAATCAATATCACTTGACTGAAAGATAATAGATAGGTAGAAAGTTACAAATATACAAGCTGATGTCACTGATGGATTCTAGACAAGACATGAAGAAAGAGGTAGAAGATAAATTCTAGAGGTATATGAACAGTGTTCCAGGCTCAGTAGCACTAAGCACAGCCACATTGAGTGAGATAAGATTATAACCATGGATTAAAAGAGGCTAGGTAGTTGTTAATTTGAGGTCATCAAATACAAGGATTATCCATATATTCTGGGAGCAAGAGGCATGAAATATACAACAGCTATCTAGAGACTCATGTAGGCCCACCTAGTGAAGAACTCCTGTGCCAAAATTATGCTAGCCTGTAGAGATACAAACACAACTGAGGCAATCTCTGACCTTAAGAAGCTTCTATTCTAAAAGAAAGAGGTAGTAAATATAGAAAAATGGTAGCTAAGAAAAGGTTCCCCTTTATAAAATGTTAGGTAATTTTGATCATATTCACTCACAACTATAGCAAATCAGACTGGGGTAAAGGTCTAAAACTGATGAGAATAACTCCACTAGTTAGGGGAGTAATA
Source organism: Sminthopsis crassicaudata (assembly GCF_048593235.1). Taxonomy (NCBI): domain Eukaryota; kingdom Metazoa; phylum Chordata; class Mammalia; order Dasyuromorphia; family Dasyuridae; genus Sminthopsis; species Sminthopsis crassicaudata. The sequence goes on along the minus strand of NC_133618.1, from coordinate 414,841,586 downwards.
GTTTTTGAAGATATAGTCTGGAGGGCGCTTTTCTAGGTGGGCACAGGAAATTGCCATATTCCTTTCCATTAGATAATCATAAGCAAAAAGTGTGAGAGTTAGTGTATTGTAGTGGATGGAAAACTATCCATGAAATCAGATTAAATTTTTTTGCCTTATTTCCTTTTTTTTTGTGCAGAAACATCTTGAGAACCACACATTCTTTCATGGCCCCTGTGATTTCAAAATGCATGTGAGATACTCATTTGGATAGTTGGAAGAAGTTTTCAGATGAGAATGTATATACTCTGGGAACATCTCATCATATAGTGACTAAATGAAATCAGAGGTCTGGGCCAAAAATAAAACGTGTGCATGTGCCCATGGGTGTGTATATGTAAGATCTTGAATACTATCATGATCAATCAACTTTTATTGGACATGCGCTCCATCCTCATTCTCCTTGAACCACCTGCAGCAACATTATATCTTCCTTTGACTTTGGGGTCAATGCCATGTCCTGTTCTTCTTTTCATTCTCTGCCTCTTTTATTTACCCACTGCTCTCTTCCTACCTTTTAAATGTGGGTGTCTCCTAAAACTCAATCTTTGGCTCTCATTCATTCTTTCTATACTCTTTCCCTTGCTAATATCATATTCTTCCCCAGCTTCAATAATCAACTATAAATATGTCTCTCTCTCTCCCTCTCTCTCTCTCTCTCTCTCTCTCTCTCTCTCTCTAGAGACACACACACACACACACATATTCAAACATTCATGTGTGTGTAACAAAGAACAAATGCCCAGATTCAGGCTGAACTTAATATCTAAGTGTTCACAAGCAATTTTTTTAAGATGGCAAGTTGTATAATAATTGCAGAGTAACACTGGAAAAAGAAATTACCTCACAGTGGATGGAACTCCCCATACTGATAAAATCTCATTGGCAGTAAGTACATGTTCAGTTGATCTCATGATCCCCATTTCATCTCTAAATATCTTCTGATCTTCTACAACTGAATGTGACGTAAGGATCTCAAATTCAATATGGTCAAAGCAGAACTGATGATTTCCCTATAAACTTGCAGCAAGTTTAAGTTTATCTGTTAAAGGCATCAAGATGATCCTAGTCATCAGGCTGAAAGCTTGTTCATCTTCTTCGATTTTTCACTTTCCCATAAATTCAGTATCTCTTCAGTTGCCAGATCCTATGGATTATATTTGCACATTATCTCTCAAATCTGTCCCTTCTATATTCATATATCAACTACCATGTCAAGCCTTGATTACCTTTAACCTGTATCTCATTGGTCTCCCTCACTTCAGTCTCTGTCCAGTTCATCTTTCATATAACTGTTAAAATAATCTTCTTACCATACAAGTCTGAATATAACACCATCCTTCTCAAAAATCCTCAATAGATCATTATTGTCTAGAGAATATATTAGAAGATTCTCAGTCTAAATTTTGAAGTACAAATTTGACTCCATCTTTTCAGCCCCATTTTCCCCAATCTGTTTATATTCCTGTCTTTATTACCAACTATTCACTGATTTCCTTAACATTCACATAGATATCTTCAGTGTCTGAACTACCCTTTTTCGAGGGTAGAACATGAGGATGTTCTATTAAAATTCTTCATTTATTTCAAGGGTACCATAAATAAGTTAGTTGTCAGTTTCTTCACGAAGCCTATTTTGATGTTGTTGGAAGAGAAGGACCTATCACATCTTAAATTTTTGTATAGTACTTTGAAGTTATCCATTGCCTTTCTCATGCTTATTTTTCCATTGTATTTATTTGTCTTCATGCTGAGTGCCACAAGCACTCAAGTAGTTTTGTTTGTTTTTTTTTTAATTTGTAACCCTAGTACTAATCACAAGGCCCTGCACATAGTAGGTATTGAATAAATAATTTTAACACGAATGAAAAATCTTCACTTTTGTTGAAAATTCCAAAGAATCTCATCTTTCCCTGATGTATTCCCTAAAACTAAGTAAGAATCAACATCAAAATAAATGTTAAATAGCTATATAATCTAACATGGTTCAGAAGCCTCCTAACTTGTCAGCAACTCCACTAATGACAAAACTCAGTTTAGGTGAAAAATTGATGAGAAGTATTAAATTGTCATCGTTGTCATAATCTGGTGATTTTTTCCCCAGCAACTTGGAATAAAGTCTCCTATTTTTTAGAGCCTATAAAAAGTCAGGCAAATCCACCAGTTTGGTTTTATGTGTCTTCACATAAAACGGAGAGAGTTTCATCCACCAAAAAGTGGCATTTTGTATTGAAAATAGAAATCAGAGGTTAGGAAACTAAGCAACTTATCAAAAAAAAAAAAAAGTGTCACCATGGTACTGTCTTCCTAAGATTCCAACTTCCATTTTTGAGGATCATTTGCTTTATCAGCAGTTTTTATGAAGAAAGAAAAAAAATTTTAAATTGTAATTGTTACTTTGGATAGATGATTCCAACTGATTTAAGCATGAGCAGCTGAGAAACATGGGGACTGTGCAAGTACTTTAAAGTTTAGTTGAGCAGTACATCAACATTCCTAGGGGAAAATGGAATGATGCTTTATAGTCTAATACCTCCTTTTGAACTGTATATCACTTTTTCTGTTTAGAATTAATCTGAATGCAAAAATCAGGCTGGGTTTCTTTCACTGGAGCTGCTCCAAATATTTTGAGTTATTTGCACACTATATTGACAAACCAGTCATATTTACTGGCCCTAAAACAAATAATTTCCACATTTCCTGGGCTTTAAAACTCTTTAATACAAATTATTAAAAGATTATGAAGTATTTGCCCATGCATATTTTTAAAGGAGGGGTTTGGAATGAAAAAAGAAAACATTTGAATAGCAGCTATAATTCTAGTGTATTCACAAATCAGTCATTAAAATGCATAGTGCAGGGTTGGTGCAGCTGTATACAGCTTTTTATTATTCGAGCTGCTAAATGGATGAAACCTATATTTTAATTTAATGTATAATGTGCAGCTTGAAATGTATCAGAATGCTTCTTCTTTGCTCTTCTCTCTCCCCCGCCCCTTTCCTCCTTTCCCTAAGGAGAAGCTGCAGATTCTTCAACAGGGTGATAATTTCTCCTGGCCAACAGCCAGACTAGATTTATTGAATATGTCCTACCCTGTCTCCTGGTAGCAACATTGCAGTTGTTGGCAGTAGTTCAGCAGAAAAAAAAATCAGCCATTAATGTGTTTCCTTTAGCTCATATATGCATTTTTACTCTGAGCCCTTCACTATCAGGATTTTAGCCTTGATCTCCGGTTGGCAACTATAAGTCCACTGCAGAGAGCAAGCTGAGCACTGTTGTCCATTTTGTTGCATATGCTATAAGAACAGAATACTGAAAAGCAAGATCAAAGGCCTAGGGAGAAAGGACAATTGAAATTGTTATCATCTGGAGAAGAAATAGGGATCACAAAAGCCAGTGTAATTTCATCATGAATAGATTGTGCCAAATGAATATTATTTTTCTTTTTGGATGGAATTAGTAAACATATCAGAAAGAAACTGTAAGCAGTATTTTCTCAAATTTTAGCAAAGTATTTCACAAGATCTCTCATGCTATTCTTGCCAAAAAAAAAAAAAGATGAACAATTATGGGTAGGGGTTGTTTAATTTTTACATTTGTGCATTATGTCTATTACCTAGAAAGATTGATTTTACTATATGTTTACTAAATATAAGAATAATAAATTATCACTACTATTACTACTACTACTATTATTAATGATGATAATAAATACAATTAGATGAATTTGAAACTGATTGAATGACCAAATCTAAATGGTTTTGACACACACTTGGAAAAAAGGCTTCAATGAAATGCTCCACTCCCAAAGGATTTTTGTTTGGCCATCTGCTGTCTTGCTGTCTACTATTTTTTTCTCCTCAATCTGTTCACTATAAAGATATAGATCCATAGATCGACAAACAGATAGATAGATACATAGATAGATAGATAGATAGATAAATAGATAGATAGAGATTTTAATCAGTAACATGAATGAAGGTAGAGATAATATCCTTATCAAATCTACAGATGTTACAAAGCTGGAGAAAATAGAATACTATATTAAATTTGAATGAATGGACTTTTATTAAATGCCTACTTTATACCAAGACCTATTTTATACCAGGACTTGTGCTAGAGATACAAAGACAAAATTGTTGTGGGAAAAATGCACATGTACACCATTAAGAAAAAGAAATATGTAAGGCAAAAACCAACCTTTAAGCTACCATTTAAATAAAAGAGAATTTTAGGTGGGTAGGGTTAGCTCTAAGTAACAGAATATGGAACAAGTTCTTAAAAGGTGACAATCAAATAAAATGAAATTTAATTAAAAGAAATATAATTTTACAACTGGTTACAATTCAGTATTATTTTTATAGTAATAAGTAGAACATATAGCTAGACAGCAATTATTGTGAAAAAAGATATGTAGTTCTTCTTGGCTTTAGACTCATTATGAGTTAACAATATGATGTGATGACAGCAAAGAATGCTAATATTAGATTACACTGAGAGTCAGTGTCCAAGACTAGGGAAGTGATGTCTTTTTACACTGTCTTGAACAGATAATATCAGGAATAATATGTTTGATTTTTGAATGTCCCACTTTAAAAAGAGCATTTATAAGGTAGTATATATAGAAGGACTCAAAATCTTTGCCATAAACAGATCTCCTGAAAGGACTCAGGATCTTTGGTCTGAAGATTTAGAGAAGATGTGATATCAATCTTGAAGTATCTGAAGAACGGTCGTGAAAAGAGGGTTACAAAGGATGGAGGTAGGTTGGGGCACAGATGAGTACAAGAAGCAGGTGCCAGAAAGGGTGAAAAATATATTGAACATTTCTTTCCTTTTTTTCCTTCTTTTTTTGCACTGTAGTTGAAAGGCTTGCAGCTTAAGTCCATTACCAAGGGAGCTGAAAAAGCTCAAGGAAAATTATTACCAGAATTTCTTGGAGCAGAAAGATTGGATAGATCCAATTAATTGGTATGAGATTTAGAAAGTTTCTTCTTTCCAAGAAAGTAATTTTTTCCTAGAATATGGTGGTACCAAAGCATCCTTAAAATACCAGGAATATTTTTTATTAAAGATGGTGATGATCTTGGCTAAAAAAAAAAAAAAAAAGGTACATGGACATAAGTCCTGAAATGGCATCATATTGTACTTGCCCATTCCACTGAAGTTTGACAATCTTTTATATACTACAACACTACTACTACTACTACTACTACTACTACTACTACTACTACTATTACTACTACATCGTCGTCATCATCATCAACATCATCAAGAAACTAGCATCTGGATACTGTTTAAAATTTTGAAAGTTTTACATGTTTTATCTTATTTGATTCTCACAACAATTGTGAGAAGAAAGTACTTTGATTTTCCCTAATAATAACTGCTATAGTGGTTACTTATAAAGTGCTTCAAGTTTTGTAAAACATTTTACATTTCATCCTTACAAAAACCTGGGGAGGAAGATGTAGGTATTCTTATTTTGCAGGTAAGGAAGCTAAGTCTGAGAAAAATTAATTGATTTTCTCTATTTCAATCTCCCTCTTTTTCTTTGTCCCTATCTCTGTCTCTTTTTCTGTCTTTTTCTAAACACATACACACACACACACACACACACACACACACACACACACACACATACACACCCCTATTAAGAGCTGAGGCAGAATTTGAACTCAGGTCTTTCTGAATCCAAGTGTATTCTTCCTTCCATTTTATATACAGCTGCTATTTACAATAAATTAATAATGATAGTGATGTGAATATGCCTATAATAACAAAGTATTTATGTCTCTTTTTATAATAAACTAATCTTTACTGTCTCTGAAACTTAATTTTCCTATACGATAACATTTCCAAATAAAAAAAAAATTACAAGTGAATCATTAATCTGAAAGAAAAAGAAATAAAAAAGAAAAGAAGGAAAGAAGAGAGGAAGGAAGTAAGGAAGAAAGGAAGGAAGCAAGGAAGGAAGGAAAGAAGGAAGGAAGGAAGGAAAGAAAGAAGGAAGGAAGGAAGGAAAGAAAGAAGGAAGGAAGGAAGGAAGGAAGGAAGGAAGGAAGGAAGGAAGGAAGGAAGGAAGGAAGGAAGGAAGGAGGAAGTATTAGACTTTTTCTGATTAGTTCTAGAAAGTGAAAAGTAGGAACAATGGGTGAAAGTTTTAAAGAGGCAAATTAAAACACACACAATCTTCCTTACTATCACAGCTACAACAAAATGAAATGGATTGTCTGATGAGGTAGTGAGTTTCCCATTAGTGAAGATTTTAGATGAAATCTGAATGACCTTTCCTCAAGAATGCAGTAGAAAATATTATTATTCAGATGGGTTTATAGGATCACAGATCTGGTGCTAAAAGAGACCTTAGAAGTCAATAAGTTCAAAACTCCTATTACAGATTAGGAAAATGGTACTAAAAATGTTAAGTGATGGTATGGTTTGTGCATGTGTGTGTATGTATGTGTGTTTTCAATCACACACCTACGAAGTGCCTGAGGTGGGATTAAAACCCATGTCTTCTTGACCACTAATCCAGGACTCTTTCTTCTTTTCCAAAACTCAGAATTTGCTCCAGTATTCATTGATTAGAGAATAATTGAATACATAACGATATTTAAATAGAATGGAATGTCATGATTCTTTAAAAAAAAAGCAAATATGAAAAGGTCTATATGAAATAACACAAAATATTTTTTAATTAGCCAGAATATAATTTAAAGAGGATTTAGGCTTCCTTATTTCACTAAGAAAAACCCATAAAGTGATTTTTCCAGGTCACTCAGCAAATAAATGTCTGTGGCAGGATTTAAACTAAAATCTTCCTGACTTCTGGAAGACCTGAGTCCTGTTCACTAAACAAAATGTTAACTCTTTCTTTCTGACTATATGTTTCTGTCTGCCTCTCTGTCTTTGTCTCTTGGTCTCTGTCTCTGTCTTTGTCTTTGTCTGTCTTTGTCTCTGTCTCTCTGTGACCCTCTCTGCCTCTCTCTGTTTCTGTTTCTGCCTCTATATCTTTATCTCTTTCTGTTTCTCTCTCTGTGTTCTTTCTCTGTGTTTCTGTCCTTATTTTTTCTGACTCTATCTCTGTTTCTTTCTCTCTATTTATGTATCTCCTTCCTCTCTCTCTCTCTTTTTCCCTCCATGTTCCCCTGTTTTTCCTTCTTTCTCTCAGACATGTCTGCCTCTCTCTAGCTCTCTTTCTAGTCTCTGCCTCTTTCTCAATCTGTATGTGTGTGTGTATTGCTGTCTCCATTTCTGCCTTTCTCTTTCTTTGTCTATGTCTGTCTGCCTTTCTATCTCATCTCTATATTTTTACATCTTAGTCTCTGTCTCTAATACATTTTTTTAAAAGAATCATTGAAGAGTTTTGAGGATTAGGGAATAACCATTTATTAAGTACTTAAAATGTGCCAAGCACAATGCTAAATGCTCTACAGATATTATCTCATTTAATCCTCACAACAATTCTGAGGGTAGGTGCTCTTATTATCCTCACTTTGTAGATGAAAAAAACCCAGGCAAAGAGAAGTTAAATAGCGTGTATAGGGTCACAAGCTGGCAATTATCAGAGGCTGCATTTGAAGGTCTTGTCTTTCTTTGACTATCTTTTTCTGTTTTTGTCATGGGAGCAGAAACTCAAATGGGTTTAGTAGTAAATATAGACAATTATCTATTATTTGTCCATTGTCTTATGATTTTGATTGATTCTATTGTACTAAATGGTAAGGTTTTAGGTAAGTTTCTATATTTGTTTTACTAGGTCTATGCAATTTTGTGTGTGTGTGTGTGTGTCTGTGTGTGTGTGTGTGTCTGTGTGTATGCTTAATGTGTATTGATAGGTTAAAAATTGTCAACAAACAAACATATAAACAAAACTAAAAGTTAATATCCTGAAATTCTTGGCTGAATGCAGCTCTGTAAAATTAATTCTCCACTTAGGACTTCAGACAGCTTTTGATAAAATTTGAACTTTACTAGCATGAAGTTCAGTGCTATGGCTTAACTAACTTACTATTATTAATCAGAGACTCTGAGAAATCATTTCATTGTGTTTCTCTGTGTCTAGAGAATTAAATAGGAACTTTGTCTCTTAGGAGGAGAACTTATCAGTTCTCCTGAATTTGGATCTGACCAACCCATGACAATGTCAAAGGGGAAATGATGGCATGTCTTTTAGCATTATTGGTAATTTCACTAGAGGGAGGAACAAATTAAGACAGAGTGTTAAATGCTCTTTTAAGACTAAACCAGGCTTTTTGAATTGCTGAACCAAACCCAACATATACAATAATCTTCAGTGATATTAGCTCGACAGAGGTCCCTATTGTGTCTCTGCTTATTATTCTGTGGCTTTTAGTCAGATGTAGTATGAATGTCTTTTCTTTAAATCCTCTCTGAAGATTTCAAGACCCATTAAAAGGTCCTGTACTGTCTATACTAATTTGTGACCCCTTTAAGAAAAGGAATATAATTATAAAGCAATTTACTTGATTTATTTAGCTTTTTACCAGGCTTTGCATGGACACTGAACTCTCACGGCTATTGTCTCTCAATACTACCCCTTAAATTCACTTATCCTTGATCTGGAAGCCACTATGATTATTTGACTCTATTGGTTAAAGTGCTAATGAGGTTAAGGACTCAATCCTCATGTAAACCATTTACCCTGGGTGAAAGATTGGGCTAAATCAGTGAAATCCATCACCACTATTCAAATTTTAAAAAGCTAAAAGAAATGCAACTCTTATGCATGGTATAGAAGTAGCATCATTTTCATATTTAAGGGGATTTTACAAGTGCAATGCTGGATCATTTTAATGAGGTCTCCTATAAATCTATGGAGATTAAAGGACAAAGGGTATTTATTTGGAGAGACCTTAAAATATCTCAAAGATTAGGCTGTGACCACTGGCACCTGAAAGCACATAGTAGTCTCTTGATGACAGATGGATTGAATCTCAGGGAAAGTCTTGTCAGAGAAACTGCCCCTTCTCATTGTTTATAAAAGTAAGATGTCAGAATAGAGGGCACTTTTTCTCTGTGTGTGTCTCTGTCTCTGTGTCTCTATGTGTTGTTCTGTCTCTCTCTCCATTCCCCCACCCATATATTTTCTGCCAGTAATTAGGCACCCCATGACTATATACAATTTTCTCTCCATAGGAGCAGTTAATAGCTTCTTGCCACAAAAATACATTACAAAGATAAACATGTGCTTGCACAGACCTGAAAGTACAATCCATGGGCAATTTTATGAAACATCATCTCCACTGTAGTTAAGGAAAATTTTTAATTCCCTAGGTTAAATTCTTGGTCAATAATAGCATTGAAAATCTCTTCTGAGCCAATCCCAAACTTTTGGGCTCAGGGAATGAACTTTCTAGGGAAGGATATTTCTAATGTTATGCACTCTTTAAGAAAAGGAAAGGATTGTTCAAATGACTATTGCTCAAGCCTCTACTAAGAAATAAAGTCAGTGAACTTTCAACCAGTGCATAGCTGAAGGGAAGAGGATTACCCATTTAGCAATCCTGAAAATATGTTAACCTTATGAGAAAAGTCTGAACCACAGAGAGGTACTACAAGCTTTAAGGACATTATATAGGACTCTTGAAAAGAAGAATCCATCATTTTGTCAGTTTGTGCTGATTACAAACTGTCAAGTTTAACCATCTTCTGAGGAGAGTTAATAAGTTATTTGAATACTTTATTTCCACAGCTAATATGTATATATTGTCATTTGTGATTTGAATTTCTTACCTGTCATTAAAATATCCATTTAATATTTGTGTTTAGTACAATAAACCTCTCTTTAAGTCTGCTCCTAAATAAAACTGTAAGAGAAGTGAAATTAATCTTCACCTTTCTTCTTTGAATCACATACATTTATGTATATTAAATATCTACTCATGTACTGAATCTATGCTATCATACCATTATGTCTCATTCTATTCAACAAACATATATTACTTATATTACTCACCTACCTTGTGTCAGGTACTGTGCTAGGCTGTTAGCATACAAAAACAAAACAAAATAGTTTCTTCTGCAGAGAGGTCACCTTGAGTACCTGATCACTATGTCAGCAATAATGGCAGGCCTATCAACTAAGCACTAATTGAGACAATATCTATACCAATAACTTTACAGACTTTTAATTATTTTATGTGAATATACACAAGGTACTACACTAAATCCTGTGGATATAATAATGAAAAATAATATAATCTTTCCCTTAAAGAATTTGCAACTTTCATATTTTTATCACCCTAGGACATTATCCTAGGTATACCAACTGTTTAAAGCAGCATTTCAAGTTGGGCATATGATCTATTCAATCCTAAAAGAAACTACTCCTAACTCATAATTATATGCTTTCTTCCTTCCTGGCTATTTGAAACTGATCTGGTCTTTAATGTAGCATATTAAATAATATAGCATACCCTAAGGGTTTGGTTCTTTAGGTCTTATGAGATGGGCATTCTTTAGAGCTCCAGTTCAAGAGTTTTGCAAATCTCCATTCTTTTTTCCTTCTAGTCTTGTACAAATATCTTTTTTTCTGAAGATAAATGAAATAGCATATCCAAAGCAGCTTTCAAACCTCAAAGAGCTATATGGATTTTATTCTTTTTATTAGTAGTGATGGTAGTTTTGTTTTGTTTTGTTTTGTTTTTTATCATTGTCACAATTAGCTCCCTTATCTGTAAAATAAAGGAAATGAACTAGAAAATATATAAAGTTTCTTTAAGCATTGAAATTCTATGAATCTTTGGAATTTTAATTAATAAATAGAAAGAAATGGTCACTTGAACTGTAATAAGTCTCTCAAGAAGTGCTGGCACATTTTGGCTAAATAGACCTGGACTGTATAAAGTTAGAAGATGACTCAAGAAAAAAATAAATGGAAATAATTTTAGATTTGCTTGCTCTATGGCCTATTTTCCTTACTCTATAGAAAGAAAATGATAATAAAGTATTTTAAATAGTTTTCCCCTCCCACTGTATAATTTAATTATCAAAGAAATCATTTAAATAAGTTAACTAAATGTAGATGTTAACATATTCAAAAATCACTTATGAAGTTCTATGCAATTTTAAAGATAGTCTCAAGTGCATTTCTGCGGTAAACAAGGTCATCTCATAGTAAGAAGGCAGAAGCATATTTATTAATGATATGGATGACAAAGTGAAAAATGCCACTTCAATTGTATATCTCTGAATCAAGAAGTATAGATTGGAAGAAAAGTTTAGAATTGTTTTAATCTAATGGATCAATAATAATGTACAGTATGATCTCTTCAGAGAGAGTGGAATATGGTGAAGGATTACACATATTTCATCTAGGAGTGTTTAAAGATTTAAATTGATAATGCTAACAAATAATCTTCTAAGCAATTCAACCACTGCTCTCTAGTTAGGAATCAGCTAAATGAATTCTTATTATTTTTACTTTTTGCAGCTTCTATCAGTTTAAAAGTATAGAGACACATTAATATAGAAAAAATGCATTGAAAATGGGTTGTTTTGACCAGACTATTAAAAAACAAATAAACCTGAAAGCAACAAAAATGATGGTCAAGTAGGTGCTATTTCCAGATGCTAAATTAAATTTTAATCCTGTTAAGGGACGATCATAGGATTTGGAAATGGAAGTAACCCTTAAAGTGTACTTTACCCATTCACTTCATTTTGTGAAGAAGGAAACTAAAACCCAGAAAGTTTTAATGACTTACCTGTGTAGTTGGGGGAAAAAACACCAGTAACACCAATTTTAGAGACAGAGAAATTAAGTTTGATTGATTATTATTCTACTACCTAGTGTATTACTTTACAGTCAGGGGTTCTCAAACTACGGCCATGGGCCAGATGCGGCCCACTGAGTATGTTTATGTGGCCTGCCAGGTTAATGGCAAATGGGCTGAGGATTGGAGAAAGAGTGTGAGTTTTTGTTTTTACTATAGTCCGGCCCTCCAACAGTCTGAGGGACAATGAACTGGCCTCCTATTTAAAAAGTTTGAGGACCACTGCTAGACAAATTGCAAACTCTTTGTACTTCAGTTTTCTTATCTATAAAATAAGAAGTTGGAATTGATGGTCTCCAAGATCCCTTCCAGATCTAGGTCTATGATCCTATGAGCTTATTTTGTTTTGTTATTGTTTTTATGTTATCCTCATAGTTAACTAATGAAAAAAAAAATAAAACAAAACCCATTTCTTATAAACTCCTTTAAGTAGACTGGTCAAACATGACATTATTTCCTTAATATTTATATGGGGATTTAACCAGAAAATTTTACACATAGCTAAGAAGAGCATATTTTATTATGGTTTCTATTGATCATATGGTGAAGAGGAACATTTTAATTGGCTGATGGATCAGAACTACTATTTCCCATTTGATAAGTGGTCCAATGATATGAATAAAGGAAGAAAGAGGAAGAAATCCAGGCCATCAATAACATAAAAAAAAAAAATTATCTAAATCACTAATATTTAGAGAAATGCAAATTTAAACAGCTCTGGAGTACCACCTTAGTACACCTAAGGTACATCTATCAGTTTGACTAAGTTGACAAAAAAAGAAGATAGCAAATGCAGGAGAGTCTGTAGGAGAAAAGGGCATATTAATATACTGCCAGTAAAGCTGTGAACTAGTCCAGCCAATCTAGAAGGCAATTTAGAATTTTGTCTCCAAAGCTATCAAACTTGTATAACTCTTTGACCCAAAGATATCATTATTAGATCAAAGAATTAAAAAAAAAAAGATTGAAAACACATGTACTTTTGTATTATTATATTATTGCAACTTCTTTTGTGGTAGTCTAGAACTGGAAACCTAATTAAAATTTTGGGTAATAGCTGAACAAATTAAGCTAATTGATTGTGATGGAGTACTATTAAACTGTAAGAAATTATGAAAAGGATAGTTTTAGGAAGACTTGTATGAACTGATTCAAACTAAAGAAAGTAGAACCCAGAGAACATTGTTCCAAAAAAAAGTCTGACAACTTCAAAGATATAGGTGCTTTGGTCAACAAGATGATAAACCACAGTCCCAAAAGACTCAGTGAAACATGTTATTCACTTCCATGGAGAGGTGATAATCTCATCATGCAAATAGAGGCATTCTGGGGAGGCTTGTTAGGGGGAAGGTAATGTGAGAATTTGATTAGTTTAACTATACATATTGGCAAAGAATTTTGCTTTTCTTATTTTCTTAGAGTTTAACTATAGCTGGCAAATAATTTTTCTTTTCTTATTTTCTTAGAGGAGAGGGAGATAATTAGGAGCTGAAGATAAAATAAAATTGATTTTTAAAAAATTGCAGTGGGTTGAGAAAGGAAAATTAAAATTTAGTATTTTTAAGATAGTTATATTTATTTAAAGGCATTTGCAGCCATTGCATCTACTATCATCTATCAGGAAGGAACTCCTACCTTTTCAAATGTATAAGACAAAATAATGATTTTTAACAGTACAAAATTTTGAAACTGTGATAACAAACATTAGAAAAACAAGAACTTCCTCATTACCCTACTTTGGTGTATCTTAACCAAGATGCCATGATTTAGATGTCAGATGAATAAGAGAAAAGATCCAAAAGTATATAGGCCACTTGAATATTTATACTTGATATACATTTTAGAAGTTGGGGGCCATCTCCAGTTGTTCTGAGCCTGGCACTGAACCCAGATGGCTCTGGAGTAGAAAGTTGGGTAGTGACTGGCCTCCCTCTCTTAAATCCAATTCACTTGCAAATCATGACTTAGTTCTCTTCAAGTAAGCAGGACCAAAACAAAAAGTTAGTAAAGAACAACTTGTCAAATAATTCCCTTATTACCCTGAGGGCAGAACTGATCTGAGCCTCTAGCTGGGGAAAAGACAATAACTTGGGTGACAGCATTATGTAGATCACTTTGAAAATATTCATAAGACCTACAACCTCACTGGCTATTCCCCCATTACAACCATATCACAAAATGTCAGTTTTAAAAGGACCTCTGTGGTCTCACCCTTCTCCATTTTTAATAGACTCTCTCCCACAAGAATCTTCTCTACACCTGGTTACCAATTCTTTCTTAGACACTCTTCTCTGCTTACAAGTTACCTTTTGTTACCCATTTATAATTCCTTTTGCTTTTTCCTCCATTTCCCTTGCTATCAATCTTCTTTTTTTTTTTAATTCTGTCTAGAAATTCTCACAAGGGAGAGAAATTGTTATAAAAATGCAGAAAACTCTTCTGAAGAAAGAAAATGGCCTAATAGATATTAATTAAGTGAGGAGAATCAGAATCAGCTATCTTAAGTATACTGAAAATAGCCTGCCCATTGCAGTAACTTGACATATCTAGGAATTAAATGTTCTCATATTTTCACTAAATGCTAAAAAGATAAAATTGGTGAAAAAGTACATTCATTAAATTTTACTATGCCATGAGGTAAAGGTTTTAACCGAATATTTATAATAAAATATTCATGTTTTAGATTATAAAAGTAGTAAATCCTTGATATCAGCTAGTACTAGAGACTACTGAACTGGTTTTAGACAATAACCTAAAAGAAATTCTCTCTCTCTCTCTCTCTCTCTCTCTCTCTCTCTCTCTCTCTCTCTCTCTCTCTCTCTCCCCTTCTCTCTCTCTCCCCTTCTCTCTCTCTCTCCTTCTCTCTCTTTGCTTCTCTCTCTGTGTGACTCTCATTCTTTCTCTCTTTCTCTGTGTATCTATCTGTTTCTGAAAAGGAAAGATCCTTAACAAAGAATGCTGACTCCATAGCTTTATCACCATTCTATCATCTAGGGAGATCTTTCATATTTTAATTTTCCCTAATGGGAAACATAGGCATCCATACCATTATTTTTTCTTTCATATAAGCAGTCAATTCTGTAAATATGCCATCAAATGTATAAAACTGAAATATTCAGTGGTTATGTTCGTAGTTTTTGAACACAGTTTAGTTAAGGACTATATGACTATTAATCACTTATATTTTTCTTTTTTGGTGAAATCTATCCAAGTTATCAATCATTAGTGAGAGTTTGCAAGGTATCATGGAAAACATTTTGTATCTGGTCTCAGCAGAGACCTAACTGGGGTTCACATCTTTCCTCTGGCACTTTAGGTAAGTACTTAAAAACAAGGCATTTCATTTCACATTGTTCCTCTTTAAATAACCAGATGACTCACTGAACAGAGTGCTGGGCCTGAAATCAGAAATATCTGCATTCAAATTCATCTTCAAACAGTTGTATGACCCTGGATAAGTCATTTAAATTCTGTTTACCTTATTCCACTGGAGAAGGAAATGGCAAACCATTCCAGTATCTTTTGCCAAGAAAATCCCATTGAAATATGATTCACAAAGTTACATTACTGAATAATAAAGCTCTATTTATTCATCTATAAAATGGACAACATAAATGAAATCATAAATCATGGAATTTTTATTAGCCTCAAATTAGATAATGAAAGCAAATTGATTTGTAAACCTTACAACGCAAGCTAAATATCAGCCATTATTATCTTTGTCTTGATGAGATACCATTTGATTAAAGGGCATTGACATTATCATTTTAAATGTAGTATGAAGGAATATTTCTGTACATTAGTTCCTATGGTTCAAATATCATTGCAAATCGCTCCCAGATTTGGAGAGAGAGAGAGTCAGAGACAAAGAGACAGACAGAGACAGAGACAAAAACGGAAAGACAGAGAGCGAGACAGAGGCAGAGAGACAAAAAGACAGAGAGAGAGAGAGAGAACTGGAGAGATACAGACAAAAAGAGAGAGAGAGAGAGAGAGTTAGAGACAGAGAGAGGGGGAGAGAAAAGAGAGAAAGAGAGGGAGAGGAAGAGAGACAAAGACAGAAAAACAGAGAAATGTATATTTCACTATTACTATAAATTAGACCAAATCAGGGGAGACACTAATAAAAAGAAAGAAACTAGGCCTGAAACAGAGGGCTGTTTACTGATTCCTTCTCTGATGCATACCACCAGTGAAACCATGGGCATCATCTAGTATCTCTGGGCCATAATTTTCTCACATGTAAAATCAGAAGGTTGAATTAGATAGCGCATATATATATATATACATATATATATATATATATGTATATATATATGCACTATGTGTGTGTATATGTATATATATATATATTTAGCTATAGATCTATGAAATTGAAGCTCTATTTAAGCAAATATTTAGCTGTACTATAGTACTTCTATAACTAATTGTTTCTTTGGCTCTTACTGATTCATTTATTCAACAAACATTTGTTAACCTTCTGATATTTGTTAGGCACTCTGCTTATTGATGAAAATTGACCCCCCAAAATTTCCTAGATTCAAGAAGATTATATTCTAATGTAGGAAAATGATATGCACACAAATATATCAACACAAAATATAAGATTAGCACTAATTGGGAGGACATCTTATAGACTCCAAGAGTACTCAGAATAGGCCCCATTAAATAGGTTGCACTTAAATTGACTCAAAATGAAGAAATTTATATTTTACCCTAGAATTAATGAGGAAAAAGGGAAACTTTTCCAATAGGGCATTGATATGGTCAGTTATGTGCTTAAGTATATTAATTTGATATCATAACAGAATTTAGATTAAAGAGGAGAAAGATTAGATGTAGTGAACATATATAAGAAGTAGTTGCAATTATCTAAGCAAGAAGTGATAAACACTTGTACCAGGATGGTAGTTGTGTGTTTAAAGAGAATAGAATGATGGAATGAAAGTTAGATACTATGGAAGTGAAATTGATACAATCTGACAACTAAATGAATATGAGGGATTGACAAAAGAATTAAGAATAAAAGTCTCTTTGCATCCAGAGAGACTATGGAGATTAAATGTGGATCAAAGCATGGCATTTTCACCTTGTTATTGTTGTTGTTTGTTTATTTGCTTTTCTTTCTCACATGCTTTTTTCTTTTTTTGATTTGATTTTTCTTGTGCATCAGGACAACTATGGAAATATGTTTAGAAGAATTGCACATGTCTAACCTATATTACATTGCTATATTGCATCTAGGGAAGGGGAATGGAAAGGAGAGAGGGAAAAAAATTTGAAACACAAAGTTTTGCAAAGGTGAATGCTGAAAGCTATCTTTGCATATATTTGAAAAAACAAAAAAAGTATTAAAAAAAAAAGAATAAGAGCTTGAGGGTGTGAACATGGTTGATTGAAAGACTGATAGTTCCTTTAACTTAAATATGGAAATTGTAGGATGAAAAGTAAGGGAGAGAAAATTGAGTTTTATCTTGAGCTTGAGACTTTAATATGCTTATGAAAGGTTGAGTTGAAAATGTTAAAGCTAACTATCAATCAGTGATTCAGCCCTGGAATTTGGAAGAGATAATGCGAATAAAGAGATTTGGATATAGATAATCTATCTTTATAACACATACATACATATGTACCTCTGTGTATGAATCTGGAGTCATTTACAATGATAACTGAGCCATAAGAACTGATGAAATCACAGAGTATTTAAAGAAGGCCCAGAACAAGGTCTTAGATGACTTCTGTGACTAAGCAGTGTGATATGAATGAAGATCAAGCTGAGGAGCTTATGTGTGGGGATGGGAGGAAGTGATTGGGCTGGTAGGCAAGGATGCAAAATAAATAAAAGCAGCCCTTTGAAAACTAAAGAGGAAATTATCTAAAAGGGGATGATAAATAGTTACAAATGCTGAAGGAAGGCATTAAGTATGAAAACTGAAAAATATCATTGAATTTGACAATTGGGAGAACATCAGTAACCTTTGTGATATCAGAAGCCAAAATGGAAAAATAACTGAGATCTCTGCTCTCCTAAGAGGAAAGATAATGATGATAGTGTTAGGACATTCTTCTGGGGAGTCTTTACACCCTTGGGTGTATTGGGTGTATTCCATCAGAACACATCCTCCTACAGTATCATTGTTGAAGTGTATAATGATCTTCTGGTTCTGCTCGTTTCACTTAGCATCAGTTGATGTAAGTCTCTCCAAGCCTCTCTGTATTTCTCCTGTTGGCCATTTCTTACAGAACAATAATATTCCATAACTTTCATATACCATAATTTACCCAACCATTCTCCAATTGATGGACATCCATTCATTTTCCAGCTTCTAGCCACTATGAAAAGGGCTGCCACAAACATTTTGGCACATACAGGTCCCTTTCCCTTCTTTAGTATATAAGCCCAGTAGTAGTATGGCTGGGTCAAAGGGTATGCACATTTTGATAACTTTTTGGGCATAATTCCAGATTGCTCTCCAGAATGACAACCATTATAAAATTGAGTTGATTCTAGGCATCCTTGTTTCATCCCTGATCTTACTGGGAATGCTTTAAGGATATGTGCATTATATATATAAAATATATTATTACATACATATATATATACATATATATATTAAATGTTTGCTGATATTTTTAGATAGATATTGCTTATTATTTTAAGGGAAACTCCATTTATTCCCATGCTCCCTGGTGTTTTTAATAGGAATGAGTGCTTTATTTTATCAAAAGACTTTTTTTCTACATCTATTACAATAAGGCTAGTGGATAGTTTTTTGAATATTGAACCAGCTCTGCATTCCTGGTATAAATCCTACTTGGTCATATATTATGCTAGTGGCAAATTACTGTAGTCTTTTTGCCAATATTTTATTTTAAAATCTTGCATCAATATTCATTAGAGAAATTATAATTTTTTTCTCTTTTTTGGCTCTTTCCAACTTAAGTACTGATGACATATTTCTGTCATAAAAGACATTTACTAGTACTCCTTCACTTATTTCTTACAAATAGTATACAGTATTAGAATTAATTATTTTTTAATAGTTTGGTAGAATTCACTTGTAAATTCATCTGGCCATTGGGATTATTTAAGTATTTTATTTCCTCTTCTATTAATCTGGGCAATGTATTTTTGTGACTATCCATTTCACTTAGATCATCAGATTTATTGATATATAGTTAGGTAAAGTACTCCTAATTATTGCTTTAATTTCCCCTTGATTGATGGTGAATTAGCCCTTTTCATTTTTGATACTGGTAAGTTGATTTTCTTTTTTCTAATTGAATTAACCAAAACATCTATTTTTATTGGCTTTTTCATAACACCAGCTCTTAGTTTTATTTATTACTTCATTAGTTTTCTGACATTCAGTTTTTATTAATCTTTCCTTTGATTTTTAGAATTTCTAATTTGGTATTTATTGGGAGTTTTTATCTTGATTTTTAAAAGTAGTTATAGTGTCCAATTCATTTATCTCTTCTTTATTTTATTCATATAAGCATTTAAAAATATAAGTAATTCCATAAGAACTGCTTTGATTGCATCTCATAAGTTGTGGCATGTCATCTCACTATTGGTGTGTTCTCTGATGAATTTTTTATTTTTTATTTTTTATGATTTGTTGTTTGATCCACTTATCTTACCCACTCATTCTTTAGGATTACACTTTCCAGTTAGTTTTAAGTCTTTCAATGGCCCTTTATTACATGTAATTTTTATCATGTCATGGTTTGAAAAGGATGCATTTAATATTTCTTCTTGTTAATTTTTGATGTTTTCACATAAAACTAATTCTGGTCATAATTTCTATGTGATTCATGTTTGCTATTCATTATGTATGAAGGGGATTGGGGTAGGAGAAGTAGGTGAATAAGTTTTGGCATATAAAACAAAATAGAAGAGTATTTTGGAATAGCTCCAAATGTTAGAAGATTTCTTCTCTTTCCTACACCAAAATATTTCACAGGTAGAGTAGAAGAATACTTTTCTTTTTTCATTTACCATATAAATCTCCAAACTCTGCCAGATGGCAGATATGCTTAGCATTATATTATGCTTTCATGTTCCTTTTAGAGGAACATACGTCTGTATAAGGAGCATGAAACAGTAATTGTTAGTAACATTTTTAATAAACAGAAGTTTTGACCATGGGCAGGTTTTGACTTAAATTTAGTGACAAAGCTAAAACTTCTTTCACGTGTTTTCATATCAAGAATATACTACCACAAAACAATAATGAAACCTGAAGCTATTTTGGTTAATAAAATGAGGTGTAGTTCTTTTATTTAATTTGCCTTCCACTTAAATAGGTATATTTCTTTATTGCTTCAGGTTTTTGTTTTTTATTTGTTTTTTTGCAACAGCATCATGTCAATGTGTAATCTTGCTCCTCCACAGACTAATCATGTGCTATAAATGGAATTTCTGAAGAATAATGTGTAATCAGAAATGCAAAATGAAAATTATTTTTTAACATTAAAAACATGTTCCCAACTTAATTCCAAAATGAAAATTCAAATCTCTCAGTATCAAGTAGAGAGACAAATCACATTGTTTGAAAGATTTATTCTCAAGATTAAAAAAAAAACCCTTTCCTTTTCAAAACAAGCATATTAAATATTTATTTAACACAAAATTTCAAATAATTGTGGAGATAGCATTAATTGTTATAGGTAGTTTTTCTTGAACTGAATTTGTTATAAAATGCAATTTTAAGATTATATCAATAAATAAAATCTGCTTGACTTCCATATTTATATTCCAGCAATTAATTTTGCTGAATTTGGAAGTCATTCATTTGCTGTAAAAATTTGAGGGAAAGTGCAAATATGAAATAGTGAATTTTGGGTGCCAGTCTTGCTCTTCCAGACTCCTTTAACCTTTTCTATAAATAACTTTGAAAATCTTTATGTCGAAGCCAAATTAGATCTATGGGAATATGGTTGAACTAACTCACTCCTGTTCATGTTCATCTTGGGAACCATGGAGAACATCTGGCTTTTCCAAAGGCTTCTTTGCTTTGCTTCTATTTTGAAGGGGGAAAGGGAGAATGATTTAGATATGCTCAGGATGCAAATTTGGCTGATTTTTTTTAAGAGGAGAAAAGTACAAACCAGATTGGCTTAACATAACCATAGGAAAGACAAGCTGTTCCCAAAAGCTATATTCGGGACTTAATGCCACTACATAAAATGAATGTGAGGAGCTCTTCTCTCCCCTAACCACACATTATAGAGAAGTAAATACCTTTCCATGTTTTGAGTGTAAAACAGCCATTGTAATTCTCCATGAGTCTAATGGATTAAGAACTCTACTGGGTGTCTCCTGATCCACAAAACATGCTCCTGTTTAAACTGAAGTTAGAAATATACTTTGAAAATAAAGGCTTTCTCTCTCTCTCTCTCTCTGTGTGTGTGTGTGTGTGTGTGTGTGTGTGTGTGTGTGTGTGTATTTCCTTGAAATATGTCATCTTTAAAGACAATTGTGCTGATTATAGTATCTATATTATGAAGTACCTAGAGGCAAGGAAAGATGATAATCTATAATTAAGTTGCACCTTTCTCAAATCATCTTGAATCTTGTTATAGATATAATTCCCTTAATCTATGAATTCTTTTAGCAAAGCTGACAAAAATAAGGAGAAAAAAATACATCAGAGTCATTCAGAATCAGAAGTAGAACCTATAATTTCAATGCATGTCTCATGGGTTTCTTCACCTGTAAAATGTAAAGAAAAGTTTCTTCACCCATAAAAGGAATGAATTGTACCAAATGATCTCTAAGGCCACTTTCATTTACAAATATCTATGATTCTTTCTTCTGTCCATCACTTATCACATTGCCATCAATCCTTCCGGGCTAGTACAGGAAACTATACATTTTAGGAGAAAGAACCTAGGATACTGATTCAGTTGACCCAGATTTGAGTTGGAGTTCTACTATTCATTAACTGGATTTCTGGATCTCAATCTCTTCATTCACAAAATGAGGTGTGTAGTATACAATATTTCAGGAAAATTCCATTTCTAATATGAAATTGAAGATGGGAAGTAAGCCTGGCAATATACTTTTTTTCCCCAAAATTCATGAAAGGTTATCAGGTAGGAAAGTAATTAAACTCTTTTGGTCAGGCTCTGAAATACAAATACTCTAGTAAAAACAAACAAACAGCAACAAAAAACTAAGATGATATTTTTAAATGACTTCAAATAATCACATATAACATTTTAATGGATACTAATGATGAAAGTTGGAGTCAAATTTTATTGAATATAATTCACCCCTTTGGGTCATGGATCTCTAAATGCTAGCAGACAAAGAAGTTTTTCATTGCTTGAGGAGTCTGGCAGTCTTGAGGTAAAGATAAAAGAAGAAACAATTTTCTACCAACCAATGCAGAAAGAGTAACATAGTAGGGAGAAACTAATCCAGAGGTTTAGGGCTTTTAACCTAATGTTTTGTTTTCTATGTATTTTAATCTGCAAGTCTAAAAATAGTACTTTGCAAAAGGCACATAACCAGTTTTCAAGGTTATTGCTTATATTTAATAATCAATCACCTTGTGAAGTCCCAGGAGGAAAACGAAAGAAGAGAGAAGGAAGTAGGTCCTAGATAGAGAGGTAAGGATGACAAGAGTTAGGAAAGGGGGAACCCCTTTTGGGTAGGCACAAGGATAGTCTAGTGACAGCGCAGAGTCCCCTTTAAAGGAATTTATAGGCCCGAAAACCTAGATTGATTAAAAAAATATATATCATAGGAGTTTGGAAGTAAGGGTAAAGGTAGAAAGACGCCAGGGCCAGAGATGGTTGCTGGGTGGACAAGAACCCTTACATGGCCAGAAGGATACCATGTTTGGGTAGCTCCTGCAAAGAATGGACTTCCAGGGTTCCCCTTTTTATAATCTCAAAGATGCATGGAGTCCCAGGCTCCTGGCTGGTTTAGTCCAGGGTTAGCATTGAATAGAATTAAATGGGTTTTTAGATAAGGAAGAAGCTGTTTGTGGGGGTTGGGAAACCTGAGCAGATAGTGAGGGCTGGGAAAGCCCAAGCTAGCTCAAATCCGGAAAGCCCAGATATCATTGGAATTCAAAAGGGTGCTTTTGTGAGTCAAAGATCCTAGCTTCTTCAGCCAGGGGGTTTTGGGAATCAGAAAGGAATCTTAAAGGGACCTCAACCCCCATCAAGGAGACAGGGAGAGAGACAGTGTTAGAGACAGATACAGATACAGAGACATATACACAAAGAGACAGACAGAAAGATTATTTAATGAATCTGCTATATGCAAAAATAAATTTTCTAGTGCACAAAACTTTTCATGCCTTTGCTCAGTAGATTCTCTACTGCCTTTCTACAGCCATACTCTGTAAATTCCTAAACAGTAAAGTCTTTATTATTTTTCCATTTCATTTTGTAAATGTATAAAGTGGAATTGTTTTTCAGTCTATGGTCTTAATTTAAGGTCCTGAAATTGACCCCCATGCCCCCCACACCCTCCAAAAAACAAGTTTGAGGTTTTGTCAATTGGCAAAGATGATAAAAGTCAGAAAAAATTAATATAGTAAGGAATGGCTGTTGGTTGCAAATTGAATAATCATTGATTGGGCAGTTATTCAACCAATTAGGATAGATGGATGTAACACAAAATTATATTGCTAAAAATTAAAATTTGAGGAATTCAGAGAAATATGAAATTCAATTCGATTCATTTTGATGAAAATTAAGTACCTGCTATGTCCTAGACCGTGTGCTAAATGCTAGGGAAGAGATGAGTGAATTTATGGAGAATTAAATAAGCAAATGAGGAAAATTATTTTTTCAATGACTACAAACAAAACAAAATTAAAATAACAGGCAACTTAAATCTAATTATTTAAATGGCCAACTGACTAATTTTAGTCCTGGAAAACAGGTAATAAAACATATTTTCTTCATCTCAGTAGAGATGATAAGGACTATCGGTCATAGAGGGATGTTCTGAGAAATATTAACAGCTAGCTCTTGAGGTGGTAGTGGCAGGAAATATATATATATATATATATATATATATATATATATATATATATATATATATATATATTTAATTATATATTTATATATTTTCCATATTTTTATATTTAATCTGCATTATTATCACTTTATAGAGCAATTTCTTAAGTCTAGACAATAATCAAAGTACTAAAACAAGGCCTATTTATACAAATTGCCAGTCTCCAAGGTCTTTATATACATACATATATTATATCAATATTCTTTCTATAATATTGTATAAATCCAAGACAAGGATTAATATAGTGCTTGACAAATTGAAATTGAGACTCCTACAAATATCACTGGGCACAGGAGAAAGAAGAGAATGTATTCCCAGATAGGAATGTGACAGCTCTAAAGAATTCTTATCTTGAAGTAACATGCCATTTAGTTTCTTCTAGTGATGTTACATGGCTATAATCACCATTTAAAGCTGTTTTGTTTTGTATTTTTGATGGGCTTTTTAAAAACAATATTTAGTAGATATATTCTTTGAGGTTTGTTTGTTTTAGCTAGGAAACAAATATTTGATTGTTTTGTTGAAAGTAAGAATGTATTAAAAGGATATATACTGTAATTTTCTATTATTTGCTTCAAGATCTAGCCTAAAACAGTTGAACAATATTATCTCTGTAACTCTAGTTTGTAAAACAAGAAGCCTACTGTGAATTCATTCTTCATAAACTAGGCCCTTTATAATAAAGCTAAGTGGATAACTACCAGATAATAAGAAACATGACTGGATAATAGCATTCTTGCCTTTTGATGCCATTAACTTTTCAGAAAGCAAAAGGCAAAAAAGGATCATAGAGCTAGAGCTAAAAGGATACTAAGAGGTCACCTAATCCCTATTTCTTAGTTTATAGGAAATAAAATTGAAACCTTTACAGATTAACTGATTTGCCCAAGGTCTCCCATATCTGAGAGATTCAGATCTGAGATTTGAATCTGGGTTCTTTAAATCTGCTATCATCATTTCCCCTGTAATATGCTGCCTCCCAATTTTATATCTATTCTTTATAGCTTCCACAATTGCCTAGCATGGATGAAAAGTAAGGTCAGCTCAAAGCCAAGGGGTGGAGTCCAAACATTGGTGGCATCCCAGAATAAAGTGAGACTATGTGAAAAGAAATGTTTATTTCACTTTGACATATTGTAATGCTCATATACCAATGAATTTTGTTCCTCTATTACATTAAGGATTCTTGGAAAATTAAAAAAAAAATCTATTAGCACTATTGTCTTTCTACCCAAGTTATTTATACCTTCGGAATCCAGTTCTTAACTTGCAACAAGAAAATTGGATTTACACACTTATATTCTACCTAGGTTATACTGTAACACATTTAATATGTATGGAATTGCCTGTTATCTAGGAGAGGGAGGGGAAAATTTGGAAAAATGAATATAAGGGATAATGTTATAAAAATTACTCATGCATATGTACTGTCAAAAAATTTTTATAATTATAAAATTAATAAAAAGGAAAAAAAAAAGTAGAGCCATGAGAGAGATCATCTGGAGTTTTATGATTCTTTTGGAATGCCAGAGTGGCCAGATCTCCACAACCCTAATTATCTCAATCATAATGAACAGGAAAAGGAGGGTTGCAACCAGTGGGATTGAGGCAGAACAATTCAGGGAAACTGAGGCAGGACAATTTAGGGAAACAGAGGCATGACAGTAAAAGGAAACTCTGATACAGCAATGACTTGTCTAACTATGACTGATTAGAGCAATACAAGTTTGAATGGCTCTTCCACAGGTTGGGCACAAATAGTCCCCATAAACATTTAGGGTTGATTCTGTAAGTTTGTGCATTTTTCATTTCTTCCCACCTAATTCAATTGTGTTTTACTCAATACACACAGCACACTCTTTGATGAGGGCATGCCATGCTGTGTGTGCCAAAATCTCCCAATCAATCAAGATCAAGATGTATATATATATATATGTATATATTTGTATGTATGTATTTGGCAAGCATAAATTTGGCATTTGAATAATGTCACTAGTCCAATAGAGTTGTGCTCTCTGCAGTAGAGTGAATGCTTGTCAATTCAGTCCAAGAAAAAGACCTCAGTGTTTGATGCCTTATTGTCCTCAGAATCTGAGAGCCAGAGTGATTAACACAAGTCAATAACAACCAGCAAATCCATTCCACTCAAAATTGAATATAAATTTAGTTCAGATCAGGAATTAAAGATGGAGAAATTGTATATCCTTCAAAAAACGGAATAGTTATGAAAGCAGACTCAAAGAGGAAAAAAATTCCCCATAAGGACTATATGAATACCTAGAAGAAATGAACCATTTCAAATGAAACTCAAATTCTAGTGGAAAGAATAAGAAGGAAGTTTATAAGTGAAAAGGGTAAGAACTTATTCAAGAAATGGATTTCCCCAAACCAAACCAAACAAATTAATGACCACATGAAACAAGATATATTACAACAAAATTTAAAAAGAACAATAAAAACAGAAGATGTATGATATCTGATTTTTAAAAGCTAAAATAAAAATTGCAAGGAGAAGTCATTTAAGAATCACTGGACTTTCTGTAAATCAAATCAAAAAAGAAAATGTATGTATTAATTAGAACTAAACAGCAGAGTAAAAAAAAAAAAAAAAAGTAAAGTAAAAAAGAAAGAATTCACTGATTACCTCTTTAAAGAATCACCAAAATAAAAAGAATCCCAATAACATTATAGACAGAACTTTAAAACGCATAAATTTAATGAAAAATACCGCAAGCATTCAGAAAGAAGTAATTTGTGTACCAAAGAATCACAACGAGAATCATACTATACCTAAGAAAAGAGCTTGAAGTTGGGGGGCGGAGCCAAGATGGCAGAGAAGATACACGTGATTCTGTAAGCTCCTTTCTTCCCTCAATACCAACTAGAT
The DNA here is from genome assembly GCF_048593235.1 of Sminthopsis crassicaudata. NCBI lineage: Eukaryota > Metazoa > Chordata > Mammalia > Dasyuromorphia > Dasyuridae > Sminthopsis > Sminthopsis crassicaudata. The sequence continues at coordinate 414,814,813 of NC_133618.1, read as the reverse complement.
AAAATCAGCCTCAAAAATAGCGCTGGACTGATAGAATCCACAAGGACTGGAAGCATGATTTACCAGCTGAAGAGAATCTGGAGTTTCAACAGGACAGGTCAGTTCCCAGGGGAGGAAGAAGAGAGGCCAGTGCAGACAGTTGGGTGCTGGCATGCTGCGCCGATCGCACTGGGGCGGGCTCTGAGATCAGAGAAGCCACTGAGATAGAAGAATCTGGCACAGGCTGTTAGCTCTTCTCTGCTTATAAAACAGCAGTTCAGAGGAGAAATCAAGCCACTTTAAAATTTAAAACTAGAGACTGGATTTTCCCTGAGCCTGGGGGTGACTCAGCAGATCTTGGTACTGTGGGTGTGGCCGACTTAGGCTGTCCAGGCTTTCACCTGGGAGTAGGTGGGCAGTAACTCATAGTGCCTTGCTCAGCTGGAGGCTCTGGAACTCAGCCCTGGGAAGTCCCAGAGAAGCGGAACCTTTGAACTAGGGACCGCGGTTTCAGGGCAGACACTTCCAGTTTGAGGGCAGGGGCTTTTCACGTCATCTGCTGCTGATATCCACGCCCCACCGGGATGCATAGGCTGGGCTTTGTGTCGCCTTTACAATTCAGTCTCAAACCTCAAGAAAGCCGCTAGGACACATAGTGCTGCCCTCAAAGCACAGCAGTGCTAATCACCTGTGAGGCACTTCCAGGGAGGGGGTGGGGGACTCTCTCCCAGAGCTCTCTCTTAGCTCAGGCACAGGAGCTGCTGCATCCATCCTGTCTGGGAGGAAGCTGGTAAAGAAATAAATAATTTCCTACCCCAGGGACAGACCCCAAAAGATTTTTTTAAGTATGAGTAAAAAGCAAAAAAGAACCATTGATTCATTCTACACAGAGAAAGAGTGGGTATCCAAACCCAAGGAAGTTAACAGCAGAGAGTCAGCAGATAACAACCTAAAGGGGAACGATACCTGCCCCCCATCACATAACTCTCTCCTAGAAAAGACTATTAAAAATTAAGAGAGTTTGAAGAAAAATGGGGAAAGGAAAGAGAAGCTATGAAATTGGAGTTGGAAAAAATAAAGAATTCACAGGAGATTCAGGGAAACAAAATTTGTGAATTAGAAAAGGTTAAAAAATCACAGGAAAATAGTATTTCTGAATTGGAAAAGACAAAAAAGTCTCAAGAAAATAGGATTTCTGAATTGGAAAAAGAAAATAATTCATAAAAAAATTAGGGAAATGGAAAAAAATTCAATAGCGCAAAATAATTCATTTAAAAACGAAATTGGACATTTACAAAAAGAACTAAAAACTGTAAATGAAGAAAATAACTCCTTAAAATTCAGGATGGAACAAATAGAAATGAATGATTCATTGAGAACCCAAGAATCAGTTAAACAAAACAAAAAAAAAAAATGAAAAGCTGGAGAATAATGTCAAATACTTACTGGGAAAATCTATAGACCTGGAAAATAGATCTAGGAGAGATAATCTGCGGATCATTGGACTTCCCGAAAACTATGACCAAAAAAAGAGCCTAGATTCTATTTTACAGGAAATTATCAAAGAGAACTGTCCAGAGATAATAGAAACAGAAGTGAAAGTAGATGTCGAAAGAATTCATTGAACTCCTTCTGAAATAGACCCTAAAAAAAGAACACCACGCAATATTGTGGCTAAGCTGCAGAATTACCACACAAAGGAGAAAATCCTGCAAGCAGCTAGAAAAAAACAATTTAAATACCAAGGTGCCACAATAAGGGTCACACAAGATCTGGCTGCCTCCACATTAAAAGATAGAAGGGCCTTGAACCTGATATTCCAAAAGGCAAAAGATCAAGGATTGCAACCAAGAATAAACTACCCAGCTAAGTTTAGCATCTTTTTCCATGGAAGATGATGGTCATTCAATGAAATAGAGGAATTCCATATGTTTCTAAGAAAAAAACCAGACTTAAACAAAAAATTTGATCTACATCCACAAGACTGAAGAGAAACAGAAAAAGGTACACAGAACACTTGAGAATTGTATCTCTGTTGTAGGTGTATAGAAAGTACTCATGGATAATTTGATCTTACTGATATAAAAGAAAAAGAGGGGGGTGTAGTAAAGGGAAGGGGGTAGTATCAGAAAAAGGGGAGGGAGTGATAAAAAGAGGGAAACTACATCCCAGGAAGAGGCATAGAAAATACAGCATATCTAAGATGACAGGAACAAATAATGACAAATGTTGGAGGGGATGTGGGGAAACTGGGACACTAATACATTGCTGGTGGAGTTGCGAAAGAATCCAGCCATTCTGGAGAACAATTTGGAATTATGCCCAAAAAGTTACCAAACTGTGCATACCCTTTGACCCAGCAGCGCTACTACTGGGATTATATCCCAAAGAAATACTAAAGAGCGGAAAGAAACATATATGTGCCAAAATGTTTGTGGCAGCTCTTTTTGTTGTAGCTAGAAACTGGAAGATGAATGGATGTCCATCAGTTGGAGAATGGTTGGGTAAATTGTGGTATATGAAGGTTATGGAATATTATTGCTCGGTAAGAAATGACCAGCAGGAGGAATATAGAGAGGCCTGGAGAGACTTAAATCAACTGATGCTGAGTGAAATGAGCAGAACCAGAAGATCACTATACACTTCAACAACAATACTGTATGAGGATGTATTCTGATGGAAGTGGAAATCTTCAACATAAAGAAGATCCAACTCACTTCCAGTTGATCAATGATGGACAGAGGTAGCTACACCCAGAGAAGAAACACTGGGAGGGAAATGTAAATTGTTAGCACTAATATCTGTCTGCCCAGGTTGCATGTACCTTCAGATTCTAATGTTTATTGTGCAACAAGAAAATGATATTCACACACATGTATTGTACCTAGACTATATTGTAACACATGTAAAATGTATGGGATTGCCTGTCGTCGGGGGGAGGGAATAGAGGGAGGGGGGGTAATTTGGAAAAATGAATACAAGGGATAATATTATAAAATATATATATATATATATAATAAAAAAATTAAATAAATATATATACTGCATAGATGTATACATATATTTATGTGTACACATAAATGCAAAGTAAAAAAAAAAAATACACCATATCTGAGGGAATTTAAAGAGGGGGAGAAACATTGTGTGAATCTTACTCTCATCAGAAGAGGCTCAAAGAGTAAATAATTGACATATATGTTTTTCAGAGAATTCTCTCACCTCATTAAAAGGAGGGAGAGGAAAAGGGAAAAGGAAAAGGAGAATAAGGGAAGGGTTAGGGACTTGGAGGGAGGGGGGAGGGATACTTAAAAAAAAAAGGGATGGCTGCATGTCACAAGTGGGGCCTATAAATTAAATATTGGGGAAGGGGTTCAGGGGGCTCAAGGGAAAAAGCATAATCTGGGGATAATATGATGACAGGAAATGCAGAATTAGTAATTTTAACTGTAAATGTGAATGGGATGAATGCTTCCATCAAACGGAGACAGCAGACTGGATCAAAAAGCAGAACCCTACAATATGTTGTTTACAGGAAACACACTTAAAGCAGGGAGATACATAAAGAGTAAAGGTAAAAGTTTGAAACAGAGCCTATTATGCTTCAGGTAAAGCCAAAAAACAGGGGTAGCTATCCTTATCTCAGATCAAGCAAAAGCAGAAGTTGATCTAGTTAAAAAAGATAAGGAAGGAAACTATATCCTGCTGAAAAGTAGCATAAATAATGAAGCCATATCAATACTAAACATATATGCACCAAGTGGTGTAGCATCTAACTTTCTAAAGGAAAAGTTAAGAGAATTGCAAGAAGAAATAGACAGTAAAACTATACTAGTCGGAGATCTCAACCTTGCACTCTCAGATTTAGACAAATCAAACCACAAAACAAATAAGAAATTTAAAAAGTAAATAGAACATTAGAAAAACTAGGTATGATAGACCTGTGGAGAAAACTGAATGGTGATAGAAAGGAATATACTTTCTTCTCAGCAGTTCATGGATCCTATACAAAAATTGACCATATATTACGACATAAAGATTTCAAAATTAAATGTAGGAAGGCAGAAATAATAAATGCCTTCTTCTCAGATCACAATGCAATAAAAGCTACATTAAGTAAGAAGTTAGGGGTAAATAGACCAAAAAGTAATTGGAAACTGAATAATCTCATCTTAAAGAATGACTGGGTGAAAGAGCGAATTATAGAAACAATTAATAATTTCACCCAAGAAAATGACAATGATGAGACATCATACCAAAATCTGTGGCATACAGCTAAAGCGGTAATAAGGGAAAATTTTATATCTTTAGAGGCTTATTTGAAGAAAATAGAGAAAGAGAAGATTAACGAATTAGGCCTGCAACTTAAAAAGCTAGAAAAAGACCAAATTAAAAACCCCAAACCAAAAATTAAACTGGAAATACAAAAATTAAAAGGAGAAATCAATAATATTGAAAGTAAAAAAACTATTGAATTAATAAATAAAACCAAGAGTTGGTTTTATGAAAAAGCTAATAAAATAGATAAACCTTTGTTAAATCTGATCAGAAAAAAGAAAGAGGAAAATCAAATTCTTAGTCTTATAAATGAAAAGGGGGATCTTTCCACCAATGAAGAGGAAATTAGAGAAATAATAAGGAGTTACTTTGCCCAACTTTATGCCAATAAATTTGATAACTTAAGTGAAATGGATGACTTCCTCCAAAAATATAGGCTCCCTAGATTAACAGAGGAGGAGATAAATTGCTTAAATAGTCCCATTTCAGAAAAAGAAATAGAACAAGCTATTAATCAACTCCCCAGGAAAAAATCCCCAGGGCAAGATGGATTCACATGTGAATTCTACCAAACATTTAAAGAACAATTAGCCCCAATGCTGTATAAACAATTTGAAAAAATAGGGGATGACGGAGTCCTACCAAACTCCTTTTATGACACAGACATGGTACAGATATCGAAACCAGGTCGATTGAAAACTGAGAAAGAAAATTATAGACCAATTTCCTTAATGAATATTGATGCTAAAATCTTAAATAAGATATTAGCAAAAAGACTTCAGAAAACCATCCCCAGGATAATACACTATGACCAAGTAGGATTTATACCAGGAATGCAGGGCTGCTTTAATATTAGGAAAACTATTAGTATAATTGACCATATTAATAATCAAATTAATAAAAAACCATATGATCATCTCAATAGATGCAGAAAAAGCATGTGATAAAATCCAATATCCATTCCTACTAAAAACGCTTGAGACTATAGGAATAAATGGACTATTCCTTAGAATAATCAGGAGCATATATTTAAGACCGTCAGTAAGCATAATATGCAATAGAAATAAACTGCAACCTTTCCCAGTAAGATCAGGAGAGAAACAAGGTTGCCCACTATCACCATTACTATTCAATATAGTACTAGAAACGCTATCCTCGGCAATAAGAGCCGAGAAAGAGATTCAAGGAATTAGAGTAGGAAATGAGGAAATAAAACTATCATTCTTTGCAGATGACATGATGGTATACTTAGAGAACCCCAAAGATTCTGCTAAAAAGCTATTAGAAATAATTCAGAATTTTAGCAAAGTGGCAGGATACAAAATAAATCCACATAAATCCTCAGCATTTTTATATATCACCAACAAAATGCAACAGCAAAAGATACAAAGAGAAATTCCATTCCAAACAAATGTTGAGAGTATAAAGTATTTGGGAATCCATCTACCAAAGAATAGTCAGGAATTATATGAGAAAAATTACAAAACACTGGCCACAAAAATAAAGTCAGATTTAAATAATTGGAAAGACATTCAGTGCTCTTGGATAGGCCGAGCGAATATAATAAAGATGACAATACTCCCCAAACTAATCTATCTATTTAGTGCTATACCAATCAGATTCCCAAGAAACTATTTTAATGACCTAGAAAAAAACAACAACAAAATTCATATGGAAGAATAAAAGGTCAAGAATTGCAAGGGAACTAATGAAAAAAAGTCAGAGGAAGGTGGTCTAAGTGTACCTGATCTAAAGCTATATTATATAGCAGCAGTCACCAAAACCATTTGGTATTTTTTTTTAATTTAATTTAATTTAATTTTATAATTATAACTTTTTTTTGACAGTACATATGCATGGGTAATTTTTTACAACATTATCTCTTGCACTTACTTCTGTTCAGATTTTTTCCCTTCCTCCCCCAATCCCCTCCCGCAGATGGCAGGCAGTCTTATACATGTTAAATATATTACAATATATTCTAAATACAATATATGTGTGTAGAACCGAATTTCTTGTTGCACAGGAAGAATTGGATTCAGAAGGTAAAAATAACAGTTTACACTCATTTCCCAGTGTTCCTTTTCTGGATGTAGCTGATTCTGTTCATCATTAATCAATTGGAATTGGATTAGCTCTTCTCTATGTTGAAGATATCCACTTCCATCAGAATACATCCTCATACAGTATCATTGTTGAAGTGTATAATGATCTTCTGGTTCTGCTCGTTTCACTTAGCATCAGTGGATGTAAGTCTCTCCAAGCCTCTCTGTATTTCTCCTGTTGGTCATTTCTCAAAGAACAATAATATTCCATAACATTCATATACCATAATTTACCCAATCATTCTCCAATTGATGGACATCCATTCATTTTCCAGCTTCTAGCCACTATGAAAAGGGCTGCCACAAACATTTTGGCACATACAGGTCCCTTTCCCTTCTTTAGTATTTCCTTGGGATATAAGCCCAGTAGTAGTATGGCTGGGTCGAAGGGTATGCACATTTTGATAACTTTTTGGGCATAATTCCAGATTGCTCTCCAGAATGGTTGGATTCTTTCACAACTCCACCAACAATGCATCAGTGTCTCAGTTTTCCCACAGCCCCTCCAACATTCGTTATTTGTTCCTGTCATCTTAGCCAATCTGACAGGTGTGTAATGATATCTCAGAGTTGTCTTAATTTGCATTTCTCTGATCAATAGTGATTTGGAACACTCTTTAATATGGGCGGAAATAGTTTTACTTTCATCATCTGAAAATTGTCTGTTCATATCCTTTGACCATTTATCAATTGGAGAATGGCTTGATTTCTTATAAAGTCAATTCTCTGTATATTTTGGAGATGAGGCCTTTATCAGAACCTTTAAGTGTAAAAATGTTTTCCCAATTTGTTACTTCCCTTCTAATCCTGTTTGCATTAGTTTTGTTTGTGCAGAAACTTTTTAATTTGGTGTAATCAAAAATTTTTATTTTTTGATCCATAATGGTCTCTAGTTCTCCCTTGGACACAAACTCCTTCCTCCTCCACAAGTCTGAGAGGTAAACCATCCCATGTTGCTCCAATTTATTTATGATTTCGTTCTTTATGCCTAAATCATGGACCTATTTTGATCTAATCTTAGTATGTGGTGTTAAATGTGGGTCAATGCCTAGTTTCTGCCATACTAATTTCCAGTTTTCCTAGCAGTTTTTGTCAAATAATGATTTCTTATCCCAAAATTTGCGATCTTTGGGTTTGTGAAACACTAGATTGCTATTTTTATTCACTATCTTGCCCTGTGAACCTAACCTATGCCACTGATCAACTCGTCTATTTCTTAGCCAATACCAAAGGGCAAAACCATTTGGTATTGGCTAAGAAATAGACCGGTAGATCAGTGAAACAGATTGGATACAAAGGACAAAAAAGGGTACATCTACAGCAATCTAATCTTTGACAAACCCAAAGATACCAACATTAGGGATAAAAATTCATTATTTGGAAAAAACTGTTGGGAAAACTGGAAATTAGTATGGCAGAAATTAGATATGGATCAACACAACACCATATACCAAGATAAGATCAAAATGGGTCCATGACTTAGGCATAAAGAATGAGATCATAAATAGATTAAAGGAACAGAGAATAGTCTACCTCTCAGACCTGTGGAGGATGAAGGAATTTATGACCAGAGGAGAACTAGAGATCATTATTGATCACAAAATAGAAGATTTTGATTACATCAAACTAAAAAGTTTCTGTACAAATAATATTAATGCAAACAAGATTAGAAGGGAAGTAACAAATTGGGAAAATATTGTTAAAGTTAAAGGTTCTGATAAAGGTCTCATTTCCAAAACATATAGAGAACTAACCCTAATTTGTAAGAAATCAAACCATTCTCCAATTGATAAATGGTCAAAGGATATGAACAGACAATTCTCAGATGATGAAATTGAAACTATATCCACTCATATGAAAGAGTGTTCCAAATCACTAGTGATCAGAGAAATGCAAATTAAGACAACTCTGAGATACCACTATACACCTGTCAGATTGGCTAAGATGACAGGAACAAATAATGATGAATGTTGGAGGGGATATGGGAAAACTGGGACACTGATACATTTTTGGTGGAGTTGTGAAAGAATCCAGCCATTCTGGAGAACAATTTGGAACTATGCCCAAAAAGTTATCAAACTGTGCATACCCTTTGACCCAGCATTGCTGCTATTGGGCTTATATCCCAAAGTAATACTAAAGATGAGAAAGGGACCTGTATGTGCCAAAATGTTTGTGGCAGCTTTTTTTGTTGTGGCTGGAAACTGGAAGTTGAATGGATGTCCATCAATTGGAGAATGGTTGGGTAAATTATGGTATATGAAGGTTATGGAATACTATTGTTCTGTAAGAAATGACCAACAGGAGGAATACAGAGAGGCTTGGAGAGACTTACATCAACTGATGCTGAGTGAAATGAATGGAACCAGAAGATCGCTATACACTTCAATGCTGTATGAGGATGTATTCTGATGGAAGTGGATATCTTCAACATAAAGAACATCCAACTCACTTCCAGTTGATCAATGATGGACAGAAATAACTACACCCAGAGATGGAATACTGGGAAGTGAATGTAAATTGTTAGCACTACTGTCTATCTACCCAGGTTACTTATACCTTCGGAATCTAATGCTTAATGTGCAACAAGAAAGTGGTATTTACACACATATATTGTATCTAGGTTTTATTGTAATACATGTAAAATGTATGGGATTACCTGTCATTGGGGGGAGGGAATAGAGGGCGGGGGGTATTATTTGGAAAAATGAATACAAGGGATAATATTATAAAAAAAATTACTCATGCATATATACTGTGAAAAAAATTCTAAATAAAATTTTTAAAAAAGAGCTTGAAATGCAATATTCTAAAAAGGGTGGTGTGGGAAAATATAGACTATTTTCCCTACAAAACAAAGGATAACCCTAAGGATAAAATGATGAGACAGATGAATTTGAATGGAATAGAGGACTTTGAAGCATTTCCAGTGGGGAAAAGGAAAACTAAGTTCTTCCTTTCCCCTCTTCTCCTACCCTCCCCCACCCCTTACCCCAAGCAGAAACCCTAAAATACAAATGGAAAAGTCAACAGAAACATGAAAAAGAAACTTATTTAAGTTAAAAATTATAATCAATGAGAAAAAAACATTCCTCTTCAATAGTTCATTTTCTTCAAAACATATTGAAAAAGAATTAGGAGAGTAGGAGAAAGAGGGGTCCCACAAAACTTATAGATTGGACCTGCCCTGTTTATTTCAATTAGAATAAATAAAGGAAGTGTGGTAAAAGGATTGCAAGAAAGGAGGGATGGAATTTGTTATTTCTTTTAATCGGGGTATGTTACAGGAAGAATAAGCAAACATGAAGGAAGGACTGGGAAGACAGATTCAGATGAATAACTTTTGCTTAAAATAGACAAATGGCTATTGAAAACAAACCAAAAAAACTTATCTGGTGTAGATATAAATCACACTCAATAAGGAAAAAATGATATAGAGAAAGGAATGTTAAAAGGGAGAATAATAACAGGGAAGGAAAAGTCATAAGTGAAGAAACACTGATGTAGAAAGGAGAATTAAAATGGAAAAATACAAATTTAAAAAATAACTAAGAGAATGTCCTCTGCTTTTTAGACATTTGGGAAATTGTTAAACAAATTGTGGTATAAGGATATGTAATGGAATATGTTTAAGTCTTGACCAATGACAAAAGAGACAATTTTAGAGAATCCTGAGTAGTATGAATAGATTTAGAGTGAAAGAAAAAGAACCAAGAGAACAATTTATGCAAGAATGGTAGTACTATAAAATAAAATAAAATTATGTAACATAACTTTGAAAAAGAAGAATTCTGATCATTGCAATAAACATAATGTCTCTAGATGATTTATGATCAAACATATTCACTTTTTGGCAGAAAGGTAATACACACAAAATAGAAATAAACATATTTTTGAACATGTCTTCTGAGATTAATTTTGCTTGACATAATGATCACTGGTTGTTTTTTTCCTTTCTTTTTTGTTACTATTTTTTTTCTAGTTCTGTAAAATAATTTTTGGCAGTTTGATTCGTATGGAGCTGAACAAGTAGGCCAGTTTAAGCAGAATTGTCATTTTTAGTATATTAGCTACACCTACTCATTAGCCATTGATATTTTTCCAATTGTTTGGATCTGACTTTATTTGTGTGAGAAGTGTTTTATAGTTGTGTTCATATAGTTCTTATGTTGTTTTGGCATGTAGGCTCCCAAGTATTTTATTTTTGTCTACAATTATTAGAAATGGAATTTTTTTCTTTTTATCTCTTGCTTATGGGCTTTATCAGTAATATATAGAAATGCTGGTGTTTATGTGGGTTATTTTATATCCTGCAACTTTACTAAAACTGTGAAGTGTTTCAAGTAGGTTTTTGGATGATTTTTTAGGATTCTCTTAGTATATCATAATATTATCTGCAAAAAGTGATAGTTTTTTTTTCTTATTGCCTATTCTAATTCATTTAATTTCTTTTTCTTTTCTTATTGCTAAAGCTAACATTTTAGTGCAATGCTGTATAATAGTGGTGATAATGGGAATCCTTTTTCATCCCTGATCTTACTGGGAATGCATCCACTTTCTCTCCATTACAAATAATGATTACTGTTAGTTTTAGATAGATACTGCTTATTATTTTAAGGAAATCTCCCTTTATCACTAGGCTCTTCAGTGTTTTTAAAAAAAATGAATGCTATATTTTGTTAAAAGATTTGTATCTATTGAGGTTATTACATGATATAGTCAATTATGGTAATAGTTTTCTTGATACTGAAGCAGCCCTACATTCCTACTATGAATCCCACTGGGTCATAATGTATTATCCTGTTGATAAATATCTGTGATCTCTTTGCTAATATTTTATTGAAAATTGCTCGATTGATATCCATTAGGAAGATTGTCTGTAAGTTTCTTTCTTTGTTTTGGCTCTTCCTGGTTTAGATATCAGTATCATATTTGTGTCATAAAAGAAATTTGGCAGGATTCCTTCTTTAACTATTTCCCCAAATAGTTTACATGGTATTAGAATTAAGTGTTCTTTAAATGTTTGTTTTCAATTCACTTGTGAATCCATCTGGCCCTGAAGAGTTTTTCTTAAGGTGTTCATTATGACTTGTTCATTTTTTTTTCTAAAATTGGACTATTTAAGTAATTTATTTCCTCTTCCATTATTCTGGGCAATTTAAATTTTTGTAAATATTTATCCACTTGCCATTCATCTAACAACCATTAGATTGTCAGACTTGCTGCCATACAGTTGGGCAAAATAGCTGCTAATTGTAGCTTTAAATTCTTTGTCATTGCTGGTAAATTTACCCTTTTCATTTTTTGATGTTGGTGATTTGTTTTGTTTTTTTTCTTTTCTTTTTCTAATCAAATTACCCATGGGTTTATCATTTTTTTTTCATGAAACCAAATCTTAGCTTTATTTATTAGTTCAATAGCTTTCTTAGTTTCACTTTCATTAATCTCTTCTTTGAGTTTTACAATTTCTAATTTGGCATTTAATTGGGGGGGTTAATTTGTTCTTTTTCTAATCTTTTTAGTTGTAGGCCCAATTCATTCACCTCCTCTTTCTCTATTTTATTTCTGCATCTATTTAGAGATATAAAATTTCCCTAAGAACTGCTTTGAGTGCATCCTATAGGTTTTGGTATGTTGTCTCATTATTGTCATTTTCATGGCTGAAATTATGGGTTGTTTTTCTGATTTGTTGTTTGACTCATTTTTAAAATTAGATTATTTAATTTTAAATTGGGTTTTAGTCTATTTTTTCCTGCCCCTTTACTGAATACATTTGTATTGCATTGTGGTCTGAAAAAGGAAGTATTTAGTATTTCTACTTTTCTGCATTTGATTTTGAGATTTTTATGCGCTAATACATGGTCAGTTTTTGTGTAGGTGTCATGTACTACTGAGAAAAAGGTATATTCCTTTCTGTCACTATTCAATTTTCTCCAGACGTCTTATCATATTGATAGGGGCCAGTAAACTTAGGAATATCTCTACAACCCTTGTCAGCTTGAAGCAGCTATTGAAGATGAGACCTTTGCCCCTTTACCCTATATGAATTTGGGGGACTGCTTGGACTGCTTGAGGGGGAAATTATAAGGGTGATCTCTGAAACTGTTTCCCCTTTAATCTGTAAAACAAGGGTGATTTGGGGTCTCAGGCTCTCCTCTAGTAAAAGCATACCTTTCCCAGACAATGCCCCCCCAAGTTAAGTGATCTCATTCATTTGGAGATCTCAGCCTGAGAGTCCCATTGAGTGGCTAGAAACTCCAAGATAAGTAATCTCTTTCAACTGGAAATCTAGGCTTAGGGCATTGATTGAAGCCAGAGCCTCAGGCTGCTAATAAAAGACAACTCTGAACCCCAAATCTCTGCAGAAGTCCCAAACAGGATTATGCCTGCTGAGAAAGTTCTCTTCTTGGCAAAGCTATCTGCCAGGACTTTTGCCCACTGTGAAGATATTCTCTTCTCATTGTTAACCTTTGTTATCTCCCTGTTTACCACTAAGAAGTCTGTTTTCTTAACAGTGCCAATAAAATTTTCTTTTGCCATATGGACTTTGGGTTTTGTGAATTCCTGGACTGACCAGAGGGCATTTCCCAACACAATTCTCTCACCTCTTTACTACCACTAGCCTCATTATTTGCAGCTCATCTAGGTTTTCTAGAATTCTATTAATCTCCCTACTTTCTTTCTTATTTATTTGTGGTTAAATTTGTCTGTTTCTGAGAGAGGAAGATTGAGATCATCCACTAGTATAACCAACGGGATGATTTCAGAGAGGCCTGAAGAGACTTACATGAACTGATGCTAAGTGAAATGAGTAGATCCAGGAAATCAATATACATGGCAACAACAGGATTATACAATGATCAATTCTGATGGACATGACTTTTTTCAACAATGAGAAGATTCAGACCAGTTCCAATGATCTTGTGATAAAGAGAGCCATCTACACCCAAAGAGAGGACAGTGGGAACTGAGTGTGGATCACTAGATAGCATTTTCATTCTTTTTGTTGTTTGCATGAAATTTATTTTTTCTCATTTTTCCCCTTTTTGATTTGATTTTTTCTTGTGTAGCAAGATATTTGTATAAATATGTATGCATATATTGGATTTAACATATTTTTTCATTTCTTTTTTTATTAAAGCTTTTTATTTACAAAACATATCCATGGGTAATTTTTCAACATTGACCCTTCTAAAGCTTTCTGTTCCAAACTATTCCCGCCTTTCCCCCACCCTCTCTCCTAGATGGCAGGTCATCCAATATACGTTAAACAGATTTAACATATATTTTCACCATGTTTAACATATTTTGGATTACTTGCTATCTAGGGGAGAGGAGAAGGGGAAGGGGGAAATTTTGGAACATAAGCTTTTGCAAGGGTTAATGTTGAAAAATTATTCATGCATATCTTTTGAAAATTAAAAAGCTTTAATAATTAAAAAAGAACAAAGGCTCAAAGGGGTTAATTGTATAGCTTGTCGATGCTTTTAAAGATAATGCATGCCAAAATCATGACTTAAACTAAGATCTTTTGACTTTGTCTAGCAATCTTGTCACTCTACTTTGCTGTTTCTTAAGTATAGGTCTAGTTCTCCACTTGAAATGATTGTAGAGTATTAAATATTGAATCAGATTCTCCTAGTCCAGTAAAATGTGCATTTTAAAGGCTAGAATAACTCTCTTGGGCCATTCATGGTTCATTTAAAGTTTTAAAGCATTAATTTCTAAATGGTACCTTAGTGACCAAAGACATTAATACTACTTCTATGAGCATCTAGCACACTATAAGACCACAGATCAGGGTCTGGTAAAATCTGACTTAGGCAATTAATTGTCTGGCCAAAGGAGGCTATACTAGACAATCTTTGAAATGTTCCTTAGTTTTAACTAAAGAACCAGAAGGTGAGAAACTATCAGGATAAGAGGAAGACAAGATTTTCCTTATTCTTCACACATTTTTATCCATGATGAAGTCTTGACTTGTTATAAAATATAGCACTTAGGGGAAAAAAATAAAAACACCATATATAAATATATAGTAATGACAATGATTCAGTGAACTATGATATTAGCACACAGAATTTTACTGCTTTGGGGAATTGCAACTGAACTTTCACTACCAGCTGCTCAATAGTCAAATTCATGGCCATTATCAAAAGCAATATGTCTTGATTCCTCTGATAAAGGAGCTCTCTCCTTGATTACCCTCTATGGGAAAAGAAAACTCTAAAGCATGAGCAAACTTATTGGTGAATAAGTGTGCTAACATACAGTAATATAGCAACTTCTAAAAGGAAAACACTTCTGTTTAATTTACCAAAATGGAATTCCCATTATGATAATCTGTTGTTCAGTCATATCTAACTTTTTGTAGTTCCATTTTGGCAATGATACTGAAGTAGTTTGCCATTTCTCCAGCTCACTTATACATGAGAAAACTGAAGCAAATAGGGTAAAATGATTTGTCCAGGATCACACAGCTACTAAGGCTCTGAGGCCAGATTTTAATTCATAAAAATGAGTTCTTCCTGATTTCAAGACCAGTGCTCTATTCACTGTACTACTTAGATTAATTATCATTAACTAAATAAAATAATTTTAATTTATGAACTGCTCTAAGATATGTGCTTTGGTTACAAAGATATGTGACTGTGTATGTGTGTGTGTGTATGTGTGTGTGTGTGTGTGTGTGTGTGTCTGTGTGCTTATCCTGATTTGACACTCATGATAACACTGTAAGGTAAATGCTAGAGGGATTGTTAACTTCATTTTATAAATAAAGAAACTTGAGGCAGCTAGGTGATGCAATGGATAAAGCACAAGCCCTGAAGTCAGGAGGACCTCAGTTCAAATTTGGCCTCAGACACTTAATACTTCCTATCTCTGTGGCCCTGGGCAAGTCATTTAACCCCAATTGCCTCAGTCCAAAAAAAGAAAAAGAAAGAAACTTAAAGTTAGAGAAGTTGAAGAATGTGTTTGGTCATATAGCTTACAGATAAGGTGGGGCATCAAGATGTCTAGTATCCTGATTCCCAAAATGGGAAATAAGATTTGATTTCAAATGTTTCTGACCACAACTGCAGTAGTATTTCCATTGAGGCAACATGATGTAGTGGATTGAGAGCTGGACCTCTATTTTGTTGTTTTTGAGCCATTTCAATTGTGTCTGACTTTTCCTGATCTCATTTAGGTTTTCATTTGTTTGTTTATTTTGGTTTGGGCAAAGATATTGTAGTGACTTGCCATTTCCTTCTCCAGCTCATTTTACAGATGAGTAACTAAGGCAAACACAGTAAAGTAATTTGCCCAAGGTCACCCGGCTTGTAAGTGTCTAAGGTCAGATTTGAATTCATGAAGATGTATCTTGGTGATTCCAAGACCAATGTTCAATCTACTATATTAAGAAGCTGCTTGGCGGGCAGTTCTAAATATAAGTAGCAAGGTGGTTTATTGGAGAGAGCACTGGATCTGGAGTTAAGAAGACTGAATTCAAATCTAACCTCAGATCCTTACTAACTAGCAAGTCACTTAGCTCTCCTTCAGTTACTACACTAATAACATGACAATGATAATGGCACCGATTTTGCAGTTTTTGAGGGGATAAAATGAAGTGATATATGTGGAGCTTTTTGCAAACCATGAAGTATTATGTAGTGATAGAAGTGAAAATGGACCCCTATGTATAGGGAGACCCACTTATGGCAAGGGTCTGTTCTTGTGTGTCTTAAAGATAGGCAAAATAAATATTTTCAGACTCTTCTTTCCTTCCCTTTTCCCAGAAAGACTAATTCCTGACCAGAAGAAGGAGACTACCAATCCCCTCTCCTCAATAAGAGGGAGTTCTGGGTTGAAATATCTATCTGTTCCTCTTAGTTTTTGTTTGTGCCGAGGATATGATCAGCCTCTATCTGACTTCTGATCTTTGTCATTTTGTACTTTCTGGTTTAAATTTATCTACATATACATACAAATATATGTATATAGATACATATATATGTGTGTATGTATATGTATATTTAAATGTGTGAGTATATAGGTGTATATACATACAGACCACCTGGGAACAAGATAACCTCACCAAGAGAATCTTCCAAGGGGAAACTCCACAAATTCTCTAGAGTTGCAAGCTGGGAATAGGGTCATGATGGAGATTTCCTGTTCCTCTCATATCTTCCCAGAGTCTTTTTTTTTCCCTTCAGCAACCTAAAGTGTGTTGGCCACTTCCAACTTCTCTCTAGAAGCTGAAATTCAACTCAATAATTAACTCTAAAAAAAGACTGTAGCTTGGAGTGTCCTGAATTGAAACTCCCACCTGAAGAGTCCCCAAAGAAATGCTGCATAAAAAATGAAGCTCTCACTTTTTTTTTTTTTTTTTATCAATTCCACTCTATACTTCATGCAGGGGAGATTCTTTATTTCCATTAGTAAGGAGAGTTCTATAACTATGGACTTTGGAACAGGGATTAAGATTATATAAATGCTAGCTATAATAATAATAATAATAATTATTATTATTATTATTATTATTATTATTATTATAAAATAAATAATCTTAAACCATTGGATGCTGGGATGGGTGGATTAGAAATACAGGAATGATGATAAATTTATAGTTAAAAGGAATATTACAAGTCATCTAATCAAATCCCTACATTTTTCAGACAAGAAGTCAGAGGACAAAAGTTTAATTGATTTGCTGAAGGAAATAAGTGGCATGATAAAGGCATAAAGTCAGATCTTCTACTCCAAGTCAATTCTATTTTCCATTCTACTAGGCTAATTTGAATGGTTGGTACATATTTCTATTTTTTTTTAATGTTGAAATGAACTTTTAGGGAGAGAGATGTGAGATGTGTAGAGGGTATATGGTTATATACTCTTTCTCATTTCCATCCTTCCGCAGAAAGAACTATCTTATAGCATCAACTATCTAAATCTCTTTCTGATTTAGAAAAACCCAGACATATCTAAAATGGTAAAATCTTTGGGGTCTTCAAGTTTTTCCATCTGTTTTTGAACCATTTGGAACAAGCATAGTCATCTTCAATAAAATAGGACTGTTTGGCCTACCATAAAGCACTCTAAAACTTTTAAAGTTTCTGTTTTCTCACTTGAAACATCTGTGAGCAAAGACTTTCACATACAGGAGGAGAAAATAAACAAAGGAAAATCATAGAAATTTCATCTGGCACAGATGCACAATGAAAAGAGAAAAATTCAGTTGGGGGTGGTGGTGCTGGAAGCCTTGCGAATACTTCAATCAAATTAGCATCAAGCATAAGTTAGACAGGTCTGGGATAATTATCTGCTAGAAAAGCAATTAAATCAAAGGTTTTTGTCTTTTTTTAAAGCACATGCTAGTATTCAAGAGGAATGATGAAGGCACTAATTCTGGCATTGCAATATTTTAGGATTTTTTTTTTCTTTCTTCTTTGCTACTTACTAATCAATATGGAGTCCTCTGTGATAATGAAGTCATGTGCAGAGAAAACCCTGGAACCAAAACTCTGGCCATATTCACCTACGCATCCCATTTCACTTGACAATGATTAGATATTATTATTTTACTTCCTCATAATGAAATAGCTCTTTTGAAATTAGTATTATCTTCCAACAGTGCTAGCCTGCTTTATTGGAGAGCAGGTTCTCTATTTTCTTGATAACTTTTAGCTGCTCATCTTGACTGATTATTCATTTTACTTGAATTCTTCTTCAAGAGGTGTCAAGGACTTTTTTTGGTTATAGAAACCATTAATTTGCATTTAAAAGATGGGAATAAAGTCTTCAACTAATTATAATCAGGGGCTATGTCTGCATGCAAAAGCCTTTGTAGAGTCACAAAGGAGAGAACAGCAGTTACTATTCTTTTTTATTTCTTTTCATGTTTTCATCAGAATTATATTTTATTATTTTTCTTATTCTGCTCCTCTATGTCAGGTTTTTCTTTATATTTTAGCTTCATCTTATATCTTCATTTTACACACTTAGAATTGCAATGGTCAGTATCTTCAGTTCTTTATTTTATGTATATTGGACTGGGTGGGGTGGGATGTATTTTCCCCCCTACTTTCTTTTATTTCAATGTTTGTTTTAATGTAACAAAAACAAAAATATCAAGGAAAATAAAACTTGTTAATCTGTATCTTAGCTAGACTTAAGGCATACTGTAGCAGAAAGAGAAAAGCCTACAAAAATTTGGTATAGGAACAATTCAGAAATAGGTTTTTAACTTTTCAATATTGCATTGTATCTGGGGAATGAATACAACATTCTGACTCTGCAATCAGAATTACCTGACTCCAAATTAGGCATTTAAACACTTGACACTTACTAGCTGTATGACCTTGAACAAGTCATTTAACTTTGATTGCCTCACAAATACACAACATGAACACACATAAACATACACACAGTTGTATGTATAAATAGAGACAGAGAGAAAGAATTCACATTAAAAATAAATATAGATTAGAGGAAAGTTGAAATAAAATTCTTACACAAAAAGAAAAGAAACACCCTATAAGGAGATATAAAGAATTGTTAAGGATTATCATGCAGGGAGAATGTTAAAGGTAAAAATTAGTATTTGGTAAAGTGAATCAAGTAAAACTAACATCGTGATACTCAAAATATCAATCCAAATTTGACCAAAATACTATATGGAGCTATAAGATACCTGTTTCATATTTTAATTACCTATTTAGCATCAATAAAAGTCAGGTCAGAATTTTATAGCTTCTGACCCAAGGATCTTAGAAGAAATATATCCCAAAGAGTAGATGCAATGTTGTCTGTAAAATGAATTTAAAAAGATCAAAGCAAAACAAGTGAAAGTGAGTTTCTATGGGTCAGAATAGGAAATACTCTATAACTGATGTTGTAAAAAATGAATCAGTAGATTGTAAAAATAACAGAGTAGACTTAATAGTAACATCTATAGTGTCATTAGCCCTGGGGCAGATAGAGAAATTTGTGGTTTTGATCTTTGTAGTTACAATGTGAAATAAATTTGTAACATCTCATCACAAAATATTCCACCATTTTTTTAAGTGAAGGAAGTTTTGGACCTGTGATTTCAATCAACTATGGAAGTTTCAGTGAAAAAAAATTGTTCAAGAAATATAGATTTACAACTATTTTGGGCCTTTAATCATCATGGTCACTACAGTGAGCAACAAAGTAAATAGAATCCTGGCTATGAATTCATGAATACCTGAATTCAAACCTTTCCTCATATACTTTCTATCTTTGTGACTCCAAACTCAATTATTGTCTACTTCAGTTTCCTTAACTGTTTTATGTAATATGAAAATAATAATAGAACTTAACCTTTAAGGCTGTTGTAGAGATCAAATGAGAAATTATCTATAAAGTGCTTGGTATACAGAGGGCACTTAATTAGTGTTCACCCCTCCATATGCCCAGAGGTAAATTGAATTGCTAAGAGTCATATAAGTTTATAGGTAAAAGTATAGATCTTTCTGCCAGTTAGATAGATTATATTCACTACTCTATATAGTCTCTCTTCATATTATTCCATGTTTTCTCTCCATCCCATTGGTATTAGTAGATTTCACAAGGGTCTACAATGGTAAAGTGTTAGTGTGAACCAAGTACATTACCTTGCAAGAATCCTAAAAGTAAAGAGATTGGAAGAACAACCAAAATTGTCTGAAATTTAGTCTGATTTTTCATAATATGCAATATCAACAATCATTTAGCTCCTTGATATGAAAAATCACCTTATAAAGCACCCCCTTAAATCCTCGAGGAAAAAAGAAAGAAGGCATCTTTGATATAATAAAAAGAATTCTGACACCTAAGTCAGAGCATCCAGGTTCAAATTCATCCTTTGAAATTTAATATATGTGTAACTTTGCACGTACAAATTCTTCAGTCCTCAGTTTCCTCATTTGTAAAGTTAAAGTGTTGAATTAGGCTCCATAATGGCACACTTCAGCTCTAGATGTATGATATAATAAGGGAATTCTCTAAGGGAATACTCTGATTAGAATCCTGTCATTTAGGCTTTGGAATTAAAGTTTACTGTAAAAATGCCAATAGCACATTAACAAAAGTTCAGTTCAACCAATAGATATTTTTCCCCATGGAGATAATAATAAGATTAATATTGACATGCAATGACAACAGTGAACCTTATTTGCACTCATGATGGTAGTGATGATGAAGATGATGAGGATGATGATGTTGCTAATTTCAATGATTATTCCAGGTTGAAAATTAAAATCTGGAAAGATTATTTACAAAATGTTCTCTGAACATTGAAATGAAATGTTTTCTTCCACTCAATGGACAAGGCAGCAGCTGTTTCCTTGCTAGAGATTAAAAAATAAAGATCATGCAAAGATGCAAATTAAGCTTCCTTTGCTACCACAGTAGATGTGTATATTAAAAAGGCAAATATAATTTGTTTCCAAATGTCCCATGATACATATTGCATGCTATTGTGAAGCAGATAATGCATTTTTCCCTAGAGAGAGAGTCTTATAGTCAGTGAAACTCTAAAGAATTAAGCTATCCTTAAATATTTGCTTGTAATTGTAGTGAGGCATAATTTTTGGAATGTATTTGTAAATCACAATCAAGAAACAGGACTTGCAGTGTTAAGACAATAATATAAACAAACCAAAATCCAACTAATTTATGATCATTCTGCTAAATTTTGTGCAACTACAATCTTAGTAGCCTAGCTGTCGTTCTGTTTTTACTCACGTCATTGTTTTAAATTAAATGAAAAAGTAATAGTCATGTATAGAAAACCACCATAGAGATCAAAAAAGCCTATGCAATATTTGCAAAAATAGGAAGTTAGAGAAATTCTATGAAACATTTGATGAGTTCTCTGGTCAATTGAAGGTAAAGTAGAATAGGAATAGAATGAAATAAAGAACTTCCAAGTGAAGCAACTCCCTCTAAAAGTGAAGTTTCACGTCTCTACAACTTAAACTGTTATGAAGGTCCTTATAAAAAACAAATAAGTAATACATATGTGTATGGATGCATGTGTGTATCTATATAAACATGTGTAGTCAGGAAAACTTTGGAATAAGGAAACAGATTAAAATGTAACACTCTATTTGAATTTGACACCAATGAACAATGAGAAGTTAAGTTTCTTCACCAGGGAATTGTATTCAGCTTATCGGAAGCAGCATATAAACTTAGGTCTACTTGAACTCAAGATCATCTCTCTATCTACTATACTTGGCCTTCTCTCAAATGAGCATATATGTTAGAATATCATGGAAACTATAATTTGTGAGCTAGAGGTCATAGACTAGTAGCTGGACTCAGAAGCCTATATATCATGAATGCTTTCTTCCAGAAGAGTAAGCTTTTAGTGTCGTTTCAGACACAAAGAAAATGCTTAATAAATGTTTATTGACTAAATAACCTACTGCTATGACAGTGGTCAAGCATGAAATATGCCAACAAAAATTCAAGTTGACTATATCAATACACAACAAATATCTAGTTCTGAATTGACTATCTGTTGGCAGTCAGATTGAGTGGTAAGATCAAAAATCAAAATCAGTGTTAAATTATTAAATTTCAATGAGAAGATACTGTATGAAACTACAATAGGTCCAGCTAGACAAAAAATGTTCACTAAAAATGAGAAATAGACAAAAGTAAAGAAATGGATTGTACTAACACTTTCTAGGAATGTTAAACAGGCATAAAGGGCTGCAATTCATATCAGAAATCATTAGCTCATTTATAAATAAGAAAACTGAAACTCAGAAAGATTAAATGACATCTTAGATCATACAAATAAAAATTATCAAAAGTATCAAGTATCAAGTCTTCTGAGTCTAAATCCCATCAAATTTTCATATAGGTACATCTCTCATCACCCCAGAACAAATAAGAATAAGCATTGGAATCATACAATCTGAGCTAAACTTATGTACCGTAAACAATTGATTCTATTTCATCACACATAGTTCTGTCCTAAGTTGGCTTTTTTTTTTTCTTTCTCCAAACCAGACACACTGTTCTTTTCTCATTCATTCCACACAAACTTCTTCACCATACTTTACCAAGAAAACAGAAGCAAATATCTATTAACTCCCTCCGGTCCCATATTTTCCATCTCAAAACTTCTTGACATCATTTCATATATTTTTCCTCCGTTACCAGAGATGCTAATGAAGAGCTTTGTTTTCTCTTCACCCAAACTATCCTCTTAATCTCATGCCCTCCTGTATGTCACTGAATGTTTTTGAGCCATGGACAAGAATGAATAAACTTCAATAAATATCTATATCAGTTGAATGTTTTTTACTCTCTTATATCCTAAGGGTCACACTCCTCATTTTTTCACAATAAAGTAACAGGGATAGAATCAAATCTACATGACTTTCCTACTACAAAGAATGTTTTCATTTGCTCTGAGCTTCTATGGAACTTCATGAATTTCCGAGTCACTCTTTCCATTGCTCCTCTGTTCCCCCTATTGTTTTATTTTGACTTTTCATAATGTGAGAACAGAGAGCACGATATCTACATTCCATAGTACACATGCAGAAGCACATGTCTTTGCAGAGTTCCATGTTCCAAGCACTGTCCTTTCCTCTTTCTCTTCCTAAAGCTCACAGCCTACAGGGATAGGCTGGCTTCTTCTTGTATACTTTTCAAGTCACAGTGGACAAATGCTAATTCTGACAGCTCAGTAAACAAACACTAGCAAGTCAAAATTGATCCACCTTTTAGACACCTTGTCATTATAAGGTGCAGTTTGAATTCTACCTCTTAACTGTGGGCCAGAATTAAAAACAGAAATATTTTGGCTGCTGTCAAAGACTATTGCTTTCTGCTCTCTGAGCTGTGGAAGGAGAAAAGTATTTGGCAGAAATGATATTACCTGTTCTGACACTAACAAGTGTTTTATGCATTTGGTTTAGGTATGGTAAATCTCTAGAAGGACATTTTCAGTCACATTTTAGAGGGAAAATAAGGACTTGACAAAACCCTGTGAAGCAAAAATGAGATGAGGTAGTGGGACAGCAAAAGAGGTCATCTCAAGGAATAGAAGTTTGATGCCAAGAATGCTTTGGATAGAGTATAAGAGATTATGGAATTCTAGCTTATTTTCCCAAGGGCCTTGTTACCTCTACTAGAAATTTCTATAAATACATGACGAATAAATCTATGGTATAGTTAATACAGTATTTGGGGTCTTGACTTTGAGCTTTGCCATTTGAGCCTAGTTTCATTATTTGTAAGTTGGGGACAACGCTGTAAAATTTGGACTAAATATTTTAAGGTTCTTTATGGACTTTGTAAAGACATGATATTTCTCAGAGAACTTACAAGGACCAAATGAAATAATGGATATAAATTATTATTGTTGCTGTTTTTGGCAACTGGGTAGCTCAGAAATAGAGCACTGGACCTGAAATAAGTGAGATACGAGTTCAAATCTAGCCTCAAAATTTATTAGCTTTGTAATCTTGCAAGTCACTGAATTTTTGTATGTCTCAGTTTCTTCATTTATAAGAGGGAGGTAATAATAGCAACACCCTTTCATAGTTGTTATGAAGATAAAATGATATCATATTTGTAAAGCTCTTAGCAAAAGTTAAGGCATTGTATAAACATAGCTGTTATCAAAAGTATTATACTAATTATTTTTATTATTGATATGTGAGCAAACTGAGACATAAGCTATGAAAAGTTCCACAAAAGAACAAGAATAGGGATTATTATTAATTTATTTCATGGCAGAAAAAAAGATGAATCAAGGACCAAAGGTGACAGGGGGTTTTCTGGTGGATTTATTGATCTTCTGGAGATCTTCTCTTTCTTCAGGAGAAAAAAAAGGTACCTTTGAGATAAACTTTTGGAAGAGCAGATATAAGGATGAGCCAAAAAGAAGGGAAAAATATTTAATTTTGGCGGAGGATTCTAAAATGTATAAGATTAAGATTTATTTGACAATGAAAATGAGCTTTATTTTGTGTTATTATTGTTTGTTAATTTTTTTAATTAAGAAGAAAAAAGCAGATGAGATGAGGTGAGATGGCAGAGTAAAGACAAGAAGTCCTCCTAAACAATGATAAAATAACACTACAAAAATAAATTCTGTAGCAACAGAATCAACAAAAGAATGAAATGAAAGAATTTTCCAGTCAAAAACAACTTAGAAAGTCAGCAGAAAAGGTCCATTTCATAGGGATGAGAATGGAACTTAGTTAAGCACAAACAAGTTCCAAGAAAGCGAGCATCAGGTTTTGTGATATATACAATGGAAGGTTGGTGTCTACTTTCAATTCATAGGCTTCGAAGGGTTGGATAACTAGTCAGAAGTACCTCTACTGGCAATGGGTATAGAACTCTGCTGCATTGCCCCTACACAGAGTCGGGTCATAATCCTAACACCAGTAGGAGTAATAGCAATTTGAACATGCAACCACAGGGGAGAAGGAACCATGGTCATTCTTCCAAGATGGAAAAGAGTGCTTCCAGGTACTCAAAATCAGAAGATAGGCCAAGAGAGCAGTGATCACATTTCTTCTCAGATCATATGAGCTTATAGAGGAACATAAAACTTTGAATTTCCCAGAAATAGCTCTAAAAACAGAAGCATGATAAAACTGAACTATCCCAATAGCAGAGCTCAAATTTAACAATAAGTTAAAAGTCAATAACTAGGCCACTAAAATGAGCAAACTTCTAACAACAACAAAAGAACTTGATCACAGGAAATTATCCTGAAAGGGAAGATCAAAATATAAACTCATAAGAGGACAATGATATCAAAACAATACATTCAAAGTTTCAAAAGAAAAATGGTTATTAGTCTCATAGCCAAAAATAATTTTTACAAGAGCTCAAAAAGGATTTGAAAAATAAAATAAGAGAGGCAGAGAAACATATGGGGAAAGAAAGGAGAGGAATGAAAGAAAAACCTGAAAAAATTCAATGGCTTGCTAAAGAAAGCAAAAATATTTTTTTTGAAGAAAACCTTCTAACAATGAAACAAGTTAAATAGGAAAAGAGGCATTAAAATTCAACCAAGAGAAGAAAAGTTTAATTTAATAAAATGATACAAAAGAAGTTAAAAGCTCATTGAAGAAATTATTTACTTAAAAATTAAATGTAGATATGTGAAAATTATAACTCCATGAGACATCATTTTGTTTTATCAAAAGAAATCAATCAAAGCAAAATCAAAGGAAAAAATGTGAAATATTTTATTGGAAAAACAACTGAACTGGAAAACAGATTAAAGTGAAATAATTTTAGAATTATTGCACTACCAAAAATCCATGGGGGAAAAGGAGCTTAGTTATCACATTTAAAGAAATATCAGGAAAAACTGTCTTCATATTTTAGATCAGAGTATAAAATATAAATTGAAAGAATCATTTATCATCTCCTGAAAGAGATTACAAAAGAAAATAATATTACAACAAAATTCTAGAGTTCCCAGGTCAAGAAGAAAATATGATAAGCAGCCAGAAAAAATTCAAATATTGTGAAGCTTCAATCAGGATAACACAAGACGTAGCAGTTTCAGCACTAATAGATTGAGAAGTTTGGAAAATGACTAGTCCACAGGGCAAAAGAGCTAGGATTAAAATCAAGAATTACCTAAGAAAAGCATGATTCTTCAGAAAAAAAAAATGTATATTTAAAAAACATCAAGAAGCATAAAAAGTTATACTGGAAGAGAAATTATAAGGTATTCAATAAGACTAACCGCTTTACCTTTCTACATAGGAAGACGATACTTATGATTCCTAAGAATATCATCAATATTAATACAACTAGGAGTATACATAGACAGAGGACATGAATGGGAGTTTACTCCAATGAGATGACATCAAAAATAAATAAATGAAATTAGGGGGTAAGAAAGAAGGATGTATTGGGAGAAGGGGAAAGACAGTGAGGTACATTTTCTCACACAAAAGTGTGTTTATAATAGAGAGCAAAATTCAGGGTGATAGAGTGGTGATGGTCAATATGTAAATCTTATTCTCATTGTAATAGGATAAAAGAGGAAATAATATACATATTCAATTGTTCATAATTTGGAACTCAATTTTTAATGAGTTAAGACTGCAACTCTCTCTATTCTCTGCTCTGAACTCACTGATTTCCTTTAATCACCAACTAAAACCTTACCTCATAAAGGCAGCCTTCCCTAAATCCCTTTTATTCCAGTGCTTTTCCTTTCTTTTTTTTTTTTTATTATTGCTTTTCATATACAATGTATATGCATGGGTAATTTTTCAGCATTGATAATTGCAAAACCTCTTGATCCAATTTTCCCCTCCTTCCCCCCATCCCCCAGATGGCAGGTTGACCAATACATGTAAAGTATGTTAAAGTATAAGTTAAATACAATATATGTATACATGTCCATACAGTTATTTTGCTATACAAAAAGAATCGGACTTTGAAATAGTGTACAATTAACTTGTGAAGGAATCAAAAATGCAGGTGGACAAAAATAGGGGGATTGGGAATTCTATATAGTGGTTCATAGTCTCCCAGAGTTCTTTTGTTGGGTGTAGGTAGTTCAATTCATTTGGGCTCTATTGGAACTGAGTTGGATCATCACATTGTTAAAGAGGGCCATGCCCATCAGAATTGATCATCATATAGTATTGTTGTTGAAGTATATAATGATCTTCTGATCCTGCTTATTTCACTCAGAATCAGTTCATGTAAGTCTTCCCACGCCTCTCTGTATTCATCCTGCTGGTCATTTCTTACAGAACAATAATATTCCATGACATTCATATAAACAATTTACCCAACCAATCTCCAATTGATGGGCATCCATTCATTTTCCAGTTTCTAGCCATTACAAAAAGGGCTGCCATAAACATTTTGGCACATACAGGTCCCTTTCCCTTCTTTAAGATCTCTTTGGGATATAAGTCCAGTAGTGACAGTGCTGGATCAAAGGGTATGCACAGTTTGATAACTTTTTGAGCATATTTCCAAATTGCTCTCTAGAATGGCTGGGTGTAGTCACACTTCCACCAACAATGCATCAGTGTCCCAGTTTTCCCACATTAGCTCCAACATTCTGCATTATCTTTCCCTGTCATTCTAGCCAATCTGACAGGTGTGTAGTGGTATCTCAGAGTTGTCTTAATTTGCATTTATCTGATTAATAAAGAATTGGAGCACCTTTTCATATAGCTAGAAATAGTTTCACTTCCTTAGTCTGAGAATTGTCTGTTCATATCCTTTGATCATTTATCAATTGGAGAATGTCTTGATTTCTCATAAATTAGAGTCAATTCTCTATATATATTTTGGAAAAGAAGCCTTTATCAGAACCTTTGACTATAAAAATGTTTTCCCAGTTTATTGCTTCCCTTCTAATCTTGTCTGCATTAGTTTTGTTTGTACAAAAACTTTTCAATTTGACATAATCAAAATTTTCTATTTTGTGATCAGTAATGATCTCTACTTCTTCTTTGATCATAAATTCCTTCCTCTTCCACAGGTCTGAGAGGTAAACTATCCCATATTCTTCTAATTTATTTATAATTTCATTCTTTATGCCTAGCTCATGAACCCATTTTGACCTTATCATGGTGTATGGTGTTAAGTATGGATCAATGCCTAGCTTCTGCCATAATAATTTCCAATATTCTCAGCAATTTTTGTCAAACAATGAATTCTTATCCCAAAAGCTGGGGTCTTTGAGTTTGTCAAAAACTAGATTATTAAAGGTATTGACTGTTTTGTCCATTGAGCCTAACCTATTCCATTGATCAACTACTCTGTTTCCTAGCCAATACCAAATGGTTTTGGTAACAGCTGCTTTATAGTATAATTTTAGATCTGGTACAGCTAGGCCACCTTCACTTGATATTTTTTTTCATTAGTTCCCTTGAAATTCTTGACCTTTTGTTTTTCGATATCAACTTTGTTGTTATTTTTTCTAGATAATTAAAATAGTTTTTTGGGAGTCTAATTGGAATAGTGCTAAATAAATAGATTAGTTTAGATAGTATTGTCATCTTTATTATATTTGCTTGCCCTATCCAAGAGCATTTAATATTTTTCCAATTAGTTAAATCTGACTTTATTTGTGTGGAAAGTGTTTTGTAGTTTTGCTCATATATTTCCTGATTTTCCCTTGGCAGATAGATTCCTAAACGGACTTTCTCTTTGTAACTCTAACTGTTGGATTTTGTTAGTGATATACAAGAATGCTGATGACTTATGTGGGTTTATTTTGTATCCTGCAACTTTGCTAACGGTATGGATTACTTCTAATATCTTTTTTAGTAGAATCTTTGGGGATCTCTGAGTATACCATCATATCATCAGCAAAGAGTGATAATTCGGTTTCCTCATTACCTAATCTACTTCCTTTAATCTCTTTCTCAACTCATATTGACAAGGCTAGTGTTTCTAATACAATATTGAATAGTAATGGTGATAGTGGGCAACCTTGTTTCACTCCTGATCTTATTGGGAATGGTTCCAGTTTATCCCCATTACATATTATGCTTACTGATGGTTTTAAATAGATGCTACTGATTATTTTAAAGAAAAGTCCATTTATTCTTATACTCTCATGTTTTTAATAGGAATGGATGTTGGATTTTATTGTATGCTTTTTCTGCATCATTTAAGATGATCATATGTTTTTTGTTAATTTGGTTATTAATGTGGTCAATTATTCTAATAGTTTTCCTAATATTGAACCAGCCCTGCATTACTGGTATAAATCCTACTTGATTGTGGTGAATTATCCTGGGGATGATTTTCTGTAGTCTTTTTTGCTAATATTTTATTTAAGATTTTAGCATCAATATTCATTAGGGTGATTGGTCTATAATTTTCTTTTTCTGTTTTCAGCCTACCTGGTTTAGGTATCAGTATAATGTCTGTGTCATAAAAGCAATTTGGTAGGACTCCTTCATTCCCCATTTTTTCACATACTTTATATAGCATTGGGGCTAATTGTTCTTTAAATGTTTGGTAGAATTCACATGTAAATCCATCTGATCCTGGGGATTTTTTCTTAGGGAGTTGATTAATAGCTTGTTCTATTTCTTTTTCTGTAATGGGACTATTTAGACTACTCACTTCCTCTGTTAATTTGGGCAAGCTAAATTTTTGAAGGTATTTTTCCATTTCATTTAAATTATCGAATTTATTGGCATAAAGTTGAGCAAAGTAGCTCCTAACTATTTTTCTAATTTCCACTTCATTAGTGGTGAGTTCTCCCTTTTCATTTTCAAGACTAACAATTTGCTTTTTCTATTCCCTTTTTAAAATCAGATTTACTAAGGGTTTGTCTATTTTGTTGATTTTTTCATAGAACCAGCTCTTAGTTTTATTTATTAATTCAATAGTTTTTTTTTTAACTTTCAATTTTATTAATCTCACCTTTTATTTTTAGAATTTCAAGTTTCGTGTTTGTCTGGGGGTTTTTAATTTGTTCCTTTTCTAGCAATTTTAGTTGTAAGCCCAATTTGTTGACCTTCTCTTTCTCTATTTTATGCAAGTAGGCCTCTACAGATATAAAACTTCCCCTTATTACTGCTTTGGCTGTATTCCACATATTTTGGTATGATGTCTCAGTATTGTCATTTTCTTGGGTGAAGTTATAAATTATGTCTGTGATTTGCTGTTTTACCCAATCATTCTTTAGTATAAGATAATTTAGTTTCCAATTATTTTTTGGTCTATTTTCCCCTGACTTTTTATTAAAGGTAATTTTCATTGTATTGTGGTCTGAAAAGGATGCATTTACTATTTCTGCCTTACTGCATTTGATTTTGAGGTTTTTATGTCCTAGTATATGATCAATTTTTGTATAGGTTCCATGAACTGCTGAGAAGAAAGTATACTCCTTTCTGCTTCCATTTAGCTTTCGCAAAAGATCTATCATCTCAAACTTTTTCTATCTATTTACCTCTGTGACTTCTTTCTTATTTATTTTGTGGTTTGATTTATCTAATTCTGAGAGTGCAAAGTTGAGATCTCCCACTATTATAGTTTTGGTGTCTATTTCTTCTTGCAGCTCTCTTAATTTCTCTTTTAAGAATTTAGATGCTGCACCACTTGGTGTGTATATGTTTAATATTGATACTGCTTCATTATCTATGCTACCCTTTAGCAGGATATAATGCCCTTCCTTATCTCTTTTAATAGATCAGTTTTTGTTTTTGCTTCATCTGAGATGAGGATGGCTACCCCTGCTTTTTTGGCTTCACCTGAAGCATAGTAGATTCTGCTCCACCCTTTTACTTTTAGTTTGAATGTATCACCCTGTTTCAGGTGTGTTTCCTGTAAACAACATATAGTAGGGTTCTGACTTTTAATCCAGTCTGTTAACTGCTTCCTCTTTACCCCATTCACATTTATGGTTAGAATGACTAATTCTCTATTGCTTGCCATCCTGTTAACCCCTGCTTATGCTTTTCTCCTTTCCTTTCCTCTTACCCCCCTACACATTATTAAACTTGTGAACCCCACTTGCTTTTCTCAGCCCTCCCTTTTTAGTATCCCTGCCCCACCTTAAAGTTCCTCTTCTTATTTTACCCCTTTTTCTCACAATTTCTGTATTGCCTTCCCCTTAGCTTACTCCTTCCCTCTCACTTTTCAATGAAGTGGAAGAAGTTTCACCATAAATCAAATATGTCTATTTATATACACTATGTTCATCTCCCTCCTTTCTTTCTCTCAGATATAATAGGTTACCTTTGCCTTTTCATGAGATGTAGTACCACCACTTTACCCTTTTTTATGATATAATTTCCTTTCCACCTCTAGCTTCTAGGACAAATTATACATGTGTTCTTTACATAGCTTTATGGCAGAAATATACTTATCAAGATTTCTTTTTACCTTTTTAGAAATCTCTTGAGTTCTGTATTTGAAGATCAAACGTTTTGTGTAGGTCTGGTTTTTTCATCAAGAATGGATGGAAATCATTTATTTCGTTAAATGTCCATCTTTTTCCCCTGGAAAAGGATGCTCATTTTTGTTGGGTAAGTTATTCTTGGCTGCATACCAAGTTCTTTAGCCTTTCGGAATATCATATTCCAGGCCCTTCGTTCTTTTAATGGGTAAAATAGTATCTAGGCTCTTTTTTTCATCATAATTTTTGGGAAGTCCAATAATCCTCAGATTATTTCTCCTTGATCTATTTTCTAGGTCTTGTGTTTTTCCAAGTAGATATTTAACATTTTTTTTCTAATTTTTCATTTTTTTGGTTTTGCTTGACTGATTGTTGATGTCTTAATGAATCATTCATTTCTCTTTGTTCAGTTCTGATTTTTAATGAGTTATTTTCTTTATTAGCTTTTTAAATTTCTTTTTGTATATTTCCAATTGAGTTTTTAAATGAATTGTTTTGCTCTATGGAATTTTTTTCCATTTCACTAATTTTTTTTTACTGAGTTATTTTCTTTTTCAACTTCACAAATCCTACTTTCCTGGGGGTTCTTTACCTTTTCCAATTCACAAATTCTGTTTCCCTGAATTTCCTGGGAGTTCTTTACCTTTTCCAATTCACATTTCAGGAAGTTGTTACTCTCTTGCATAGCTTCTCTTTCTTTTCCCCATTTTTTCTTGTAGCTCTCTTTTAAGATTTTTTTATAGTTTCTTCTAGGAGAGCCTTGTGTGATGGAGACCAAGTTATATCCCCCTTTGGGGTATTGTCTGGAGACTGTCTACTATTAGTCTCTTCAGGGTCAAAAACCTGCTCTTTTTCTGAATAGAAGCTTTTGATTGTCCTTTTGATTTTTTTTTAGTAAAGCCTGTAGGGTCTGTCTTCAGGGCAAGGAGGTAACCAGCTTCCTCTGCAGAGCAGGGATAGGTACATGGACAGTAGCTATCCTGCCAATGGGTTGCAAATAGCTGCCAAGCTGTGGGGGTGCTCTGGGAAAAGCTCCACACAGGAAGTAACTCAGGCCTGGGTCCCACTGGTCAAGGTGCAGAAGTGCCCTGTGAGGAACCCCTCTGTGAGGATTAGCAACTAGAGGCTGAGCAAGGAAAGTGTCACTTCCCCTCCCAAAAGCCTGCTTTGGGTATTAGCAATTGCTCTACCCCTCACAACACCAGAAGTGTCTCTGCCTGGGGAGCACAGTTGTGCTGTGGAAATTCTATTGCCCCAGGCCAAGCCCCGCACTGTGCAGATTAGAGGCTTCTCCAGGTGTACCCTTTTGCAATGTGAATTTGTGACAGCCTCCTCAAAAGCCCTTGCTGCAGAATGCTGCTGAACAGCTGTTTTGTGGCCTGTGCTAGTAAACTCACTTCCGGTTTTGGGTGGGTATAGCCAGATCCTGTTAGATTCTGTTGTTTTTTAGATACCCTCTACCTTTGGCTTTATTTTCACTGCTGGTCTACTGCTTTGCAACCAAAGCAGAACAGCCCAATCTATGGTAGAGTCCTCTCTGTAAATTTTCCAACCACAGAGATCACCCTCGCACTTGATGTGCTCCAGACACTGGCCTCTGGTTCAATCCCAGTTTGCACTGGTCTGTTCCCTCCTGCTCAGGACAAACCTATTCTGACAATCTTCTAGATTATCTTTGGCTGACAAATTGTTGTATTTCTAGTCTTCATGAATTTGACCAGTCAAGCACTATTTT
This sequence comes from Sminthopsis crassicaudata, assembly GCF_048593235.1. Taxonomy (NCBI): domain Eukaryota; kingdom Metazoa; phylum Chordata; class Mammalia; order Dasyuromorphia; family Dasyuridae; genus Sminthopsis; species Sminthopsis crassicaudata. Next base: position 414,781,845 of record NC_133618.1, on the reverse strand, counting down.
TGAGGCTGATTTTAATAATTAGTAATGAGGGTATGAGAGAAGCTCAGAAAGTCACATGTACCTTCTCCACTATCTTGGCTCCTGCTTTTCCTCTCTTATTTATTTTATTTTTATCATTTTTTTTTTAATAGCTTGCTTTGTATATACTTGTTTGCATGTTATCTCTATTAGATTCCTTGAGAGCAGGGATTGTCTTTAACCTCCCTTTGTACCCTCAACACTTAGAACAGTGCTTGGTAAATAGTAGGTACTTTTACTAATATATGTATATAGATATGTGTATATATGTACACATACATATGTGCACATATACATTTTGTGTATATCTCTCATGTGTGAGGTATGTGCATAAATTAATACACACATATATGTGTATGTAAAATCTCACATATATATCCTCTACCCTTGGACATAGGAATTTTTCAATGTTAATAAAAATTCTCACTTGGTGCAGACATTGTAGCAGATTTTCAATGTAGTGCAATAGAAAGAAGGTTGGATCCAGAGTCATAAAAACTGGATTCAAATACTAATTTTCCTACTTACTATCTACATGATATTAGGAAAGCCATTTAATCCTCTGTGCTTTGGTTCCTTTACCCAGAAATTTGGAGGAAGTACAACATTATCTTTAATGTGAACTCTAGCTCTAAATCTATGACTACAGTGCTTTTGCTTGAATACTTCCAGAGAAGAAAACTTCCTTTTGATAAGTAAGTATAATTGACCTCCATTTTTTAAATTTTAGAGTATATTACTCATAGATACCTGATCACTGAAAACACCCAAAGTTTATCTTAAAGATTTTTATTTTATTCCTGAAAGGTTTGTGAATGCCTTTACCTACAAAGGAAGACCTAAACTGGAACTATAAACTATCAAATAGAAATTCAAATACACTCTACTGAGTCCATGAAAAAAGCACATATGAGTTGGTGTCCCATTGGTCATACATAAGTTGTATTATTTAGAGAATAAGATTACTAGATTTAACACTGATTGTCAGATATCATAAAAGTCAAAAAATCAAAAAGAATACAATAGAAAAATTTTGATCATCTCAAATCTCAAAGGGGAGGTTTGAGATAAGGAAGTGGGGTGGGTGAAGATTTATAGCATTGTAGAATCTAATTGAGTATGAAATATAATCCAAGGGAGGAAAAAATGAGAGAAAAAGTGGGGGAAATACCTAATTAAATATTTCATCTTATTATATTAAGATTCCTACCTTAAAAGATGTTTTGTGGCTTGAATATAAGCCAAACTCAATTCATCAGGAGACATCAGATCTATATTGATGAGGATTTTAGAAATAATCTACTAAGAACAAAGGCTAATTTCCTAGAAGCTTTTTTATTAGAATGGCCTATCCTATCACAGCCTAATGGTGAAAGGAGGAGCCACGTTTAAACGTTTAAGCAGAAATTATTTGAGCCTCATTATATTTTTCTACTGAGACCTTATTAAAATCATTCTATTTAGAAAGAGCTTGTATTATAGGTAACAGTGCAGTGGACATAAGTCATTGCAGTAAGTAGTTCTTATCAGCCAACTATTGTCATTCAAATTTTAAATCCATTATAATATTTTCCTAAATAAATCTTTCTATCAATTGAACCAAATGAACTATTTAAGGATACAGTATTTAAATTACCAAATGCACTATAACCATGAAATAAATGCTTTTGAATATTTGTAGTCCTCTTCCTTACCAAATCCATGACATTTTCCCCTAACCCCTTCCTGTTTCCTTACCTAGAAAGATGATCCTAGTTGTTTGAATCAGTTATGAAGTATTTAACTCCCTTCCAAATGTGTGGCAACTTATATTTAGAGAAATATGTATTAAAGCAATTCTGAGGAACCTCACATTTGTCAGATTATAAAACTGACAAAAATGAAAATGGTAAATTTTAAATAAACTGTAGGAAAATTATATATATATAGAGAAAGACATATATATATATATACATATATATGTATATATTCATATTCCTCTCCCACCATATATATGTATACACATATACATATACATATACATATACATATACATATACATATACATATACATATACATATACATATACATAGAGAAAGAGAGAGAAAGAGAGAGAAAGAGAGAGAGAGACAATGATATCACTACCATACCCAACCTCAATGAGATAAAACAAAGGGATAAAGATCCTATTAGAAATTTACAATGTTATTTATTCTACATTTTTTTACAAAATTATTCATAGTGCATCTTTTTTTCTAGTTTCAAAGAACTAAAAAATAAGGAGACATCCATAGATTTGCAATTACTTATTTTTATATGACATATTCATGGAATGGAATATTATTTTGTTGTGAGAAATTAAGAGACAATGAGCTAAGGAATTATGGTATATGGTAAAAAGCAATATTGTTCTTTTAAAAATGATAGGATGGTTTCAGAGAAACCTGTGAAGACTAACAGGAATAGATGCAAAATGAAGTCAACAGAATTAGAAAAAACAATTTATACAATAACCATGATGTCATAAAGATAAATAATGTTGAGAAACTTAGGGTGAAATATCCTATCCACCTCTGGAGATGACTAATTCAGAGTGCAAAAACAAGGCTATATATATATATATATATATATGTGTGTGTGTGTGTGTGTGTGTGTGTGTGTGTGTGTGTGTGTGTGTGTGTATGTGTGTGTATACATATATATACATATATACATACATTAAAAACACATATACATACATACCTACGTGTGCCTAGATGACATACAAGTATTTAAGTATATATTCTAGGCATGATCAATGAAGAACTTTATTTTATTTGACTGTATATATTTGTACAATTTTGTTTTTCTTGTTTTCTTGATGGGAATTAAAGGAAGAAGGAATGTGTGAGAGAATATAAAATATTATAAAAATAAGATAATTTAAAATTAAAAAAGAAATGAAGAGGTGATTTCAGATGTATCTAAGAAGACTGATATGAACTGAAGCACTATAAAGTGAGAACTAGGGGAACAATTCCTATTATAACATTAACATTATAAAATGATAAATTCTAAAAATATAAAAAAGATGCTATTAATACAACAATGATCAAACATGATCTCAGGCAACATGATTAAAAAATATCAACCATCTCGTGTTAGTGAAGGGGATAGATTAACATATGGAATCTGACACATTTCTCAGGTGATCGTTATGAGAATTATTTTCTGCTTAATTGGTTTTCTTAATTTTTTAGTGTGGTGGAAGAGGAATAAATAAAGGTAAGGAGAAAAATAAATGCTTGATAATTTTAAAACATAATTTAAGATAATTACATGTTGGTTTTGTTGTAACTGCAGTTTCTCCTCATCTTCAATTTTTCTTATAATTTGATATTGATTTTGACCTTTGCTCTGACCAGTCAATGATATGACTGCACACAGAGAACTGATTCTGAAATAACCCATCATCAATCATTTCCTGTCAGATGATGGAGTCAATTTCATTTATTTCTGTATGATATCTCACTAACTTCAGCATCTTCTAAGCTCTTCTCGGTTTTTCTTTAATATGCATCATGAAGCTTATGAAAAATATATCTTTGATCTGTTTGATAGAAAATGATTGGCATTTACATTTAAAAAATCATAATTCTTATCACCCTCCTTTTTATATGTTTTCACAATAAGGGAATCAATTATCAAAATATATATATATGATTGTGAATATAGATCTATATATATATATGTGTGTTTATGTATATTCACATATACACATATGTATTGTGTATTTACTATACTGTGTTGCATTTATCTTTATAGTGATCTCTTTACTTATGCTGATCTTGAATACTGCAAGGCAGGATGAACAAATGACTTGTTGAATGACATTCATGGTTGCTTTTAAATCCAGGACAAAATCAACTCTTCTAAGCATTTTATCCATTTCTTTGGGGAAAAACTATGAGTTTCTTTCCATTTAGTTGTAAATGTATATGTCTCCTGATTGCATTTTAGTTTCTTCAGTGATGTATCTGCTTATTGCTCTTTGGACAAATATCTATAGTAAAAACACTGATCTTAATAATATAGAGAGTCTAAAAAATTATTTTTAACACTCTGTCCTTTTTCTACCAATTGACCACTATTACTTCAGAAGTGGAAAGGGTAACATAGGAATAAGGACTATTTAAAAGTATTTTTCATAATTTTAATGAATCATTTTACTAAACAGTTTTTAACCTGGTTAATAACTTTCTGCTGATGACATATACTATACTTAGATGTGGTGGGTAGTCAGATGGCAAAAGTTATATTAACAGAACAGTACTGGAAAGCCTTTTGACTTCAATAGATTTTACCAGATATGTGTCTGACCAACATAAATCTTGATAACCCAGAGTCCCTTCTATGCCACCAATAGGGACTAGTCACTCTTTTGTTAAAGTCACATCCTTTCATGCATATTGAATCACAGATTCTTAGAAACCAAAGGGACTTCAGATGCCATTTAGTTCAACTGACACATAAAGTATGAACTGTTATTACAATCTGTTCAACAACTCCATAAGTTTACTTTGGAATATCTCTGGACAGTACTTCACTCATTTCAGTCACCAAAAATAAGTTATGTACAGCTGTAAAACAAATGTATCTTTTTTTTTTGCCTCATCACTATTTCCAGAAGGGAGGATAGGGAGTGAGAGAGAAAGAGAGAGAGAGAGGGAGAGAGAGAAGGAGAAAGAAAGCAAGAGGGAAAGAGGGAGAGAGAGAGAGAGGAGAAAGAGAGAGAGAGAGAGAGAGAGAGAGAGAGAGAGAGAGAGAGAGAGAGAAAGAAAGAGAAAAAGAAAAATATATATGTATGTGTGTTAGAGTGAAATAAAAGCATAGATATATGTGTATTTTTACATATGTATAGACATGAAAATATGATAAAGGATCTCCACTTGTGTCCCATGGATAATATGGCTCCAGTATCTTCTTTAAGGGTGCAGAAAGTATGTTACTATAATTATCCTATTAAGCATAATCAAAACCATTTCATATTGGTTAAAAATAGAAAAACAGATCAAAGGAACAGACTAGATAAGAAAAAAAAGCCTTTAAAATAATCAAATTCAATAATTCAGTGTTCAATAAATTGAAAGCAGAAACTACCTAGGAAAGAATTATCAATGTTATAAAAACTGCTGGCAAAATTATATATATATATATATATACATGTAATGGATAAGCATGGAACATGTGTAGCAATAACACTGAACCCCAATGTATAAAGGAACTAGAATTTTTTATAAGAAAAGATGCTAAAAATAAAATGACATTCCACTCACTTGTAAAAGAAGCTTGAGTTGTTTCCCTCCCTTTTTTATATATAAAAAGTATATAACTCTGTGTGAGGCAGGACAAATCATTAAGCTTCTTTCAGTCTCAGTTGCCTCATCTGTAAAATGAATATAATGGCACTTACCTTAAATGGTTTTTGTGAGGATCAAATAAGACAAGATATGTAAAGCCCTCTGCAAACTTTAAAGATCTATATAGATATTAGCTGGTATTATTAAATAAATGCCTACACATATAAAAGGGGTATTTATGTATAATTAGTGATTCTGAATGTAACAATATATTGTCTCAATGGTTTTTCTTTCAGGATTTAAATCAGATGTTTCCAACATTTATGTTTGTGTCATGGATTCTACTAGTAGTCTGGGGAATCCTGTAGACCCCTTTGAAGAATGATCATCTTTAAATGGACAAAATAAGACACATAGGATTACAAAGAAAATTATATAAAATTATTTTTAAAAACAAATTCTCAAGTGTTAGATTAAGAATCCATCTTCCAAATGAATGGATGCCCATCAATTGGAGAATGGTTGGGTAAATTATGGTATATGAATGTTATGGAATATTATTGCTCTGTAAGAAATGACCAGCAAGATGAATACAGAGTGGCTTGGAGAGACTTACATGAACTGTTGCTGAGTGAAATGAGCAGAACCAGAAGACCACTATACACTTCAGCAACGATACTACTATGAAGATATATTCTGATGGAAGTGGATATCTTCAACATAAAGAAGATCTAATTCACTTCCAGTTGATCAGTGATGGACAGAAACAGCTACACCCAGAGAAGGAACACTGGGAATTGAGTGTAAACTGTTTGCACTATTGTCTTTCTACACAGGTTATGTATACCTTCGGAATCCAATTCTTATCGTGCAACAAGAAATTTGGTTTTACACACATATATTGTATCTAGGTTATACTGTAGCACATTAAATATGTATGGAATTGCCTGTCATATAGGGGAGGGAGTAGAGGGAGGGAGGGGATAATTTGGAAAAATAAATACAAGGGATAATGATAAAAAAAAATTACTCGTGCATATGTACTTTCAAAAATTATAATTATAAAATTAATAAAAAAAACTTTCTACAGATAAAAAAAGAATCAATCTTCCAGATGGATTCCAGAATCCAGATAATGATGGCTCATATTTTTTTCCTCTCCTATTTGTATACAGGACCTCTTCCCCTTACCCCTGTTGCAGAGTAACAATATCTCCAATATATTTAAGGATAAAATTTACTTCTCTCAGTCTTAGATCAACATCATTAAATCACAGTAGTCAGTGTTTTAGAGAATAACAGGTTTTTTTTTAACATTTTATAAATACATTTACAAGCAATTAAAAGACAGTAGGCAATTAGGCAATATTATTCATTTGGAACACCAGATGCCTTGGATCTACAGCCAGCCAATAAGGAAACTAAATAAATCTGTTCCCCTTAGCTCCTCCCATCTGGTCTTTACTGGGTCAATCTCCAAATGTAGGAAGCAAGAACATCTTTCAATTATCTATGGAAGATTCTCAAGCTGAATTGCATAATATCTTATGTGAGAGATAGAAGTCAAAAAGTCTTGAGTTCAGATTCTGCCTCAGACACTTGCTAAAGCCTATGTGACCTCAGTTTCATTATCTATAAAATGAAGGGGTTAAATTCAGTGATCTATAAAATTCCTTCTAACTCTAAATCCATGGTTTTGTTATCCTTTTTATTTTTAGAAGGGAGGAGGGGATTTAGTAGAGGGACTGGCATCCATATTAATAAAGAGTATTTTCACTCTGAGAAAATAATGACTCCAAGAAATACTGCCACCAGAAAACTGTACATGAAGTCCTATAGAGCACTAATTAGGAATTTCATATTGAAGTAATTGACTTATTTTATAAGTGGATGCAAACAATAAATTTTAAAATTAGTAATAGTTTCAGACCAATTTGAGAAAGAAAAAACAGATAGACAGAGAGACACAAACACAGAGCGAGAAAGAGAGGTGGGCAGACAAACAGAGAATATGAGAAACGGAGAGGGGGGAAGGAGGGAAGGTTGGGGGAAAGAAGGAAGCAAGAGAGGGGGGAAGGGAGGAAGACAAAGAAAATGTTTTTGTTAGTTCCATAGGTAGACAAAGGTTTGAATTTGTTCTCTGTATAGAGAACTTCCTGAAGAATATATACCAAAAATGATATTGTGCCTCATCATCTTCACTTTGTCCCTTTCCTATGAAATTCTGATTGTGTTTTTATTCCTAAACCTCCCAAGCCTGGAGTTGCTTTAGTTATATTCCCTTTGTGCAATGCATTTGTTATTGATGCCCTTTTAAATTATTGATCATGCTATTTATTTGATATCCTCAAGACTTTTAAATAAAGGGTGGATTTTTTTTCCTGAAGTGACTTAAATTTAACTCTGTCTTCCTCTCTCCTCTGAGCACTAATTTAATCAATGATTTCCACATACATTATGCATTTCATTCATCACCAGTGAACAGTGCCTAAAAATATCTGTTTTTAATTTCCTCTTGAATATATTATCCTTCCTGGCCCCTGAACTTAAGTGTTGATGATTTTACTATTATACAGAAGTATTACAGATGTAATTTGTTACCATTAAAATCTTGTTACTCAGGATTACTTTTCAATCAGTTTGTGAAATTTAGCCTAGACACACTAGAAAGCATGAAAAATTGGCAAAATGTAAGGGCCTGATGGACTTATTTTGCAAGGTGTTAGTCTACATTCATAGTGAAGGTATTAAATGGATTTAATACCTCAAAGGGGTGTTAGAACAGAGTTAAAGATAAAAGGAGGAAGATTAGCTAGACACAGAAAACTGTGAATGATGTCTTCTAACTGTGCTCAGAAGAAGAAAGAAAAAGAATTTAGAAATCTCTTAAACCAACAATGAAGAGGAAATTATGCTTTCGTAATTCCAGTAACTTATTATTTTTAAAAAAGCTCCATTAATTTGTATAAGTTTAAGCAGACTGAGGGAAAATAAGGGCAAGCAATAAAAGAAAATAGCCCTCCTGCTTTCTCTTTGTAATATCAGAAATGTTTTCACCTGGAAATTTATTAGTCCTAAAAGTAGAATTTTCTTTTAATATATCCACAGGATAATGCGACATTTATGAAAATTGTAACTGATGTCTTAGCTAGATAGCCTGTTTATGTGCTCTCTCTCCCAAAGCCTTTTTTGTGGGGGAAGGGTAGAAGGATTTTTATTTCTCCTTAGCATTTTATTTTTTTGTCATGAGAGTTTAATGAGCTTTCTTGTATATCAGACCAAGAAGAATTCAAATATTGCACAGTGCTTATGCAAATTGCTATTTGGTTATTACCAGCCATCAATGTACCTAGATCTAATATTTTTCTTCTTTCTGACATACAGTTTAGTTGGGTAAACATGTCGGGCCTTGTTCTGTCCCTGGCCTCCATGCTGAACTTCATTAAATTTCACTGTGTCAAGTTAACTTATTTTAATCAATCTAATTATTCACATGTCCAACAAATGATCATGAAAAAATGTGCTCAGCCTCAATTTTCATCCAAGATACTTTTCATTTTGTCTTCAGGGAAGGTGTTCTCATCATCACAATTAAAAAGTATAACACACATTTATCAAGATGCAGAGATAATTCAGGACATTTTTAGCCTCTGGTCCTAAGGTGAAACTTTAGATAAAATCTATCCTTGACCACAATTCATAATTTATCCAGGTTTGCCCACTGCTATTAATTAAGTCCTAAGAAACTTAATAATTTCTGTTCATAAGGAAATCATTTGGGTTTTAATATCAAATTGAACTAAGTCATATTTAGCTCATACCAGAAGCATTAAAGGGAACCTTTTATGGATACTGATATCCCACAGTCATATTTGAATTCCTAACCTCAGAGTGTGTCATTTGAATATTCTATTTGGAATTCTATTGCATTTCTTATAGTGTTAATGACTAGACATATATTAACACTAAAAAACTAGACATATATTAATTATAATCCTTACAAGCTCTCATGTTCTCAGTTTATCTGAGAATTATTAAAGAAATATCTGGCTGACATTTGAAGCCAAAGAAAATTTAAAAAAAAATTCAAAGAACCATACAGACTTGAAGTTGGGAAAGACCTTAGTGGACATTTAGTCCCTAGAAAAAGAGTCCCCCATAAAATGTAGCCTAGTGGTCACTCAAATTTCTGTTGAAGGTTTCTAGTGAGAAGAAATCCATTTACCTACAGCTCCTACATTGTCCTTTGGACAGTTCTCATCATTAGTTTTTTTTCTCTTCCTTTTGTTCCCTTTACTTTTTGGAGTTTCCACCCTTTTCTCCCTCTTTTCTTTGATGTTAAGCAAATACTTTCCTAAAACAAAGCATGAAATGACCATATAAAAGGTAAATATAATAAACACAAGGAATTAGTCTTTTGGAAATGGCTTTAAGAAATGGAAAATTTTATCTATGGACTGAAATAGTTTAAACTTTAAAAATGACAGAATTGTGTGCATATACAATGCCACTTCAAAAGGTCTGTATTTTTAATAATTCTCTAGAGATGCAACACACATACATACACACAGTCTTGGTAGATGGAATCATGAATAGTTTTGGTTATATTATTGATCCATATCGGCCTCATTTCTGGGATTCCTTTGACAGTCAGGAACTTTATACTTAAATCTCTTTAAAATTTTAGCTACTCCAGGTATCTGGGCTCCTAGAAAACTATCTATCTTTCTGTCTCCATAATGAACCAGAGAAAAAAATAAGTGATGATAGTAATGGTGTATGGTAATGGTGGGTATTTCTGGCTATGGTCTTACCTCAAACCAAAATGTTAATATCGTCAGCAGAACAAACAAAACTAATGCAAACAAGATTAGAAGGGAAGTAACAAATTGGGAAAACATTTTTACAGTTAAAGGTTCTGATAAAGGCCTCATCTCCAAAATATACAGAGAATTGACTTTAATTTATAAGAAATCAAGCCATTCTGCAACTGATAAATGGTCAAAGGATATGAACAGACAATTTTCAGATGATGAAAGTAAAACTATTTCCGCCCATATGAAAGAGTGTTCCAAATCACTATTGATCAGAGAAATGCAAATTAAGACAACTCTGAGATACCACTACACACCTGTCAGATTGGCTAAGAGGACAGGAACAAATAACGATGAATGTTGGAGGGGCTGTGGGAAAACTGGGACACTGATGCATTGTTGGTGGAGTTGTGAAAGAATCCAACCATTCTGGAGAGCAATCTGGAATTATGCCCAAAAAGTTATCAAAATGTGCATACCCTTTGACCTAGCTATACTACTACTGGGCTTATACCCCAAGGAACTACTAAAGAAGGGAAAGGGACCTGTATGTGCCAAAATGTTTGTGGCAGCCCTTTTCATAGTGGCTAGAAGCTGGAAGATGAATTGATGTCCATCAATTGGAGAATGGTTGGGTAAATTATGGTATATGAATGTTATGGAATATTATTGTTCTGTAAGAAATGACCAACAGGAGAAATACAGAGAGGCTTGGAGAGACTTACATCAACTGATGCTAAGTGAAACGAGCAGAACTAGAAGATCATTATACACTTCAACAATGATACTGTATGAGGATGTATTCTGATGGAAGTGGATATCTTCAACATAGAGAAGAGCTAATCCAATTCCAATTGATTAATGATGGACAGAATCAGCTACATCCAGAAAAGGAACACTGGGAAATGAGTGTAAACTGTTATTTTTACCTTCTGAATCCAATTCTTCCTGTGCAACAAGAAATTTGGTTCTACACACATATATTGTATCTAGAATATATTGTAATATATTTAACATGTATAAGACTGCCTGCCATCTGGGGGAGGGTGTTGGGGGAGGAAGGGAAAAAATCTGAACAGAAGTAAGTGCAAGGGATAATGTTATAAAAAATTACCCATGCATATGTACTGTCAAAAAAAAGTTATAATTATAAAATAAAATAAAAATTAAATTAATTAAAAAAATATCGTCAGCTGATGGGGACTCAAGATATTGGTTAAATGAGAAAACAAAAATACAAATCCCACCTAAATTAAGGCATTGTTACATAAAATTCATGCATTTTTAAAGAAAGTGGTTAGTTAACTCTCTGAAACTCTGAAACCTCACTTTTTGTTTTTGTTAGAATTAATGAAAAATCTGTGATTCTTTGAAAACTAATTTTTAAAGAAATTAATAATTATATGAATTGTATTCATTTCTACATTTGCTTCTATTCTCATGCTTAACTATTTGTTTTTTTTTTAATTTGTCTTGGTCATATCCAGTAATAAGTATATATTTGCATTCTTTAAAAAATTGAATTTTAGAAGTCATACTTTCTACTCATACCTTCATTTCTTTTTTAATGGATCAAATTAGGCAAGATTCTCAATAAACTCAATAAAATGTTTTTATAAAATAACATTCAGACAAAGACTAAATAGAGGAGCAAAAAAGTGCATACAGATTTACCCATTGCTTCAACCCCTTTCCCCCATTTAGAGATTATTAGCAATTTCTCTTTAGATCATTACAATATGCTTTGAGTTACTTAGGGTGAGAAGAAGAAACATAAGAATGTGCATCTTTCCCCTTTTTTTTGAAAAGATGGGAGTAAGAAATGATGCATGTGAAAAAAAAAAAAAGCTTTTGTCAGATTTGGTTGATGTATTGGGTCATTCTACTGAACTGTTATTCTCCCTCTTTTTATGTTATAAAGAAGGAGTCCTTATTGGGAAAACTAAATGATGTTAAACAAAATATGAACTTTTGAAGGTTTTATTTATTTTATTTTGACCTTAACATAGTAAAACAAGGGGAGGGAAAGATGATTATACATGAAACAAAAAAAGATATATGTTAGTTACATCTTGTTATTCCTTTTAATATGTAATAGCTATCATGTAACTTTTTTTTCTTTTTCCTCCTTCCCCCAATATTAGAGATAACTAGCATTATGTATATGTACATTTGTGTAAATGTAAAACCACTCTATATATACATCTATTTATCAGTTTCTGTGGTTGCTGATGGCGTCTTCTTTCAGATGTCTTTTGTAGCAAATCTGGATATTTATAATAGTCAAATTACTCTCTCAAAATTATTTTTAAAACATTATGATTACTTTGATGGGATATACAAATAACTGAAATAAATCAATAAAAAGGTGAGAAAGAAAATTGCACTTGAAGAAGAAAGAGATTGAATGGGGCAAAATACTCCCACATAAAAGAGGCATGAAAGAGTTATTAGAATGGAGGGAAAGATGGTAGTGGAATAAGTGGCAAAGCCTGAATTTTGCTCTTATAAAAATTGGCTCAAAGAAGAAATAACATATACATAGTTGGATACTGAAATTTATCTTACCTTGTAAAGTAATTTTAAAAAATTACAGGGATAATAGAAGTGGAAGGAGGAACTGCTAAAAGGGAAGATATTTTGGAAAAGGTGGTGATGAGAAGTGAAATATTTGTAAGGAGGGAAAGGAGGATAGGGATAAACATGTAAAAATAGCATGGAAGGAGATTCACAGTTGCTTATTATAATTGCAAATGTGAATGGTGTGAATACACCTATAAAATGGAAAGAGATAGCAGAATGGGTTAAAATACTACAATATGTTGTTTATAAGAAACATATTTGAAGCAAGAAGATACACGCTGAATAAAGGTAAGGGGCTGTAGCTAAATCTATTATACTTCAGGTGAATTGAAGAAAGTAGGTTTAGCAATGAGATATAAGAAAAAGCAATAACAAAAATAAGTCTAGCTAAAAGAGATAATGAATAAAGCAATGTCTTGTTGAAAAGGTTCCTTAGACAATGAAATCACATAAATATTAAACACATATGCACCAAATGGTATAGAAATAAATTTAATACCAAGCTGGAAATTCTGAAAAAATAAAGGAGAGATTAATAAAATTGAAAATAGGAAAAAGCAGGGCATCCAGGAGGCATAATAGATAAAGCACCAGCCCTGAAGTCAGGAGAACCTGAATTCAAATCTGGTCCCAGACACTTAATACTTCCTAGCTGTGTGATCCTGGGCAAGTCATTAAACCCAAATTGTCTCAGCAAAAACAAATAAATAAATAAATAAATGAAAACACATTAGGAAAAAGCATTAACCAATAGATAAAATTAGAAGATGGTTTTATTTTTTAAATAAGACAGATAAATCATTGGTTAATTTGATTTTTAAAGGGAAAAAGTATAAAAAATGAAAAGTTGATTTACCACTAATGAAGAAAAAAATGAGATAATGAGTAGATTTTGTAAGATAAATTCTTTAGCATAAGATGGATTAACAAGCAAATTCTATAAAATATTTAAAGAAGAATTAATTTTAATACTATGTAAGCTATTTGTAAAAATAGGCACAGAAGGAGTATTACCAAATTCATTTTACTATACAAATATAGTGGTGATATCCAAACCAAGAAGAAGCAAAACAGAGACAGAAAATTGTAAACCAATTTCTCTAAAGAATAATGATATGAACATTTTAATAAAATATTAGCAAATAGAATAAAGCTATATAAAATGAGGATTACACATTATGTAAAGTGATATCTATATCAGGAATGTAAGGTTGGTTGAATATCAGGAAAACTATCAGCATAAATTGATCATATCAATACAAAATTAACATAAGTCATCTGATTATTCTTTGTATGCAGAAAATAACTAAAACAAAATGCAATACTCATTCATATTAAAAACACTAGAGAACATAAAATAAATGGAGCTTATGTTAACATGATAAGTAATATTTACCTAAACCACTGGTAAATTACATGTAATGAAGATAAGCTAGAAACCACCTCAATACAATCAGGAGTAAAGCAGGGATGCCCATTATCATTCTGTTATTTAATACTGAACTAGAAATTTTATCTATAGCAATAAGAGAAGAAAAAGAAATTAATAGAATTATAATAGACAATGAGGAAATAAAAACTATTATCTATACTTAGAAAATCTTAAAGAATCATCCCAGGGAAGCAAACATGGCAGAGTAGACAGTTTTGTCTGACTTCTTCATGGTTTCCCTCAGATTAACAACAAAGCTGAAGATAATCTCTCCTTTGCCCTTTAACAATAAGCAAAAAATTTTTAAAAAGCTTGACCATAGATAGCTTTTATGGAGAAAGAGAAAAACCAGTCCCAAACCCTGAGGAGACTGAGGGCAAATTGGCACCAGATGAAGCCCCCAAAGGTTTGGTCTCCAGAAGGTTCTCTTGGAAGAATTCAAAAAAGATCTTAAAAGAGAGTTAGGAAAGAATGGGGAAAGAAAATGAAAACTTTGCAGGAAAGTTTTGAAGAGGAAACATGGAAATTATCTGAAGCAAACACCTTACAAAATAGATTTGATGAATGGAAAAAGAAACCAACTTACTGAAAAAACAGATTTTGTGAAATGGAAAAAAAACAATAAAAAATTACTCATTTAAAAGTTCATTTGGCCAAATGCAAAAGGAAATTTAAAAATTAACTGAAGAAAATAATTCATTAAAAATGATAATTGAACAAATGGAAGTGAATGACTCAATGAGATATCAAGAATCAGTGAAACAAAACTAAAAATATTTTAAAACTAGAAGAAAATGATAAATACATTATTAGTAAAACAACTGACTTGGAGAATAGATACAGGAAAGACAACTTAAGAATTATTGGATTACGTGTAAACCATGATGAAAAAAAGTATCTAGACATAATCTTTCAGAAAATCAAGTAAAACTGCCCTTATTTCCTAGAACTAGAGGGTAAAATAGCCATTGAAAGAATTAGCCAATCTTCTCCTGAGACTACAAAATTAAAACTCCAAGAAATATTGTAGCTAAATTTCAGAATTATCAGATCAAGGATAAAATATTGCAAGTAGCCAGAAAGAAACAATTCATATATCAAGGAATCACAATCAGAATTCTCTAGGACCAAGCAACTTTCACTTTAAAGGATCTAAGGGCCTGTAATATAATATTCCAAAAGGTAAAAACACTTGAATTGCAGCCAAGAATCAACTATTCAGCAAAAAATAAGCATTAACTTACAGGGGAAATGATGCACACTCAATGAAACAGGTGAATTTCATCTATTTCTGATGAAAAGACCAGAGCTGAACAGAAAACCTGAACTTTAAATACAGAATTCAAGTGAAGAATAATAAGGGAAAAAGAAAAGAAAGAAAATTACAGTTTCTTTCAAGAGTTAAAAAGTGAATCTTTGACAAACCCAAAGATTCCAACATTAGGGATAAAAATTCATTATTCGGAAAAAACTGTTGGGAAAACTGGAAATTAGTATGGCAGAAATTAGATATGGATCCACACTTAACACCATATACCAAGATAAGATCAAAATGGGTCCATGATTTAGGCATAAAGAGGGAGATAATAAATAGATTAGAGGAACAGAGGATAATCTACCTCTCAGACTTGTGGAGGAGGAAGGAATTTATGACCAGAGGAGAACTAGAGATCATTATTGATCACAAAATAGAAGATTTTGATTACATCAAACTAAAAAGTTTCTGTACAAATAATACTAATGCAAACAAGATTAGAAGGGAAGTAACAAATTGGGAAAATATTTTTAAAAACAAAGGTTCTGACAAAGGTCTCATTTCCAAAATATATAGAGAACTGACCCAAATTTATAAGAAACCGAACCATTCTCCAATTGATAAATGGTCAAAGGATATGAACAGACAATTCTCAGAGGAAGAAATTGAAACTATATCCACTCACATGAAAGAGTGTTCCAAATCACTACTGATCAGAGAAATGCAAATTAAGACCACTCTGAGATACCACTACACACCTGTCGGATTGGCTAAGATGACAGGAACAAATAATGATGAATGTTGGAGGGGATGTGGGGAAACTGGGACACTAATACATTGCTGGTGGAGTTGCGAAAGAATCCAGCCATTCTGGAGAGCAATCTGGAATTATGCCCAAAAAGTTATCAAACTGTGCATACCCTTTGACCCAGCAGCGCTATTACTGGGATTATATCCCAAAGAAATACTAAAGAGCGGAAAGAGACATATATGTGCCAAAATGTTTGTGGCGGCTCTTTTTGTTGTAGCTAGAAACTGGAGGATGAATGGATGTCCATCAGTTGGAGAATGGTTGGGTAAATTGTGGTATATGAAGGTTATGGAATATTATTGCTCGGTAAGAAATGACCAGCAGGAGGAATATAGAGAGGCCTGGAGAGACTTAAATCAACTGATGCTGAGTGAAATGAGCAGAACCAGAAGATCACTGTACACTTCAACAACAATGCTGTATGAGGATGTATTCTGATGGAAGTGGAAATCTTCAACATAAAGAAGATCCAACTCACTTCCAGTTGATCAATGATGGACAGAGGTAGCTGCACCCAGAGAAGAAACACTGGGAGGGGAATGAAAATTGTTAGCACTAATATCTGTCTGCCCAGGTTGCATGTACCTTCGGATTCTAATGTTTATTGTGCAACAAGAAAGTGATATTCGCACACATGTATTGTACCTAGACTATATTGTAACACATGTAAAATGTATGGTATTGCCTGTCGTCGGGGGGGAGGGAATAGAGGGAGGGGGGGTAAATTGGAAAAATGAATACAAGGGATAATATTATAAAATATATATATTATATATATAATAAAAAAAAAAAAAAAAGAGTTAAAAAGTGTACATCCTTATGTGGGAGGATGATATGCTCAACTCCTGAGAATTGTGTCTCCCTTATTGGTATACTTAGAGAGTGAAGGTATAATTTGATTTTAGCTAAACTAAACTAAACTAGAGATGTAAAGAGCATTGTATTGGAAGAAGAGGGAAGAGGAGATAAAATGGGGTAAATTATATCTCATGAAGAGGCAAAAAAAAGACCTATTACAACTAAGAGAAAAAAGGAAGAGGGATGAGCATTGTGGGAACCTTACTGTCACTGGATTTGGCTGAAAGAAAGAATATGAGATGTATTTATCTTTACAGAGAAACTTGTCTGATGCTATATGGAAACAGGAGAGGAAAAAAGAAAATAAATGGGGAGGCCAATTGAAGGGAGAAGAGAAGTAGAAAGAGAAAGGGATAAGAAAGGGAGAGGGGCTTAAAAGGAGAAGGCTGTTTGAGGGAGGTGGTGGTCAGAAGCAAACCACTGGGGAGGACAAAAAGGGGGAAAGGAAAGAGAATAGTATAACTTAAGGAAAGCAAGATGGAAGGAAATACAGAGTTAGTAATTTTAACTATGAATATGAATGGGATGAATACTCCCATAAAATGGAAATAACTAGCAAATTGGATTAAAAACCAGGATCCTACTATAGGTTGTTACCAAGAAACACATTTAAAGCAGAGTGATATATACAGAGTAAAGGTGAAAGGATTAAGCAAAATCTATTGTGCTTCACCTGAAGAAAAAGCAAGCGTAGTGATGCTAATCTTACATCAAGCAAAATCAAAAATAAATCTAATTAAAAGATACAAGGAAGGAAACTACATTTTGCTAAAAGTAATACCAATTGTAGACATATTTTCACCAAGTGGTAAACCATCCAAATTCCCAGAAAAGTTAAGAGAGTTGTAAAAAGAAGTTCACAGTAAAACTATACTACTGGGAAATCTCAACCTTGCTCTTTCAGATCTAGATAAATCAAAACACAAAATAAATAAGAAAGAAGTTAAGGAGATAAATAGAATTTTAGGAAAATTAGGTAGGATAGACCTTTGGAAAAAATTAAATGGGGACAAAAGATAAACTTTTTTTCAGGGGTACATGGAACCTAACAAAAAATCACCATTTTATTTATTAGGGCAGAAAAATCTCAAAATCAAATGCAAAAAAGGTAGAAATAGCAAATGCATCTTTTTTTAGAATATGACAGAATAAAAATTACTTTTAATAAAGAAACAGGCATAAAATAGATGAACAATTAATTGGAAATCAAATCATTTAATCCTAAAGAATGAGTGGGTGACATTCCTATTAAAACACTAAAGAGTATAGGAATAAATGGACTTTTCCTTAAAATACTCAGTAGCATCTATTTAAAACCAGCAGTAAGCATTATATGCAATGGGGATAAACTGGAACCATTCCGAATAAGATCAAGGTTGCCCACTATCACCATTACTATTCAATATTGTATTAGAAATGCTAACTTTGGCAAAAAGAGATGAAAAAGAGATTAAAGGAATTAGAGTAGGTAATGAGGAAACCAAATTATCATTCTTTGCTAATGATATAATGGTATACTCAGAGAACCCCAGAGATTCTACTAAAAAGCTATTAGAAAATATAATCCACAATGTTAGCAAAGTTGCAGGATAGAAAATAAATCCACATAAATCATCAGCATTTTTATACATCACTAGCAAAATCCAACAGAAAGAGATACAAAGAGAAATTCCATTTAAAATAACTGCTGATAATATAAAATATTTGGGAATCTATCTGCCAAGGGAAAGTCAGGAACTATGTGAGCAAAACTACAAAACACTTTCCACACAAAGTCAGATCTAAACAATTGGAAAAATATCAAATGCTCTTGGATAGGTTGTGCAAATATAATAAAGATGACAATACTACCTAAACTAATCTATTTATTTAGTGCTATACCAATCAAACTTCCAAGAAAATATTTTACTGACCTAGAAAAAATAATAACAAAATTCACCTGGAAGAACAAAAGTGTGGCGACCCCATTAGCACCCTGGGTACTTTAGAATCAGCTGAAGTCAGGATAAGCAAAAGTCTTTATTCTAGGTCTTTAGTGGTAGAAGTGAAGAGAGTGGACACATGGGATCTCTGAGACCTCACAGCCTCATCTCTCTCTTGCAGAAGTGACCCTGGCTAGTCTCACTGCACTTCCTACTCCCTCCCATAATTCTCTGTATATACCAAATGATTGGGCCAGCACAGGATAGTGGGAAGGGCCATTTTCCAAGCATATTCCTATAGAGTATTGTCCAATCTGTAATTAACCTCAAGTGCTCAATTGTCCAACCCCAGTGCATTGACTCAAGAGTTTCAGCTCTTTATACAAAAGGTCAAGAATTTCAAGGAAACTAATGAAAAAAAAAAAAAAAAAAAAACAAATGAAGGTGGCCTAGCTGTACCAGATATAAAACTATATTATAAAGCAGTAGTCATCAAAACCATTTGGTACTGGCTAAGAAATAGACTAGTTGACCAATGGAATAGGTTAGGGTCACAGGACAAAATAGTTAATAATGATAGCAATCTAGTGTTTGACTAACCCAAAGACTCCAGCTTTTGGGATAAGAATTCATTACTTGACAAAAACTGCTGGGAAAGTTGGAAATTAGTATGGCAGAAAGTAGGCATTGACACACACCTAACACTGTATACCACAGTTCAAAATGGGTTCATGATTTAGGCATAAAGAATGATATTATAAACAAATTAGAAGAACATAGGATAGTTTACCTTTCAGACCTGTAGAAGAGGAAAGAATTTGTGACCAAAAAAGAACTAGAGGTCATTATTGATCACAAAATAAATAATTTTTATTATATTAAGTTAAAAAGTTTCTGTACAAACAAAACTAATACAGCAAGATTAGAAGGGAAGCAATAAACTGGGAAAACATTTTTACAGTCAAAGGTTCTGATAAAGGCCTCTTTTCCAAAATATATAGAGAATTAATTCTAATTTATAAGAAATTAAGCCATTCCCTAATTGAGAAATGGTCAAAGGATATGAACAGACAATTTTCAGATGAAGAAATTGAAACTATTTCTAATCATATGAAAAGGTGCTCCAAATCACTATTGATTGGAGAAATGCAAATTAAGACAACTCTGAGATATCACTATACACCTGTCAGACTGGCTAAGATGACAGGAAAAGCTAATCACAAATGTTGGAGGGGATGTGAGAAAAATGGGGCACTGATACATTGTTGGTGGAAATGAGAACTGATGCAACCATTCTGGAGAGCAATTTGGAACTATGCTCAAAAAAGTTATCAAACTATGCATAACCTTTGACCTAGTAGTGTTACCACTGGGCTTATATCCCAAAGAGATCTTAAAGGAGGGAAAGGGACCCACATGTGTAAAATGTTTGTGGCAGCCCTTTTTGTAATGGCAAGAAACTGGAAACTGAATAGATGCATATCAGTTGGAGAATGGCTGAATAAATTATGGTATGTCTTTATTGCTCTGTAAGAAATGACCAACAGGTTGATTTCATAGACGCCTGGAGAGACTTACATGAACTGATGATAAGTGAAATGAGCAGAACCAGGACATCATTATATACCACAACAACAAGACTATAAGATGATCAGTTCTGATGGACATGACTCTCTTCAACAATGAGATGATTCAAACCAGTTACAATTGTCCAGTAATGAAGAGAGCCATCTACACCCAGAGAGAGGACTATGGGAACTGAGTGTGGACCACAACGTGGCATTTTCACTCTTTCTGTTATTGTTTGCTTGCATTTTTTTTCCTTCTCAGATTTTTTCTTTCTAGATCCGATTTTTCTTGTGCAGCAAGATAACAATACATATATGTGTGTGTGTGTGTATGTGTGTGTATGTATACATATATTGGATTTAACATATAATTTTACATATGTAACATGTATTGGATTACCTACCTTTTAGGGGAGTGGGTGGGGGAAAGGAGGGGAAAATTTGGAACACAAGGTTTTTGAAGGCTCAATATTGAAAAGAAATACCCATGCATGTATTTTGTAAATAAGAAGATATAAAAGTAAAAAAATTTTAAAAAAAAGAATGAGTGGGTGAAACAACGCATAACAGACACAATCAATAATTTCATCCAAGAGAATGACAATTATGAGACATGTCAACATTTATGAAATGCAGCCAAAGCAGTTCTTAGAAGTTTTATATCTCTAGATGCTTACTTGCCTAAAACAGAAAAAAGACCATTTAATTGGAAATGCAACTAAAAAATCTAGAAAAAGAACAATTTAAAACGCCCAATTAAATACCAAGATTGAAATTCTGAAAATAAAAGGGCAGATTAATAAAACTGAAAGTAAGAAAACTATTGAGCTAATAAAACAAAATTAAGAGTTGGTTTTATTAAAAAGCTAACAAAATACATACACTTTTTAGTTAATTTGATTAGAAAAAGGAAAGAAGAAAATATGATTATTAGTTATCAAAACTGAGGATGAACTTTCCACCAATGAAGAAATTAGAGAAATAATTAGGAGCTATTTTGTCCATAAATTTGTTAATCTAAGTGAAGTGGATGGATATTTACAAAAATATAGATTGCTCAGATTAACAAAGTAGGAAAAATTTTTAAATAAATTTTAGAAAAAGAAATTGTGCAAGACATTAATCAATTCCCTAAGAAGAAATCTCCAGGCATTTGCCTGTGAATTCTACCAAACTTTTAAAGAACAATTTATTTCCCTACTATGCAAACTATTTGTTACTATATACAACATATTCTTGGTTCTATTTATTTTGATCTTCATAATTTCATGCAAGTCTATTCATGTTTTCTCCAAGATCATTATAAATAGGTAGTGTATTTGGCAATTAATATGATAATTAAGAATTAATTATTTGGTAAAAAAAAATGTTGCGAACTGGAAAGCAGTCTGGCAGAAATTGGGCATAGGTCAATATTCTAAGAAAATTGAGAACCTTAGAGCTTAGAGTAATTTCCTCAGTTCAAAGAGCTGACATTGAAAGAGCACCATTGAAAGCACAGATTGTCTGACTCTCGGTTCGATATTCTTTCCACTACAATAGTAGATCTCAAAATGTTGTTTGGGGGTCCTCAGGGGCCCTAAGGTCCTTTTTGTTATCCATTAGCCTAAAATTATGTTCATAATAATGCTAAGTTTTTAAATATATAATATGTTAAATAAGATAACCCACATAAATAAAAGCTCTTGGGAATGGTGGAAGTACTTAATACTGACAACAAAATGTTCAGAACTGCTGTACTATATATATTAAACCATATTATCACATGAGATCAATTTAAAAAGGTATCTATTTTCTGCATGATTCCATGCTTATATATTTAAATAAATTTTAATTTTATCAGTGTTGTTACTTCTAGCAATATAAATGATAACACAGGTTCATAACTAGGGTTCCATTTCTACAGTTAATCCTCAGAGCAACAATCTTGTCCCTAAGATATTAGAAATGAATGACTACTTGATTATATTTCTCTAATGAAGAATTCAGGGAAGGATCCTTGGAGTGAAGGGAGGAGAGCCTGGTATTTGAGTAGGAATGGAGTTATGGCCATATGGAACCTATGACAATTAGGGATTACATCTCCTGGAGATAAGTGTTCTTTCTTACTAAGTGTTCTTCACATAGGGATAAGAAATAGGATGGATCCAAACACAAAACTCTCTCCTCTCCTTCGTTTTATACTCAGCTATCAAATTAATTTTCCTAAGGCACAGTTCTAACTATCATTCTCTGTGGGTCTATATATCTGTCTCTCTTTGTCACAGACTCACATACACATACACACACAAATATACATATACACACACACACAATCTCACATACACAGACGCACACCTCCTATTGCTCCATACTACCTTTCTCTTTATAAAATATAATATCATCTATTTGGCCTTTAAATCCCTTCATAGTCTGGTTACTTCCTATATTACCAATCACTCCCCAATACCTATTCTAAAATCCAATAATATTGGTCTCATTGGGGGCCATCTCTACCAGATCTAAATGGCTTCAGAGGAAAAAGTAATGCTGGTGACCTCGCACAACCCTGCATCAATTAAATCCAATTTACTTGCAAGTCATGATATCACCTTCCCTATATCATGATCCTCTTCTAGAATGAAAGACAAATAGCAATCAGCAATTTGTGTAGAGGAGTAGCTGCCTCACTAGGGACCTAAGTGGTAAGCTACAATTGAGTAATGCAATTTCTTCCTTCCTTTTTTCCTTCCTTCCCGCAGGACATCTCAATGAGAGACATATATCTTTGGAGTGTACACTTCTAATATTGTATCTCATGTGATACTACCAATAATAATGATATCTAATTATAGCTAACCTTTATGTCAAGCTAATTATGTGCAGGTACCGTGCTAAGCATTTTATGATTATTTCATTTTTTCCTCACAATAATCCTGAAAGATAGGTGCTATTGTTATCCCCATTTTACAGATGAGGAAACTGAGACAGAGGTAAAGTGACTTGCCCAGTGTTATACACTTAGTAAGTGTATGAGGTTACTTTTGAATAGGCTCTAGGCTTTATCCACTGAATTACTTAGCTGCCTTAAATTATTAATAATCAGAAAATAATTGACCAAACTTTTCATAATACTTTCACCTCCTAAAGAATTTTAGCATTATAAAGTTATAGACTGAGATCCAGAAGAAACTTTTCAGAGGCCATTGAGTCCAACCTCTCATTTTGCATATGAGAAAACATTTTAAGAGGAATTTCTTTAAGATGTCATTTTGGTCTGTGATGTCAAATGCTATTTTTTATAATATGCAAACACTAAACCTGAAACATTCTTGTATTCAAGATGCCTCTCAATCAATTTCATGTATAAAGAGAAAAGGACAAATTTTGACAGGTATTTAAATCTATAGACCTTTTCTTTTTTTCACCTCTCTTGTTATAATGCTTTTGTTTAGCCCAGGTGTCTTCTATACTATGCACTTAACCTTGTAGCTGTGGCCATTTTTTTCCATGGCTTCAAAGAAGTCAATAAGTAATTGATAAATTTTCTGTCACCATGGGCAATTAATAGGAGTTACACAGCACTGGCTGCATCAATTTTCCTGTATGTGAGAAGCAAAAAATTGATTTCACAAACTTACTGGTGCATATTGATTCAATGCCTATCCCTAGGCCATTCCTATTTAATGCTTTTGTGCAGTCATTGAAAAAAAAATCACAAGACTGTCAAATAAAATCTAGTTCTTTGGAGTTTTTATCTGTTACACTGGTTGGCAAGTATTTTTTAGTATCAGTAATGCATTTTCAGGCTGAGAGATTTAGGTATCCACTCTCTTAAAATGTTTTCATTTTGTGGAAATAAGATAGGCAAACAGCTAAAATAATCATTATTCATTTAAGTCTGAAATCTCAGATGATAAATTTCCAAAAGTATTAAAAGCAGGAAGTTTGGGAAAAATAATTGATTCGTGTTTCTGAAGCTTTTCGTTCAGTTTTTCGCAATTGTTTTGAAATAAAATGTATGTGAAAAACCTGTTTCACACATTTTATTAGAAGTCCTATTCTTCCTCATTTTTTCTTATGTAAACTGGAGAGACTGAGATAGAGCAGGAAAAGATTGGAGAGAACAAGGTAGGGGGAAAAAAACCCATTTCATTTCTGTCACATAATTAAGCTTTGAAAAAAATAACCAAAATGTGCCTTTCTACAAAAACTAAATGCAATTTTCTTAAAAGTTATTTCTTACAGACCAGTTCCAAACATTCCTATGCTGTTATAGATTTCTCCTATTAAGAAGTCTTACATAATAATAGATTTTGATATTTGGTCAGATATATGTGATCTCATACTTCAAATATTAATAACTCCTCAAGATTTAGATCCTGATTAGTCCATTAGAATAAATGAATTGCTCAGAGATTTAGTGGAAGGCCCTCAGGAGTTGTCATTCAATAGCTCTGAGTCCTGTCACAATTTTCTGTTTTCTTGTTCAAAATACTTATCTTTGACCACCACTTAACAAAATGTATTCTTTTCCTTTATTTTTTGAGTAAAGGAATTATCTTGCTCGTTTTGCATATTCGTTTTTATTTTTGTTTTGTTTTGTTTTTATCTCTAGCACTTAACACAATTTCTGGTGCATATTATTTTTTAATTCATTCATTAGATCATTTATTTATGTTAGATAGACTTTTTGTGGAAGGATTTTGTGAATAAGAATTTCATGTGGTAATGACAGAGTGAGTAATCATCTTTCAGCTTCTCTCTTCTTCACTCACGTAAAACAACAACAAAAAATGCCGCATAAAATTATAAAAATGGCTACAATGAGAAAAAAAGGGAAACAATCTTCCTTAAGTTATTTAATAATAAAAACAATTTGAGGCCAAATATACCTATGTTGTTTCATTTTTGCTTCCAAAATATCCAAACATCTGCTCACCAAATATTGTTTAAACTAAGTCTTTGTTTCCCCTCACCACAGGCCTAAACTTGGTCCTATCCCTAGGCCTAGTTTTAATTCAGCCTAAACCAAACTCTTACTTTGCTTCTCATCTTCATAAAGCTGGTATCATAATTTGTTATATAGCTGACAAACCTACTACCATGGCCCTTTGCCCCTTGCTCTCCCCCCTAAATCTAGGCTAAAATCCAGGTTAAATTCTAAAAAGAAAGGCGATACACTTACTCCAGAGTTCCTCATAATCAAAACCACTGAGCTCCATTCACTAGAACTCCTATCAATGCTCATGTTTTAGCATCTGATCATACCAATACTATCTGGATCTATTGGCTCAATCAGAGCTGAGTTTTTCCTTCTGAAGTAAGGTTTCACATATGCATGCTGTCTCTCAGAAATAGAATCATAGAAATGAAGAATTGGAAGGGACATCAGTGGCTATTAAGTCCAATTCTCATTCTAACATACTAAACAAATGATCCAAAGCAAGTTACCTACTTACATAGGATAGGATTCAATTCTGATCTGAAACAAGTCCACTCATACTAACCTAGGCAAGTTTTGCTTTGACTTCCCAAAATGAAGTTATCTATTTTCACTATTTCATACTGACACTGTTCAAGCCCACTGCCCCCCCCACCAAAGTGAGATGATCCACCCATATTACCTTACTTGTCAACCAAGATCCTGGTAATAGTGTAAGCAATGGTGGTCAACATTACTTATGATTTTACATTTTTAAAGCACTTTGTCAAGGTAAATCTACTGAATGAAGAATAGGAGACCAATAGTACAAGCTCTTGTGCAAACCTTTTTTTTTTCTTCTTAATCTTGATACAAAATGGAAAGATTGTAATAAGAAATATAACTACATAAAGAGCATCAAAAAGTAAGAAGAATGAGGAAATAATCAAGAGAGACATCCAACCATTCTGGAGAACAATTTGGAATGATGGCCAAAGGGCTATCAAACTGTGCATACCCTTTGATCCAAAAATGTTTCTACTGGGTCTGTATTTCAAAGTGATCATAAAGGAGGAAAAGGGACTCACATGTGCAAAAATGTTTGGAGCAGGTCTCTTTGTAGTGGCAAAGAACTGGAAAATGAGTAGATGCCCATCAATAGGAGAATGACTTAATAAGCTGGTATATGGTTGTAATGGAATATTATTGTTCTTTAAAACAAGATGAACAAGCTGATTTTAGAAAGATCTGGAATGTGATCTAAAGCAATCCCAATAGACTTTGGACAGAAAATACCATCTGCATCCAGAAAATGAACTAAGGAGACTGACTGTAAATCAACACATGCTATGATCATTTCTTTTTTTTTTTTTTATCTTTCCCATGGTTTTTCCCTTTTGTTCTAATTTTTCTCTCCCAACATGATTCATAAAGCAATGTGTGATAAAAATAAAGAGAGACAATTTATTGAATGAAGAAAGGATAAAGCTTGAAAACATTTAGAGGGGATTGAACAACAAATTCTTCCTGAACTCTAATAAATGATGATAGGAAAAGGTATCAGAATGATTAAAAAGAACAATTAGAGAAGAAAAAAAAATTAAAACAAGTATATATCTCAAAAAAAAAGGAAATTAATGACACTTGCAAATAGTAAACAATGTACAGAAGTAATACAATCCATATAATTTCTGAAATGATAACCAATAAGAAAAGGGAATGCCATTTCAAATGCAAAAATAAACAAGTAGAAAACAAAATACCTGAACAAAATTTTTAAAAATAACATAATTGAAAGAAATCATGAGGATCCTACAAGCTAAGGAAATTATTGGGGAAAAGGGGGTACAATGAGCAAACATAAGAATTGTATATCTTCCAGAGACCATTATTATTAAAATGTCATGATGAAACCACTGGTTACATCCACTTTCAGTTCCTGTCTTTTTGGTGCAAGTATCTTATTTGGGATTCAAATATATAAAGTTTAGTATCTTTATAATGTTTCCATAAACAGTTAGAAGGTAAATATTGTTTTTACAACTATTTCTTTTTTCCTTTCTTTTTTTTTTTTTTTTGGTATCTTATTACTTTTGGCTTATTACTTTGGCTTTTAGCACTGCATAATAATGCTTTTGTTCATGTCCTTTAGTTTTAACAATGAACCCCAAAAATTGAGAAAGAAGTTATTTCTAACTAAATGGGTTTTTTAAATATATTGTTCAAAAAGGTTTGACAATTGTCAATGCTGTAAAACTACTCATGCATATATCTGGTAAATAAAAACTATAATAAAAAATAAAATAAAATATATTGTTCAGTTGATCAAAACAGAGACGTAAAAGAGAAAAAATGTATAGCTCCAAAGAAATGTATACCTCTACTTTATTATTCAAGGTGTTACTTTTGCTTGAATTACTCTTCTAGAAAACAGGCTTAGTATTATATCAAGCTAGTATTCTTGTGTTTTCTTTATTATTGTTATTGTTGATGATAAAAAAATTTCATTATATTATATATTTTGTATATATATATATATATGTATATATAATATATATATATAATTTTCTGATGGAGTTCAGATAGAAAAGGTGCTAAAATAAGTCACTATCCTACTGAATTTTTATATGTAATAGTCTGCAAACTATTGCACAGTTAGGCAAAATATTTTTTTATATTTGATAAAATTTCACAATATAAAACTCATCTCCGATAAATTCATTAAATATTTGATTTTGATGTCATTTTGACAGATTTATACATTTTAAAAGACTTTTATTCCATGTAACTTGAAGATGAGTATTTCATAGGATGAAATGTCTTAAAATATCCTTAAACTTCTTTTGAAATGATTGTAGAACACAACTATAGTTTAATTCTAGTACAATTAATATGTTTAATTCTCAAGGACATTTTAAGATCTGTTTTTGTTATATAAAGTTATAAAAAATAACATGCTTTTAAAATATCAATCAAATCACCAATAGGTATTCTAGGTATTTTTTGACCCAAAATGTGTAATAAAAAGTGGTGCATTACACAGTTTCTATCATTTAATTGTATGATATACATTGATTAATATTTAGATTCCACAAAATAACCTCTTTGTAATTTTTGATGGTGATGACTTGATTCAAAAATGAAATCATAAACCTGCCATTTTCTACAAATAAATTCATATGTCAAGTATTAGTTCAGTAGTTTTTAAATAAAAAAATAATTTATATGTATGGTATTTACATTACAATAATATCCCATATTGTCCCTTTCTGTCTATAGTTGTACATACCAAATTCTTATGAAATAACATATCTATATCTATGTATATGTGTATATACATAATGTGGGTGTTATCCATGAAGGGCTTTGTGATTCCATTTGTAGATCTTAATATTTCTATTATTTTATTTTAATATATAATGAAAAAATATGTGAGACATTCAAGCTGAGAATTCTGGGTCTTATGTGATCTTAACAATTTTGACAGAGACAGGGTAAAACAGACAGAAAGATGGAAAAATAAAATAAAATGAAAGGAGGAAGGAAGGAAGGAAGGAAGGAAGGAAGGAAGGAAGGAAGGAAGGAAGGAAGGAAGGAAGGAAGGAAGGAAGGAAGGAAGGAGGGTTGATAGCACATAAGCAAAATAAATTCCCACATTGGACAAGTACAATACTGCTTCTTTTGTTCTGAATATTAGTCAATTATCTCTTTTTCATAAGGTGGACAGCATTTGTTTTCTTCATGAATTTTCTGATCATAGTTAAAATAAGCATATGAGAAACAATAAAAACATAAAAAGGTAAAGAAAAGCGAACTATGAACTGTTTGTGCTCTGAGGGTGGTTAATAAAAAAGAGTCCCTCCAAAATCTTTATGTCATTAAGGATTATAAAGGTAATAAAATGAGACAGAGGCTTAGAATGATTTTTAAAATATATTTTATTATATTTTCTTTCTTATATCATCATAACTTTTCCAGGTATTTCTTCCTCTCTCAATCCCAGAGAATCAACACATATAACAAATATTTTTAGAGGGGCAAAAAGTCAACACAACTTATAAATACACTGAGAAATGTGAAAATATGTGTAATATATAATAGCTATGGATCTCCTGTTTATGCAAAGAGGTGGGTTGGAAACATCTTCTCATACCTGCTTGAAATTTATAATTTTATCTCATTTTAAATTTTTTGTTGTACATTTGTTATTTCCATCAACATTTTATAGTTACCATGTATATTGTTTAATTAATTCTACTCATTTTACTCTGCTTCAGTTTATATAGATCTTTCCATGCTTCTTTATATTTCTGTATCTCTCTGTCTCTGTCACTATCTCTGTCTCTGTCTCTCAATGTCTCTCTGTTTCTCTGTCTCTTTGTCTCTCTCTTTTTGTCTTGGTCTCTGTGTCTTTTTCTCTCTATGTTTGTGTCTTGATCTATGTCTGCTTCTATCTCACTCAAGAGTATAATATTCTATTATATTTATATAACACATTTTTTAACTATTTCCTAATTTATAGGCATCTATTTCCAATACCTAGCTATCACAAAAAGTGCTGTTATAAATATTTTAGTTTACATGAGGATTTTGCTCTTCTTTGAGATATAAACTCAATAATGGAATCTCTGATTCAAAGGGTATGGACATTTAGATCATTTTATTTACCTAATTACAAATTTTTTTCTAAAAGGAAAAACTCCATTAATTCACACCTCCACTAAAAGTTTATTAGAGTGATGATCTAAGAAGCTTCCAACATTCATTTTTGCTATGTTTTGTTATCTTTCCAGTTTAAAGGGTTTGAAATATACCGTTAGGATTTTTTTTATTTCTTTGTGTATGTAAGCATGTATATATGTATGTATATGTATACATATAATAAACCATCAACTTAAGGGTTGAAAGCAGAGGTCTCTGAAAATAAGGTGGGGATTGGCCTATAATACAACAGGGGGCAACACCTGCTATGGGCCTTGGGGGCAATTGCAATAACATCTCTGGGAGCTTTTAAATCCAGAGATTATAAATAGATTGTAAATAGTTAGATTAAAAAGAGATTGTAGAGGACCTTAGTGCTAGCACCAAGAACAGGACCAGGAGTTGTTTGGCAATTCAATGCTTATTACTCAGTTTCAAATAATACTTCTGGAGCTAAGAGATATGTCTCTGCTGGTGGGTTCAAGAGAACAGGAACCCTTCCTAGATGAAGTCCACAGTACTAACCAAGAGAGCAGCCACAACTCATTTACCTGAATCACATCATCACGAAGCATCAAAAACTTATAGATACCAAGAAATAACTATGTAACCTGTAGAACAAAGAGGTCAGGCATTGCTCTTGCTCCCCAAGCTGAGCAGAGTAAAACTTTAACATAAAGTTTTTTAGTTTTTTTATAATCATTATTTTTAATTTTTATTTTTTTATTTTTTATTAATTTTGTAATTATAACATTTTGACAGTACATATGCATAGGTAATTTTTTACAACATTATCCTCCCTTGTACTCCTTTCTGTTCCAAAATTTTCCCCTCCTTCCCTCCACCCCCTCCCCTAGATGGCAGGCATTCCCATACATATTAAATATATTATAGTATATCCTAGATACAATATATATGTGAAGAACTGAATTTTGTTGTTGTTGTTTCAAAGGAAGAATTGGATTCGGAAGGCAAGAGAAGAGAAAAACAAAAGATGCTAATACTTTACACTCAATTCCCAGTGTTCCTTCTCTGGGTGTAGCTTATTCTGTCCATCATTGATCAATTGGAATTGGATCAACTCTGCTCTATGTTGAAGACATCCACTTCCATCAAAATACATCCTCATACAGTATTGTTGTTGAAGTGTATAATGATCTCCTAGTTCTGCTCATTTCACTCAGTATCAGTTGATGTAAGTCTCTCCAAGCCCCTCGGTATTCATCCTCGTGGTCATTTCTTACAGAACAATAATATTCCATAATGTTCATATACCATAATTTACCCAACCATTCTCCAATTGATGGGAATCCATTCATTTTCCACTTTCTAGCCACTACAAAAAAGGCTGCCACAAATATTTTGGCAAATACAGGTCTCTTTCCCTTCTTTAGTATTTCTTTGGGATATAAACCCAGTAGTAGCACTGCTGGATCAAAGGGTATGCACAATTTGATAGCTTTTTGGGCATAATTCCAGATGGCTCTCCAGAATGGTTGGATTCTTTCACAACTCCACAACAAGGCATCAGTGTCCCAGTTTTCCCACAGCCCCTCCAACATTCATCATTATTTGTTCCTGTCATCTTAGCCAATCTGACAAGTGTGTAGTGGTATCTCAGAGTTGTCTTAATTTACATTTCTCTGATCAGTAGTGATTTGGAAAACTTTCATATGAGTGGAAATAGTTTCAATTTCATCATCTGAAAATTGTCTGTTCATATCCTTTGACCATTTATCAATTGGAGAATGGCTTGATTTCTTATAAATTAGAGTCAATTCTCTGTATATTTTGGAGATGAGGCTTTTATCAGAACCTTTAACTGTAAAAATGTTTTCCCAATTTGTTACTTCCCTTCTAATCTTGTTTGCATTACTTTTGTTTGTACAAAAGCTTTTTAATTTGATGTAATCAAAATTTTGTATTTTGTGATCAATAATGATCTCTAGTTCTCCTTTGATCATAAATTCCTTTCCTCCACAAGTCTGAGAGGTAAACTATCCTATGTTCCTCTAATTTATTTATGATCTCGTTCTTTATGCCTAAATCATGGACCCATTTTGATCTTATTTTAGTATGTGGTATTAAGTGTGGGTCCATGCCTAGTTTTTGCCATACTAATTTCCAGTTTTCCCAGCAGTTTTTGTCAAATAATGAATTCTAATCCCAAAAGTTGGGATCTTTGGGTTTGTCAAACACTAGATTATTATTTTTATTCACTATCTTGCCCTGTGAACCTAACCTATGCCACTGATCAACTAGTCGATTTCTTAGCCAATCCCAAATGGTTTTGGTGACTGCTGCTTTATAATATAGTTCTAGATCAAGTACAGCTAGGCCACCTTCATTTGATTTTTTTTTCATTACTTCCCTTGAAATTCTCGACCTTTTGTTGTTCCATATGAATTCTGTTGTTATATTTTCTAGGTCATTAAACTAGTTTCTTGGGAGGCTGATTGGCATAGCACTAAATAAATAGATTAGTTTAAGGAGTATTGTCATCTTGATTATATTTGCTCGGCCTATCCAAGAGCACTTAATGTCTTTCCAATTATTTAAATCTGACTTTATTTTTGTGGCAAGTGTTTTGTAATTTTGCTCATATAATTCCTGACTTTCCTTTGGTAGATATATTCCCAAATATTTTATACTATTAAAAGTTATTTTGAATGGAATTTCTCTTAGTATCTCTTGCTATTGGACTGTGTTGGTAATGTAAAAAATTGCTGAGGATTTATGTGGATTTATTTTGTATCCTGCAACTTTGCTAAAGTTCTGAATTATTTCTAGTAGCTTTTTAGCAGAGTCTTTGAGGTTCTCTAAGTATACCATCATGTCATCTGCAAAGAGTGATAGTTTGATTTCCTCATTACTTACTCTAATTCCTTGAATCTCTTTTTGCTGAGGTTAGCGTTTCTAGTACTATATTGAATAGTAATGGTGATAGTGGGCAACCTTTTTTCACTCCTGATCTTACTGGGAAAGGTTCCAGTTTATCGCCATTACATATGATGTTTACTGACAGTTTTAAATATATGCACCTTATTATTTTAAGGAATAGTCCATCTATTCCTATACTCTCAAGTGTTTTTAGTAGGAATGGATGTTGGATTTTATCAAATGCTTTTTCTGCATCAATTGAGATGATCATATGTTAATTTGGTTATTGATATAGTTGATTATGCTAATAGTTTTCCTAATATTGAACCAGCCCTGCATTCCTAGTATAAATCCCACTTGGTTATAGTGTATTATACTGGGGATGATTTTCTCTAGTCTTTTTTGCTAATATTTTATTGAAGATTTTAGCATATTAATTAGGGTGATTGGTCTATAATTTTCTTTCTCTGTTTTCAGCCTAACTGGTTTAGGTGTTAATACCATGTCTATATCATAAAAGGAATTTGGTAGGACTCCTTTAATCCCTATTTTTTCAAAAAGTTTATATAGCATTGGAGTTAGTTATTTTTTAAATGATTATTAGAATTCACATGTAAACCCATCTGGTCCTGGGGATTTTTTCTTAGAGAGTTGGTTAATAGATTGTTATATTTCTTTTTCTGAAATGGGACTATTTAGACTATTTACTTTTTCCTCTGCTAATCTTGGCAAGCTATATTTTTCCAGGTATTCTTCCATTTCATTTAAGTTATCGAATTGATTGGCATAAAGTTGGGCAAAATAGCTTCTTACTATTGTTCTAATTTCCTCTTCATTAGTTCTCCCTTTTCATTTCTAAGACTAACAATTTGCTTTTCCTCTTTCCTTTTTTAAATCAGATTTACTAAAGGTTTGTCTATTTTGTTGGTTTTTTCATAGAACCAACTCTTAGTTTTATTAATTAATTCAATAGTTTTTTTACTCTCAATTTTATTAATCTCTACTTTTATTTTTAGAATTTCAAGTTTCGTGTTTTTCTGGGGGTTTTTAATTTGTTCTTTTTCTAGCAATTTTAGTTGTAAGCCCAATTTGTTGACCTTCTCTTTCTCTATTTTATGCAAGTAGGCCTCTACAGATATAAAACTTCCCCTTATTACTGCCTTGGCTGTATTCCACACATTTTGGTATGATGTCTCATTATTGGCATTTTCTTTTTTTTTTTTTAATTTTTTATTATATATATATTTTTTATAATATTATCCCTTGTATTCATTTTTCCAAATTATCTCCCCCTCCCTCTATTCCCTCCCCCCGATGACAGGCAATCCCATACATTTTACATGTGTTACAATAAAGTCTAGGTACAATACATGTGTGTGAATATCATTTTCTTGTTGCACAATAAACATTAGAATCCGAAGGTACATGCAACCTGGGCAGACAGATATGTAGTGCTAACAATTTACATTCACTTCCCAGTGTTTCTTCTCTGGGTGTAGCTACCTCTGTCCATCATTGATCAACTGGAAGTGAGTTGGATCTTCTTTATGTTGAAGATTTCCACTTCCATCAGAATACATCCTCATACAGTATTGTTGTTGAAGTGTACAGTGATCTTCTGGTTCTGCTCATTTCACTCAGCATCAGCTGATTTAAGTCTCTCCAAGCCTCTCTGTATTCCTCCTGCTGGTCATTTCTTACAGAGCAATAATATTCCATAACCTTCATATACCACAATTTACCCAACCATTCTCCAACTGATGGACATCCTTTCATCTTCCAGTTTCTAGCTACTACAAAAAGAGCTGCCACAAACATTTTGGCACATATATGTCTCTTTCCGCTCTTTAGTATTTCTTTGGGATATAATCCCAGTAGTAGCGCTGCTGGGTCAAAGGGTATGCACAGTTTGATAACTTTTTGGGCATAATTCCAGATTGCTCTCCAGAATGGCTGGATTCTTTCACAACTCTACCAGCAATGCATTAGTGTCCCAGCTTCCCCACATCCCCTCCAACATTCATCATTATTTGTTCCTGTCATCTTAGCCAATCCGACAGGTGTGTAGTGGTATCTCAGAGTGGTCTTAATTTGCATTTCTCTGATCAGTAGTGATTTGGAACACTCTTTCATGTGAGTGGATATAGTTTCAATTTCTTCCTCTGAGAATTGTCTGTTCATATCTTTTGACCATTTATCAATTGGAGAATGGTTTGGTTTCTTATAAATTAGGGTCAGTTCTCTATATATTTTGGAAATGAGACCTTTGTCAGAACCTTTGTTTTTAAAAATATTTTCCCAATTTGTTACTTCCCTTCTAATCTTGTTTGCATTAGTATTATTTGTACAGAAACTTTTTAGTTTGATGTAATCAAAATCTTCTATTTTGTGATCAATAATGATCTCTAGTTCTCCTCTGGTCATAAATTCCTTCCTCCTCCACAAGTCTGAGAGGTAGATTATCCTCTGTTCCTCTAATCTATTTATTATCTCCCTCTTTATGCCTAAATCATGGACCCATTTTGATCTTATCTTGGTATATGGTGTTAAGTGTGGATCCATATCTAATTTCTGCCATACTAATTTCCAGTTTTCCCAACAGTTTTTTCCGAATAATGAATTTTTATCCCTAATGTTGGTATCTTTGGGTTTGTCAAAGATTAGGTTGCTATATATGTATCCTTTTTTGTCCTTTGTATCTAATCTGTTCCACTGATCTACCGGTCTATTGCTTAGCCAATACCAAATGGTTTTGGTGACTGCTGCTATATAATATAGCTTTAGATCAGGTACACTTAGACCACCTTCCTCTGACTTTTTTTTCATTAGTTCCCTTGCAATTCTCGACCTTTTATTCTTCCATATGAATTTTGTTGTTATTTTTTCTAGGTCATTGAAATAGTTTCTTGGGAGTCTGATTGGTATAGCACTAAATAAATAGATTAGTTTGGGGAGTATTGTCATCTTTATTATATTCGCTCGGCCTATCCAAGAGCACTGAATGTCTTTCCAATTATTTAAATCTGATTTTATTTTTGTGGCAAGTGTTTTGTAGTTTTTCTCATATAGTTCCTGACTTTTCTTTGGTAGATGGATTCCCAAATACTTTATACTCTCAACATTTGTTTGGAATGGAATTTCTCTTTGTATCTCTTGCTGTTGCATTTTGTTAGTGATATATAAAAATGCCGAGGATTTATGTGGATTTATTTTGTATCCTGCCACTTTGCTGAAATTTTGAATTATTTCTAGTAGCTTTTTAGCAGAGTCTTTGGGGTTCTCTAAGTATACCATCATGTCATCTGCAAAAAGTGACAGTTTAATTTCCTCATTTCCTACTCTAATTCCTTGAATCTCTTTCTCGGCTCTTATTGCCGAGGCTAGCGTTTCTAGTACTATATTGAATAGTAATGGTGATAGTGAGCAACCTTGTTTCACTCCTGATCTTACTGGGAAAGGTTGCAGTTTATTTCTACTGCATATTATGCTTACTGAAGGTCTTAAATATATGCTCCTGATTATTCTAAGGAATAGTCCATTTATTCCTATACTCTCAAGAGTTTTTAGTAGGAATGGATGTTGGATTTTGTCAAATGCTTTTTCTGCATCTATTGAGATGATCATATGGTTCTTATTAATTTGATTATTAATATGGTCAATTATATTAATAGTTTTCCTAATATTAAACCAGCCCTGCATTCCTGTAATAAATCCTAGTTGATCATAGTGTATTATCCTGGAGATGATTTTCTGAAGTCTTTTTGCTAATATCTTATTTAAGATTTTAGCATCTCTCAGAGGAAGAAATTGAAACTATATCCACTCACATGAAAGAGTGTTCCAAATCACTACTGATCAGAGAAATGCAAATTAAGACCACTCTGAGATACCACTACACACCTGTCAGATTGGCTAAGATGACAGGAACAAATAATGACAAATGTTGGAGGGGATGTGGGGAAATTGGGACACTAATACATTGCTGGTGGAGTTGTGAAAGAATCCAGCCATTCTGGAGAGCAATCTGGAATTATGCCCAAAATGTTATCAAACTGTGCATACCCTTTGACCCAGCAGCGCTACTACTGGGATTATATCCCAAAGAAATACTAAAGAGCGGAAAGAGACATATATGTGCCAAAATGTTTGTGGCAGCTCTTTTTGTTGTAGCTAGAAACTGGAAGATGAATGGATGTCCATCAGTTGGAGAATGGTTGGGTAAATTGTGGTATATGAAAGTTATGGAATATTATTGCTCGGTAAGAAATGACCAGCAGGAGGAATACAGAGAGGCCTGGAGAGACTTAAATCAACTGATGCTGAGTGAAATGAGCAGAACCAGAAGATCACTGTACACTTCAACAACAATGCTGTATGAGGATGTATTCTGATGGAAGTGGAAATCTTCAACATAAAGAAGATCCAACTCACTTCCAGTTGATCAATGATGGACAGAGGTAGATACACCCAGAGAAGAAACACTGGGAGGGGAATGTAAATTGTTAGCACTACAATCTGTCTGCCCAGGTTGCATGTACCTTCGGATTCTAATGTTTATTGTGCAACAAGAAAATTATATTCACACACATGTATTGTACTTAGACTATATTGTAACACATGTAAAATGTATGGTATTGCCTGTCGTCGGGGGGAGGGAATAGAGGGAGGGGGGGTAATTTGGAAAAATGAATACAAGGGATAATATTATAAAATATATATATATATAATAAAAAAAAAAAAAAGATTTTAGCATCAATATTCATTAAGGAAATTGGTCTATAATTTTCTTTCTCAGTTTTCGATCTACCTGGTTTAGGTATCAGTACCATGTCTGTGTCATAAAAGGAATTTGGTAGGACTCCTTCATCCCCTATTTTTTCAAATAATTTATACAGCATTGGGGCTAATTGTTCTTTAAATGTTTGGTAGAATTCACATGTGAATCCATCTTGCCCTGGGGATTTTTTCCTGGGGAGTTGATTAATAGCTTGTTCTATTTCTTTTTCTGAAATGGGACTATTTAAGCAATTTATCTCCTCCTCTGTTAATCTAGGGAGCCTATATTTTTGGAGGAAGTCATCCATTTCACTTAAATTATCAAATTTATTAGCATAAAGTTTGGCAAAGTAACTCCTTATTATTTCTCTAATTTCCTCTTCATTGGTGGAAAGATCCCCCTTTTCATTTGTAAGACTATCAATTTGATTTTCCTCTTTCTTTTTTTTGATCAAATTTACCAAAGGTTTATCTATTTTATTGGCTTTTTCATAAAACCAACTCTTGGTTTTATTTATTAATTCAATAGTTTTTTTACTTTCAATATTATTGATTTCTCCTTTTAATTTTTGTATTTCAAGTTTAATTTTTGGTTGGGGGTTTATAATTTGGTCTTTTTCTAGCCTTTTAAGTTGTAAGCCCAATTCGTTAATCTTCTCTTTCTCTATTTTCTTCAGATAAGCCTCTAAAGATATAAAATTTCCCCTTATTACTGCTTTAGCTGCATCCCAAGGATTTTGATATGATGTCTCATCATTGTCATTATCTTGGGTGAAATTGTTAATTGTTTCTATAATTTGCTCTTTCACCCAGTCATTCTTTAAGATGAGATTATTCAGTTTCCAATTACTTTTTGGTCTATTTACCCCTAACTTTTTACTGAATGTAGCTTTTATTGCATTGTGATCTGAGAAGAAGGCATTTATCATTTCTGCCTTCCTACATTTAATTTTGAGATCTTTATGTACTAATATATGGTCTATTTTTGTATAGGATCCATGAACTGCTGAGAAGAAAGTATATTCCTTTCTATTGCCATTCAGTTTTCTCCAAAGGTCTATCATACCTAGTTTTTCTAATGTTCTATTTACTTTTTTAATTTCTTTCTTGTTTGTTTTGTGGTTTGATTTGTCTAAATCTGAGAGTGCAAGGTTGAGATCTCCCACTATTATAGTTTTACTGTCTATTTCTTCTTGCAGTTCTCTTAACTTTTCCTTTAGAAAGTTAGATGCTATACCACTTGGTGCATATATGTTTAGTATTGATATGGCTTCATTATTTATGCTACCTTTCAGCAGGATATAGTTGCCTTCCTTATCTTTTTTAACAAGATCTACTTCTGCTTTTGCTTGATCTGAGATAAGGATAGCTACCCCTGCTTTTTGGGCTTTACCTGAAGCATAATAGGCTCTGTTCCAACCTTTTACCTTTACTCTGTATGTATCTCCCTGCTTTAAGTGTGTTTCCTGTAGACAACATATTGTAGGGTTCTGCTTTTTGATCCAATCTGCTATCCGTCTCCGTTTGATGGGATCGTTCATCCCATTTACATTTACAGTTAAAATTACTAATTCTGTATTTCCTGCCATCGTATTATTCCTCAGATTATGCTTTTTCCCTTGACCCCCCTGATCCCCCTCCCCTATATTTAATTTACAGACCCCCCTTGTGACACACAACCCTCCCTCTTTTTTTTTTTTTTTTAGGATCCCTCCCCCCTCCCTCCAAGTCCCTTCACTTATTCTCCTTTTCCTTTTCCCTTTTCCTCTCCCCCTTTTAATGAGGTGAGAGAAAATTCTCTAAAAAACAAATATGTTAATTATTTACTCTTTGAGCCTCTCCTGATGAGAGTAAGATTCACACAATGATTCTCCCCCTCACTAAGTTCCCTCAGATATGGTGTATTTTCTATGCCTCTTCCTGGGATGTAGTTTCCCTCTTTTTATCACTCCTTCCCCTTTTTCTGAACTGACCTCCTTCCCTTTACTACACCCCCCTTTTTTTCTTTTATATCAGTAAAATCAAATTATCCTTGAGTACTTTTTATATACCCACAACAGAGTTACAGTTCTCAAGGGTTCTGTGTACCTTTTTCTGTTTCTCTTCAGTCTTGTGGATGTAGATCAAATTTTTTGTTTCAAGTCTGGTTTTTTTCTTAGAAACATATAGAATTCCTCTGTTTCATTGAATGACCATCTTCTTCCATGGAAAAAGATGCTAAACTTAGCTGGGTAGTTCATTCGTGGTTGCAGTCCTTGATCTTTTGCTTTACAGAATATCAGGTTCCAGGCCCTTCTATCTTTTAATGTGGAGGCAGCCAGATCTTGGGTGACCCTTATTGTGGCACCTTGGTATTTAAATTATTTTTTTCTAGCTGCTTGCAGGATTTTCTCCTTTGTGTGGTAATTCTGCAGCTTAGCCACAATATTGCGTGGTGTTCTTTTTTTAGGGTCTATTTCAGAAGGAGTTCGATGAATTCTTTCCCTTCTGTTTCTATTATCTCTGGACAGTTCTCTTTGATAATTTCCTGTAAAATAGAATCTAGGGTCTTTTTTTTGGTCATAGTTTTTGGGAAGTCCAATGATCCGCAGATTATCTCTCCTAGATCTATTTTCCAGGTCTATAGATTTTCCCAGTAAGTATTTGACGTTGTTTTCCAGCTTCTCATTTTTTTTGTTTTGTATGACTGATTCTTGGGTTCTCTGTGAATCATTCATTTCTATTTGTTCCATCCTGACTTTTAAGGAGTTATTTTCTTCTTTCACAGTTTTTAGTTCTTTTTGTAAATGCCCAATTTCGTTTTTAAATGAATTATTTTGCTCTATTGAATTTTTTTCCATTTCCCTAATTTTTTTTTGAGAATTATTTTCTTTTTCCATTTCAGAAATTCTATTTTCTTGAGACTTTTTTATCTTTTCCAATTCAGACATCCTACTTTCCTGTGTTTTTTTAACCTTTTCTAATTCATAAATTTTGTTTCCCTGCATCTCCTGTGAATTCTTTATTTTTTCCAACTCCAATTTCAGGACGTTGTTATTCTCTATCATAGCTTCCCTTTCCTTTCCCCATTTTTCTTCAATCTCCCTTAATTTTTTAAGAGTTTCTTCTAGGAGAGAGTTATGTGATGGGGGGCAGGAATCGTTCCCCTTTAGGTTGTTATCTCTTGTCTCTCTGCTGTTAACTTTCTCGGGGTTGGATACCTGCTCTTTCTCTGTGTAGAAGGAATCTATAGTTTTTCTGGCTTTTTTGCTCATACTTAAAAAAATCTTTTGGGGTCTGTCCCTGGGGTAGGAAATTATTTATTTACTTCTTTACCAGCTTCCTCCCAGACTGGATGGATGCAGCGGCCCCTGCGCCTTAGCTAAGATAGAGCTCTGGGAGAGAGTTCCCCACCCCCTCCCTGGAAGTGCCTCAGAGGTGACTAGCACTGCTGTGCCCCAAGGGCGCTGTGTTTTAGAGGCTTCCCTGAGATTTGAGACTGAACAGTAAAGGCAGCACAAAGCCTAGTCTATGTGTCCGGGTGGGGAGTGGACGTCTGCAGCAGGTGATGTGAAAAGCCCCTGTGCTCAAACTGGAAGTGTCTGCCAGAAACCGCGGTCCCTAGTTCAAAGGTTCCGCTTCTCTGGGACTTCCTGGAGCTGAGTTCCACTCCCTCCAGCTAAGCTAGGCAGTGTGTGTTGCCTTGGGCCGTATCCACCCACTTGTCAATCTCTTAACTATTCTCAGGTGGTAACTGAGGCCACGCCCCCTGGTGCGGAGATCTGCTGAGTCACCTCCAGGGTCCAGGGAAAATCTAATCTGAGTTTTAAAATATTTTGGCTATCTCTTCTGAACTGCTAAATAATTAGCAGAGAAGAGCTAACAGCCTGTGCCAGATTCCTTTACCTCAGTGGCTTCTCTGATCCCAGAGCCCTTCCCAGCGCAATGGGCGCAGTGTGCCACTACCCCACCGTCTGTGCTGGTCTCTCTTCTTCCTCCCCTGGGGACTGACCTTCTCTGTTGAAACTCCAGATTCTCTTCAGCTGGTAAGTCGTGCTTCAAGTCCTTGTGGTATCTGTCAGTCCTGGGCTTATTTTGAGACTTTATTTATCTAATTGGTTGCGAGGGAGTGAGGACGTTCACTGAGTCGTGTGTTTCTTCTCCGCCCTCTTGGCTCCGCCCCTCACATGTCTCATTATTGGCATTTTCTTGGGTGAAGTTATTAATTATGTCTGTGATTTGCTGTTTCAACCAATCATTCTTTAGTATGAGATTATTTAGTTTCCTATTATTTTTTGGTTTATTTTCCCCTGGCTTTTTATTGAATGTAATTTCCATTGCATTGTGGTCTGAAAAGCTGCATTTTCTATTTCTGCCTTACTGCATTTGATTTTGAGGTTTTTATGTGCTGTATATGATCAATTTTTATATAGGTTCCATGAACTGCTGAGAAGAAAGTGTACTTTTTTCTGTCTCCATTTAGATTTTGCCAAAGATCTATCATATCAAACTTTTCTAGTATTCCATTTACCTCTTTGACTTCTTTCTTATTTATTTTGTGGTTTGATTTATCTAATTCTGAGAATGCAAAGTTGAGATCTCTCACTATTATAGTTTTGCTGTCTATTTCTTCTTGCAGCTCTCTTCTCTTTTAAGAATTTAGATGCTGCACCACTTGGTGTGTATATGTTTAATATTTATACTGCTTCATTTTCTATGCTACCTTTTAGCAGGATATAATGCCCTTCCTTATCTCTTTTAATTAGATCAATTTTTGTTTTTGCTTGATCTGAGATGAGGATGGCTACCCCTGCTTTTTGGCTTCACCTGAAGCATAGTAGATTCTGCTCCATCCTTTTAGTTTTATTCTGAATGTATCACCATGTTTCAGGTATGTTTCCTGTAAACAACATATAGTAGGATTCTGGCTTTTAATCCCGTCTGCTAACTGCTTCCTCTTTATGAGGGAGTTTACCCCATTCACATTTATGGTTAGAATGACTAATTCTCTATTGCTTGCCATCCTGTTAACCCCTGCTTATGCTTTTCTCCTTTCCTTCCCTCTTATCCCCTTGCACAGTATAAAACTTGTGAGCACCACTTGCTTTGCTTTTCACAGCCTTCCCTTTTCAGTATCCCTGCCCCACCTTAAATTTCCTCCCCCTATTTTGCCCGTTTTCCTCACAATTTCTGTATTCCCTTCCCCTTAGCTTACTCCTTCCCACCCACTTTTCAATGAAGTAGAAGAAGTTTCACCATTAATCAAATATGTCTATTGATACACATTATTTTCATCCCCCTCCTTTCTTTGTCTCAGATGTAATAGGTTACCTTTGCCTCTTCATGAGATGCAGTACCACCACTTTACCCATTTTTATGATATACTTTCCTTTTCACCTCTGGTTTCTAGGACAAATTATACATGTGTTCTTTCCATGTCTTTATGGCAGAAATATATTTCTCAAGATTTCTTTTTACCTGTTTAGAAATCTCTTGAGTTCTGTATTTGAAGATCAGACATTTTGTGTAGATCTGGTTTTTTCATCGAGAATAGATGGAATTCATTTATTTGGTTAAATGTCCATCTTCTTCCCTGGAAAAGGATGTTCATTTTTGTTGGGTAAGTTATTCTTGACTGCATACCAAGTTCCTTAGCCTTTCGGAATATCATATTCCAGGCCCTTCATTCCTTTAATGTGGATGCTGCTAGATCCTGGGTTATCCTTATTGTGGCTCCTCTATATCTAAATTGCTTTTTTCTAGCAGCTTCCAATAGTTTTTACTTCATCTGATGGTTCTTGAACTTGGTCACTATATTTCTTGGCGTTTTGATTTTAGGGTCCCTTTCAGTAGGTGATCGATGAATTTTTTTCAATATCTATTTTACCCTCTTTTTCTAAAATGTCTGGGCAGTTCTCTTTGATAATTTCCTGGAAAATAGTGTCCAGGCTCTTTTTTTTCCTCACATTTTTCAGGGAGTCTGATTATTCTCAAATTGTTTCTCCTGGATCTGTTTTCCAGGTCTGTTGTCTTTTCAATAAGGACTTGCATTCTTTTCAATTGTTTCACTTTTCTGATTTTGCTTGATTACTTCTTGGTTTCTCCTTGAGTCATTCATTTCTACTTGTTCAATTCTAATT
This sequence comes from Sminthopsis crassicaudata, assembly GCF_048593235.1. NCBI lineage: Eukaryota > Metazoa > Chordata > Mammalia > Dasyuromorphia > Dasyuridae > Sminthopsis > Sminthopsis crassicaudata. Next base: position 414,737,886 of record NC_133618.1, on the reverse strand, counting down.
TTCAATGATGTATTTTCTTCACTCACTTTTTTTTATATCTTTTTGTAATTGTCCAATTGAGTTTTTATCTTCTATGGAATTTTTTTCCATTTCATCAATTTTATTTTTTAGAGAGCTGTTTTCTTTTTCCTACTCACTAATTTGATTTCTCAATGATTTGTTTTCTTTATCCACTCTGTCTTTAAATGCCTGGGATAATTTCTCCAGACTCTCTTGCCAAGCTTCCCTTTCCTTTTCCCATTTCTCTTCTAGCTCTCTTGTGAGAGCCTTTTTTTATTTCCTCCATTTGAGTTTTGTGTATTGTGGAGCAGATCATATTCCCCCTTAGGTGATTTCTCTGGAGACAATCTGCTTTTAGTCCCCTCAGAGTTTGAAGTTTTCTCTTTATCCATACAGAAGCTGTCAATGGTTAGAGCCCTTTTAAATTTTTTGTTCATTTTGTCAGAGTGGAATAGTCAACTTGACAAGAGAAACAATTGATGTTTTTCTGGGGTGGGGGGTGGGCTGGATGGTATAACTGGGCTTCCTCTACAAACTGCAGGAGACAGCAGCGAGGCACTAACAGGACAGTGATGGCTGTGCTGCCTCTGATTTCTGAGGCTCTAACAAAGAGCTGAGTCACTCCGGGTGGGGGTGGGAGTGGCCGGGTCCCAAGAGACACTAGGTTTCTGGGGGTTTTATTCTTTACCTCCTGTGTTTACACCTTCTCTACTGTTCCTGGTTTGCTGCCAAGATGGAGTATACACTCTGGAGTAAAGGTTGTTTCACAGAAATATAAGAGATTGTGCCCCTCCCCCCTCTGATTTGAGCAATGTGAGCTGCCTGCCTTTCTCTTGCGGCTTGCCCTCAGACTGGGCCCAGTCTGTTCATCCCCTCCCCCAAGCAAACACAGACCTTCTCTGGCGAATTTCAAGGTTGTCTTCTCTTGGTGATTATTTGTGGGTTTCTTTTCCAGTCAAGCATTAATTCTGAGACTTGTCATGAAGTAAATTCTGAAAGAAAATGCAGACTTTAAGCATCTGTCTGCCTCCTTGCCGCCATCGTGGCCAGAAGTCAACATAAAGTTTAAGACCAAAAAATAAACTAGGAAAATGAGAAAATATCAACAATAATAAAAATCTAACCATAAATTACTATTGTGATGACAATGAACATCAGGACACACACACACACACACACACACACACACACACACACACACACACACACACAAATTTACAAGGACGGGGGGAAACAACTACAAGGAAAGTCTCAAAGAAAAATGCAAACTAATCAAAAACTCTTAAAAATCGTTAAAAATAAGAAAGTGCAAAAACAAAAACAAAAAACTCAAATAAGAGTTATAGAGGAAAAATCAGGGAAAGAAATGAGAGCAATGATAGAAAAGTATGAAAAGAAAATAAGCAGCATGGTTAAAAATAAGAAGAAAATAAATCCTAATAAAACAGTTGGCCAAATGGTAAAAGATGTATAAAACTTCACTGAAGGAAATGGATCTTTAAAAAATCATTATAGGCCAAATGTAAAAAGGGGTACAAAAATTCACTGAAGAAAGTGATTATTTAATGATTAGAATTGGGCTACTGGAGGCCAATGACTTACTGAAACATTAAGAAGCAATAAACCAAAGTTTAACAAGAACAAAAAGAATAGAAGAGTGGAAAACAACAAAAACAGAAAATATATCAAGGAGAAATAATTTAAGAATTACTAAACCACATAAAAAACATGATTTTAAAATAAAGCCTAGGCACCATATTTCAAGAATTTTTTAAGGAAAAAGAAGCAGAGGATAAAATAGAAACTGAAAGAATCCATCAATCATCTGAAATAAATCCCAAGATTAAAACACCCAGAAATATTCCAGAGTTTCCAAGTCTGTATGTATGTATACATATATGTATGTATATGTATGTGTGTGAGTATATAGCAACAAATCAGAGAAGAATAATTCAAATATAGAAGAGACAGACAGGGTAAAACAAGATTTAGGGATTCTCCATTATAAAGATCAGGATTTAGAAAATTATGATAATCTAGAGGGAAAAGGAGCTGGGATTCCAATCAAGAATCACTTACCCAGCAAAATTGAAAATAATTCATCAAGAGGGAAGTGATTTTTAAATGAAATAGATGTTCAACTATTCCTGATGAAAATAACAGAATTGAATAGAAAATTTGACTTTCAAATAAAAAAGGCAAAAGAAGTATAAAAAGATAAAGAGGAAAGAAATGATACAAAACTTACATAGGAAATTGATATTTATACTCCTAAGAACTTTGACTTATTTTGTTTAAGAAGTTTTCATACAAAAAAAATTAAACTGTGTTCTCCTTTTCTTGTTCCTTTTACAAATGGTTTCTCTGCCTTTTATCCAAACTAACAGTAACTTCTCTCAGTTATTCTCAGGATATGTATTCATATACATACTTTAGAGGTGAAACTATGTTGTCTGAGTAATATTATGTCCTAACCACTACCTTCCAATATAACCAAATATATAATTCAAAGAGATTAATCATGAAAGTTATCCTATTGTACATTTCTTCTTAGACAGAAGATACTTAGGTCTAAGATCACTGAGAGTTTTAAATATAAGGCAAGTATAATTGCCTCCATATTATGTGTGTTATTATGTATTGTTATGTGTGTTATGTGTATTAATATATACATATATGTATATATAACATTTAAATGGTTATAAATACACATAAATGAATATGCATTATATATTCACATACACAAAGAGAGAAAAAAACTGTCCACATACTGGACTAATATGCTTTAGTAAACAAATGCTCACAAGTTATCAAAAAAAAAAAAACTCAGACATACATTCATATTTTCAAAAATGTTTGGAGTGGATCTTACTGATAAAGAATGATGAATATAGGCATTTTTGTATCTATAAACAAGAATGAAATAATCTCTTTTGCTGAGAAAAAATTGCCCCTCAAATGGATCATTGTGAGGTTATGAGTATGAATGAGGCTTGTAGAGTATGTAGTGATGTTGAGTGCTATGAAGCCCTAAATATTCATTAGACAACAGAAAGAAGCATGCAAACATATATATCCTGAGGAGGAGTGAGGTGCTACAGTGAATGGAACATTGGCCCTGAAGCCAGGACGACTTGAGTTCAAACCTGGTCTCAGGTATTTACTAGATGTGTGACTTTGGCCAAATCATTTAAGCAGTATTGCCTTCTCCTTCCCCCCACGAAATTATATAGCCTAGAAGAAGTTGGGACAATAAGTAGGACTTGGTGGTTTGATGTAGTCCTGATCTAGGAAAACTCTCTGTGACACTGGAGATTTCCCTGAGGGGAAAGAAAGAAGAAAAAAGGAAGAATTAGACAAATGCAGCCAGAGATCACTTAACAGATGATAACTTAAAGGACAAAGAGAAAAAGAGAGAAAGGAAGAAAGAAAAAAAGGTCAGATGAATGCAGCCAGAGATCACTTAACAGATGATAACTTAAAGAACAAATACAAAATGTTGTTTTTGTTGTTATTTCTCTGTCATTTTCTTGTAGTGATTAAAAACAATGGAAATTCTCCATAATTTATCAAGGTTATTTTATAAGAGTAAGTTAATTATTAGAAAATCTTTTTTTTTTTTTTTTTTTTGGAGGCTGGGGTTAAGTGACTTGCCCAGGGTCACACAGCTAGGAAGTGTTACGTGTCTGAGACCAGATTTGAACTCAGGTCCTCCTGAATTCAAAATTGGTACTCTATCCACTGTACCACCTAGCTGCCCAATTATTAGAGAATCTTGACCCAGACCTTGCGAAAGATAAACACATTTTGATTTTGTCTTTCTCACGGAAAAAAAAAAAAAATCTGAGAAAAAAACTACTCAATTCTTGGAACATTATTCAAATTCATTTGTGTTAAGCAAGGTAGAAGTCATGGGATGCATATTCTTATTCTAAAAGAGTCATACTTAAAATGGGGGATTTATTCTCTAGTTAAAATGTGTTGTTTCTTTCAGAGTTATTTTCCCTAGAGATACAAAAGTATTTTGTTTCAGCAATTGCAATTTTATTCTTTGTAATTAACAACAAGATTGCTGCATTTTCTCATATTTTTGATAGTATAAGATAGTCTGACAATAGGAAGAGTTTATGAAATGTGTTAATTTAAAAATATCTTGTTAGGGAAATTGACTTGCCTCCAAGGCACTTCAGTTTCTTACACTACAATGAGACAATTAGTTATGTTGACGACCACAACCACAACCACAACAACAAATAAACAAACAAGAAAAGAAAGTCTGTACTTATAAATAAAAAAAGTTGAAAATTCAAAGGGAATTTAATAATGATTCTATAACCTAGCTTGTTTTTGAAAGAGAATACTGAACAAGGCAAACATGAAATGCAGGTTTGTTTTCTTTTCCTTTGATATTTTTTGGATGTTAACAAAACTTTGATAGTCTTTGCTGCTTGGTATTACAACTCATTCTGCTGTCTTTTATTGTATATAGATATGACTTGTTTTAATATCTTAATGATCATTTATATAATCTTAGAAATAATTTTCTATGGAATTTTAAACATAACCAAGAATCCAGAATTTGTTTTTAATATGAAGAAATAATGAAATAAGCTTTTTCATGGTTACATGTGATAATCCTACTTTAAAGTACTTAGAAAATTGACTATAATTTATTACTTTCAACTTTACTGAGCACAGTCAGAAAATATAAGAAACAACAGGAATGGGAAAAGCTACTGCTCAAGACAAAGATTTGTTATTAAATTAAATTGTATAGAATTAAACAGCAGATTTCCAGAAAATAAGAAATGTAACATTTCTTCTTTTTTGATGAATTGTTGCTATATTAAAGTTAATCATTTCTAGTTGTTGAGTGATTACAAGCTAAGTTTCAAAAAATTTGTGTTTATTATTTTTCCTCAGTCAAATGGACCTCCTTTGTTCACTCCCTCAGAAAGATAAAGGATGAGGGAAAAAGTGTGGGAGAGAAAGAGAAGAAATAGAAAGATAACAGGACAAGTTGAGAATGTTTCTAAAATGTGATTGATCTCTATAAAGTATGGAAAGCAATAAATTTGTTTTTCACTCTCATTTATAACTACAATTCTTCAACTTTTGTGGCCAGCTTACCGCTGGCAAAATAATAATAATAATAAGGCAGGTGTTAAAGTGTAATCAGCTGTAAAATTCATTAGTGAACATAGACAGGAGAAGATTTCAAGTCACCCCAGGAGCAAACAAAAGTCCACAGAAATCATAAAGGGAGCTGGCAGTTGATTCACCTTTTCTTCTGTAATGGCCTTGGCATCTAACTGTATGTCAAATAACATGACCTCAGTGGAAGCTGTGATGATGTTGGTCATAATAAGAGATATGCCCTACTGGGCCAATCTGTTCAGGGAACTGGCATTCTGCCCAGGGCACTCAACTCCAAGAAGTTTGGGCAGCTTTGCAAGATTTGTGCCTGGCCACCTAGAGTTTCTTATCCTTGCCAGTGGCATATAAATACCCTATATTGTAACACAAGGCATCACTCTTTACTTAAAGAAAAAGAAATAATGCTTTCCAGCAACCGTGTTTCACTGATCATTCAAGGTTCCAAGGAAATGACTATCAAGTTGCCAAGGAACAGCTGGAATGTTCCTTTGTTAACATACCTGTACATCATGCAGTTTTGTTAAATGGCTGCTCACAAAATTTAAAGTTCCAAAGCTTGGATCAGAAATATAGTACCAATAATTATAATGCTTTCTTATTTTGCATATAAATTCATCATAATGAGGCAATAGTCATAAGAGGTTTTTTTCTTTAATTTTGACTTAGTTACTTTTAGAGGACAATTATTTAAAAAACACACATACACACACACACACACATACACCCTCCTATTACTTTAGGACTTCATGGTTTTGTAAAGTATGTTCCTTATAATAACTCTGGGTTACAGTTATTGCTAGTATTATCTGTCCCCAACCAATTCACAGATGAGGAAAATGGAAGCAGAGTAAATTAATGCCTCACTCATGCTTAAGGAATTAGTTATTAGCAGAGCCAAAAATCACACAGAGATTGCTTGACTCTATGATCTTTGCTCTTTTCTCTAAAAAAAAAAACTGTTGTCTCCCCTGAATAAAGAAAACAAATATTGAATTCAATTCCCTCTTACATTTTGCCTATTTCCTCTTTTTTTGTTGTTGTTTTAGAGATTAATTTAATTAATGTATTTAGAATTTTGAGATCCAGTGATGTTACCAGTGTGGGAGCTTCCTTCCCCTGTAGTGATTCTGCACTTAGTAGGAGCCTTAGTAGGATATAAAAAACAAAAAATAAAACTATGTTGTTGTGGCTAACATGTAGGGGTTGGGAGTCTCAGAACTTCACAAGACTGACTAGGTATTTTCTGTTTCCAAGGACCTGTCAGGTCTTGGGAACCTTAGGAAGCCAGGTTCAGCTCCTTGCAACATTTTTTGACAGTACATATGCATAGATAATATTTTACAACATTATCCCTTGTACTGCCTTCTGTTCCGAATATTTCCCCTCCTTCCCTCCACTCCCTCCCCTAGATGGCAGGCATTCCCATACATATTAAATATGTTATAGTATATCCTAGGTACAATATATATATATATATATATATATATATATATATATATATATAGTTGTTGTTGTTGTTTCAAAGAAAGAATTGGATTCGGAAGGCAAGAGAGGAGAAAAACAAAAGATGCTAATAGTTTACACTCAATTCCCAGTGTTCCTTCTCTGGGTGTAGCTTATTCTGTCCATCATTGATCAATTGGAATTGGATCAGCTCTGCTCTATGTTGAAGATATCCCCGTCCCTCAGAATACATCCTCATACAGTATTGTTGTTGAAGTGTATAATAATCTCCTAGTTCTGCTCATTTCACTCAGTATCAGTTGATGTAAGTCTCTCCAAGCCTCTCGGTATTCATACTCGTGGTCATTTCTTACAGAACAATAATATTCCATAACGTTCATATACCATAATTTACCCAACCATTCTCCAATTGATGGGCATCCATTCATTTTCCACTTTCTAGCCACTACAAAAAGGGCTGCCACAAATATTTTGGCAAATACAGGTCTCTTTCCCTTCTTTAGTATTTCTTTGGGATATAAACCCAGTAGTAGCACTGCTGGATCAAAGGGTATGCACAATTTGATAGCTTTTTGGGCATAATTCCAGATGGCTCTCCAGAATAGTTGGATTCTTTCACAACTCCACAACAAGGCATCAGTGTCCCAGTTTTCCCACAGCCCCTCCAACATTCATCATTATTTGTTCCTGTCATCTTAGCCAATCTGACAGGTGTGTAGTGGTATCTCAGAGTTGTCTAAATTTGCATTTCTCTGATCAGTAGTGATTTGGAAAACTTTCATATGAGTGGAAATAGTTTCAATTTCATCATCTGAAAATTGTCTGTTCATATCCTTTGACCATTTATCAATTGGAGAATGGCTTGATTTCTTATAAATTAGAGTCAATTCTCTGTATATTTTGGAGATGAGGCTTTTATCAGAACCTTTAACTGTAAAAATGTTTTCCCAATTTGTTACTTCCCTTCTAATCTTGTTTGCATTACTTTTGTTTGTACAAAAGCTTTTTAATTTGATGTAATCAAAATTTTGTATTTTGTGATCAATAATGATCTCTAGTTCCCCTTTGGTCACAAACTCCTTCCTCCTCCACAAGTCTGAGAGGTAAACTATCCTATGTTCCTCTAATTTATTTATGATCTCGTTCTTTATGCCCAAATCATGGACCCATTTTGATCTTATTTTAGTATGTGGTATTAAGTGTGGGTCCATGCCTAGTTTTTGCCATACTAATTTCCAGTTTTCCCAGCAGTTTTTGTCAAATAATGAATTCTAATCCCAAAAGTTGGGATCTTTGGGTTTGTCAAACACTAGATTATTATTTTTATTCACTATCTTGCCCTGTGAACCTAACCTATGCCACTGATCAACTAGTCGATTTCTTAGCCAATCCCAAATGGTTTTGGTGACTGCTGCTTTATAATATAGTTCTAGATCAAGTACAGCTAGGCCACCTTCATTTGATTTTTTTTTCATTACTTCCCTTGAAATTCTCGACCTTTTGTTGTTCCATATGAATTCTGTTGTTATATTTTCTAGGTCATTAAACTAGTTTCTTGGGAGGCTGATTGGCATAGCACTAAATAAATAGATTAGTTTAAGGAGTATTGTCATCTTGATTATATTTGCTCGGCCTATCCAAGAGCACTTAATGTCTTTCCAATTATTTAAATCTGACTTTATTTTTGTGGCAAGTGTTTTGTAATTTTGCTCATATAATTCCTGACTTTCCTTTGGTAGATATATTCCCAAATATTTTATACTATTAAAAGTTATTTTGAATGGAATTTCTCTTAGTATCTCTTGCTATTGGACTGTGTTGGTAATGTAAAAAATTGCTGAGGATTTATATGGATTTATTTTGTATCCTGCAACTTTGCTAAAGTTCTGAATTATTTCTAGTAGCTTTTTAGCAGAGTCTTTGAGGTTCTCTAAGTATACCATCATGTCATCTGCAAAGAGTGATAGTTTGATTTCCTCATTACTTACTCTAATTCCTTGAATCTCTTTTTGCTGAGGTTAGCGTTTCTAGTACTATATTGAATAGTAATGGTGATAGTGGGCAACCTTTTTTCACTCCTGATCTTACTGGGAAAGATTCCAGTTTATCGCCATTACATATGATGTTTACTGACAGTTTTAAATATATGCACCTTATTATTTTAAGGAATAGTCCATCTATTCCTATACTCTCAAGTGTTTTTAGTAGGAATGGACGTTGGATTTTATCAAATGCTTTTTCTGCATCTATTGAGATGATCATATGTTAATTTGGTTATTGATATAGTTGATTATGCTAATAGTTTTCCTAATATTGAACCAGCCCTGCATTCCTAGTATAAATCCCACTTGGTTATAGTGTATTATACTGGGGATGATTTTCTCTAGTCTTTTTGTTAATATTTTATTTAAGATTTTAGCATCAATATTCATTAGGGAGCTTGGTCTATAATTTTTTTTCTCTGTATTCAGCCTACCTGGTTTAGGTGTTAATACCATGTCTGTGTCATAAAAAGGAATTTGGTAGGACTCCTTCAATTCCTATTTTTTCAAATAGTTTATATAGCATTAGAGTTAGTTGTTCTTTAAATGTTTGGTAGAATTCACATGTAAATCCATCTGGTCCTGGGGATTTTTTCTTAGGGAGCTGGTAATAGCTTGTTCCATTTCTTTTTTTCTGAAATGGGACTATTTAGACTATTTACTTTTTCCTCTGTCAATCTAGGCAAGCTATATTTTTGAAGGTATTCTTCCATTTCATTTAAGTTATTGAATTGATTGGCATAAAGTTGGGCAAAATAGCTTCTTACTATTGTTCTAATTTCCTCTTCATTAGTGGTGAGTTCTCCCTTTTCAATTTTAAGACTATCAATTTGTTTTTCCTCTTTTCTTTTTATTATCAGATTTACTAAGGGTTTGCTTATTTTGTTGTTTTTTTTCATAGAACCAACTCTTAGCTTTATTAATTAATTCAATAATTTTTTACCCTCTATTTTATTAATCTCTCCTATTATTTTTGAATTTCAAGTTTTGTGTTTGTATGGGTTTTTTTTAATTTGTTCCTTTTCTAGAATTTTTAGTTGTAAGCCCACTTTATTGACCTTCTCTTTCTCTATTTTATGCAAGTAGGCCTGCAGAGATATAAAACTTCCCCTTATTACTGCTTTGGCTGTATCCCACACATTTTGGTATGATGTCTCATTATTGTCATTTTCTTGGGTGAAGTTATTAATTATGTCTGTGATTTGCTGTTTCAACCAATCATTCTTTAGTATGAGATTATTTAGTTTCCTATTATTTTTTGGTTTATTTTCCCCTGGCTTTTTATTGAATGTAATTTTCATTGCATTGTGGTTGAAAAGGATGCGTTTACTATTTCTGCCTTACTGCATTTGATTTTGAGGTTTTTATGTGCTGTATATGATCAATTTTTAAATAGGTTCCATGAACTGCTGAGAAGAAAGTGTACTTTTTTCTGTCTCCATTTAGATTTTGCCAAAGATCTATCATATCAAACTTTTCTAGTATTCTATTTACCTCTTTGACTTCTTTCTTATTTATTTTGTGGTTTGATTTATCTAATTCTGAGAATGCAAGGTTGAGATCTCCCACTATTATAATTTTGCTGTCTATTTCTTCTTGCAGCTCTCTTAATTTTTCTTTTAAGAATTTAGATGCTGCACCACTTGGTGCATATATGTTTAATATTGATACTGCTTCATTTTCTATGCTACCCTTTAGCAGGATATAATGCCCTTCCTTATCTCTTTTAATTAGATCAATTTTTGTTTTTGCTTGATCTGAGATGAGGATGGCTACCCCTGCTTTTTGGCTTCACCTGAAGCATAGTAGATTCTGCTCCATCCTTTTAGTTTTATTCTGAATGTATCACCATGTTTCAGGTATGTTTCCTGTAAACAACATATAGTAGGATTCTGGCTTTTAATCCCGTCTGCTAACTGCTTCCTCTTTATGAGGGAGTTTACCCCATTCACATTTATGGTTAGAATGACTAATTCTCTATTGCTTGCCATCCTGTTAACCCCTGCTTATGCTTTTCTCCTTTCCTTCCCTCTTATCCCCTTGCACAGTATAAAACTTGTGAGCACCACTTGCTTTACTTTTCACAGCCTTCCCTTTTTAGTATCCCTGACCCACCTTAAATTTCCTCCCCCTATTTTACCCCTCTTCCTCACAATTTCTGTATTCCCTTCCCCTTACTTCTTCCCACCCACTTTTCAATGAAGTAGAAGTTTCACCATTAATCAAATATGTCTATTGATACACACTATGTTCATCCCCCTCCTTTCTTTCTCTCAGATATAATAGGTTACCTTTGCCTCTTCATGAGATGCAGTACCACCACTTTACCCCTTTTTTATGATATAATTTCCTTTGCACCTCTGGTTTCTAGGACAAATTATACATGTGTTCTTTCCATGTCTTTATGGCAGAAATTTAGTTCTCAAGATTTCTTTTTTACCTGTTTAGAAGTCTCTTGAGTTCTCTATTTAAAGATCAAACATTTTGTGTAGATCTGGTTTTTTCATTGAGAATAGATGGAATTCATTTATTTCGTTAAATGGCCATATTTTTCCCTGGAAAAGGATGCTCATTATTGTTGGGTAAGTTATTCTTGACTGCATATCAAGTTCCTTAGCCTTTTGGTATATCATATTCCAGGCCCTTCGTTCCTTTAATGTGGACACTGCTAGATCCTGGGTTATCCTTATTGTGGCTCCTCTATATCTAAATTGCTTTTTTCTAGCAGCTTCCAATAGTTTTTACTTCATCTGATGGTTCTTGAACTTGGTCACTATATTTCTTGGCGTTTTGATTTTAGGGTCCCTTTCTGTAGGTGATTGATGAATTTTTTTCAATGTCTATTTTACCCTCTTTTTCTAAAATGTCTGGGCAGTTCTCTTTGATAATTTCCTGGAAAATAGTGTCCAGGCTCTTTTTTTCCTCACATTTTTCAGGGAGTCTGATTATTCTCAAATTGTTTCTCCTGGATCTGTTTTCCAGGTCTGTTGTCTTTTCAATAAGGACTTGACATTTTTTTCAATTGTTTCATTTTTCTGATTTTGCTTGACTACTTCTTTGTTTCTCCTTGAGTCATTCATTTCTACTTGTTCAATTCTAATTTTCAATGATGTATTTTCTTCACTCACTTTTTTTTTATATCTTTTTGTAATTGTCCAATTGAGTTTTTATCTTCCATGGAATTTTTTTCCATTTCATCAATTTTATTTTTTAGAGAGCTGTTTTCTTTTTCCTACTCACTAATTTGATTTCTCAATAATTTTTTTTCTTTATCCACTCTGTCTTTAAATGCCTGGGATGACTTCTCCAGACTCTTTTGCCAAGCTTCCCTTTCCTTTTCCCATTTTTCTTCTAGCTCTCTTGTGAAAGGCTTTTTGATTTCCTCTATTGGAGTTTTGTGTATTGGGGAGCAGATCATAATCCCCCTTAGGGGATTCCTCTGGAGACAATCTGCTTTTAGTCCCCTCAGATTTTGAAGTCTGCTCTCTATCCATACAGAAGCTGTCAATGGTTAGAGTCCTTTTAAATGTTTTGTTCATTTTGTCAGGGTGGAATAGAAGAAAAAAAATTGACAAGAGAAACAATTGATGTTTTTCTGGGGTGGGGGGCGGGCTGGATGGTATAACTGGACTTCCTCTACAGACTGCAGGAGACAGCAGCGAGGCACTAACAGGACAGTGATGGCTGTGCTGCCTCTGATTTCTGAGGCTCTAACAAAGAGCTGAGTCACTCTGGGTGGGGGTGGGAGTGGCCGGGTCCCAAGAGACACTAGGTTTCTGGGGGTTTTATTCTTTACCTCCGGTGTTTACACCTTCTCTACTGTTCCTGGTTTGCTGCCAAGATGGAGTATACACTCTGGAGTAAAGGTTGTTTCACAGAAACATAAGAGATTGTGCCACTCCCACCTTTGTCTGAGCAGTGTTCTGACTGCCTTGCTCTTGCTGTTTGCCCTCAGTCTGTGCCCAGTCTCTTCGTCCCCTCCTCTGAGCAAACACAGACCTTTTCTGTCGAATTTCAAGTATGCCTTCTGTTGGTCATTATTTGTGGGTTTCTTTTCCAGTAAAGCATTAATTCTGAGGCTTGTCATGAAGTAATTTCTTAGAGAAAACACGGAGCTCAAGCAGCTGTTTGCCTCCTCTCCACCATCTTGGCTGGCCTCCTATTTCCTCTTAATGTAGGCAAAAACCTGCCCTCAGAAACTTAAGTAAATACTGCTCCTTCCCTATATAGAATTTTGCAAAATTATAAAATTGCAGTGATGAAAGAAACCTCATTGATCATCTATTCCAACTCTACATAAGAATCTGTCCTGCAATATCCCTGTCAGGGGTTGATCCAAACTTTTCTGGATGATTTTTAAGATAATGCTTTTTACTTTTATACAATCCTAACTTCTGAATTTTCTCCTTAAATCATATTTAATTTGCATTATTAGGGCCTAGATCAAACCTCCAAGGACAAGGAAAAGAAACCTAATCCCTCCTCTTAGTGAAGTTCTCTGTGTTTATATATTTATACATATATGCATGTATATAAATTTGTGTTTACATGTATATTTGTATAATTTATTTCATTAAATATCTTAGTGACATACAAAAAAAAAAACTTTTTTTAAAAATTTGAGTTTGAGATTTTCTTCCTCCTTCCTTCCATTCCTCATTCTTTAAGAAGGAAAGCAATTTGATATTACATGCAAAGTGTTATTAAACATTTCCATATTGCAAAACAAAGCACAGATAAAAAAGAAATTTTTAATAAAAAAGAAGCTATGCTTTAATCTTCATTCAGTTTCATCCTATTCCCCTTAACAATTATGACTACATGGTGGGATCTTTCATGAGGAAAGACTGGGAGAACATTGGCTTGAGCTGAGATAGCATTTGTTATGTCACAGTTCTCTACTGTCCTGATTCAGTTTCCCTAATTATCTTGACCTAGTCCTGACTCAGTTTCTCTAAGTGTTCTGCCTCAGTTTATAATTGTCCTGCAAAATCTCCCTTCCCTCTTTATCAGAATATTTGATAAGGATAAAAGATCTCATGTTTTAGAATATCAAAATGCCTCTCCCCATACCAAGGTATCAGAATATTAGATCCTGGCTTATCAAGATGCCTCTCCCCATGGCCGGGGTGCCTCCCCTTTTATGTCAACCCCCTCTCCAAAGGCTCATACCACCCTGTCATAGTCTTGCTCTTGCTCTCTGCACCCTGACTCCGCCCCTGCCTCAGTCTACCCCAAGTCTGAGCCATGTGTATATGTCATTGAGAAGTCAGATTGTTTGCTGGATTCTTGGAGATGATAGTCTCATTGAGTCCTGGGACCAAATCATGAATCCATTTGGTCCCAGTAAATCTTTCCCTTTTAAATAAATTATTAAATACTCTCTAATTTCTATCTTGCCTCAGTTTCTCCAGCATTACACATTCTCCTGATTAATTTCTCCAACATGATGCTTCTTGAATGGAAACAATTGAATCTGGTTCATGAATGCCATCTACATCACTTTTGTCTAGAACTGACATCAAAATAAGGGAACACTTTCCCTTATATTCCTGTTCTGTTATGGCAAATTTCTATAATAATGTTGAATGACAATTGGGAAAAAATTAATTCTTTATATAAACTAAATTCAGGAGCACAACTAACAATGTATATATTGTAAGATGTAGGTATACAAGCTAAAGTTATGAATTTCCCTCATTCTATTTTCCTTTTTTTCCTTTTCTCACTTTTTTTATTCTGTTTTTCCTCTAAAATCCATTTTGCTTTCGAATACTTGTCTTCTTTTATCTGCCCTCACTTTTACTGATCCTACACACCAATTTTTTTTGTCAGTTTCCCCTCCTATTTCCCAGCAAGATTTCTATTATCATTTGAATATGTATGTGTATATGTGTGTTTCCCTTTTTGAACTAATTTAGATGTGATGAAGTTTAAGCATTGTAACCCTATATACCCACCGCTTCCCCTCCATTGTAAAATCTCTTCCTTTTACACCTCTTTGCTATGAGATAATTTTCCCCATTACCCTTTATCCAGGGCATTCCTTTTTTTCACCTGTCCTTTGTTTTTCTCTACATCATTTTAATATAATCAATTAATTCCCATGCTCTCCCTTCTAGGTAGAATACTTCGCGCTGACCTAATAATGATAAAATTCTTAGAAGTTAAATGTATCATTTTTCTAAAAGTGAAAGTAAACAATTGAATTTTATTGTCCTATATTATTTCTTTTTAATATTTACATTTTAATGTATCTCTTGCATCTTATTTTTTTAATTCAAATTTTCTGTTCAACTCTTTTTTTTTTAATCAGGAATTATTGAAAGTTATTTCATTAAATATCTATTTTCCCTTCAAAGCATTACATCCAGTTTTGCTGGGTAGATTATTTTGGTTGTAATATCACCTCTTTTATATTCTAAAATATTATATTCCAAGTCCTCTATTTCTTTATAATGGCAGATGTTAAATCTTGTGTTATCCTGACAATGACTCTGAGTGAAACAGGGAACTGTGTTCTTCTGAGAATAATAATTGTGGGAAATTCAAGACTCCACACCAAAGATCTGTTAATCATTAAGGCAAAAGACTTGCTCTTCTAGCAGACATATCTGAGATAACCTCCTAGAACTTAACTGTTTAGAGAAAAACATGACTAATTATTAAATGGCCTGGAGATATTCAAGAAGTCTTAACTATCTCTGTTTGTTCATTGAGAAAGCCTGAGGTAAACTAAATCTCCTTGGTTAAACATTCTAACTCCTCTGGCTCAATGGATTACTTGCCTCTAATAAATCTCCTTATTATGAGGGATTATGTGGTTTTTCATAAAATTATTGACTATAAGCTAAATTTAGTTTATGAAGTCTGATGGGTTTAGAAAATGAAATTCTTTGTATAAACTTATAATAGAATGCTCATACTAGCTCAGGTACCATAAACTTAGACAAATACATCTGCAAGTATTTGTAAACCTTGTGAAACTGATCACCATAAATTTATATAAACACATCTGCAATAAGTCAACTATATTGGCTTGGCTAGAATTTAACAAACCTGTGCTACTTCCATCTAAGCAGATAGTGAAAATTAACTCAATAAGGGGAGGGGGTCATGGATTCTTGTGGATTATGACTATATAATCTCCCTTAATTTCTGTAAAATCAGACTCCTCTCTCTGGAACACTCCAGTGAGTGGACCATCTGCTTCGCTCAATTTTCTAATAAAGCTTCTGTTCTTCACAAATACTAACTCAAAATGATTACTCAGAGATTTCTCAAAGTGAAGGTTTTGTTGTAAATATATGCATTGTTTTAAACTTTAAACTGGATTGCTTTAAATTTCTACCCAATATATTTTGTATCCATCCCAGAAACCTTTTGTTAACTTTGGATAAATCTGGCAATTTTAGATGAAGTCAGTTTTGTTTGGAATACATCTTATATAATTTTATGATTTCTTTTTGTAGATAATAGAGGTAGGTGGTATAGATAATGGATATAAGTGATAGGTAAAATTGTGAATTCACTGGTCTAATAAAAGATTACAATTTTGAAAAAGATATAAGATGGAAGCTAACTTTGATTGTCTTATCTGTTTACTGGCAAAGTAAATTGGAAATTTGTTTGAGATAATTTTGAAAGAAACTTCTACATGGGACCTAAATTGTACAAGACAAACCAGAGCCATAGGGCTGCATCAGATATTTCTAAACAGAGGGAGGCGTGTACTTTTTTCTCTTGCATCTTTTATATGTAAGGTCTAGTAATAAAAATAAATAAATAAATAAATAAATAAATAAATAAATAAATAAATAAATGACCGCCCTCTTTGAGTTTGCAAATGTTAGCAAAGAATATTTCCCCCTTTGATTTTTGTTAAGCTTCATCCATTTTTCCTTTTTTATTTTTTCACATTGTCTCCCCTCATTAGTCCAAGAAACCCTTGATGAAGTGTTTGTGTTTGGTCTAAAACAGATGGCCAAATGACTATCTTTTTAATAACCTATTGTCCTTGTTAATACAATGATTAAAGTTCTCCCCCCAAAAAAGGTACAATGTGTCCAATTGTGGCTAATCATACCAGCATGAACTCAAAAGATTCTAATACAGATCAGGCACACAAAGTAAATAGGAAAATTTATAATATAGATGTTTCTAAATTTGTACAACTCATATTTCTTTTGCGATACTGGAATTCTGCTTTGCTCATAGATCATATTGTCTTCTACAATGTAAGCCCATATTGGATAATCCTGTGACAGTGCCTTCCATATCTCACAGCTGATTCCAGAATTCTTCAGGGAGACCTTGAAAATTTTCTTATATCACTTCTTCTGATCTCTTCTTGCCTTCTATGAGCTATCCATAAAATAGCCTTTAGGCAAATGTACATTTGGCATTTGAATAATGTGGCCAGCCCAATAGTATTGCACTCTATGCAGTAGAGTTGGAATGTTTAGCAGTTCAATTGAAAAAAAGACCTCAGTGACTAGTACTTTATCTTGCCAGATGATCTTTAGGATCTTCCTAAAACAATCCAAATGAAAGTGGTTCAATTTTCTGGGAAAACATGGAAGCATCATGTAAAACTCACTTAAGCATGCTGTCATGGAACTGGCATGGAATACAATACAGATTAATTTCTCTTGGCAACCAAATTTTTCCATAATCTTCCACAAGTCCTAATGACTGACAGTATCAAAGGCCTTAGTCAGATCAATGAATAGCGTAGTCATCATTTCTGCTAGAATTTGAGTGTAATAAATACCATACTGACTGTTTCTAGGCCCTTTCTGAAGCCACATTGGCTTTCAGGTAGATGATCATCTTCTAAGTGAAGAATCAGCCTATTAACAAGTACTCAGCTAAAAACTTCTGGCAATAACTAAGATAGAAATCCCACTGTGGTTGTCATAGAACAACCTATTTCCTTTTCCTTCATAGAGAGAGATAATGACTAGATTGGATTTAATTGGAAAACATGCCATTTTCATTGTGGCCACTCAAGATTAAAAAAAATGTATGCAACTCTGACTTCCCTAAGCCGTTCTTCATTTGCCAGCCTTGTTTTACTCAAGACTGCTATTTGACATGATGAATTCTGCTGAATTCTCTTGCACCAAGAACTATATGTCTTTCAGATCTATTGAAGTTCCTGTTGTTCACAAGTATGTTCATAATTAAGGTATCAGTTGTGAGTATTTTGGGGGGTTTCAACCATAAGGTCAGATCCCTGCTTTCTGCAGCAAATAAGACAGGGTTAGGCTAGGTAAAGCAATACATATTTAAGAAAGCTTTTCAGGACCATCCCTCTTTCCAGGAGGTGAGTTCTAAAAAATGGCTGCTCATATGCCCAGGGTGCTGCTGGAGTTTACTGCTAATTCAATCCAGTAAAAAGATGATCCTATGGCCTGTGCTGCTTATGCATACTGTTTTGATTACAGCTTCCAGTGTATCTTTACTTGCTGCTACATCACTTGGTCATTGCCACAGGACATTGAGATAGGTAAAAATGGCAAAATGTTATGGGTGATACTCAAATCCATACATAAGTTGGATTTAAATAAGGCAGAGTTATATCTAGTTTCTATTTTTCAGAATCATCAAGGTCCAGTAGCAAGACAAAAATCAAATGTCTGATGATGGCTTGTAATAGCATCTTCAGTGTCTAACTAACTGCCAAGTGCTCCACAATGCCTGGTTCCACCACCTTCTTGGTCCATTAGAACCACAAATCGTTCACATTTACTTATTCTTCCAGGAACACATTCACAAACTTCACTAATTCATCAACATATTTGTGGCTCCTCAGACACTTTCATCATAGTTTAGCCAATCTGCCAAAATAGTTTATGAGGTGTAGCTATTGTACATGCTATAGTTTATTAGAGCCTCCGATTAACCCCAAAGGAAGAAATTGGCCATGAAAAGGGCTTCACAGCCCTCACACTAGCAGTACATGAATTCTCTGAATACCCATAAAACCTTTATCTGCATATTAGCCATGTTGAGAAAGAAAATATAGACAAAAAAGGGAAGAAAAAGATTCAATCAGTTCCTCTTCTGGAGGTAGAAAGCATTTTTCATCCTAAATCCTACAGAATTATCTTGGATCACTGTATGGCTGAAAATTACTAAATCATTCACAGTTGATCATTGTACACTGTTGATGTTATATAGTTGATGTATATAGCTGTTGGTGTATATAGTTCTCCTGATTCAGATCACTTCACTTTGCATCAGTTCCCATAAGTCTTCACAAGTTTTTTTTTTAACATCCTGTTCATCATTTTTTGTATTACAATAATATCCCATCACAATCATAAACCACATCTTGTTCAGCCATTCACCAACTGATGGGTGGGCATATCCTTAGTTTATAATTCTTCGTCATCACAAAAAAATGTGATAAATATTATTGTACATAGAGGATATTTTCCTTTTTCTTTTTATCTCTGGAGATTTAGAAGTTGTGTTGCTGGGTCAAAAAGTATTTAAAGCTTTATACCTCTTTGATCATAGTTCCAAATTGCTTTCCAGCATGGTTGGATTAGTTCACAAATTACACTAAGAGTGCATATTCTCCAAGTTTCTCTCATCCCTTACAACACTTAACATTTTCCTTTTCTGTCATATTAGCCAATCTTATAGGTATGAGGTGGTATATCAAATTTCTTTTAATTTGCTTTTCCCCAATCAATCATAACTTAGAGCATTTTTCATATCACTATAGATAGCTTTGATTTTTTCATCTGAAAACTGCTCTTCATATTCTTTGACTATAATTGAACAATGACTTGTATTATTATAAATTTGAGATACTTTATATATTTAACAAATTATATCTTTATCGAGAATTATTACAAAATTATTTTTGCAGTTATGAGTACTAACTTCATATTTTCCTCCATCCTATTTTTCCATTTATATTTTTCTCTCTCCTCTCCCTGTGCCCTTCCTCAAAAGGATTCTTGTTTAAACCACTGCTGCCACCAATTTTCTCTCCTTTTTTTTATCCCTTTCCTCTCCTAATTCTCTCCCATTCTTTTTTATATAGGATCCCATTATAGTCAACTCACACCGTTGCCCTTTATATACATATATTCCTTTTTAACATACCTAATAATAAAAGGTATAAGTATCATTTTCTCATGTGGGAATTTGGACAGTTTAATCTTGTTGAATCTTTCATGAATTGTCCTGCTTATTGGCATTTTTGTTTCTTTTGAATCTTATATTTGAAAGTTGACTTTTTTATTCAGCTCTCGTCTTTTTATCAGGAATGCTATTTCATTAAGTATCTATTTTTCCCTTGAAGGATTATTCTCTCTTTTAGTAGAATAGGTGATTCTTGGATGTAAATCTTATCTCCTTTGTTCTCTGGGAAATCATATCCATTAAGATAGAAGTTGTATTATCCAAACTGTGATACTACAATATATATTGTTTCTTTCTATCTGCTTAAAGCATTTTCACTTTCACTCTAAAACTTGGCAATAATATTCCAGGGAGTTTTCATTTTCAAATTTGTTTTTCTGATGAGATTTTTCACATTTTCATCTAGTCTTCAATTCTTTTACTTGTTTATTGTTTCTTGATATGCCATAGTTATTAGTTTCCATATACACAATTCTTTTTTAAAGGAATTTTTTTATTGAATTTTTATATATCTTTGCCTTTCTGGCTAATTATGATTTTTAAGGAGTTCCTTTCTTCAGCAGATTTTTCTGGCTCTTGTACATACATTTGTCCTATTCTGATTTTAAGGTGCTATTTCCCCAGTTTGTGGGGTTTTTGGTTGGTTGGTTGGTTGGTTGGGTGTGTGTGAGTGTGTGTGTGTGTGTGTTTGTGTCTGTGCCTTCTTTACCAAGCTATTGGCTGTTTTCCCATCATTTTTTTTTTTTTTTGCATCACTCATTTTTTTCCCCAAAATTTTCCTCTACCTCTCGTATTTGATTTTTTTAAAAAATTGACTCTTTTCAGGAAATCTTTTGGTACTTGAAACAAATTCTCATTTTTGTTTCAGGGCTTAGATAGAAATGTTTTGAAATTGTTTTGCTCTGAATTTGTGTTTTGATCTTTTTGTTTTGTTTTGTTTTGGTTTGGTTTGGTTTTGGTTTGGGTTTTTTTTTTTTTTTGTTAGTTTGTTTGTTTCCTAAGTAGCTTTTCATTGTTAGGTTATAATTTTGATGTGTCTTCATTTTCCCAGCCTATTTCTCGACTTGTAACTTTATGTTAAATTTGTGCTTTTGCATCAAGGGTGGAGGGGGGCACTATCCCAAACTCCAGGGTCTGGGATTCAGTTCTTCCAAGGTAATATGATCTAAGGAGAGGTGTGTTTACTACTCTTCTGGCCTGTGTACTGATCTATGTATGAGTGACCACGAGCACACTTTTCCACAGTGGAACTGTGATCAAATACCTGATCTCCTGTGGCCTCAACTTTTAGTGTGGTGGTGATCCTCCTTGCTCTGGGACTGTAACTCAGAAATGCATTTTAAAAATGAACAGAATATTGCACCCAGGACCAGCAAAAAGTCACCTTGTAATCTTTGACTCAGTAGATGTCCAACTGCGTTGTTGTCTGTGGACTGAGAATTCTGTTAGCCTCTCATACCTATAGGATTGCTAATATGAGGCTTATATTGGACAATAGAACAAACCACTACTGTTGACCTGCTAAGTTTTCTTGAGCTGAAAAATTGTATCACCATGTCATTATGTTGGTTTTGTCACTCCAGAATTAATTTTGAGGCATTACTTTAATATTGTTTGGAAGGAAATTTGGGAAAGGTCAAGTAATTTTTTGCCTTTGCTCTACTATTTTGACTTCACTTCCCCTCCTCCCCACTCTAACTTTTAATGATTTTTTTTTCAATTAGCTTCTGGGCCTCTTTATGAATTAGCCAGTTGTATTTTTAAGTTAATTTTTTTCAATATTTTTTCAATATTTTTCAACATCTTTCAAAGGTGTTAATTTTCTTTCCATATTTTTCTTTCTTTACTCCCATTTTGGACCTAATCTTTCCTCTATCACTTTTATTTATTTTAAATATCATTTTTTGGGAGTAGGATTCTGGGAAGATGGTGAAGTGGGACAGTAAATTGCCACTCAAAGTGAACATAGAATGGTGAAAAATCAAGGAGACAGAACAGGATTCCTCCAGGTGTAACCTCAAGATGATCTGAAGAAAGGACCCCAAGCTGGGATTAACCAGTGTGAAGTGCAAACACCTCCAGGCTAGCTTCAAGAAACACCAAGTAAGAACCCTGGAATTAGCTGGATTTGGCTGAAACCTCAAGAGGAACTAAAGAAACTAAAGAATCTCCCTAAGAGCATGGGGAGGCATGGTCTAAGTGAGGGAAAACTGAAGAAAGCATGTCTGACAAGAAATTCTAGATCTCTGTGCTGCAAAGATATGGCCTGGGGAGGGGGGAGGAGGACTAGTAAACCTGGTAAGTAGAGAAGCAGGAAGACAGGGAAGTTGTTGACTGTGGACACATGCAAGACTGGAGAACTTTTGACTTGGGGTTTCAGGTCAGAGGGAAGAGCTGAAGTGAATCAAGAGGCACCATTCTCCCACCTCATGATTTGAGGTGCTTATGTTAATGTCTTATTTTTTTAAAAATGAATCAGCTAAGAAAGAACCCAACCCTAGAAACTTACAATGGAAATAGTGAAAACTGTAGTTCATCTTCAGAGGAGGCCAAAAAAAAAAAAAAAGCTTTGTCTATATCAAAGAAAAACATTAAATGACTCTCTGACCTAAAAGAATTTGTAAAACTCAAAACAGAATTTAAAAATCAAATGAGAGACGTCTAGGAAAAACTAAAAACAAAAATCATTCAAGAAAAACAAGAAAATTATGAAAAAAATAATTATACAGCTAGAAAAAGAGAAATTGAGTCTTAAAGATGAAAATAATTCTTTGAAAATTAGACTTTGGGGGGACAGCTAGATTTCACCATTGATAGAACACCAGCCCTGAAGTCAGGAGAACCTGAGTTCAAATCCAGCCTCAGATACTTAACACTTCTTAGCTGTGTGACCCTGGGCAAGTCACTTAACCCCAATTGCCTCAACCAAAAAAAATAGACTTGGGCAAGGAAAAGCCAGTGAAGCTATAAGAGACCAAGAAATAACAAAATAGAATATAAAGGAAATAATAGAACAGAATGTGAAACATCTTATTAGAAAAACAACAGATCTGAAGAATAGTGTCTGTGGCTGAGAGCTGTGGCTGACAGACCTTTGTGTCCCTGCCTCAGCCCTTAAATACTTCAGTACAATTACATCATTACAGCACACTGAGCATGCACAACCATCACATCACCATACTAAGTACGAAATATATACTAAATTATAAGCACCTTGCTGACCTAGATTTAACTACACCTTTTCAGAGTTTCCCCATCTAAAATATGTATCGGTAAATCTGATGCTACCACTTCTCTTGGGTGATGAGTCACACATTATCTAACTATAATAGTGACTGGGATATTATCTACACATTCCCCAATTTCCCAAATCAGTGTATATCGGACACTGTTTTGTAAGCACTCTCAGGAAGTGAAATGGTCAAGCAAGCCTACTGTGCCTGGAGACAAAGGATCCATAGGCTGGAGAGGAAGATTTCACCTCTCCAGGGGATATCTCAGTAGTCCCAGCTGCATACAACTCTATTCTCCCCAATTGTAGCCCCTTTCTCCCATAAGGTTGCTTTTCAACTGACTGATCATGTTAAAGTGCTGAAATTCTAAAGACTCTCAGTATAACATTGGCTGCTATCATGCCCCAAGTGTTTTTTTTGCCTGGGGCACTGGAGTTGGGCCCCACTTCCCATTTCCCTGAGTCATTCTGCATTCTGATGTCCAGTGGAAGCCTTTGTTGCATTTTGGACATAGGGTTTTGGGTCTTGTTCTCCTGCCCTGTCTTCCCTGCCAATATTGAGCTTTTAGATGGCCTAATTTACCACATTGAAAACATTGATGAGTCTCTCTGGAAGTCCTTTGCCAAAAGGGACCATGTCTTCCCATGTTCAAATCTTGAAAAGTCTGCATCATACCCTGGGTATAAAAGGTATTTATGTCCACTGTATCTTGTGATCTCCTCTAAAGGAGCATCCTTGTGTAGTCCTAGTAGGATTCTTCTACAAACCTCATTAGCATTTTCTCTAGCAAGTTGTTTTATCATTATTCCTATTGCTGCATTTTCACTAATAGTTTGTATGACAATTGTCTACAAAGGTCCCACAAAATCAGCAAAGGGTTCATTTGGACTTTGTGCTATTTTCACGAAGGCTTCCCCTCTATCTTGTCTTCCTGGGAGGGTGCCCCATGCTTTGACAGCAGCAGAAGCAATTTGCTCATATGCTACTAGAGGGTAACTAATCTGCTCTAAAGTGTCTGCAATAAGGATCTAAATCTGCTAGTTTTTCAAAATTAACTGGTATAATAACTCTATTTCATTGGGCTTGTATTTTACAGAGTTCACTATACTCAGAAAGCCACAACAAATTTTGTCCAGGTTCTAAATATGCCCTTGCTATGGATTTCCAATCATTATGGGTCAAAACTTCAAAAGCCAAATTCTCTAATAACATCTTAACATAAGACAATGTAGACCCATAAAAAGTACAAGCCTTTTTCAGCTCTTTGATTTGATTTCCAGATTAAAAAGAGTGTATCTTCTTCTTTCTTGCCCTGAAGAGTTAAACTCTTCAATTATAGGGTATGATTCTATTCTCAAATCAGATGTATCCTGTCCTTCCTCTTTTGCTTTAACTAATGCCTTTAGGAGGTGGACAAAACTGCAGCACGGGTATCTGATGGTGTCTCTGTCCTTCCCCCAACTCCTCCTCCCTCCACCCAAGAAGGCAAATTGAATTTGAGGATCATGAGATGGGAAATGCCCTAAAGGCACCTGCTGAGAAGCACCATACTCCTTAAATTCATCAGCACTGTACTTAACTCCTTTCTTGTCCAATTCTTCATGCTTTTCAGCTGATTTATCAGTACCATCCTATTCCTACTCTTTCTCCTCACATTTCCTTGTCAGACTATCCGAATTAAAATATTTCCTTATTTTAAAACTTGTGGGATTCCTTAAAGTCAATTGTATTATGTTGTATCTATATATATAGAATATTTCCTCAGGAATTGAATCAGGATCCTTAATTTCATGATATTCAATTAGTTACTTTCCCACTAGTTTCCACATATCTGGCTCTAATTCTTCTTCCTTAAAGAACCAAGGAGACATGCACTCTAATATTCTGAATAGTCCAGTGATCTGCTTCCAAGTTGCCAACATACCTTGCTTTTCTATTAACCTAACTGTGCTTGCTACACACTTCCCTTGGGGTGGGAAAGGCTCTTTTCTTAATGCTTGCCCCATTTTAGTTAAAAAACGAAAGTAACTAGTTTATTCACCCTATTTCCAGGTCACTAGGACTTCTCCACTGAGCTTACGATAGAGTCAATAAAACTGCTAAGTATAGGTCCTTATGTCCAGAGTCTCAAAAAGTAGTGTGCTTCTTTCAGTGTCTCAAGTTTGACTGCCAAAATGTAATGTCCAGGCTAGCTCTCTTGAGGATCTCTCTGGAGTCTGGCGTCTGAGATTGAGCTCAATCAAGTGCCACACACTCTCACTCTCTTAAATACCTCAGTAGGATTACATCACTACAACACACTGAGAATGTGCAGCTATTACATCACCATGTCACATTATATAGATATAGATATAGATATAGATGTAGATATGTAGATATATAGATATATATGTATATATGTAGATATATATATATATGTAGATATATAGATATATATGTATATATGTAGATATATATAGATATGTAGATATATATATATGTAGATATATATATATGTATATATGTATATATATATGTGTGTGTGTGTGTATATATATATATGTTTAAAGAACCCTTATGTCACACTGAGTAGGTGCTTAACTATGGGCACCATGCTGTCCTTGATTCAAGTATACCTTTTCAGAGTTCCAGCCCTCTACAATTGAAAATTCCCCAAGTTTTTGTTTTTAGACCTTGTTCTCCCACAACTAGCTGTGTGACTTAAAGCAACTCACTTAATCTCCTTGATCTTCAGTTTTTTTCTTATATAAAATTGGGATAACTAATTTACCTTATTCATAGTATTTTTATAAGCATTAAAAGAGAATATACATAAAGCGTTTTTTAAATTGTATAGCAAAGAATTAGTTGCTATATATGATGCTAAATCACTTATAAATTCTGAGTTTCCAGTTATCCCAAGGATAAAAGGGATAGACTGACCTAAATGACCTAAAATTTTTTCCTAATATTGGGAGCATCTAAACTTTCTCCACAATCTATCACAGTGATCTGCATGTAAGAAATAATTACTGAATTGTTTGTTTTTTTTTTGAGATTACATCAATGACTTCAGGAAAGCAAGCTTACAAATTAATTTATACTAGAATATTAGTAATTAATGTGTATTCTCTTTCAAGAGTATATATATATATATATATATATATATATATATATATATATATATATATATATATATATATATATATATATATATATATATATATATATATATATACATATTTGTAAAGAGATCATTTTTAAAAGGAAGAAATTACCTTCTACATTTGAAATAGAAGGGAGAAGATGACTAATCTAGAGCTAGAAAGGTCATTGTAAACTATTTAGTCTAATTTCCCTAAATTAAAAGTAATGAAGCTGAGGCCCAAACTAAGATAAAGTAACTTCCAGAAAAGTTTGCTCAGGCCCTGTGACTCCTTCAGGATTCTTTCCTTTTCACCACAAGGTATGTTCGACAAAGTCTCATCTATGGGATCTTTTCATATCAAAATTAATATGGTACAATAGTGGTCTATTCTAACTATACATAACATCAATAATTTTAACATGTATGTATGTGCCTATTAGTCTGTGTAGTAGTAATGATTACAGGGATAAGTATGACTCCAGATCCAGTTATGCTGAGTTATTTATCAAAGGGCTTATCTGTAGTAAGCAAATCTTAACAACTAGGACATTCTTATAAACTTTTGATTTCATTGTGTGGATTATCTCCAGTTACCTATCTTCAATAGTGAAAATCGCATCCACTCCATTCTTTCTGAAATAATTATCTTCTTATATAAAACAGTATAAGCAAAATGACTCCTAAGAGTCAGAAAAGATGTCTCCTCTGGTATCATGTCTGGATATACCTTCTTCTGCCACCATCAATGACCACTGCACCTTCTTAAGAGACAACTGATTCAAGCTGCTTCGAAGAATGTGGACTGCCTGCAAAAGCAACTGCAGAAAAAGGGGGAGGGACTAAGGCGTCTATTCTCAGAAAATGAAAACATCAGCACAGTGACAAATTTCATTCTGACTCAAGGTGAGTCATGGAGCCCATCCTAAATCCAAGACTCCCTTCAGAAACAACTATTCATTTAGTATCCCTCAGAACAAAGAGTGGCACATCATCTGATTTCTTTCCACTTCACCTGCTAGTCCCTTTGAAGTGCTGCACTTGACATCCAGTGACAAATAGCCTCCTTTAAGGTTCTTAAGTCACATATCACAGACTGCAGGCTTCAGTTTGGAGTCATGTTCAAGAATACATCTCTCTACCGAGTTAAAAAATGTCCTTTCTGCATTGCCACACACAACCCCTAAACCTGAGGCCTGTGTGCAAATGAATTACCCAAAGGAGGGCTTTATCTTTAGGACTGGGATGAAATCACTGTGTGCCCACATTTCATAAATGTATTCCTGACAAGAGATGCCTTCTGTGGGCTATAGTCCCTCAAGTTCTCTCATAAGTGATGAAAAAAATGTGTTAAAATGTGTATTTACTGCCTGCTGATTGCTTTCTATCCTGCAGGAAATAATATTTAAAATTAATTGAAATGACTTAGAATATTGATGCTATTTCTGTGCCTGCAAAGTGAAATGCAGAACTGAGGCAAATTTTTAGCCTGCAATATGCAGATAATGCAAGAAGTGGCTTGACTTCTAGGGGTGATAGGAGGGTTGCCCTAAATTATGTGGAAAATTGCCTCAAAGCTCTACTTCACTGACACATTCAGACATCTCCAAAATATAAATCAAAACATTTGTTTTCATGGTCCTAATTCCAATCAGATTCTCCTTGTTCAGAAATATGAAGGAAGAAAAGAAATAAGCGCTTATTAAGTTCCTATTATGTACCTGAACTAGTATGTTTCATCTGCTCTTATTATCTCCATTTTACAGTTGAGGCAAGTGAGGCAGAAAGTGGATTAACAAGGATCACATAGCTAATAAATATCTGAAGCCATATTTGTACTCAAGTTTTGTTGACTCTAAGCCTATTCTAGTTGTCTCAAGTAGAGATTCATATTACCATTGAGGAAAACAATAACAGTTTATATTTTGTTACCTTTTAACCTTTTACAAAATGTCCTCACATCTCCTTCAGTTGGACATTATTATTCTCATTTTATAAGTGAGGGGATTTAGGTTCAGAAAAATTAGATAGTTAACCTAATCATCTTATGGTAGATCCAACACTCAAGCCCAGCTTTTTTTACTTTGATTCTCTTTAAACTAAACCAGTCCTAAAGAGATAGATTAAGGGAAATATTTTGCATTCAAGCAATGCCACAAAAAATTTTGAAAATACAGTTCATTGAGTATTTATTTTACATATATGTAACTGGACTTTTATTAAAGTGTGATCATTTTTCACATTCATGAATATACAAGAGATGTAACTGGATTGATGGAAAGAATTCTGAACATAACATGATATTGAATATTTATATGAGGATCAAGATTGTATGAGATCTTCTTGGGAGAAAGATTTGTATTGTTCAAGACAGACTCTAGAGGGGGAAAGAGAGAAATATTTTGGAAGCTGCAGACTTGAAGGGCAAGCAGGCTCCCAAATATATGCCTAAATTCCAGATTGTGTCCTTAAATTCTTCAGATAAAGAATTCCTACTTGGCTGATATCAGGATTTCACTTTTAGTTTGAACTGAGTTCATTATCTCTCTCCCATCAAATCATATCATTTTTTGTATATTTTCTGATGTATACACACATATACATACATATATACACACACATATACATACATACACACACATATACATACATATATACACACATATATACATACACACACACACACATACACACATATATATATTGCTGAGGCAATTGGGATTAAGTGACTTGTCCAGGGTCTCACAGCTAGAAAGTATTAAGTATCTGAAACCAGATTTCAGCTCAGATCCTCCTAATTTCAGGGCTGATGCTCTATCCACTACTTTACCTAGCTGCCTCAATTTTCTGATATATTCTAATCACTATAAGTTTTCTTCTGATTTAGTTTGTTTGATTGAATTGCATAAATAGGTTTGCTAGATATTTACATTTGTGATAGTCTTTTGTGTATTTAACCAGTGTTGGTAAGAACGATTCAAGTTAGTATGTGTTACTTGAGGGCTACCATTTCCCTTAAGAGCAACCAAGGAATTAATTTTTAATCTGAACCAGACTTGTACTCATGGACCATCATTATTTAAGGGAGCAAGCTGATAAAATTCTGGTCTTGCACCTTTCTTGTATTGTGGAGAAAATGGTGTCCAGATTTCTGATTCTTTCTGCCCTTCTCCCACCACGCCCATGCTGTTGGTGTACAGGTCTTACCCTGGATTCCCTTTTTCTCTGTCAGCCAATGAATCAGGGTTTAATTGGCTCAGCCCCAACTGCCAGTAAGCATGCCAGCAAGCATGTCTGCTAAGCTTAAATGGTACCAACCCCTGCTCATTAGATTTCAGTTTTTCAGCTCCCTGTTCCTCATCCTTTATTAGGCACTTTAGCAGGTACCCTCATTTCAGCAAACTATTGCCCCATCTCACTGCCAAAAGGGCAGGCTCCTATTAGTGCCACAGAAGATCTTTGTCTAAAAACTATATAAACTTGAATCCTAAGAGGCTCTGATCATTTGATTGGAGTGCACACTCAAACCATGATCCAAATGCTATACATTGAACTGTAAGAGAAAAGGTCTTTCATACCTGTACTGTTCCCTGTATGCATCTGTTTTTCTCCTATTATTGCTACTCTCTTTTGTACAGCATTCTCTTTAGAATTAGGATAAAACATATCTATCTATACCTCCTGTAAGCTGCCATTAGACAACCCATGTAGACACTGATATTTTATATACATGAGACCAGACTTTGTTTTTTTCTTAAATAGTGCATGTGCATACACACACACACACACACACACACACACACACACACACACACATCTTCACATCAACAGTCCTAACTTGTATTCGCCATACAAATCAATAGAATCATTCATTATTAGTCAGTCCATTGCATACACCTCCAAACACAAGCAAGTTCAGGAAAACCAGTCTCAAAATTTTAAAGCTGGAAAGTACTTCAAAAATCACATGGAGCCAGCCATCTTTTTAGTTTTTTTACAAAGGAGGAAACAAATACAGAGAAAGAAGATGCCTCACCAAAGA
Source organism: Sminthopsis crassicaudata (assembly GCF_048593235.1). NCBI lineage: Eukaryota > Metazoa > Chordata > Mammalia > Dasyuromorphia > Dasyuridae > Sminthopsis > Sminthopsis crassicaudata. The sequence goes on along the minus strand of NC_133618.1, from coordinate 414,707,661 downwards.
TCATCTCCACTGAGTGTGATACTATCAGGACTAAAACCCTGGACTTTTGAAACTATACACTAAAAATATCTACTATACAACATACATATTCATAGTAAAATCTCAAGTCTTTTTTCACATTTCCTGACTAGTGCAGGTATCTATTACACTTTATTTGTATGTAGTAGAGAGGCAATCCCTAAGGAAAACCACAAAAATGAGATATTTTATGGGTGCAGTCAGCATGTAACAAATTGCTAACAGCAACCATCTGAAACGTGGCTACTTTGCATTTTCTGACTCCATCAACTATACTCCAGCTATGCTCCTGAGACAGAGCCAGGACCCTAAATGTTTCATCATGTCCTGAAGAATCTAAGAGATGGACTTTTAAAAAAGTAATAAGTTTCCCTGAGCATATCTGTTGCTTCCAGGTAACCATAACTATTCTGGCCATTAATATAATAGTTGACTGAACTGCCATGAATGTCTCTGAAGCAATTAAAATAAATAAAAAGTTGCCAGGGGTTACATATGATTCACCTTAACCCCTGAAGTATTCTGCAGTCTAGGAGGGTCCAATGTATTTTAGTCATTCTTTAGATCCTCTGCAATACACTTGGTTCTGTGTGTGTGTGTGTGTGTGTGTAGTACTTTTTAACTGAATATGGAATACAATTCACCCAAATAGTGCTTATTCTCAGCTGCAGTAAGCAACATAAGTATTACCACAGTCTTCTTGCCATATTCATGCCAAGCACAAAAGGGACTATCCTGAGCTAATGATTAGGGACAAGTGACAAGGCTGAAGGGGAAGACATTTCCTGGGAAAATATGACTCTCCAGATTGTGATCTGTGAGAGCAAATAGGAAGCCAGTTTAAATAGGGATAGGGATTAGGAAGGAGGCAAAAAAAATTGTTCATAGCTGTGGAATAAAGCTGAAGAAATCAAATCAAAGATGCTTCACAATACAACAAATTTGCTATGGGTCTGTCTATTTCCTAAAAGATATCTTTATTTTCTGAGTTCTACCACACTTTACAAGCATTATTAACTTATTCAAACACTTCCTATAACCCCCTATTGTCTATAATTATATAATCTCAAAACTCCTTAATATGGTATTTAAAGGTCTCCATTCACTTGTTCTTAGAATCAGTTCTATAAGACTAAAATATAAAGCAAGTTATCTGTCTCAGAGAAGAAAGGAGAGGTCAACCACCAGTTTAGAACCTCTCCCCTATTTTCCCACCACCAAAAAAATTGACAAGCACTGTATTGTGCCATTACAGATAAAGAAGAAAGGGAGAAAGGAAATTCCAGGCTTTTGAGAACTCATATTTTCTTGAGATTGAGGGGCGAAGGAAAGATACAACAAGTATATAGTATTTGGTAACTTCCAGGAAGAAGGTCATTAGTGATTAATGATCAAAACAGGTCTTCTGCAGGAGATGAAATGAGCTTTGAGGTAAACTCCAGAGTCTACTAGGTAGAGATAAAAATACAGTATTTTGTGCCAATACATTACCTTTGGCTTTTAAAACCATTCAGAAGCTGTCCCCTCCCTATCTTTCTAGTAGTCTTATATTTTACTCCCCTCTGTCAGCTAGATAGATAAAGCATTAGACCTGGAATGTGAAAAACCTTAGTTCAAAACTAGTCAAGATAGTTACTAGATTTATGACCCTAGGCAAGTCATTTAACCTGTCTGCCTCAGTTTCTTCAATAGTAAAATTAAGAGAATAACAGTGTCTGCTCTTGGGATTACTGTGAGGATAAAATGAGATAACATTTATAAATGCTTAGTATAGTACTTAGAACATAGTGGGGGCTTAATAGGTCTATAAGTTTAAAGGTTTAAAAGGTTTCTTCCTTCCTTCTCATTTGTAGCTTCAATTCAGAGAATAAATGATGTCAACCTCTTTTCAGATTGATGAAGGGAAGAAAAATTAACACATGAAACTTCAGTCATATCTTTAATCTCAATTTGCTACTTTGAGGAATTTTCCTCTTCTTGTCATATTTGAATCTCTCTCTTCCCCTCCCTCTCTTTTTCTTTCTTGCTTGTATTTTATATTCCCAATGATTAGTGCAATGCTTGGGTTATATTAGACACTTAATAAATGCTTATTGTGTATTGTACCTGATCATCTAATTGGGCAAATAATATACAAATAACTGCATACCAATAAGATATACTGAAAATAATCTGGAGATAAGCACTAGCATTAAGGGAGATAGGGACATATGATTTCTACATTCACAGAATTTATATTCTAATGGTAGAAAATAACATAAAAGGAGCCAGAAAGTTACAAGATGAAAATCCCTGATCCTACCATACCTACCATACTTAGAGTATGGTAGATGAAGCCGAGATCATCCGGAGCACATCCTGGGATAAATAAAGACATAGGTTTAGGCATCTGCCTTAAAATAGAAATTCTGGAAGAATCAATTAGAAGGAGATAGAGAGAGACAAAGACAGAGAGGGATAAAGAGAGAGAGAGAAAGTGACAAGGACCATAGGGACGGGGTTACTCCCAATCCAAGAAGTAGTATAGGGGCTACATGAACTTCTAAGGTTTCTGTGACAGGGTAGAGACAGTCCTATGGAGATTCAGTACTGTTAACTCTTTGAGAACCATGTATTGTTGCCTACCTTAATGCATCCACAATGCTTAGCACAGGGATTGACATATACTAAGCAATCAATGACTGTTGACAACTTGGTATTTGTATTTGTACTGACCTTGGAACTTCCCTGATACTTCAAACATCTGATTATTCCCATTTTCTTATATCCTTATTATTTCTTATCTCTAGTAATCTCTAGCAATTGTAGTACTATTTTTGAAAAAATTTGTCTTTAATTAGTGGAGTTCAATTTTTAGTTCTTTTAGGTGCCAGTGTCTAGAAAACTAAATATATGCTCCAAACAGATCCACGGTATTGTAAAACCATAAATGGGTAGTGGAAGATTCATTTATCCATTTATTTAATTAGAAATCCAGTGAATGGAATGTTAGTCTATGAATTAGGAAAACCTTTGTTAAATTCAGCCTCAGGTACTTACTATGTGACACTGAAAAAGACATTTAACTTCTGCCTACCTTAGTTTTCTCAACTGAAAAATGAGAATAGTAATAACATCTACTTCCCAGGGTTATTTGAGGATTAAATGAAATAATTGGAAAACACAGCGTAGTCCTTGCACATAAAAGCTTACTTCCTTTCCTTTGTCTTAATGTATATCATAAATGTTTGTTTTCTTCCTTCTTTCATAAAGTTTCAACTTTCGAAAAAGTTGTTCTACTTAGTGGGGAAATAGGGATCAGTTGTTATTGTTTTTGTTCAGTCATTTTAGTCATATCTAACTCTTTGAGTTTTTCTTGGCAAAGATACTGGAGTGGTTTGCTATTTCCTTCTCCAGCTCACTTTATAGATGAGAAAACTGAGGCAAACAAGGTTAAGTGACTTGTCCAGAATCATACAGCTAGTAAGTGATGTCAGATTTGAACTCAGGAAGATGAGTCTTCCTGACTCCAGGTCCAGCTCTCTATCCATGTGCCATGTAGCTGCCTGAATTTACATCCATTTTCCTAGCATTGAGAATATACTCATAGGAGCTAAACCTATATGAGTTATATCATGGAGCCTCAGCTAACACTTTTAAATAGACAAATTCCCAAACTTATCAGATAGGTACAAATAAGCCTTGAACATAACAGGTACTCCATAGCCATTGTTAAGCTGAATTATTGGATAATTTCTTGATTCAAATAGTTACTAGCCCAAAATTGTGATTATCTACACTTTCAACATAAAACATGCCTACACAGTGATCAACCAAAACCTTGAAGTCTGTGATGTGCTTTTGGCACTGATTTCTTGCTGTTTATCCTAGCAGCCATCTCAATCCTGCTGCCTATTTTCACTTTACAGAAAAAGGACCAACATGTTCTTTCTCCATTTTTCTCTCATTTCCCCTTTCACTCATTTGATCTCTTTCCTATTTTTTGACTTATGTTTTAAAATGAATGCTTCTATATTTTATCTATACCTTATCTCATCATCAAGGCATCTTCAATTATATACAAGTCTGAAAAGTGATCACTGCAGAATGTCAGCAGAGGTTTCTATAATAAGGTATTCCCATATTTCACTTTTTACAAAAACTATTGTGGTGAATTTTATAGCACATATATTTTTTTATTTTCAGAAATAATTCTCTTATTTTTTACAAACATTTTGAGCATGGCTCATCTACCATTAAAACTTTTTATAATATCCTTTATTATGTTCTTAACAAATGTAGGACTCGATTATTTTAAAATTGTTCAATTAATGCTCTATTGCTTCTCCTGCTGGTCAGCCAGGTCTTTATAAGCTCTTTGCTGAAATAACAGGAGCTTAAATCATGTAATACTTGGATTTTGAGGGGAGAAGGATGCTTTGAAAGGCTCAATTCTCCAAGCAAAGTAGTTCTGTAAATTGTTTTCATTTTCTTGATGATAATCCAGCAATTTCTATAGTCCTTAAAAATAATATGAAGGAGTTAAGCCATAGGGTTTCAAGCCTTACCACCACTGGAAGTAAGCTTCAGTCCTGTTTGGAGTGATATGAAAACCTTTCCATATAAAAGAAAGTTAATAACTTTGAGCACTTTGATCAGGCAAAAACAAAATTATTAAAAGATGCTCTTTTGTTTCAGTTTATATGGAAACCCTTTACAGAAAGGAAAGTAAGCTTATCTCTCAAAACACAGAACAGGTACAGTCTTTTTTAAAAATGTGTAAAGCAAAATTCTCTAAGTTGAACCCCATTTTTCTTATTTTTTTTCTTTTGGTATGTGAAGACTTTTTGGAAAGGTCCACAGGTCTCACTGGGTATACAGGTAATTTCAGTGCAAACTTGTCAGACAAAAAAAATAGATAAGCAGTAGCTATTAAATCTCTGAGAACTGCATCTTTTCAAAGGAATCTAATCTTGAAGAAAATTTACAAAGGCTGTTAATAAGTCATATAGATTAATATTATGCCACATCTCTTAAATGACTACAAACTTCGCTTTTACAAAGAAATTTGACCTCTGGATGTTTGTCACCACTGTATCTTTCTCAGGGCTGAGACAAAAGAAGAATTCATGTGTTTATGGAAAATATTTAATACAGATCTTTGCAAGAATTAACAAACTTAATTGGTCTTGGTTCTTCAGTTATTTTTCAGTAATGTTTGACTCTTTGAATTTGGGATTTTCTTGGCAACGATAGAGGGATGATTTGCTTTTTTCTTCTAGCTCTTTTAACAGGCAAAGAAACAGAGGCAAATAGGGCTAAGGGATTTGTTCAGAGTCAACATAGCTAGTATTCTTTAGACTGTTCTTAGATATTTTCTAAGGACAGATGTGAATTTAGGATGATATGTCTTCCTGACTACTGGCCAAGCACACCATCTTCTGTGTCACTTAACTTCCCTGGTTGGTCTTAGAGCATGAGCTAAATCACCTTCTCACACATAAGAATAGAGTATTCTTATAAAACTATCTTAATTCTTATATTAATTAGTGCCCAAGTTACTGGCAATTCATATACCATAGATATAGAAAAGAACATGATCTGACAAAGATAGAAAAATAACAGATAATCTATATTTACTGAAATATATATGGGTACTAGTATTATTATGATTAGTGGAAGCATAAATTATACATGAATAAAATGCTTCAAGGTTGTAAAGTTTACATGATTTATTTGATATGGTGATTATTTTTGATCTTGTGTATTTATGATTTTTGCAATAAAATGATGAAATCTGGTTAAGGTTAGCACTTAAGCCTGAAATATTTTTAATTATGTTTTCCTTATGATTTCTATTAGATTTAAATCTATCCATTCAACAAGCATTTATGAGCAAAGTACTAAGCTACGGCTTAGGTGCTATACAAAGTTCAACTAAAATATTATCAGCCTATCAGCCACTATGGAAGTCACAATCTATGCTTACTGTAATTAAGCCATTCTTTCATGGTTCAAAAGAAAATTTATAATCTCTCAGTACTTTATAGCTATCATTTTCAGCAGGAATTAGCATCGTATGATACAATAGCTACAGAAATAGAGAAAATTAATCTGCATTTGTATAATCTCTTGATTTTGACCATGCCTAAAATAATAGAAGTATCTAGAATATTAATTGATACAAAAATAAATAAAATAAATTTATACTTCAATCTCAAAAAAGGTTTGGTTATTTGTATTTTATACTTCATGATATCTACATCTTTACTAGCAATGTTCTTTAACATTCTAAAAAATATTTTAAATGATTAAAGAAATAAAATTTGCAATTCTTCAAGTAAGAATCAAGTGATACATGTGCTTAAAAATTTTATACTTTTGTTTTAAATAAGAGGTGTTCCCACATTTGTCTCTCTTAAGTCATTTCTTTTCTATATTAGTCTTTTCTTCTTGGAGTAACAGTATAATTCGTCAAATGTCTATAAAACTTTATGAATGATGTATTTGTAAAATAAAATATTTGACTCATGTAGTTTCCACTATTTTACTATTTTTCTGGATTATTTTTATATTTTGAGCGTTTGAGGTTTTTTGTTTGTTTTTACAATTTATAGTGTAGTTGTCATACTAATACAACATTGCTTGCATTTTTACTGATAATGTTAAAGAGACTTACTCTCTAGTGAATAGACTTTAGAATTAATAAATATTTTAACCAACTCATCTGATGATGAGCTTTCAGACTTTTAATTCAATAGCATAAATGCTCTAATTGTAATGCATGAAGCAGAAAAAGTATATTCTTCATTTGATTCCATTAACGAAGCCATCAGCAAAATAATCTAAAAAGCAACAAGGAATGAGCTTCTCATTGAACTCAACTGTAATGTCCAGGCTAGCTTTCTGGGGGTCCTCCAGGAGGCCCTTGGTCTCAGCAAGATAGATACCAGGAGAATAGTCAGGAATAAAATCCAAAGTCTTTATTGTCTCTTACACAATGTGTGTAAAACTCAGTCTGACCCAGTATCCTCCAGCAGTCTGATAGTCTGCCAGTTTCAACCAGTCTCCCTCTGAGTCTGACTTGGCCCCCAGTTCTCCTTAAATACCCTATGTCAATTACATAATTACACTATACTGAATTTAAGCCTATCTAGAATGATTATATCATTATAACATACTAAATATATGTGAACTAGAGAATCATTATCATCAATTCCACTGAGTTAACACCTTGTTTCAAGTATACTTCTTTCAAGTATACTTCTCCAAAGTTCCAGCTCTCTACACTCAACTTCATTGCAAAACAGCTAAATAACTACAATGTTTGAAAGATAAACATTGTTCTTCTTAGAAATGGAATGATGTTTCTCAATGTGAATATGGTTGCAATAATAAATTATTATTAAACTTAGTTATTTATATATTTTGCTGCATATTTTACAATCACGTCATTGAAAAAGGTCAATATTCAGAAACATTCAAAAATATATCAGTGCTGAGAGCCAACAAGCAATAGACAATACTAAATGTTTTTTTTTTCCCTTTTAACCTCAGTTAAATTAGCAACATTCATTGGTCTTATTGTTGTACTGGCATTATGAAAGAAATCTGCCCATAAAATGCATGTGCAAATAAGTCCTGGGAGTGTCCTTTACTGAACACAACTATATCACATAAGTGATTTCAAGATGTGTATAATGAAATACTTTCACTATGACCTAAAAATTGAAAGAAAGCAAAATCTTGAGACAAATTAAGTATAGTATCTTCACTTTGAAATTATTTTACTGAAAATTGACATTCTTGATATATGTAATGTTCAATGAACAATTTCTGCCTTGGAATTATTTGTTCAAAATAATATATTAAATATATTACAAACATATGTATGTATATATATATATATATATATATATGTAATATTATCTGTATATACAATACATGGAGGATTTGGGGAAGATAGTAAAAAGTAAGTCAGAAAATTCCAAGCTAACAAGATTTTCACCACAAACAAAACAAAATTTTACTTCAGAGCAAATGTAGAACACTTAAAAACAAGTAAGAGTTGGGACAGAATAGTGGATCTTCTAGGAAATTCAGAAAAGATGTGAGGAAAGACCTTAGGACTGAGGTTTGACCAGTGAGAAATGTAAACACCTCCAGGCCAACTCTACTGAAAACCAGCAAGCAGGAGGCCTGGGAAAAGTTGGGTTAAGAGATAATTTTAAACCCAACCACAGAAATTTTCACTTCCTGGACAGTATGGAGAGTGGGGAGGGGAGAAATGGGTCTGAGTCCAGGAAGACTGATAAAAGTTTGCTGAAATATTATGTCCAAAAGTCCTATAAACATGACCCTGGACAAGAAGAGACTAGCACATTCCTCATGAGTGCAGAAGCCATGAGGCAAGGTAGCTTTTGGCTGCAGGCACTCATAGGAGTTTAGGGTTTTTGTTTTGAGTTACAGGCCAGAGAGGAGAATTAGGAAAGGCCTCATCTGGTAGTTCTGAAATCAAACACACACCAGGAATGAGTTGTAGAGGGGAAAGATACATATGTACAAACACATCAGAACCATGGAGAAAATTAACAAGAAATGAGGACAGGTTGACCACTGCAAAAACCCTAATTTTGGAATCTAAAGAGAATTTTACAGTAACACTGACTTCATCCATGACAACATAATCTTTCATAAAAGAACCAACTTTGTTACTCTTAGGAGGACAGATGTCCAGATTCCAACAGTGAACACTCCAAAGCAAAAGCAATCCAGTAGCCTATTTTTCAACAAGAATACAGTAGCAGATATTCATGGACAAAATAGAAAGGCATTCTTCACTGAAAGCAGCAATTAGGATGTTTTGTCCATGCTTTCTACAACGTTCTAATTATGGTTTTCATCAACAACTGGGTTATATATTTAAATTATATAATTCAAACATTAGGTTTGAGAATATATCAAAAAGATGAGTACAATTATTGAAGTTTGGTCAGAGAACATACTAGAAGATTTAGCAACTATAATTGAAGACAAATATTTTCTTTAAAGAAATATGTACCTCATTTGTGGCACTAAAAATTGCTGGAACATGACCAGAAATAAATGCTATATTTGCTTTAAAAATGTTTCTTGCAAATATATAACAAAAATATGAATATAATTCCTAAGTGCCATTAAATATATTTGATAAAAAATATTTCATTTCTCCTATTTGTGCCAATATACTTAAGTGCAAATAATTAGAAGCAAATGTCATTTTACTTTAACCAAAAAAACCAAAAACTTTTATCATATCTCTATTTTCCCATGGAAATATATACACAATGCATATATATGTATATTATGTATACATATTGCATATGTGTATGTATCCAGTGTCTCGACTGCTACAGCTTGGTTCTTTGAAGTATTCTTAGATTCTGGCCTTCTATTGTTAAAAATCACAAATCAATTCACAAGCATTTATTAAGTACTCATTATGGGCCTGGCACTCTGCTAAGTGTTTAGGTTATAAATAAAAAGTAAAGATAGTCTTAACCTTCAAGAATCTGGCATTTTAATGGAAAAGACAGATGGCATATGAACAACAAAATTCAAGATTTAGACAAGATAAATGAAAGGTGATTCCAGCCAGGTTTTGCTTCACCTCAGACTTGTCAAAAACAGACATCAAGCCCCCAAAATTTGAACAGGTCTTTAGCCCCTGTTTCCTTCCCTCACATGCAAACTTTAATGATTGGTTAGTAGTTACCTCAATCACCCATTACACACACACACACACACACACACACACACACACACACACACACGCTCCGGTCAGACCACTTCTTTCTCAAGATTTCTTCACACCAGAGGCAGCTTGAAGGCACAGTAGATAGAGCACCAGCCCTGAAGTCAGGAGGACCTGAGTTCAAATGTGACCTCAGACACTTAATGCTTCCTAGCTGTGTGACCCTGGGCAAGTCACTTAACTCCAGTAAATTGCCCCAGCAAAAAAAAAAAAATTCTTCACACCAAACATCTATACCTTGCCATCCTTTTTAATTTGGTAACCATAATCAAATCAGCTCTACGATATCATCGATGGAAATTATTTTTAAACTGTTCTGCCATGGCTCTACACAACATCTCTGATACATTTCTTATAATCTGATCTGAAAATTTAGGAGTCTGGCTACTAAGGGTGTCTTTCTACAAACCTATAAGTTATTTCTGGCCTTAGGTTGTGATTGTAAGTAGAAAAAATAGTATTGAACTTAGTTTCTACATGTGTCATTCATTTACTAGTTGTGTGACTAGGCAAATTCTTTAAGTATTTGTTTTCTTATCTATTGTTATCAACTTCATATGGATATTAAATGGAAGGATAATGTAAAGTGCTTTGTAATCATTAAAAAACCTTCATAACTATATTTTATGATCATTTTATTGTGTTACACATTCAGATGAAAAATTTTGGTGTTGATATATTAGCAGATCTTTAGAAACTTCAACCCCAAAGTTCTTCAGTTAAGCACTCACCAAAACTTCTCTCTAGTATTTATTATTAGCTACTGCAGAATGTTTCAGTAAGATACAACTCCAAATACAATTTTAATTGCCCATACATGATGCCAGAATTGAATTCATATGTGAGTCCTTGTAATATACAAAACCAGTGTAATCTATGGGGGGGAAAAGTGCCTTCCTCTTAGTTTTCTTTTCATTGCTCTAAAAGTTTAACCTCCATAAATGTTTATCTCTGTCCAAATCAAATTTTGCTTCACCTAAAGATAACACGGGATTCTAGCATTGTACTGGCATTTTCTACTATGTAACTATAATGACACAAAGCATTAAAATAGAAATAAAAGCTTGCTCCCATTTGGGGAAAAATATAGAAAGATATTTTTCTTCAATCAGCTATGATTAGCTCTAATCTAGCCATCCAGTGGGGAAGGACATGACATTAAGACATTGAGTGTCTCTATTCCAAAAGGCTTATTCCTAATAGCATTGAGGAGAGGAGGGGAATGATTCTTTTGATCTTGTATTTTACTCTTAAATTTTAATTTGCAACATAAAATTTTAATAACTGTCCTCTAGGTTTCAAAGAGAACAGAACTAAGTATTTCACACATGCTGCATATTACACATGTAAAGACAGATTCCTTTGTGTCTGCAAGAGCTTTGAGGTCTGCTTATTAAATTAATAATGATCGCCAGTCAATGACTGTCATCACCTTTGAGCACACATGAGCCTTAGTCACCAATCATAAATGGAATGAACCTTGTCTGCTCAGGTGTTGAACTCCTTTTTGTTCTTAAGTTTATATAATTAAAAGATGGTTATTAATATATTCTGTTTTTTCACATAAGAATGTACACAATAATTAGCATTTCCCCAGTGTTCTACTTATTACATACAAGGAGGTGAGAGTGCAAACCAACTGCTTGTTTCTTTTCAAAAGATGATGCTCAATTTCCCACAGTACCAAAAGAAGAATTCACATCTCACCAACAGATGAATAAAAGTCCCTTTTCATATGTTCCTAAGAAGCATCAAAATGAAAACATTTCAGAGGTATAATGTCAGCTGTACTTGGCAATTTGGGAAATAGTTATATAAATATCTTTTACTTCCCCCCACTGAGGCAATTGGGGTTAAGTGACTTGCCCTGTGTCACACAGCTAGGACGTGTCTAAGTGACTGAGGTCAGATTTGAACTAAGGTCCTCCTGACTCTAGGGCTAGTGCTCTATGCACTGCATCAACTAACTGCCCTTATATTTTACATTTTAATCTCTTTTTTGTAAAAAATAATTGCTTAGGATGTCATTGTTCCCTTTTCACATTGCATTTACAAAACTTCTAACTTTATATAGTTTTAGTATGCTTCAATATTTTCTATTATATTTCAGAAGTAAGTATTTAGGAGAGTTCTTGCTTTATCAAATATAAGAAAAGCCCTGAGAAAGAAAATAATTTATATTTGATATTTCAAATTTGTTAGCTTTTTTCCTATACTCTCCAATTGTAAACACCTTATTTCTTTGGTGTACCTTGCCTAATTATTTTCTCCTGGTCTCTCCAACCTCCTAGTATTTAGCAAGATATTAGTCACCCAGTAGGCACTAAATAAATGCTTACTGTTAGGCTGATATAAACCAAAATTACAATAAATCTTCTCTGATATACTAAGAGGAAATGCATGGTCTTATGTGGTAAATTGCTAAATTGTTCATATTCTTTGATCCAGTGATCCACACTCTGAATGATAAAGCAGGTCAATGACAGGAAGGTCAATCCTAAATGTCTTAATATTTATTTAAGCATATTTCATTGCAAAATAAAACTAAAAACAAACTAAATATCTAATTATTGGAAGAAGACAATAAAATAAAATTGGTAGATTAAGTTATATAAGTGGTGATGGAATATTTTTTATGACTTAAAATCTGACCAATTTGAAAAATTAAGGGAAAGATATTATGAGAAAACTTCTTTTTAGCAAAATGTGGGGAGAGAAAGAGAGAGAGAGAGAGAGAGAGAGAGAGAGAGAGAGAGAGAGGAGAGAGAGGAGAGAGAGAAACAGAGAGGGGAAAGGGGGAAGAAGGGAAGGAGGAATAGAAGGAAGGAGGGAGAGGGGGAGGAAGGAAGGAAGGAAGGAAGGAAGGAAGGAAGGAAGGAAGGAAGGAAGGAAGGAAGGAAGGAAGGAAGGAAGGAAGGAAGGAAGGAAGGAAGGAAGGGAAGGAAGGAAGAAGGAAGAAAGGAAGAAAGAAAGAAAGAAGCAAAGAAAGAAAAGAAAGAAAGAAAGAGAAAGAAAGAAAGAAAGAAAGAAAGAAAGAAGAAAGAAAGAAAGAAAGAAAGAAAGAAAGAAAGAAAGAGAAAGAAAGAAGAAGAAAGAAAGAAAGAAAGAAAGAAAGAAAGAAAGAAAGAAAGAAAGAAAGAAAGAAAGAAAGAAAGAAAGAGAAAGGAAGAAGAGAGGGAGAGAGGGAGTAATGGAAGAAGGGAAGGAAGAAAGGAATGGAGATAGTAGATTTATAAATAGATAAAATAAATGAAGCCAATACTAAATGATAACAAAAAAAGGTTTAAAAATTATCAATATTGGTTCTAGATTACTGAGGTTAAAATAGACATCCTATGAAGAAATTATAAATGATACAAGTAAAAAACTACATGTTCTATTAATTGAAATCACAAAATTAGTTTTGTTTAATATAGAGTGACAATTAGTATATTGTTACTTGTTATATTGTTACTTAATATATTGATTATTCAACTAAAACATTACAAAATTCTAATGTAATGAATAAAACACTGTGATAATAGGTGGATAAATTGTAACAAAAGGTTTAACTCACTGCTCTTCCTGCTTAAAAATAAGTCTTACTGGTGTCTAACATTTTTACACCATGTTCATTTCTAGAAACACTTCCATTTAACCAGCTCCCCTGGTGGATTGAGCAGGGTATATAATGACAATGCCTAACAAAATATGCAACATTTTGCTTGGTAATCTACTTCTTTGATATAAAAAGGGCAGTATGGATGGTATTCAATACATTATTGGTTTTTAATTACTTAATTAGATTTCCATTGTTCATGTACATTGTTCAGGGGGTTTTTTGCTTACGTTTATTTCACCCAAATCATACCAAATATATGTCTTTTGTTTCTCTTAATTTCTTATATTTATCTTTTCTTAATGCATAAAAAATGTTATTGTATCTATGTACTAAAATCTGTCCACATGTTCTGTTATTGATGGCTTTCCTTTCCAGTACTAGCTGTACTCATTTCCCTAATCTTTCCTGACTCAATGGTCAGTGCAGATTTGGAATACTGCTTGTTCTCTCTCCATTGCCACTTCCCAATTCTTCTCTTATCTGTTTTACTCAGTAACATGCCTTCTTTAAAGTTCAGAAAATTCATAAATACCACCAAAGTCCAGTGTGTTTGTCTGCTTTTTACCAAAAAAAAAAAAAAAAAAAAAAAACACCTCTCTCCTTCTTCAATGAGTTCAGTACCTAGAAAACATTTTTACCCATTTCTTTACAACTCCTGCCCTTATATTTGGAAACATACTACATGTTGACTCTTCCTCAAATACTTTAAGTATTCACTTCTTTAATCTACTTGCTTCCCATGACTTAATCCTACATCTCACTTCAGTCATACATGCAAAAAATGGCCATACCTTTGATATTGCCATCATGCTCACATGCACCATATCTCATGTTCACGAATTCCAAAATCCATATGCCTGAGCATGATCAATGGCTTTGCATCTCTTCCTCAGCCTTCCCTTTACAAACTGTGCTTTGTCCACACTGTGATCTTTAATACTTTGACCCTAAATTTTCTTATATGGATGGTAATCTCTGCCTGAACAAGTCCCTCTTTCTTTCTTTCTTTCTTTCTTTCTTTCTTTCTTTCTTTCTTCTTTCTTTCTTTCTTTCTTTCTTTCTTCTTTCTTTCTTTCTTTCCTTCCTTCCTTCTCCTTCCTTCCTTCCTTCCTTCCTTCCTTCCTTCCTTCCTTCCTTCCTTCCTTCTTCCTTCCTTCCTTCCTTCCTTCCTTCCTTCCTTCCTTCTTCTTCTTTCTTTCTTTCTTTCTTTCTTTCTTTCTTTCTTTCTTTCTTTCTTTCTTTCTTTCTTTCTTTCTTTCTTTCTTCTTTCTTTCTTTCTTTCTTCTTTCTTTCTTTTTTCTTTCTTTCTTTCTTTCTTTCTTTCTTTCTTTCTTTCTTTCTTCTTTCTTTCTTTCTTTCTTTCTTTCTTCTTTCTCTCTCTCTCTCTCTCTCTCTCTCTCTCTCTCTCTCTCTCTCTCTCTCTCTCTCTCTCATCTTGATCAGCTAGGTAATTAGTTAAACTTTATACTATCCTCTTCTTGAATCTCTAAGCCTCTTTTTTATATCACCAATTGTGCACTGCCCAACTGAACAAAGGTGGAGAAAATAATGTAACTATTCTGACTGGATCCACTACACAAACTTCAGTGCTTCAAGGCAATTCTAATATATCTCCTTTATAAATCTACTGTTTATAGGTTTCTTCACAGAAATTTTTCCAGACTATTTTAATCCCTCCTCAAATTTACAATGTCTTTTCCTCTCCAACCCTCTCAGTTGAAAACGTTACTTTATATTTTACAAGAATAAAATGAGTCTATTTGACATGAGAGTCTTCTCACTCTCCTTTAGTTAGATCACAATGATCTTCTGCCATTATCTCCTCCTCCACAATTTATCTACCTCATCCCTAATCTATCACTTATTCTGCCATTATCACTTATTGAAACTCTCCTTTTCTGCTGGCTCCTTTCCTACTGAATACAAACATGTCCATGTCATGAAAAGATCATATTTGATCCTTCCTTTCTTGCTATCTGTTATTGATCCTTCATTTTCTAAGAAGACTAATGACATCCCAAGATGATGTTTTGACTTGTGCAAGAATTAGATTTCACTGAGTCAGAGTTGCTAAGTCATCAATCACCATCTTTCTTCCAGAGTCATAAACATTCAGTAGCTCAGGATGACTGGAAATGGCCTGGAATGAAATTGATAATATTGGTATCTTTGATGTCTGACAAAACTCTAAGTGCTCCACAGTGCCTGCTTCTACCACCCTCATGGGAATTGGAACAAAATGTTCTCATCTACCATTTCTTCCTGAGGAAGTCTTCACATGCTTATGGGAGCATGGTGAATCTTGTCAGTTAAGCCTGTCTGGTGAAATGGTTTTTAAGAAAGAATGAGCTCTGCATCCTGACTTTAGGGCTGGTGCTCTATCCACTGGGCCACCTAGCTGTCCCAGTACTTATATATTTTTTAAAAGATTAAAAATACTTTCCCTTTCTTCAAGAAACTTAAATTCTCATGAGAGAGACATGTCAACAGCTGTTTACATATAAGATCAACAAATCTCACAGGAAACGTATGATAGAAGGAGAGTAGGAAAGACTACTTACAGAAAGACATATGGGCTCAGTCTCTAAGGAAGCCAAGAAAACCAAAAGATGAAGTGAAGAATATTTCAGAAAAGGGGACAGGCAATGAAAAGTCACAGAATATTGAGGAGTATAGGGTACAAGAAACAGGAAGATCTGATATCAATAGAATAGGAAAGACAGAGGAAAAGTGTATTCTTACTAACTTCCACCTTAGATATCTCTTAGAAATTTCTTAGTGTTTACAAAAGGTGTCTCTACTTTCACTTTTTTCAATCTCTTCTTGTTCCCTTATAATCTGTCTTCCAAATCCATCATTCCAATGAATCTCTCCAAGTAATCAATGATTTCTTTTTTTCCCCCTTTTTCTTTTATTATGGATCTCACCACCACCATTAACTGTAAACATCATACAAAGAAGAAAGAAGTATGTGGACAATGGGGGTTAGGGAGATTAAAGAGACTTTTTACTGGGCACACAGATATTAAGTAAAAGAGGAGAATTTGAGCTCTAGTGTACTGATTCCAAATACAGTGGGTCATTCCTTGGCACCAAGATATAGCTGATATAAATGCAACTTTAGACTTCCAATTGAGGAAGAAATTAGTTCCACATTAACTCTCAAAAATTATTTTAATGTTTTCCTTTATCAAAGCAATTTAAAACTATACATGTACAAAAGCCAGGAATTATCTCAATTCTGTGATTATTTAATTCCATGACAATTTTTCTGTGCCTTCCTTTCCAAATTTGTAAAATGTTGATAATAAAACTCATATGGTCTACCTCATGGCATAAGTTTTTAGATTAATTGAGATCATATATGCTTAGTTTATTTGATGGATCCAGAGTCACATCCCAAGAAATATTACCTTTAAAAAAAAGTATTGTTTTTAACTTTATTTTTTTAAAAAAACTTTGAATTATCTATCTTCTGCCTATCCTTCCCAATCATTAAGAAGCCAAGAATTGTTTTATCAATAATGTGCATCATCTCACACAAAACATATTTCCATTAAAGATATACCACAAAAACAAGAATGTAAAAAATATATAAGCTTCCTTCTGCATTCAGATTCCATTAGTTCTTTTTCTGCAGACAAATAGCATTTTCCATTAATAAGTCCTTCAGAATTGTCTTGGGTCATTGTTTTGATGAGAAGAGCTAAGTCATCCACAATTAATTATTGTATAACATTGTTCTTAATGTGTACAATGCTGTCTTGGTTCTATTCACTTCACTTTGAGTCAGTAAATGTAAGTCTTCCCAGGTTTTTCTGAAACTGCTCTGCTTGGTATTTCTTAGAAAATAATAATACTTTATTACAATCACATACTACAACTTATACAAGCATTTCCCAATTAATGAATATCCTCTCAAACAATATGTTGTATGTTTGATCTTTGTACTAGTCCAGCATTCTATTTCTTAGCAACTACCAAATTGTTTTGATGATTACCACTTTATAATACATTTTGAAATGGACTACTAGGTCATTTCTCTTCACTTACCTTGACATTGTTGAACTTTTGTTTCTTCCAGATGAATTTTATGATGATTTCTTTCTAGCTCAATAAAATAAATATTTGATAATTTGATTATTGTGGCACTGAATAAGTCTATTAATTTAGGTATAATTGTTATTTTTATTATATTGGCTCAGCCTCCTCTTGAGCAATTCATATTTCTTCAATTGCTTAAGTTTCTTTTTGTGTGCAAGAAGAGAGTTTTGTAATTGTATTCATACAATTCCTGAGTTTGTCTTGGCGGATAGAGCTGAAAGTATTTTTTAATTTCTATAGTAATTTTATATGGAATTTCACTTTTATCTTTTTCCTGGATGTGTTTGGCAGCATGCAGAAAAGTTGAAGATTTATGTGGGTTTGTTTTATATCTTGCAAATTTACAAAAGCTTTGAATAATTTCAAATGGGTTTTTAGTTGATTCTGTTGGCTTCTCTAAGTAGACCATCATATCATCTGCAAATAGGGATAATTTTGCTTCATTATTGTCTATTCTAATTCCTTCAATAGCTTTTTCTTGTTGTTATATTGCTATAGCCAGCATTTCTAGTATTCTATTAAATAATAGTGATAATGTTCATCCTTGTTTTACCCCTGATCTTTTGTGAAAAGGCTCTGGCTTATCCATATGATAGATAATGCTTACTAATTGTCTAAAATATATAATACTTATCAATGAGAGTTCTGTTTATGTCCAGGCTTTCTAATGATCTTAATGTAATGTATGTTGTACTTTGTTTAAAAAAATGTTTTCTGCATCTATTGAAATAATCATATGATCTTGGTTTGGAACTTAACACTTTTTAAAAATGATTGTATTAAAATGCCTTGCATATAATTGAGAGAAAATGAAATAACATTTTGAAAATAAATATTCTCAAAAATTGAGAAAGAAAGCATATAGGTATTTCTGAAGAATGCCAATCAACTCTTATAGGTTAATACAGAAGGAGATGAGCTATATTAAAATGAAGATCTTGGAGTACATGTCTTAGATCACCTACATCTTGGTCAAAGAAACATCAATTTTCATATCATCTGCTTGACAAAAGGCAATATCCATATTTTCCCAGACTTGTCTGAGCAAACACAATGAGAAGGAATACACTCATTAGTCCAGATTTACAATTCCTTTTACTGTCTTTTTAGATCTTGGTCTTGGTAGTCATTAAAAAAGATTTCTCACACTTGTTGGCTTTAAAACAAGGAAGCAGAAAAAGGAAAAAATCTAGGGTTTTATTCAATTAATTAGTTATTAAACATAAAAAGGAAATATTCATTTCTAAGAGTTTAGATGTAAAAGTGACTTTTGTAATATCACAAAAAAAGTATCTAAAATCAAAAGCAAGCATTATATGCAATGAGGATATGATAAAAGCTCTACCATAAACATGGGAATTAATCAAAATTATTTGTTCTTCCTTCTAATGTTTTATATAATTGCAGAAATTCTAGCAATAGTGCTATGATAAGAAAAAGAAATTTATAAAGTTAAGTGGAGATAGATTGCCCTCATTTACTAAGGTATGATTATATAAAGAAAATATTCAAGTAAAGAGAGCATGACTGAATACATCAGAAAATTATAGCTTATAAAATAAACCTTCAAAAATCAATAGCATTTCTATTTTTAAAAAAAAGGAAAAATGGAGGGTAAGGAAAAGAAATACCCATTTATGTAGCTTGCAATATTCCAAGAACAGTGCTAAGTACTTTACAAATATTACAGTAATTCTGTGGGGAAACTATTATTATTGTTCCTATTTTACAATTAAAGAAACTGAAGCAGGCAGAGATTAAGTGACTTGCCCAGGAGATCAGATTTGAATTTGGGTTTTCCTAACTGTAAGCCTACTGCTCTATTCTCTGCATCATAAAACTTCATGGAGGAAAAAAATCCAAAGATGCCTTTCAAATTAGTTATACATAATACATAAAATTTTGAGGGGTTATTCTATCAAAGCACATGAAATGTTTGCATAGATTCAACTTCAAAGTGCCCCTCAAAGAAATAAAGGATCATTTAAGTACATGGAGGAATATTTAATAGTGATGGCTGGGCCATGCTAATATAATAACAATGCCAAAGTTTATTTATAGATTTAATGTTATACCAAACTAACTACCAAAAAGAAACCCTGTAGAGCTTGATAAAACAATAACAAAATTTGTTTGGAGAAACAAGAGATTATTAAGGGAAATTATGCCAAAAAAATAAAAAGAAAAATTTGGGATGAGGAGTGGTAAACATTTCCAGACCTTAAACTATATCACAAAGCAGCAACCATCAAAATGATTTGGTACTGTTTTTTAAAAAAAATGAGAAATGGATCAATAGAGCATAATAGACAATTAAATAACCAAAAACAATAGAACTCAATAACCTGAGATTTGATAAATCTACCACCTAAACTTGTGAAGGCCAGACTAGCTCCCTGGAGACCTCATGATCAGCCAGAGTCAGGATAAATTAAAGTCCTTGGTCTTTAGGGGGAGAAGTGAAGGAGGCAGGCAAGCTGCCACAGGGCTCACCAACAACTTCTCTCCTCCTCGTCCTGCCACAAAGTGAAGTCTCACCTCTCTCACCCCACCCTCTAATCCTTGCCACAATTATCTTAACATCAAACATTCAGCCAGCACCAATGGTGAGAAGGGCCATTTTTCCACATATGCTAATAGAACCACTACCTCATATTGAATAGGTATTTAGCCTTAAGTGCTTGGTTGTCTGGTTCAAGCACACCTTTTAAGAGTTTCAGCCCTTTACATCTCCAGCTTTCTTTTGTTTTAGAACACAGGTGGTCACGCCCTCCCTGACTTCTCAAGAAGAGAGATGAAAACTACCAAAGGGAAGTGGGGAGTCAGGCCAGATATTGTTAGCAGGTTTCTGGGCTGAAGGGTCTTATTAGAAGCAGGTATGCACAATCCCATCAGCATGGGATGCATTACACAAGCACGTAACAATAAAGCACAGGCAAGCAGTGATGACTCTCCCCACAGCCAGTGCAGGCTCAATGTGGTGTAACAAACATGAATTGTACATACTACTAGTGATATAACAAACAATATGAATCAACATGGTGTTGTAAAAGATTTCCAGAAGTCCTAGAAGGAGGGTATGTAAATAACAATCACACACATGCCTTCTTCAGCAGCCAAGATATAATACAAAACCAATCTATTGTCCATTGCTTCACATGTCAGGGAATCCAATGATCCCTGCAAGTTTTTGAAGTCCTGCAATAGTCTTTTTATGTATTAGGGAATCCAGTGATTCCTGCAGATTTTGAAGTCTTGCAGCAGTTTTATCATTTCTCAGAAAAATCCAATGATTTACATACACTTATATTCCTTGTGTTTAACACTTTCAAACTCTGCATGCCAGGGACTCCAACTACTTCTCTTCCTTTAATAGGAAGCAGTATTAAGAAGCATTTTTGTATCTGATAAAGGCCTCATTTCTAACATATTTAGAGAATTGACTCAAATTTATAAGAATACAAGCCATTCTCCAATTAATAAATATTCAAAAATATGAATAGACAATTTTTATGAAGAAATTAAAACCATTTTTGACATATGAAAAAATGTTCTGAATCACTATTAAATTAAGATAACTCTAAGGCACCACTACATATCCCTTAGATTGCCTAAGTTGTCAGGAAAAAAATAATGAATACTAGAAGGGATGTTTGAAAGCTGGGACAGTAATACTTTGCTGGTGGTGTTGTGAAGTGATCCAACCATTCTGGAGGGCAATTTGAAACTATACCAAAGGGCTATCAACTTGTGCATACCCTTCTATCCAGCAGTGTCTCTACTGGGTCTATATCCCAAAAAGATGATAAAAAAGGGGAAGGATCCACAAGTGCAAAAATATTTGTGGCTGCCCTTTTTGTAGTGGCAAGAAAATGGAAACCGAGAGGATGTCCTGTCCATCAGTTAGAATGTGGATGAATAAGTGATGGCATATGAATGTTTTGAAATATTATTTTTCTGTAAGAAATTATCAGCAGGGTCATTTCAGAAAGGCCTGGAGAGATTTACATGAACTGATGCTAAGTGAAATGACCAGAACCAGGAGATCATTGTACATGGGAATAGCAAAATTATATGATAATGAATTATGATGGATGTGGTTCCCTTAAACAATGAGGTTCAGGCCAGTTCCAATGTCTTGTGATGAAGAAAACCACCTGACCCAGAGAGAGGATTGTAGGGACTGAGTTTGGAGCACAACATACTATTTTCACTTTAGTTTGTTGTTTGCTTGCATTTTGCTTTTTCCCATTTTTTTTATCTGACTTATCTTGTGCAGCATGATGATTGTGGAAACATATATAGAAAAATTGTACATGGTTAACATATATTGGATTATATGCTGTCTGGGGGAGGGAGTGGTAGAAAGGGGGAAAATTTGGAACACAAGGTTTTACAAGGATGGATGTTGAAAATTATC
Source organism: Sminthopsis crassicaudata (assembly GCF_048593235.1). NCBI lineage: Eukaryota > Metazoa > Chordata > Mammalia > Dasyuromorphia > Dasyuridae > Sminthopsis > Sminthopsis crassicaudata. Next base: position 414,685,746 of record NC_133618.1, on the reverse strand, counting down.
CATGCATATGTTTTGAAAATAAAAAAAAACTTCAACAAAAGTAACTTGCTATAATTTGTGGTACTCTGAGAGGAGGAAAAGTAATGCTAAAATTTTATGACTAAAAAAAATAACTGATATAAAATATTTTTAAAATAATGTAACATACCTTTCTAAGAAATATTTTCATTCCAATCCTTTTTCTACTACTTTACCCTTCTAAAATGTTGTAGAATCTGATTTTGTGCTGGCATGATCTTTTTTTGTTATTTTATTGCCCTTATACCATTTGGGGAACATAAGCTTTGTTCTCACTTCTAATTATCTGAGCTGTTAGGGTGATTAATGCTCCCTCTCTTAATATCACTTCTCCCTCTCTATCATCATCTGTTTTTATTTTTTTTACTTTTATTACTTATTTTAAGGCTTTTCTTTTATATAAACAGAGGTGTTAATACTTGAAGAAGTTAGTGAGGTACCTAGAGAGTACTTAATAACCTGAAATCAGGGAATAATAACTCTGTTTTTGCCTCTTTCATAATGATTGATCTCTTTTGTTGCCACAAAATTCTTCCTTTGGACTTATGTTCCTGTGTTTAACACTTTTTAAACTCTGCATGCCAGGGACCCCAACCATTTCTCTCCCTTTAGTGGGAAGTAGTATCAAGAAGCATGACCTTGACATGGAAACTTGTTCTTCTGGTTCCAAACTTCACCAATCAATGGTCAAAACCTCTTTCTCCATCTACTTTCAATTGATTAGTACTTCTGTGGAATTCATTTTGAAGAAGAATCAATGCTAACCATGCTTACTTTAATCCTGATTATTCCTATAGCTCTCTAAATTGCTTCTCCACTTTGCCTCTATGGGATTTTCATTATGACACCCTTTACTTTTGATTAGTGAATTTCTCTATATGGTCCTCTATTAAAGAGGGCTTCTTAAACTTTTTTCCACTCATGACCCTTTTTCTCTTAAGAAATTTTTATGTGACCCTGGATATATAGCTATATAAAATAGGTATATAAATCAGACATGTACTAATAATAAATCATAATTTCACGATTCTCACATTCAGCTATGGGACGCTATATAGGGGCAAAAAGCTATAGTTGAACTCTATTTGAAGAATTACCCCCACTAGCCATTCTCGCTTCAAACCCAGACCCACCTATGACTCCCGGAAATTTACACCTCTGTCTCTGTTCCAGTAATCTTCTCATGCTGACAATCCCACTACTGTTACAGTCTTTTCCAACTGGTAAGTTTTTCTATAGGAATCTCCTTTTGAACAAGTAATCATGTTAGTCTGCTACTTCAAGTTTGGGTCAGCACATAACTCCCTGGGCAATCTCTTCATATTCCAGGAATCTTTTGATGATGGCAAAGCCTCTATCACTATATCATACAATTCCAATTAATTTGTTTGTTTCCAGGAATCTACATTTGAGAAAGTATCCATTTTAGTCATGCTTATTCCAAATCTGACCCAGTCTGTGATTCTCTGAATTACTTATCTATTTTGCCCCTATTGGACTTTTTAGAGTAGCAGTGCCTATCCCTTGCCTTTTAGCCTCTTATTCTAATTGATGATTTCTTTTCCAGGAACTTGGTCTAGAGAAAGTATTCATGCCAGTGATATTCAAACCTGGATGAGCTCATGACTACCAGACTATCTTTTCATATTTTTGTTATTATTTTATTTTTGTTTCTAATCAATATAATGTTTTGATAATTAATTAATTTCCTACAAACAAATTTAAATATATTCTATTCTGATTTACTTTTTTAGCATCTGAATTTTTTTTTTATCTTCTGCCCTCTCCTTGTCTACAAAATCTATTTTGTTTTGTTTTTATTTTTTTAATTTTGTCTAAAGTTTGATCTTGTTGCTGTTTGGAAAGTTAAATCTAAGAATTCTTTCTGTTAATGTTTCATGAATTTTCTTAATTTATGTTTTGCCATATATTTTAAATATTCTGGAAAATTTCCCTACATGTTTTCCTGAAATATGGTATTAAAGACCAACCAACACTATGGATTAGAAGGAAACAGTAGTGACACATTTCCTTCAACAACTGTACAAAGTTCTCAAGAGAACTCCCAATTAAGAAGTAACCAGAAACCAAGGAGAAACAATAGTCATTCATCTTTTTTAGCGTAAGATTAAAAATTTGACATATGGGGAAATGACCAGGGCAAGAACTATAGGACAGTAGTGGCTCAGAATCAAGGAAAAAGAATACAGAAGCAAAATAGGGAGTTTTACACTTTAGATTCTGCCCTGTTTTCAGAGGCAAAAACTCTGTCAATATTACTTAGGAGGCAGTTCAGATTGATCTCATACCAAGGGGAAAGAACAAGGCCTCTAAATTGTAACTCAATCCCTAGACGAAGGACCTATGACTCCTGCTATTGGTAAAGAAAGGCTTCTTGTTCTGATAATCAGAATTGGGAGAGGGAAATCCAACACATAATTACTAGTCTCAAGGTGCTTTTTCTCTAACCAGGAATGAGGAATCCCAAAGTCAGAAGTGTGGCTACAAGAAAGCTATTGCTCTTTCTAAGCTAAATGAAGAGATCAAAGGGATCTGATCAAAGACTCAGAAAAAAAGAGGGTCTCATCACCATACTGATCCTAGCAATAAGACTATAGATAAAACAGGCCAGAATCATATGAGATGATGATAATTAGTCCCCAAAGAACTAAGAATATAACTTAAATGCAAAATCCCAAAATGGACAGTAAGGTTAGGAAAATGAGTAACAACAACAAAAGAAAAAGTGATAAGATGATGGTAGAGATGCCCATGGCCTAAACCCAAATAAAGAGAATAACTCAAAAATATCTACAAGCAAAGCCTCTAAGGAAAGCACAGCTTGAACACAAGATTTAGAATTCCTAGGACAAATGATATGTTTTTTTAAAGAGTCAAAAATATATAATTAATGAAATAATAGTGCTAAAGTTTAAAAATGTAAATGAGATGGAAACTATGGAGAAGAGTCTTGGACAGAAAATGAATCATTTACCATAAGAGATATAAACCCTCAACCACGTAATAGGCTCCTTAAAAATGAACCTAACATAAACTAGTAATTATAAGATGCAATAAAAAAAAAAAAACACTAAAACAAAGTTAAAAATTGAAAACAGAAGAAAATTCAAGGTATCTCATATTAATGTCAATTGATTTCAAGTAAAGATATTTTAAGAAACTTTGGATTACCTCAATCTATCACCATTAAAATAATATCCAGATAATATGGTTTAAGAAATAGTGAAGAAAAAACCTGCCAAAATAGATTATAAAAAGAGGACAAGAATTTTTAAAAATGAAGGATTCTATTGATTACCTTTTTTTAAGAAACTCAGAATGAAATTTTTAGGAAGTTTATAGACATAGAAAAAAAAACTAATGCAAGCAGACAGAAAGAATTCAGATACTGAGGAAATACAGTCAGGATAACATAAGATTTAGCAGCTCACACTATCAAAAGGATAAAGCATGTAAAGCAATATTACAAAAGGCATAAATTATAGGCTTACTATAAAGAGTCACTTAGCAAAACAGTCTAATTCTGAAGAGCTAATAATGGACAATTAATGAAATAAAAGATTTGCAAACATTCCTACTGAGAATGCCAGAGCTGGATAGAAACAATGAAATGCAAACATGGGAATCAATAGAAACACTCAAATACAAAAAATAAATACAAGAAAGCAATCAGAAATGATTATAAAAGGGTGACATTTTTGTACTCTATTAGGTAGTGAGAAAAATTCAAGATTCCCTGAAGAATCTTAGGGTCATCAGGAGCCATACAGGCATTCAAGAATGTACAGGAATGCTTTTTTAATATATTTTTATGATTTGGGGAGAAAAAAGCCGAAAATGGTGGGAAAGCATATCAAAGTAAAAAGAGAGAAAGACAAAAAAACATAATAAGAAAGCACAAACAGATGTCTGTAGAAATGTAGAATGTGTGGGGCAGGTGTCACTTGAATTTTTCATCTGAGCTAGTCAAAGAATGGTAGAACATATTCATAGTTTGCTGCAGCAATGAATACAACAAGGGAACAGAAAGAAGGGAAAACAGGAAATAAGAGGGAAAGTAGATTCTGTAAGGGACAGGTTATAAACAAAACGATTTCTAAGCTGTGAAGAAAGCATTGTAAAGATAGATATTTTTTGTTTGTTTTTAAAAAGCAAGGATAAGAATTTGGGATAGAAAAAGAGAATGGAGTACAAAAAATGAAAATAATAAGAGACCAACACACAATTGATTTTCATAATTGTGAATGTGAATGTAAGGAATGCTCATAAACTCCAAAGAGCAAAACAGAATGAATTGGAAAACAAAATTTATCAGTATGTTGTTTTCAAGAAACATATTTGAAACATAAAGATTCATGGAGGATTAGAATAATGTGTTAAAGCAAAAACTATTATATCTTAGCTATAATAAAAAAGGCAAGTGTAGCAGTTTTGATCTTTAAAAAAGACAAAAGCACGACTAGATTTAATAGTGATAATTAAATAAGCTATATTTTGCTGACAGGTATAGTAGACAAGGAAGTAATTTTAATACTTCATATATATTATTAAAAGGCATATCATGTAAATATTGAATTATAAGGAGAAACAAATAGCAAGCAATAATAGTAAGAAGTTTTCACGTATCCCTCTCTAAGTTAAAATTAATCAATCAAACACAAATAAATCAAAAACAAACAAGAAAAAATGTATTAATCTATTTTAAGAATAAATTCTTTGAAAAAAATAAATATTATAGGCATCTGGCAATTATTAAATGGGAATAGAACAGTATATGCTTTATGCTATTGTAAACTGCATATTTTAAGGGTAAAATAATTTTGTTTTGTTTTATCTACAGATAGCATCAGACTGCATATTCACCATTCTTTGTTAAATCATTTTTGAGCAACAGTAGTATCAAGCAACATTTAAATGCTTTGAAAGCCATCTTAACATATATTCACAATCATAATTGCTTTGTAAATAATAGTTTGAATTCATGATTTGCTTTTCTCTTTAAATTTTATTTTATTCTAAACTTAAGAAATGAAACAACCATTTCCATAATATAGTAGAATTTTAAAAGATGATTGCACATAAAACCATGTCTATTATGTACAACTTGCTATTCCTATTAAATATATAATAAAGTTACCATATAACTTCATTTTTTTCCTTTCTTCCCCCTACCTAGACATGGCTATTATATACATAGACATATACATATATATACACACATATATATGTAAAAAAAATTCTATCAATACTTGAATTTTGGGAAGCTGGCCAAGTAGGTTAGGAAATTTCAAGCTCTTCAAATTTCCCCCACAAACAGAACAAACTTGTGCCTCAGAGCAAATATGGAATGGCGAAAAATCAGAACGGGGCAGAACAAGAGTTCTCCTTTTACAACCCAAGAAGATCTGAATAAAAATCCCAGGACAGGGATTAATCAGTGGTAAATACAAACATCTCTAGACTAGCTACACACACACACACACACACACACACACACACACACACACACACACACAACCACAAAATGGGGAATTCTGGGGCTAACTGGGTTTTCAATAAAAACAAAAAAGATTTTGAAAAAGAAGGTATCCAAGTAGAAAAGGAGATAGAGTCTTAAAGATGAAAATAATTCTTTGAAAATTAGAATTGGGCAGGGGGAATCCATTAAAGCTATAAGAGACCAAGAAATAACAAACAGAATATAAAAAATGGAAAAATAGAACAGACTGTGAAACAACTTATAAAAAAATAAAATTCAGATCTGGAAAATAAAGAAAAGAAAAAACAAGAATAATTGGACTACCTGAAAGCTGTGACCAAAAATAAGAACCTTGACACAATAATGCAAGAGATAATCTGAAAATTGTACTGGAGTGATAAAAAAAAAAAAAAAAGAAAAGAAAAGTAGAAATAGAAAAAAATCCACTAATTATCATTTCTAAGAAATGCTTTGTGGAAAAAAACAAACATTACTGTCAAATTTCTTAAACCCCAGATTAAACAGAAAAAATTTGCAAGAAACAAGAGAAAAAAATCATTCAAATATTCTGGAGCTGCAATTACAATTACACAGGACTTAGCAGCAGCCACAATAAAAGATGGTAGATCTTGGAATCTCATCTACTGGAAATCAAAAGAACTGCGCCTGCAGGCAAAAATATCATATCCAGAAAAATTATCCATAATATTGAATTTTTAAAAATGAACATTTATTGAACTTGTAGATTTTCAGGATTTTATTTTAATGAAACCTAAACTCAATAGAAAATTTCACATATAAGAGAAAATATCAAATATGAATTTCAAGGAAGTTAACATGGACAAATTCTGAATGTTTCTTTACATGGAAATGTATGCCATAAGTTTGAGATTGACTTCAATAATTGGATAGCCCAAAAGAAAGATTTATATGAATGAAGTGCAGAGGAAGAATAGACATAGAGCATTAGAAGGGAAAGAGGATGACTCATTGTTCTAAAAGCTTACTTAATATGGGTTAAATAGGCAACACCACACATAGACCATAAAAAGTAGACCACCTTCCAAAATCTATAAAAAAAAATTAAGGGGGAGATGGGCAGAGGGAAAAGTAAAGGGGAGGGGAGGAAAATAAAAGAGAGATTCATGGGTGAGGGAAAGTTAAGTAATAGCAAAAGAAATTAAAATAGAAAAGTTAGCAGGGATAGGAAAGAAGAGATATACACAAACACTATAACAAGTATCAGAAGTCAAATTTATTAGGAAAAAAAAGTATGGCTAGTAATCATGAATCTTAGACAAAGTCAAACTTAAAGATTCAATCAAGAAAGAAATCTACATTAAATGTCAGTCATGCTAATATTGTTTTAGATGCATGTTTGCATATGGATAAATGTCTGAGTATATATAGATATGTATGCATGTTGCTCTATGTATGTGTGTACATAGATTTATGTACATGTCTGTGAGTCTGCAGATAGGTGTGAATTTGTGTCTATATATGTGTGTGTATGTAGATGTGTGTAAATGTAGATGTATGTATGTATAGGGATAGGTTTGTACATGTGTGTATGTATATATTTATTAAATATATCTGGGCTTAGCTAAAGCCTGCTTGGGAGAGGTAGGAGGGAGAAAAGGGAGAAAACATAAAATAAAAAAAAAAATGTGTGCAGCAGGAAACAAAAAAAACAAGGAAACCAACAAGAAAACCTATAAGGAAACAAGAAAAAATGCACATTCATGAATAAAATTTCTTCTACTATTATATATATTCTTTCTTGAACTAGAAATTTATTGTTATATATTTTGAGTCCTCCTTGGTGTTCTGCTGAGCACACATCAATGTTCTGTTCTCTTCTGTTTTGTTTTCCTTTTCTGTCTTTCTTTTTTCTTTTCTGTTTTTTTGTTTAATAAGCAGAATTAAAAAAAAAAAAGCTTGTATTTATCAGTTCTTTCTCTGGATGTAGAAAGCATCTTCCTTCATAAGTCCCATGAAGTTAGTTTAAGTATTTATAATATTCAAAATTATTTAGTTACTGAAAATTATTCTTAAAACAATATTGTTTGTACTGTTTACAACATTCTCTTGCTTCTGCTCATTTTAATTTTCATTATTCTATGCAAGTCCCTATTTTTCTAAGGTCATTGAACTCATCATTTCTTACACAATATCAACATTCTATCAATGTTATATACTAAAACTTATTCAGCCATTGCCCAGTTGACATGCATCCCCACCATTTCTACTTCTTTGACACCACACCCATAATTATTTTAGAATATATTGGTTCTTTTCCTTTTCCCCTAAACAGTCTTTGAATACAGACCTGGAATACAAGCAGTTTTATAACTCTTTAGGCATAAATCCAGACTGCCCTCCAAAAAAAGGTTGGATCAGATCACAGTTACATCAACAGTGAATTAGAATTCCAATTTTTCCACCTCTCCTCCAACATCTATCACTTTACTCTTCAATCATCTTAGCCAATCTGATAAGATATTTCAAGGTTATTTAAATGTACACTTCTCTAATCAATGATGATGTAGAATATTTTTATTTGATTATAAATTATTTTAATTTCTTCAATGGAAAACTCCCTGTTCATATCTTTTGATTGTTATCAATTGGAGAATTACTTGTCTTCTTAATGATTTTACAAAATTTATATATTTGAGGTATGAGACATTTATATGAGAAACTATCTAAACATTTGTACAACTTCTTAAATTAATGTAATTGAAATTATTTTATACCTCACAATGGTCTCTAGCACTTGTTTTTAATAAATTATTCAACTATCCACAAGTCTGATAAGTAATACGTTTCACGTTCCTCTAATTTTCTTGTACTAATCTATGGGATTAATCCACAGGATCAGTTTAAGATTCAAAGAAAGTCAAAGAGCTAGAGAAGAATGGACTTCAGAAAAGTGGGACCAACAGAACTAAAAAATACAGCAAATGACTAGAAATTTTTGTATTATATAATTGGTCAGCTTTATTCATAAAAAGCCATAAGTTTTTTCTAATCCTATTGGCCAAATAAAGCAGAAAACAGAATTGAAGGACTTCGTATAACAGGGATAAACTTGTCTTGAAGCTACCTAGCATAGTAGAGAGAGAATTTATAAAAGCAAAATGACTGATATACAGCAAAATTAAGAAGGAAAAAATGAGAATTCATAGTATATTTAAATCAAAATAAATCAAAATCCTAGTCCACTGAGGAATTAAAAAATTATCCAACAAATTCCCCAAGACACTTATAAATGTCAATGAACCACCATAAGAACTCCTAAAATGCTTAAGAAGAGCAAATAATTAAGAGAAAATATTAAAGACTGAGAATAGAAATTGAAATTCTTAAAGAAAAAAAATCAAATTCTGACAAAATAATAGATAATTTTAAACAAAAAAGGGGAATGGGGAGGGCTTTCCAAGGGAGTGATTCAAAGCAAACTAAGAGTGACATCATTGGAACACAAAGATATAAAAGAAAGATGAAATTATAAGATAAGATTAGAAGAACATGAGACTTATAAAATAAAAATTCTGAATTTGACAATAACAGAAAAAAGAATATCTAAGGGACATACATTTCTCCAGATAAAATATGATAAATAAAAACAACTTCAATGTCATTCTTCATTATTTACAATCTAATTACATTTTTTTAATTTGCTGGTTTTCTGTATTTTAGCTGTATGTCTAAGTAGTTGATCAATTATTTCCCTTTTCTGGTAAACAAAATGTTAAAAAATACATTTTTCCCTTAAAAAATGTTATGGCTGTATTCTTTAAATTTTGGTCTGCCAACGAATTGTCATTCTATTATTTGTTCTTTAACCCAACTATCATTTAAGATTAAAATATTTAGTCTCCAGTTTATTTCAACAACCCTTTTTGTATTTTAATTTTTATTGCACTCTGGTCAGTATATACTGTGTTTGTTATTGATAGTGTTTAATAAAGGATATGTTATATAGTAGGCACTTAATACATCTTCACTGATTGATTAGTAGTATACCCATTATGCTCCCAGTGATTAACTTTAAGAAATGATCCTTTGTATTGTAACTTTTAAAAACCTGAGGTCACTGGGTCTAAGCTGTAGGTAGGTTTGTTTTGTCAGAGGGAGGAAGAAGTGGGTGGTACAAATGTAAGTATCAAAATGAAAGGAATGGTGAGTTGAATTTAATTTTTTTTAATTTAACAATTACTTTTTGGTGTGTTTTTTGGTTGTCTTGCTGTATTTATTGCTTTTGCTGTATAGGGTAGAGAAAAGCACTTTTTCTGTTTATATGAAAGGCACATAGATGCCAGGCCTAGAGTCAGAAAGATTCAACAATTGAACAAAAACACATATATCCTAGGTTATCCTAGGTTACTTCTCATTCTTCTATTATTACGGGGATTCTTCCTGATTTATTCATCCTCAAATTTACCTCCAATCCAACCACTTCTCAGTTCTGTCTAAGGCTATCCACTCTGCACTGGATTCATCAAGTCCCAATCTGATATTACTACTGTCTACTGCCTTCAATCCTATTCCTGTTCTACTGATTGAAGCTAGAGAAAATCATGAAACTTAATATGATTCACTGCAAAATCACTTACATAATCTCACAAAGGGTCTTACTGCAGCGAGGCAATCTGTTACATTTTCCAAATTGGTTCACTTTTCCATTCACCATACAAAATATCCCACATCTTTTCATCTGTCTTCAACCATCAAATGGGAACTGCCTCTGACATTTCCATATCTTAGCTGGAGTTGCTTCAAACTTCACTAAAACAATTTTGAACTTTTGTTGAGAGCATACTCTTCTCCTGTTTTCTACATCTCATATCACTTAGATGTTTTTCTCCTTTAACCTCCTTCACTCAACTTGCACAAAGAGGTAGCTCATCTCCCTACTAAGTCAAACCTCCTCTATATGCACTTTTAATCCCATTCTATCTTATATTTTTGTAGCAGATTGACTCCTCTATTGTCCAGACATTTCACAAATCTTCAGTATATTCTTATCAGCTGCTTCTTTGATGCCTACAAATGCAGCCACATCTCTCCTATTATTAAAAAAAATGAAAACAAAATAAAAAATTAAGACAGACAAAGCTAAACTCTCACTTAAACTGACTATTCTTACTAATTATTGTTCTTTATTTTATATAGGTGGTTCTGCAATGCTAATTCACCATTTTAAATAGTTAGTAATGCACTTTACATTAATATCAAAGCATACTACAGACATTCATTCATATGTGGTATACCATCATTTAACTGACATTTTTATCTCAAATATAAATGACATAGTTATTTGATTCAATTCTACAAAAGCTATTAGATGTCTATTACTTACAAGTCTGGGAAAATACAGATTAAAAAAATGGAAACAGCCCTTAATCTTTAAAAAAAAAAAGTATAATAAACGGATAACATATATATAATACTATATATTTTTTTTAATTTTCAAAGACAATTTGAAACAAAAATAAGGAAATACTTCTACCTAAAAGACTCAGAGAAGACTTCATGTAAGAGGTGGCATATAAGTCACATTTTTAGTGGAGAAGAGGGATGTTAACAGGCAAAGACTGGCAGAAGAATTTTAGTCATGAGAATAAACAATATGGACAAAGGCAGGAAAACAACATAGTGTAATAGAAGCTTAGGTTATCAGCTTTAGATTTTCTGGGAAAGGGAATAGAGCCAAATAAAACTGCAATTATAAATTGGAGTCAAGTTGGTAGAGGGCTTTCAATGCAATGCTAAGAAAGATTTGTTTTAATTGCTAGCTAATAACAACTTGGCATAATAGTTTATGGTTCAAATCCTTACTCTGATAATATTCTTTGGAACACTTGGCTAATCATTTGACTTCCCTGTGCCTCAATTTCTTCATTTCTAAAATGAGGTGGCTAGGCCATAAGACTTCTGAAGGTCATTCGAAGATCCTATTAATTGCTAAGGATTTTTGATTAAGAGAGTCACATGATGGAATTACCTAGGCACCATAGTGAGGCTAGATTGTGGAAAGGAAACACAGGTGGAAAGCTAGGAAGCTACTGCAATCATTCAAGCTAACCTTACATTCAGCTATAGCTTTTTAGTTTATGAAATGATTTCCTTTCAGTCTTGTATGGACATGGACATTCATCTCCTAGATCGATTATTCAAGTGCTGTTATCCTTATTTACAGATTAAAAAAACACTGAGGTTAGAAAGATAAGATGATTTGACTTTAGAGGCTTAATTAATAGATGCTAGAGCTGGGATTGAAATTGTCACTTCTAAATCTAAATATAATCTTCCCTATCCTGTACCACACTGCTTCTGCCATGCTTATATTTTTGGTAATAATATAAAAATATTCCAAGCAATATCTCCATAATGATACTTTCTTCTGAGAAAAGAGAATTCATAAAATGTTAAATAGCTAATTCAAAGATGCCAAAAATGAAGTAATGACATTAGATAAGAGTAAATTGCTATTTAGTACCTGGCAACACCTTCTGAACATTTGAACAAGCATATTAGGTAAGATACAAAACAGAAGAAAAAAAAAAACCTCAATTCAAACTTTCTATAGAAATGACATTTGAAGTCTATTATCTATGTAATTGGCCTATATATGCATAAAACCAATTTTTTCTTTTTTTTTGAGGAGGGGATGAAGGAGAAAGATCAATTAATCAAATCCTTTCCTTGGCATCATATAGGACATAAAAAGAATTCTTTGTTATATTCATAGATATAGAGCTGAAAGTAACCTTAGAGAACACCTGTAAAATGATGAGGTAGAACCAAGACAGTTCTTAAAAATCCCTTGCACCTTTAAATTGATGGTCTTATGATTTTATTTAACATCTCCATTTTAAGATGAGATCCTGAGGGTCAAAGTTACTGGACCAGATAGTAAGTAATAGCCTCAGGATTCAAATCCAAGACCTCTTAACTCCCAAAACCGATCCTCTTGTCATTGGCCTAGCTGTCTGTTTGATTGATTTTTCCAGTTGCTTATATGGATGTTATGAACCCAGTCTCTGCTGAAATTATGGCTATGGAGATCATTTACATTTTATTTTATTTATATGGACTGCAGAAAGTGAAAATCTTACAAGTAAGTGCTTTAGGGCATTATGTATCCCTTTTAGAACACACTTAGTCAGCCTCATTTACTGCCAAAAGATTTCAGGTGCTTTGAAAGAGGGGCTTGACAGAAAACGAAAAGCCTGTCTCCTCTCATGTGTGTCTTTTCTGAGCATGCAGGCCACCTCTAGACATCAGAAATACCAGGGTGCATTTTTCTTCCTCAGTTGATATATTGGTTTAAATTGTAGCTGAGAAAGACACACAGGGAAGTGATGGATGGGAGGATTTGACCCACAATAGACAGACAGATCCATTAGCAGATAGCAGGTACTTTGGCAATGCTGGATGGATAAAGAACAGTTTTTTCCTATCCCTTCACACAGACCAAGTATTGGTTTTGTAGTTTCCCTCTCTCTCTCCCCCCCACCCATCTCACAGTACATACAACTGAGTCATACACACTGAAAGAACACTCACTTGGGGAGGATAAGTTATCCAGGTTCAAAACCAGTCACACATTCCTGTCTTTAGGTGAGAATGTTTGATTTTTCAAGCACCAAATCTTTAGCTGACTTCTGGCTGTGCTCCATATTCCTAAAAACATAACTCATACAAAAGCCTTTTCTGTTTTTCATGTTCCATAATTCACTTTTAATTAAATTGTATTTAATTTCAAACAAGGAAACATGCCGAACAATCACAGATGAATAACTTCATCAGTCCTGACTGACAGGAAAATAGTTTTTATTGTTAATCAGCCAAAAATAGACTCAGAGAATAGGATTCTGCATTTTGAGAGTAAACCACTCTGTGTTCTTCTTTTTTTCCAAAGGCATTCACACAGAGAGCATTTTAATTTTCCATGGTATTGCTATGTTGACCTCTGAGACTTTGCAAAGTAAAGTATTTATGATCCTGGGCTTTTTTATGGTATTGTTTCAATATTTTTGTAACATTTGTATTTCTTGCTGATGTTTTTGGCATTAAAAATCACTCAAGCTGTGCTGAAATATAATGATATTCACTGAACCATACCATGGAGGGATAATTCAGTTCAGTAAGGTTATTCTAGTTCATCATGCACACAAAGGATTGAAAGAAAATGTAGAAGATTCTCAATTCTCTACAAGGGCTGCACTCAGTCTTCCCCTCCCTCCCAATACCTTAATGTAGAAAAACCTGCCTTAGCATATAGAAATACCTAGGCTTAAGTCTTCAGAGCAAAACAAAAGAATTATGCAATGATCCAAGGCATAAAAAAGCAGTGCTGTTGTAAAATTCTTCTCCAGAACCCAATTTCTTTTACCTAAGACAAATTTAAACCTCAAAAAAGAGCTGGTAGCAACTCCCAAGTTAAATTCCTCAGTTGGAACCACAAATGCTGATGCCATCTTAATTACCTTTATGGGATTTATCTTGACAGACAGATAGATAGTCAGGGTAATTTCATCGCCACATTTTTAAAATGACTCTAACTATTGGCCATCATCATGGTTGAGTTTGAAGGTTATATTTATACCATCTCCCATTTTTTCTATAATTGCTACAATTAGAATAGACAAATGTAGATGTTCTCCCTAATGTTCTCTCTAAACTTCAGATGTAAATCATAGATGTGCAAAATATTATTTTGACCTTTTCAGTATCTTCAGTTTTGATTGCCTGACCATTCAAGGATAGTGTTGATGATACTACATAAAATTCTATGGGGATAAAGCTGGCTTGCCCTAGCATAAAATATTTAAAAGGTTAGAGTGACACCACACATATATTTTAAGAAGGAAAAAAATGGTCCTTAAGATGTTTTAAACGCCAAACGACGACAATCCTAAAATCTGTTTTTTCCATCTGAATGGGAGCTATCAATAATTCCTAATATTTCTTATAGGCATAAAAAGGCAATGAAAATGAATTTCTAAAACTTCAGCTATATTCTAGATGCACGCACACTTTCAAATTCATATGAGATTTCATATGCTTTAGATTTAGACATGGACAACCTTTGTTTCAAGGCTCATAAAGAATCAAATGAATGTTGTAATCACCAGGATTATTTGGGGTTTGCACATTCTCTCCAACCTCCTAAAAAAGAGCAGACTCTCAATGGAAGATGTATGGAGTGAACATAAAAAGCAACATTGAAACACTGTATCTACTGATGTGGATGGGGACAAAGCCCTAGTGTCTGTTGGAAAAGATTAGATAAAGTTTATGGCATGAAGCCAGAGGATAGGACTAAAGGAAGTCCCTTTCAATTCTATCATCTGTCACTTCATAATAAATAGAAAGTGTCAGTGGGACACTGTCAGAAATCAGACAGGTTTTTTTTTCCTTCTCCCTACTGGGGATTTTGTTAAATGAAAAATATATGGTAGTAAACTGTCTCTGCCTAGAGGAAAGAACCAAATGTCCATTCCCTACAGCCAATTTCAATGTGTCTAAGGTAAAGAAATAAAAGACAAGATCAGAATGAAAGATGGGCTGTGAACACTCTTAAGAATGTAATTGACATGGCAGGAAGTAGACACTGTTGAGAATGTAATTGACATGGCAAGGAGAAAAAGATTATTTAAAGCAAGTTTCAAAATGAGTCTATTTGTTATAATTGGTCTACTTGTTCAGTGTCATACCAATCAAATATCCAAAACATTATTTTATAGAGCTAGAAAAAAATAACCAAATTCATCTAGAACAAAAGGGCAAGAATATAAAGGGAATTAATGGTAAAAAAATGGAAAAAAGGACAATGGCCTAACAGAACCTAAAATTACTTTATAAAGCAGCAGTCATCAAAACCATTTGGTACTGGCTAAGAAATGAACTGGTGGATCAGTGAAATGGATTAGATACACATGAAACAATAATCAATGATTTATTTATATAGTATTTGATAAACCCTAAAACTCTAGTTTCTGGGATAAGAACTCACTATTTGACAAAAATTTCTGGGAAAATTGAAAAATTATATTTCAGGAACTTGGCATAAATCTACCTCTCAAACCCCATATCAAAATAAGGTCAAAATGAGTCCACAATTTGGGTATAAAATATGATGCCATAAGCAAATTAAGAGAGAAAGGAATAGTTTACCTATCAGATCTTTGGAGAAGAAAGGAATTTATGATCAAATGAGAACTAGAGAACATTATGAAATGCAAAATGGACAACTTTGCATTAAATTAAGAAGGTTTTGAACAAAGAAACCCAACAGAAATAAGATTAAAAGGGAAGTACAAAGTTGGGGAAAAAATTTTTAAAGTCACTGTTTCTGATAAAGGCCTCATTTCTAAAATATATAAAGAACTGTGTCAAGTTTATATGAATAAAAGTCATTCCCCAATTAATAAATGGTCAAAGGAAATGAACAGAAAATTTTCAGATTTTGAAATTAAAGCCAACTGAAGTCCTAAGAAAAAGTGCTCTAAATCACTACTGACTATAGAAATGGGAATTAAAGCAATCTTTTGAAAAGAGTTTTAATGATGGTCTTGAGAAGCATTCTGGTATATTAAATAAAGCATTGGGTTTAGAACCAGGAGAACTTGATTCTAGTTGTTTGCCTTTGGCAAATAGTCACTTAGCTTCTTGTAACCCTTAGTAATTCTTTAAGTCAATAAGGTTTAGATGAGTTTTTAAATTAAATAGATGATAGATAGATAGATAGATAGATAGATAGATAGATAGATAAAGATAGTGATAGGGAATTTTTCCTTGTATTTTTATGTTCCTGCATAACAAAAAATTCCAAAAGCAATTCTTCAATTCTCATTTTTAGTTTTAATTTTAATTAGAAAAATTCAGGAATTTTCTATAAAAATTAGTTTTTATGGCTAAATAATTTCAAATGATCTAGGAGCATTTTCAGATTTACATCAGAAAAGGTTTTTGTTTGCTTGGATTTTAGCATTGTTGCTAAATTGTACATTTCCTTCCCGTAGGTATAATTTTTCTTTAAAGTTCCATCAATTCAGATTTATATGTTGTAGATCTATTGTAGAAAGCATTTTAAAAGAAATTTTTAAAACCTGGTTAGGAGATTTTGGAGGATAAAAGAAAAAATCAAACAATCAATAAGCAAGTGACA
Organism: Sminthopsis crassicaudata; assembly: GCF_048593235.1. Classification (NCBI taxonomy): domain Eukaryota; kingdom Metazoa; phylum Chordata; class Mammalia; order Dasyuromorphia; family Dasyuridae; genus Sminthopsis; species Sminthopsis crassicaudata. Next base: position 414,669,046 of record NC_133618.1, on the reverse strand, counting down.
CTTGCATAAAAGAGTGGGTGAACAGCAGATTGAGACAGGGCCAAATATGGACTATCTCATGAATGGCAGTACTCACAGAATATGTCAGTGTGAGAGGGAAAGAAAGGCTCAAGATCAAAAAATGGCTATGAAAATAGAAGAAAGCCTGGTTTACAAAAATCATAATGGCTAAGTCCATGATAAGACAAAAGCCATTTCATTTGCTAAGTAAGTAAATGATTGCTTGAATATATTAATTTGTTTTGAAAAGCATACTTTTATATATAGTTGTTTTCAAAGAACTTTCTCTTAATCATAACATATAGAGGGTCAGGGGCAGAGTTCATGTACCTGGGAAAAATTAATTGGAGATAAGAAGAACTGAAAGGGTAGAATCACAAAGATGTTTGCTATTCTGGGAAAAAAAAATGCATTCCATTTTGGTATCCTGGGCCAAATTGTTATTCATTCCACTCTAGTTAGAGCTCTGGTAGGGAGGAAAAAAAGAGGGGGAGTTAAAAAAGTGTATTAAAATGACATATTTAACTCTTCAGATTTGATGGCTTTAACTTTCTAAATTTCAGTTTGCTGCTCTGTAAAATGCAGCTAAGGATCTATGATTCTATGACTATTTGAAAAAAAAAACTATCACAAAAACTATCATCTTCAACTCTGTCTCATTATTCCTCTCCAACTAACAGCCCATGGCTTAATTGGAAGTGTTAGTAGGGATTCACAAAGAGATTTTTGTAAGGTGCAATGGTCTATGCTTTTAGTATGAAAAGTATAAAATGAAATACATTCGTGGATTTCACTGGAAGAGAGTGACTTTAAACTACATCCACATTTCACTGGGTTGTTTTTCTTTCTTTCTTTCTTTCTTTTTTTTTTGTTTTAATTATTTTCAACCAGAATTGAGTTGTCCTTTTTTATTGGATAATAATAATTATATATATATATATATATATATATATATATATATATATATATATATATATATATATTGTGTGTGTGGAAAGGTGAGACTTACACAGAATATCAGAATTTTTTTTCCAATTCATTGGTAATGCTCATAATAATCCAATAAAATGGGGAAAGGAACTTTACCCCAATTCATGTTTCTTATTATGAGTGTAGGATATACTCTTGGTTTGCTTTCTTCTTTGAGTTTGTATTGAAATTTGATTGGTTATTATTTTAGCTTTTAGTGTTTTCTTCTTTGGGGAAAGAAACAATATAACCTATTGTATCTATTTACTTCAATTTTTTTTTTTTTTATTCCATGTCTTCTCTAGTCAGAATGAAACCTAAAATGGTATTTATTTTGGAAACTAAATGAGACATCATGGAAATTCTTGTTTTGTGGACCTAGTTATTAGGTATAAATGATATCTAATTAAAATAAAACTGAACATTCCTAAGCAAAAGGCACACACTTTTCTGATTTGTGGTGAACTTGACAATAGGACAGTTTAAGTCAAAAACCCCAAAACCTTGTCATTATTTTGAGTTCATATAAGTAGCAATATCTAGATCAGGGGTTCTCAAACTACAGCCTTCGAGCAGAGGACATTTATTCGGCCCTCCTAGGTTATGGCAAATGGGCTGAGGGGCAGAGACAGAGTATGAGCTTTTGTTTTTACTATAGTCCGACCCTCCAACAGTCTGAGGGGCAGTGAACTGGCCCTCTATTTAACAAGTTTGAGGACCACTGATAGATGTTTGTTTTGCAATAATTGTTTCTCCGTTCTGAACTTTCTTTGAAACTAAAACTGAAAGTACAATCACACAAGACTGAATAGCCAATAATAATAAGAACTCATTAAGCATCATTGACTCCCAAATCCAAAGAACTACACTATTTCTATTTTCAGCTTCATTGCTATAGAAATAGTTGTTAAAAACAGGATGACAATTTTTGCTCATGTATTATTTTGTGTATTTATTATCCTAGGTATGTAAAACCTTCTAAGAGTGAAATAGGAAATAAAGTACTTGTGAACTGAAGGATATTCTTTCCAGGACCAGGAGGGGAAAAGTAGAGGAAGGCTACAGTTTTCTGATAAATTAAGAAGCCCCAAACAGTATTTTTAAGTAATTTTGGTAATTATTAAAAAGCAGATCAGTGCCTTGTTTAAGCTATCCAGACATTCCTAAATTTCCTTTATCTTATTTTGCATACTTCCAAGGAGGTGGATCTCTGTGAAAAACAATTCTCTAAAGAGCCCTTGCTGAATTCTACTAACAGCAATCTCTTAAACAGAGAATCTTTACTCCTCCTTTCTCTGGGAAAGGTGATCTTTTTCATATGTTTTAGGATGCTGGCTTAGTCTATTTCCCCAGCATTACACTCACAAAATACCTCCACCAAACAAAAGAAAAAGTGGTGTTCTCTTTTTATGGAGCAATTTTACATGATGCTGACTAAAGTAAAATTCCCAGGGTACCTAAATGACTTTGGCTTTTGCTGGGCAAAATCTATGTCAAGAGCACATTGGCAAACTCTAATAGGACATATGTCCATTCATTTCAAACAAGCTCAGACACTTTTAGGCCTGCTGAAGGAGGACCCATATTGAAAGTTGTGATTATTGTTTTAGTTGGGATTCATAAAGAGACTGAACAGCTGCACACTTTATTAGATTTAATCTAAATACCTGTTCCTTGTATTTTTGTGTTAGGATATATTTATGTTATCAATTCAACTTTATACTATCAGACTGAATACTCCCTACAGCTCTGCTGACTCAAAATAATGACTTGTAGGGAAGCCCTAATGACAGAACAAGGGGCAATTATAGACCCAGCATGAGACTTGGAATAACTGTGTGATGTATTCTATGCAGTTGATTGACCTCATGTTCAAGTTCATTTGTGCTCCACTGTTGTAGATATGGCCTATGCCTCAGGGTATATGGCTTGTTAATTTCAATATAAGAAGCCAGAATAGATTAGATCAGTCAGATTGCTCTGACCAAAAACAAAACAAAACAAAAACTACCCCCATGCATAGAGATAAATGAGATCCAGGTGAATCAATAGTTAAAGAAATCCTTTCTAAGAACCTCTAAAGGACAAGTGGAACTCTAGCACACAAACACAGAGTACTCTTTTATTAGAATTGAAAAGACCTTAGAAGTCATTGAGTTCAACTCCCTTATTTTATGCCAAAAAAAAAAAAAATGTCAAATGACCTGCCTAAGATCACAAAGGCAAGATAGAAGATCTGAAATTTGAACCAAGGTCCTATAAATGCCAAATCCCATGGCCTTTCTACTGTAATATTGTATTTCATATATTCTCAAATCAGTGGTCAACTTATAATTTCTTTATCTTTTTTTGAAAAGGCTTAAAAGTATAGAGACAGAGACAGAGAGACAAAGACAGAAAAACAGAGAGAAAGAAAGGGGGAAGGAGGAGTTTTATGTGAAGCCAATGAATTGTATTGCCTTAAAGCAAAACTATTTGGCAGAATCTTTTGTTTGTGTCACTCTGAAATATCTCTCTGCTGTGTCATAATTCACTGGTAGAAAGAACAACAACAAAAAAAAAATCTTTCATTTTCCTGATAGGATGTTCCTGATACTAAATCCTAACATCTTTGCTTGGAGGTGAGAGTAGTAGAGACAGTTAAAAGGGAGGGGAACGAAAATGGTTGTATGGGTTTTCTATCAATATCAACGTTTATTACAAAATGAACATAAATTCTCTTGTATTGTTGTATGAAAAATTACAGAGGGAGGTCAAGTATGTAACAATATTGCAGACCATCTTGAAAAACAAGAAATAGCTAAGACTTATGCAATTTCTCAGAAACATAGATTTGATTCCAAATTGGTTAAACAGAGTCATTCCAAAATAGTGGTTTCAACAGTGTGGAATTCCAATAATACATTTCAGATCCTTCATTTTGTTTTTTAAAAAATCCACAAGTTCTCAACACAAAATTTGAACTAAATGTTATCTGTGTTATCTATTAAGGATATGTCTCCCATTGTTGACTATGAAGTCTAGGAAATGGTCTATAATTTAATTAATTTTTAATAGCTAATAATCATTTTTAATTAAAGGATCTGTGGAGATACTACTTAACACCTGCCAAGAAAATAGTAGTGAGAATAAAAAAATCCATTTCATATGATTCTTGCCTTCAAAGTACAGAGATGAGAGTCTACAACTGATATAAGGTTACCTGTGAAATACCAAAAACATGTTTTTTCTGTGCCTGTAGATTTTCCTGGCAAATTTATTTTTCCCTGTTCCTTTCTTTTTTCTCATTTCTGTCACAATCAGAGAATACAAGGAGAGACTGAGTACATTTCCATGAATTGTTTCCTAATGGGCCAATCTTTCAGAGTATTTGAATGAAGAGAATAATATCTCTTCAGACAATGAATGATTCTTTTCCTAGAAAAGTAGGCATGCTTTTGCCTGTGATATCCATTATATCTGGTACATATTCCTATTAAGATTATATCTTATAAAACTGCTTTCCTACAAAATTCAGTTCAACAACAAATGGTCTACCTTTTAGATATGAGGAGAAGGAAGTAATTTATGATCAAAGAAGGACTAGAGAGCATTATGAAATGCAAAATGGACAGCTTTGATTACATTAAATTAAAAAGATTTTTGCACAGGCAGGGCCAATATAGCCAGAATTAGTGGGGAGGCAGAAGACTGTGAAAAAAAATTTTTGCAGTCAGTATTTCTTTTTTTTTTTTTTTTTTTTTTTTTTTTACTTTTTACTTTTTTTTTTTACTTTTTTATTTTATTTTATAATTATAACATTTTTTGACAGTACATATGCATGGGTAATTTTTTACAACATTATCCCTTGCACTTACTTCTATTCAGATTTTTTCCTTTCCTCCCCCAACCCCCTCCCGCAGATGGCAAGCAGTCTTATATATGTTAAATATATTACAATATAATTTAGATACAATATATGTGTGTAGAACCGAATTTTTTGTTGCACAGGAAGAATTGGATTCAGAAGGTAAAAATAACAGTTTACATTCATTTCCCAGTGTTCCTTTTCTGGATGTAGCTGGTTCTGTCCATCATTAATCAATTGGAATTGGATTAGCTCTTCTCTATGTTGAAGAAATCCACTTCCATCAGCATACATCCTCGTACAGTATCATTGTTGAAGTGTATAATGATCTTCTGGTTCTGCTCGTTTCACTCAGCATCAGTTGATGTAAATCTCTTCAAGCCTCTCTGTATTTCTCCTGTTGGTCATTTCTTAAAGAACAATAATATTCCATAACATTCATATACCATAGTTTACCCAACCATTCTCCAATTGATGGACATCCATTCATCTTCCAGCTTCTAGCCACTATGAAAAGGGCTGCCACAAACATTTTGGCACATACAGGACCCTTTCCCTTCTCTAGTAGTTCCTTGGGGTATAAGCCCAGTAGTAGTATGGCTGGGTCAAAGGGTATGCACATTTTGATAACTTTTTGGGCATAATTCCAGATTGCTCTCCAGAATGGTTGGATTCTTTCACAACTCCAAAAACAATGCATCAGTGTCCCAGTTTTCCCACAGCCCCTCCAACATTCATCGTTATTTGTTCCTGTCATCTTAGCCAATCTGACAGGTGTGTAATGATACCTCAGAGTTGTCTTAATTTGCATTTCTCTGATCAATAGTGATTTGGAACACTCTTTCATATGAGTGGAAATAGTTTTAATTTCATCATCTGAAAATTGTCTGTTCATATCCTTTGACCACTTATCAATTGGAGAATGGCTTGATTTCTTATAAATTAAAGTCAATTCTCTGTATATTTTGGAGATGAGGCCTTTATCAGAACCTTTAACTGTAAAAATTTTTTCCCAATTTGTTACTTCCCTTCTAATCTTGTTTGCATTAGTTTTGTTTGTGCAGAAACTTTTTAATTTGGTGTAATCAAAATGTTCTATTTTGTGATCAATAATGGTCTCTAGTTCTCCCTTGGACACAAACTCCTTCCTCCTCCACAAGTCTGAGAGGTAAACCATCCCATGTTCCTCCAATTTATTTATGATTTCGTTCTTTATGCCTAAATCTTGGACCCATTTTGATCTAATCTTAGTATGTGGTGTTAAATGTGGGTCTATGCCTAGTTTCTGCCATACTAATTTCCAGTTTTCCCAGCAGTTTTTGTCAAATAATGAATTCTTATCCCAAAATTTGGGATCTTTGGGTTTGTCAAAGATTAGATTGCTATTTTTATTCACTATCTTGTCCTGTGAACCTAACCTATGCCACTGATCAACTAGTCTATTTCTTAGCCAATACCAAATGGTTTTGGTGACTGTTGCTTTATAATATAGCTTTAAATCAGGTACACTTAGACCACCTTCCTCTGACTTTTTTTTCATTAGTTCCCTTGCAATTCTCGACCTTTTATTCTTCCATATGAATTTTGTTGTTATTTTTTCTAGGTCATTAAAATAGTTTCTTGGGAGTCTGATTGGTATAGCACTAAATAAATAGATTAGTTTGGGGAGTATTGTCATCTTTATTATATTCGCTCGGCCTATCCAAGAACACTGAATGTCTTTCCAATTATTTAAATCTGACTTTATTTTTGTGGCAAGTGTTTTGTAATTTTGCTCATATAATTCCTGACTCTCCTTTGGTAGATATATTCCCAAATATTTGATACTATCGACCGTTATTTTGAATGGAATTTCTCTTTGTATCTCTTGCTGTTGGATTGTGTTGGTAATGTATAAAAATCCTGAGGATTTATGTGGATTTATTTTGTATCCTGCGACTTTGCTAAAATTCTGAATTATTTCTAATAGCTTTTTAGCAGAGTCTTTGGGGTTCTCTAAGTATACCATCATGTCATCTGTGAAAAGTGACAATTTGATTTCTTCATTTCTTACTCTAATTCCTTCGATCTCTTTCTCGGCTCTTATTGCCAAGGCTAGAGTTTCTAGTACTATATTGAATAGTAATGGTGATAGTGGGCAACCTTGTTTCACTCCTGATCTTACAGGGAAAGGTTCTAGTTTATCACCATTACATATGATGTTTACTGAAGGTTTTAAATATATGCTCCTTATTATTTTAAGGAATAGTCCATTTATTCCTATACTCTCAAGCGTTTTTAGTAGGAATGGATGTTGGATTTTATCAAATGCCTTTTCTGCATCTATTGAGATGATCATATGGTTTTTATTAATTTGATTATTAATATGGTCAATTATACTAATAGTTTTCCTAATATTAAACCAGCCCTGCATTCCTGGTATAAATCCCACTTGGTCATAGTGTATTATCCTGGGGATGATTTTCTGAAGTCTATTTGCTAATATCTTATTTAAGATTTTAGCATCAATATTCATTAAGGAAATTGGTCTATAGTTTTCTTTCTCAGTTTTCGATCTACCTGGTTTAGGTATCAGTACCATGTCTGTGTCATAGAAGGAATTTGGTAGGACTCCTTCAATCCCTATTTTTTCAAATAGTTTACATAGCATTGGAGTTAGTTGTTCTTTAAATGTTTGGTAGAATTCACCTGTAAATCCATCTGGTCCTGGGGACTTTTTCTTAGGAAGTTGGTTAATAGCTTGGTCTATTTCTTTTTCTGAGATGGGACTATTTAGACTACTTACTTCTTCCTCTGTTAATCTGGGCAAGCTATATTTTTGAAGGTATTCTTCCATTTCATTTAAGTTATCGAATTTATCGGCATAAAGTTGAGCAAAGTAGCTCCTAACTATTGTTCTAATTTCCTCTTCATTAGTGGTGAGTTCACCCTTTTTATTTTCAAGACTATCAATTTGCTTTTTCTCTTTCCTTTTTTTAATCAGGTTTACTAAGGGTTTGTCTATTTTGTTGGTTTTTTCATAAAACCAACTCTTAGTTTTATTAATTAATTCAATAGTTTTTTTACTTTCAATTTTATTAATCTCACCTTTTAATTTTTGAATTTCAAGTTTTGTGTTTGTCTGGGGGTTTTTAATTTGTTCCTTTTCTAGCAAATTTAGTTGTAAACCCAATTCGTTGGCCCTCTCTTTCTCTATTTTATTCAGGTAGGCCTGTAGAGATATAAAACTTCCCCTTATTACTGCTTTGGCTGTATCCCACACATTTTGGTATGATGTCTCATTATTGTCATTTTCTTGGGTGAAGTTATTAATTATGTCTATGATTTGCTGTTTTACCCAATCATTCTTTAGTATAAGATTATTTAGTTTCCAATTATTTTTTGGTCTATTTTCCCCTGGCTTTTTATTAAATGTTATTTTGATTGCATTGTGGTCTGAAAAGGATGCATTTACTATTTCTGCCTTACTGCATTTGATTTTGAGGTTTTTATGCCCTAGTATATGATCAATTTTTGTATAGGTTCCATGAACTGCTGAGAAGAAAGTATACTCCTTTCTGTCTCCATTTAGCTTTCGCCAAAGATCTGTCATATCAAACTTTTCTAGTATTCTATTTACCTCTTTGACTTCTTTCTTATTTATTTTGTGGTTTGATTTATCTAATTCTGATAGTGCAAGGTTGAGATCTCCCGCTATTATAGTTTTGCTATCTATTTCCTCTTGCAGCTCTCTTAATTTCTCTTTTAAGAATTTAGATGCTGCACCACTTGGTGCATACATGTTTAATATTGATACTACTTCACTATTGATGCTTCCCTTTAGCAGGATATAATGCCCTTCCTTATCTCTTTTAATTAGATCAATTTTTGTTTTTGCTTGATCTGAGATGAGGATGGCTACTCCTGCTTTTTTGGTTTTGCCTGAAGCATAATAGATTCTGCTCCACCCTTTTACTTTTAGTTTGAATGTCTCATCCTGTTTCAGGTGTGTTTCCTGTAAACAACATATAGTAGGATTCTGACTTTTAATCCAGTCTGCTAACTGCTTCCTCTTTATGAGGCAGTTTGCCCCATTCACATTTATGGTTAGAAGGACTAATTCTATATTGCTTGCCATCCTATTAACCCCTGCTTATGCTTTTCCCCTTTCCTTCCCTTTTACCCTCCTATCCAGTATTAAACTGGTAAACACCACTTGCTTTTCACAGCCCTCCCTTTTTAGGATCCCTCCCCCACCTTAAAGATCCTCCCCTTATTTTACCCCTTTTCCTCGAAATTACTGTATTCCCTTCCCCTTAGCTTACTCCTTCCCTTTCACTTTTCAATGAAGTGGAAGAAGTTTCACCATAAATCGAATATGTCTATTGATACAAGCTATGTTCATCTCCCTCCTTTCTTTCTCTCAGATATAATAGGTTACCTTTGCCTCTTCATGAGATGTATTACCACCACTTTATACTTTTTTATGATATAATCTCCTTTCCACCTCTAGTTTCTAAGACAAATTGTACATATGTTCTTTACATATTTTTTTGACAGAAGTATAGTTCTCAAGATTTCTTTTTACCTTTTTTAGAAGTCTCTTGAGTTCTGTATTTGAAGATCAAACCTTTTATGTAGGTCTGGTTTTTTCATCAAAAATAGATGGAATTCATTTATTTCGTTAAATGTCCATCTTCTTCCCTGGAAAACGATGCTCATTCTTGCTGGGTAAGTTATTCTTGGCTGCATACCAAGTTCCTTAGCCTTTCGCAATATCATGTTCCAGGCCCTGCGTTCTTTTAATGTGGATGCTGCTAGATCCTGTGTTATCCTTATTGTGGATCCTCCATATCTGAATTGTTTTTTTCTAGCAGCTTCCAATATCTTTTCCTTTGTCTGATGGTTCTTGAACTTGGCCACTATATTTCTTGGCGTTTTGATTTTAGGGTCCCTTTCAGTAGGTGATCGATGAATTTTCTCAATGTCTATTTTACCCTCTGTTTCCAAAACGTCTGGGCAGTTCTCTTTGATAATTTCCTCGAAAATGGTGTCCAAGCTCTTTTTTTCCTCCCATTTTTCAGGGAGTCCAATTATTCTCAAATTGTCTCTCCTGGATCTGTTTTCCAGGTCTGTTGTCTTTCTGGTAAGGTACTTGACAGTCTTTTCAATTGTTTCATTTCTCTGGTTTTGCTTGACTCCTTCTTGGTTTCTCCTTGAGTCATTCATTTCTACTTGTTCCAGTCTAATTTTCAATGATGTATTTTCTTCACTCACTTTTTTATATCTCTTTGTAATTGTCCAATTGAGTTTTTATCTTCTATGGAATTTTTTTCCATTTTATCCATTTTATTTTTTAGAGAGCTGATTTCTTTTTCCAGCTCTCTAATCCTGTTTTCCTTGGAGTTGTTTACCTTTTCCAGCTCACTAATCCTGTTTTCCTTGGAGTTGTTTACCTTTTCCAGCTCACTAATCTTGTTTCTCAATGATTTGATTTCTTTATCCATTCTGTCTTTGAATGCATGGGATGACTTCTCCAGGCTCTCTTGCCAAGCTTCCCTTTCCTTTTCCCATTTCTCTTCCAGCTCTCTTGTGAGAGCCTTTTTGATTTCCTCTATGAGGTTCTTTTGTATTGAGGAGCAGCTTATATCCCTCCCAGGGGATACATCTGGGGACATTCTGTTCCTAGTCTCCTCAGCATTTGAAGTCTGCTCCCTCTCTACACAGAAGCTGTCAATGGTTAGAGCCCTTTTGAATTTTTTGTTCATTTTGTCAGAGTAGGAATCAAAGAAAACAAACTGACAAGAGAAACAATTGGTCTGTTTTGCGGGGGATAGGGCTGGATGTTATTAATGGGCTTCCTCTACAGACTGGGGGTAGAGCAGCAGAGAGCCACTAACAGAACAGCAATGACTGTACTGAGTCTGCGCTCTGAGGCTCTGAGAACGCACCGAGTCAGTCCAGGTGGGGGTTGGGGGTGGCCGGGCTCTGAGAGAAGCTGGCTTTCTGGGGTTTTAATCTTCACCTCCGGTGTAAACACTGCTGCTCCTGGCTTGCTGCCAAGACGGAGCATCCACACTGGGGCAAAAGCCCTTTCACAAAAACGTGATCTCTGACGTTTTTGAGATCACACCCCTCCCCCTCAGGTCTGAGCTGTGTGAGCTGCCTGTCTTGCTCTGGCTGTCTGCCCTCAGTCTGAGCCCAGTCTGATTGACCCTCCCCCGAACAAACAGACCTTTTCTGGCGACTTTCAAGGATGTCTTCTCTTGGTGATAATTTGTGGATTTCTTTCTGGGTCAAGCATTAAGTCAGAGGCTTGTCATGAAGTAAGTTCTGAGAGAAAACGAGGAGCTCAAGCAGCTGTCTGCCTCCACGCCGCCATCTTGGCCGGAAGTCTTCGCAGTCAGTATTTCTGATGGAGACCTTATTTCTGAAATATATAGAGATTTGACTCAAATTTAAGAATACAAGCTATTCCCCAGTTGATAGATGGTCCAAGGATATGAATAATTTTCAAATGAATAAATTAAAACAATGCCTAATCATATGAAAAAATGCTCCATATCACTATTGATTAGAGAAATGTAAATTAAAACAACTCTGAAGTATCACTTCACACCTTTCAGAATGGCTAAGATGACAGAAAAATGTAATGGTAAATGTTGGAGAGGATGGAATTGTTGGTGAAATTGTGAAATGATCCAAATGTTCTGGAGAGCAATTCCAACTATACCCAAAGAGTTATCAAACTGTGTATACCCTTTGATCCACCAGGACCACTACTGGGTCTACATCCCAAAGAGATCATAAAAGAGGAAAAAGAACCCATCTGCAAAAATGTGTCTAGCAGCCCTTTTTGTAGTAGCAAGGAACTAGAAATTGAAGTGCATGCCCATCAGTTGGGGAATGGCTGAATAAGTTAAGGTATATGAAAGTAATAGAATATTATTGTTGTACAAGAAATAATAATCAGGTTGATTTCAGAAAAGCCTGGAAAGATTTACGTGAAGTAGAGTTGAATAAAGAGAGGACAATTAAGAGAACACTGACACAATAACAACAAGATTATCTAGTGATCAATTGTGATAGACTTGGCTCCTCTCACAAAAAAAAAAAACAAAAAACAAAAAACTGGTAATTCAAGGCAATTCCAATAAACTTGGGGTGGAAAATGTCATCAACATACAAAGTGAGAACTATGGAAACTAAATGTGAATCAAAGCATAGGGGTTTCACTTTTTTGTTGTTGTTTGTTTATTTGTATTTCTTTTCTTTCTCTTGTTTTCTGTTTTGATTTTATTTTTCTCATGCAGCATGAATATGGAAATATGTTTAGAAGAACTGCACTTGTTTAAACTGTATTGGTTTGCTTGTTGGCTTGGGGGTGGGTGTAATGGGGAAGGAATTGAGAAAAATTTGGAATGCAAAATTTTGCAAAGGTTAATGTTGAAAACTATCTTTGCATGTATTTGGAAAAATAAAATACTACCAAAAATGTTCTAAAAGTAAGAGGAGAAGGAGGGAAACAGTAATTCAGAAAAACTCAAGGCATACACAAAATAAATAAATAATGAATTATTGAAAGCCATTAAAAAATAAAGAAGTATATTTTCTGATTTGCACAAAATTCATTTCAATTCTACTTTATAGGAATTTACTTTTCTAAAATCATTTAGGTTTTTTCTTCAATTTTCCAAAGCCCAATTCATCAGAAGCCTAGTTTGCTTATGATGAAGTTACTTGGCTTATATAAAACTTCAACTACTCACAGAAATGATCTTACTGAGCTAGTCTATACTAAACTAAAAGGGGAAAACTCCACATCAACTTCATCCACAATTAGTTTGTAAAGTACAAGTGGAATGCATATAATGGAAAGAATCTATCCTGGAAATTGGAAACTCTGTATTTAAAAGATATTTCTGATACTTACTGATGCATGAACCCAAGGAAATTGTTTCATCTTTCTGAATTTCAATTTCCTCATCTGTAAAATGGGGGGGTAATCATACTTACTGTACTTAGTCCTTAAGGTTGTTATGATGTACATGCCTTGAAAATTCAAAAACATTATATAAATATAATCTCCAATTATTTTTATTATTGTTACAGAAAGCCAACTCACACAACAAAGCCACTTATGAATGTCTAAACATTAACATAATAAAATGGATTGTTGAATTCCTATTCATTTTTTAAAATTCATCTGAGTGGATGCCCATCAATTGGGGAATGGTTGAATAAATTATGGTATATGAATGCAATGGAATACTATTATTCAATAATAAATGATGAGCAGACTGGTTTCACAAAAGCCTGGAAAGACTTACATGAACTGAAGCTGAAAAAAATCAGATCAGAAGAACCTTGCACACAGTAGCTGCAAGATTTTGTGGTAGACTTAGCTCTTCTAAGCAAAGCAGTGATCCAAGACAATTCCAATAGACTTGGAATGAAAAATGTCATCCACGTCCAGAGAGAGAGATAAGGAGACTGAATGTGGATCAAAGCATAGTGTTTTCACTTTTTTGCTTGTTTGTTTGCTTTTTCTTATTTGTGGTTTTTCCATTTTGAGTTTTCTTGTATAACATGACAAATATCAAAGTACATGTAGAAAAATTGTACATGTTTAACCTATGTCAGATTGCTTGCTGTCTGGGAGAGGGGGATATGGAAGAGGAAGGGAAAAAAAAATTAGAACACTAAATCTCACAGAAATTAATCTTAAAAATTTTACACGTATTTGGAAAAACAACACTACTATGAAAAAAAAACAATTCAAATGAGCATTTGCTCAGTTCTCTACAAAGTCTTTCCTTATATTCCCCTACACGCAGGCATTTCTCATTGTCATTTTAGAAATTTCTCATTCACTTCACATGTAATATTAGATGGTATTATTTGCCTTTGTGTCTTATGACATGACTTAACAATAAGTTTCTTAAGAGCAGGGAGCAAGTTGTATCATGTCAATGATTTGAGAAATAAAAAAAGACAATTATTATATTGTTTTCTTCTTAGTAGGAAGAATTGTCAAATGAGAAATTTTGAAAACAATGTTTTAGCATTTATTTTATATAAAAATATGAGTAGGAAGTGGAGATTGTTTTCTCATTCAGAATAAAAATAAATGATTAAAATAAGCTTTTTACCTACTTCATTGCCTACCTTAATGCCTTGCATGAACTAAATGCTCAAAAAATATTGGCTGTATTGTGTTGCTGGACACAGTATAGGATCATTATGACCTCTGAAAAATTTCTTGGTACGATTCCCATTTTAATTATCTAAAAGATTTTCTCTATTATCTTGTTAACTCTCCATTTCCTTCAAAACTTACTCTTGCCAATATTTCTTTCAAACAGTAATTCTTGAAGGTTAAAGAAATAAAATCTGTAGTTACATTATACACTATAACCACTAGCAGTAACAAGGCAAATTAAACCATGCTATTATTATCCTACAATGGTTAATGTCTCTTAAAGTGCAAGTTTTTTTTATTAAATTCAGTTGCTTTCTTATTGACAATCAATAACATGCATAATAACATACAAATATATAAACTACTAATAAAAAATAATGATGTCATCCAAATAAGATTAAATTATATTTTTATATATCACAGAAAAGAAAATACTGACATTTTACTTATGGTATACATCAATTTCTGACTACAAAGTAAAATGTGATATCAAATAATGTAATGAGATGTAGTACAAAAGTGGTGAGCTTTATTTTGGTTTTTGAAGGGTTTTTTTTATGACTAACCTAACATATGCCACAGCACCCTGCATGACATCTTTTTCTTAGTTAATGAGGCTAAGATATCAGTGCACATTTTAAAAAAACATATGCCTACATCAACATCTACTAAAGATTAATAGGGGCCAGGGGGAAGGGAATGTTTTTGACATTGTAGTTTTAAAGTCTACTGTGTTTTTGCTTCTCAGTAGGAAACTTGCCTTTGGTCAATTTCATTTTACCAAGCTACATACTAATGATGTTTTTCTTTTCATGAGGAAAATTCTTCTAACAAAGTTCAAAACCATTTTATAATGATGAAAGTGTTGCATGTATGTGAGTATAATAATATGATCCAGATTTTCCCCTTCCATATTCATAAATGAAGTAGAAAATAGTTTCTTTCACCCAGTTTACAAAATCCAAGAAAACATTTCCTGGTCTGATGTAATATTTAAGTAGCTTCAAATTTTGAACTGGTTGAAATAAACTGAAATTAAAAGAGAATTTAAAGTGTATTAAAATCCTGAAAAGCATTCCTGATAAAGTAAAGATGAGGTTTTTTATTGTACATAGAAAGGACACATCTCAAATGCAAGAGTTTAGGCTTTGGTTCTAATATTCCCTAGCTGTGTGATCAAGGGCAAGTGACAATTTTTCTAAATCTCATTCGTCATCAGTAAATTGAAGATACCAATAATATTTCCATAATCTGACATATAGGTTGCCATAAATAAATTCCTTCACAAATCTATGTAAAGAAATAGGGAAATTTAAGTTTTTGCTATTGTTTTTTCAGGAAAATATAAAAATTAAATTCTGGATTAAAAAAAAAACACTTATTTTTACATTTATTTAAAAAATTTTTGAGTTCTAGATTCTCTCCTTTATCCCTAACCATAAATATGAAACTGATGAGAACTAGGTAAGGAATACCTAAATGAAATTAGGGTTAATTGAGGTATAGTGGCAGGTTCGGGATACAGGGAGTCAAATAGAGCTCCCCTGAAACCCCTTTGGATTCAGCATAAGGATACAGAGTTAAATGAGTCTAGTAGCTGTGCAAGAGTCCTCTGTAAAGGAATTTACAGACCCAAAAACCTAGATTGACAAAAGAGGTTTACTATGGGGTTTGGAAGTAAGGTTAAAAGGTAGAAAGACATCAGAGCCAGGGTTGGTTCTGATGGGCAGAAATCCTTGACATGACCGCATAAGGATGCCATGTTTGGGATCTCTGCAAAGAGTGGACTCTAGTTTTGCCCTTTTTATAATATGGGGGCTTTTGATAATCTGAAGGGGCTCGTGGGTGAAGTCCCAGGTTGGCTTCTGTCTTGAGCTTCAGCCAGGGTTAGAATTTGAATAGAATTCAATAGGTTTTTAGATAAGGAGGAAACTGTTTATGCTTGGGGTGGGGGCTGGGACAGCCCGGATGTCTCCCATTGGAATTCAAAAGGGTGCTTTTGACCAGGATTTGTGAATCAAAGATCCTAGCTTCTTCAGCCATGGGGGGTTGGGAATCAGAAAGAAATCTTAAAGGGACTATAATCCACATCAAAACCATGTGAAGTTATGCAAAACATTCCATAAAAATCAAGTTGTAAAAGAAAACATAGATCTTCCACCCTGATAAAAATAAAATCCCTCAAGAAAAATTAAATTTAAAAAAACTTAGAGAGAATGCCTCAATGTATATTCCAACACAATCAATTCCTTCTCTGGGTAGAATAGATAATTTAAAAATATATATATATATATTCAATGAAAAATCAATTTCAAATTGTTTAATATATTTTCCTAATATTTTTGGGATCATTTCAATAATGTATATATGAGAAAAATATAGTTGACTAATGTTTAAATCATTTTATTTTTGAATCTTTGAAATGTAAGAGGTATTTAGATGTGATAATTTTTTTTTCTAGTTGCAAAGGAGCATGCACTCTCAAATGGAATGCTATCTTTTTCCTTTGAGGAAGGTGAGGGTTGAATCAATCTGGGCCAACAGCAAATCTATGTAAAGCACTGATTTTCCAATCAAATGCTGACAATAAACTCTGACCTCCAAAGATCCATCTCATTGCAGAAAAGCCAGCCTTGTTGATATCTCTCCAGAATGATTCTGGCTATGGCATTTAGACTTATTTGAGGCTGGTGCTGTTCAATTTTCTTTTTTGTGTTGTTCTCATTCTTTAATGATCATAAGAACAATGTGAAGGGACATTCAGGCCAATGCTGTCTCATGTCCAGGCTTTACATGAAGTAAATAAGTTCTTTAAAGGGATTATATGTAAAGCTAATTACTATTTTCTATGTGTGTATGTGTATGTGAATAAATGAATTTTAACCAGTGTCTTTAATATTTTAAAAAGCATATGCTTTATAGGGAGTTAAGGGGGTTTTTAAAAAGTAGAAAATTACAGAAAATTATCTTGACTTGAGCTTCTGGCATATGAAGCAAGATAGGCTCTACTTTTTCTCTCTACAAAGGTCCAGAGGCTAGTCTCCAGATTATTTGAATACAGTACTAAAATTGCCTAAAACTAAGTCCCCAGCTTTTACAAATGAAATCTACTCCAGGAAGGTGATGTGAAGGAGGCTTATTAGAAGTTATGGCAATTATCCTCTGCTCTAGGGGGTAAATTTCTGGGCTTATTGGTCCAGAAGTTCATTTTTATCAACTCACTCAGGAATAACTAAGGGATTGGTAAATAAACTCACACTAACGAAACTCATGAATGACTATTTTATGAGTGTAAATTACAATTTATTAATTTATAATGCAGAAATAAGGATCAAGGTGGGCTGGCACCTTAGCAATTTACTTCTCGATTTTTAAAAAATAAGTGAAGATCAGAAAGTTGTTGGTGAATAAAGAATTGCAACAAAGAGTAGAATATCCTGAGATAGATATTCTTATCATGCTATCATAGTTTAATCAATCAGCTTTCCCATTATAGAAATATACTTGCCAAGCAGGCTAAGTAAATCTTACCATTCTGTCAAGAAATTTCTTTTCTATTTAGTATGGTAAAGAATGCTAATATTCTTATTCTCCAAAATTCTTTTTTCTACATTCCATACTAAGTAGCATTGTCAAAATATTCAACCTCAGAAACAGATATGGCTTTATCAATGGAAATGACATTAAAGAAGGTGCATGATCAACAAAATTGCCATTACATCCTAAATATCACTTGGCTTTTCCATCTTACTTACAGCTGAAACTGACATTTGTACTTTCTCTTTCTTATAGGAAAGTGATCTTTTTAACAGCAAGTGTCATTTTCCTTTTCTATATTTTCCTTAAATGCTTAGCACAATATTTTGTAAATTGTAAGCACAATAAATACTTTATCACTCATTCATTCATTTTCAATGTTATTTTTCAATAACTTTTTTCTAGGATATATGTTTCACTCTGAGTTCCCTATTAGAACAATGCTAAGCATCATCATCATTTTCTTCATTTTCCTCATTCTAAATGGATAATCTGTATCTTTATATATGACGTAGGATTTCTATGAGACTATGAAATACACAATATATGTAGAATCTTTTGCAGCATCATTCATACAAACTACTAAAAAATCCACAATCCATTTTCAAACCACTATAATGTCACTCTATTTAATACCAAAAAATGATCTGAATAGTTAGGGTGTTTACTCCCATTGCATCAAATGCCCATTTTGGATCATAGAAACAATATAGTCCTAAGATAAGAATACTCTCATTATTACCCAATTGTATTACTAATTATCTTAGGCCACTAAATCCAAATGCAATAATTATCAGTGATGTATTGAATTAAACAGCTACATAATTTTTTTAGTATAAAAGTATTTTTCATAGGTCCTTGGTGCTTTTGGAATAAAATATCTAGTGTAGTATTTCAATCCCCCTGCAATATGGCTCCAAACTTATTTTCCCAGGTTTCCTTCATTTACTTCCTTTCATATAGACTCTGCTTTAGTAAAATATTCTTACTACATGTTTGCCATGCACTGTATTCTTTCCATCTCTATTCTCTTGTTCAGATAGAGGAACTGCCTGAAATGCCTTCCTACTTGTCCTCCACTTCTTCAAAACCCTATCTTTCTTCAAAAAATTACTCAGGTAGCACCTCCTCCATGAATTCTATTACCCTTAGATATTAGTGTTTTTCCCTCTTTAAATCACTTATACAACTTTAAATATATTTCATATTTGCTTACATGTAAATATGACATATTACTAACCAAATACAAATTTCTTGGGGGCAAATTTTATCCCATTGTTCTTTGTTTCCCAGAACCATTTGCTAGCAAATAAGAGGTGCTTAATGAATATCCACGTTGAATTGAATTGGAATTGTAATCAAAGCTTATGTGACTATGAAAATACATTTAGTTTCTCATGGCTTCAATTTTCCTTCTTAACATGTATTTGTAATAACTTTTGAAAATCTGTTTTTTAAAAAGAGCTATAGCTTTACAAAATGACCTACTTTATTTCATAATTCAATTTTATACCTAAAAACATATTCATGGCTTGGTCATCATAAATGAAATTAATTTAGTATAATGGTCTTCATTGAAAATATAATAAAGTATGAATGATCATAATTTTATTTTATATTAAGAAATTAACAATGACATGAGTTTCATCCACCCAATTCATTAATGAACCATCCTGCCACAGAAACCCAACAAAAGTTATATTTCTTTATATAAATACATAATATATGACTGATTAAGAGAATTAAAATTATGATAATGCCTAATGGAAATTTTAGACTTTTATCCATTCTGAGTTCTTTCTATTTCTTGACACTAATTTATGTCCAAAAATTCTTAAAAGACTATAATCATCTTTCCCAGTAATCTCTGCTTTTTTTTCATTCAACAAATATATATTAAGTAACTACTATATTGAAGGCATTGTATGAAGTATTGTGGATAATACAAGGAGGTATAAGAAGCAATATCTGCTCCT
The DNA here is from genome assembly GCF_048593235.1 of Sminthopsis crassicaudata. Classification (NCBI taxonomy): domain Eukaryota; kingdom Metazoa; phylum Chordata; class Mammalia; order Dasyuromorphia; family Dasyuridae; genus Sminthopsis; species Sminthopsis crassicaudata. The sequence goes on along the minus strand of NC_133618.1, from coordinate 414,649,536 downwards.
GGTAAATAAAATGTGTAGCAAGTGTCTTTCAAGGGATAATCTTCTCCAAAAACATTTCCTGTGCATGTTAAAATTATGTAAAATTCCTTGAGAGATGCAATCATATGAATAACTGATCAATCATTTTCTGATTATTGATATAAAGTTGTCAATCACTGTCTTGGAGATTTTTCCCTATAGAGTGATCAAATGGAAGAAGGATTGCAAATAGATTATGAGCTCTTCCAGGAGTTGTTTGAAGACAACAGTTTGCTCATAGTCTGGTCCACTCCCAGGAAATAACAGAAACCCCTGAATGAATTCTGTTACCACTCAAAAGATATTGCCCTAACAAGCTACACAGAAAACTAATACTCTTAAGTTTTAAATTAGTGAAAAGTTAGTCCAATAAAATATTGTACTAACCTGCCTTCTCCTTAAGAAATACAGAGATATATGACAAGTCCATATTCTTTGCTTTATTTACTATATGTATATGTATATATGTGTCTCTGTGTGTACATATATACAATGTGTATATGTGTGTGTACATATGTGTGTGCATACAACACACATACACATTGTTGTTGGGTTAATTGAAATCCTGTATAAGAAGGCACAGTACAATAAACTTGTCTTCTGTTCAAGTGCTGGTAAGCATTAGAAATATATCTCCTTGGTTAAAGAGGAAAAAAAATATTTCCCATTCTTTTATTTCATAATCTCTTTATCAGACTCAACATTTTATCAGTATAGGGAGCACCCAGTGAGGAACTTTTACTAGTACAAATTTGTGTTTTCATTGAAAATTATAACAATAATAGCTAGCATTTCTATAATGCTTTGAGGTTTGCAAAGCTCTTTACATAATGTAATCACATATAATCTTCACATTAACTTCATGATTATCCCCATTTTTCAAATGAAGAAACTTTGGCTGAAAGAGTTTAAGTGAATTATTTGGGGAGAGTCACACAATTAGTAACTGCCCAAAGTTGGAACTGAACTTCCTCAATGAGGAATCCTTCCTCACTCTAAGTCTAGCATTCTATCCATTCTTCTATCTAACTACCATTCTTGAAAGTTTCATGCAGGAATTCAAAGCTCCCTGTCTTGGAGGCCAGTTCTCCAGATAAGATGTCATATTGCTACAAGATCCCTTCTTAGGCCTGGTTAAAGTAGATAATCCTCCATCAGTAGAATGCTAAGAGAAATATCTGGCTTCCTTCAGGTTTTGAACTCTTCAATCATAAACATGTCAGTACAAATCATGAATTGTCTGGCCTTCCCTGTGGATTATGTTTTCTTTGAATTTTGTAAGACCCAGAGAATGCTGCAATATTAAGACATACTTCTGAGATGAATTTGTGTCTTTCTCTTCCCCTTCATATGAAAGTACAGAAGTTGGAAAGAGGTCCTAACACTCCCTTACATGGACAAAACATTAAAAGAACACTTATCACCCCTCCTTATACTTGTCTCAATCAGCAGGTTTCTGATATACATCATTAAAGAACAATTTGTTTCCATGTTGAATCATTTTTTCAGTCATTTTGTGTAAGTCACATTTACATGACTATTACATAAGATCTTTGGTATTTATTGAATTGTTCATCTTCTTTGGTTCAATTTTTCTCACCTCTGGTCAAAACACTCTACCTATAATATCATAATTATTTACTGAGGAAAAAAGATTTTGATATCACAAATTGAGGATTATAACTTCAGGTGGGAAATGAATATCAAGAACAATAAATTCCCAGGAAACAAATGCTATTTTCTCATATAAATGCTTTTTTGCATAATAAGTAAGGATAAATAAATAATAAAAATAACCACCAAAAAATCACCAGGTAAATGATTTATGGAAGGAATTTTTAAAAGTATATTACTCTTCTAAGTTCCCCCCACTCAGGGCATCCAATTAGCCATTATAACAGATATTACAAGTAGTTAATGATAATTTATAACTGTTGAATTGCTTGTAATTTCCGTTGGGCTCTTAGTATTTTTAATGTGAAATAATAACTAAATATATACTTGCTCACTCTTTTGGTATTATGTGAATTGTATTGGTGGAGTCAAAAGAAAATGTTCCTGGGCATGCAGTCCAAAAGAGAGAACCATTATATGAGAGAAGGTGTGAACAGTGATAAATTGCATTGGCAAAGACCAAGGGCATATTCCAGAAATCAATTAGAATTCTACTGGAGGGGGAAAGAAATAATACTGGAAAACAAAAGGGTTGTTTTTATTAATTATCATTGTTATGGTTATAAATGATATCAAATCTCATGGGTTATAACAAATTGAAGGTGTTGAAACAAAATCTGGCAAAGAAGGTCCTGAGTAGGGATCATTAGTATAAATAATTCAATATTCACTTTCCACATATATTTAAAAGCTGGCAGTTTGACCCCCAGAGACCTGGCTATGACAGAAGTGAATTTAAGAATTAACAAAGGATAGGTAATTCAATTAAATTGCTCTTTTAGTTCCCAAGACCTGGGGCAATGAGAAATGTGGAGATAGTGAGAATAGATGAAGGGAATTTAAAAGGTGTCCAACTATGATTTTTTCACTTCCTACCATCCTTTCCTCCAAAAAAAAAAAGGAAAGTCAAACAGAAGTTACTATTATAAGAAGAAGAATATAAACAATTCACATTTGTCATGCACTTGAAGTTTTACAAAGTACTTTAATAATAACACTATGAGGTACAGAATAAAAGAATCATTATCTTCATTTTACAGATAAATGAAGTATCAAAGAAGATAATTGCTCTTGATCACAAAGTATCACAGCCAAGATTCAAACCCAGATCTCAACTTCAAGTCTATTTTTATTATACTCTAGAAAAAAAAAACTGAATTAAGTATATGTATATTTGAATATTGAGGATCAAATTGTAAATGCTCATTATCCATAACAGAGTCCATTCACTAGTGATAGCCTAGTCACTAGGCTGACAAGGCATGAGTCATCATGGTGAAACATATTGGTTGTGGAATCAGATAATATAGGCTCAATTCTTAAATTATCTACTTCCTAACTGTGAACTTGAACAAGGCTTGTAGCTTATTTCAGTCTTGTTTTCCTCAGGTATAAAATTAGGGGATTAGAATAGATGATCTATAATGTTACTTCTACATATAGAAGCTGTCTGTGATATCACATTAATTGACCAAGAAGAAATTATAATAGGAAAAGGAGGCGATAGCCTCTGTTTTGCCTAAACCACTGTCTCAGTACATCAGTAAGTAAATAATATGCACAAATAGATCAAAAAACACTAAGTGTGCCATGGAACAACTATGTGGCAGACATCATGCGAAGGGCTGGGATTACAAAAGAGACAAAAGACAGGACCTGTTCTGAAGAAGCTTATAGAGTAGCAATGATCAGGGCAGAATAACCAGGACTTTGTCCCAGGACCTTGACATTTAGATGGTATTGTCAATATCTGTGTTTTATCAGAAAGTTTAACAGAAAAAAAAATAATCTCTGGTTAAGAAGAATAATTAGCTAAAATGTAAAGCTATTAGATCCCACACATTTAAGTCTTTCCCTGCCTGGCCAAGTCTTACCCTGCACCTTACTACTAAGGCAGTCTGCCTCCTACTCCCCACATGCAGTCATAGCTTCATGAGTCTTTGTCTCCCCTCCCTCTTCCCTGGCAATAGTCATGCTGTTTGTTCAGGAAACAGATCATGAAGCTGATCCCCAGGTGACAAAATTGCTAGTTACAAATCTGTCCTAACTATATAGGTTCACATTTGAATATGAAATATTTGTAATAGGTTTGTGTGGTTATATGACTTAGCCTACATATATTTATCTCTTGCTCCTGAAGAAAAATGATATTATGAAACAAACCCAGACCAGCAAACAATCTCATACCTATCATTTGCTCAGGAAGTGTTTGATAATGCTTTGGGTTGTCCCTACAAAAGGCTAATATAAACTGTAGCACCCAAGAGATCCCTTTCAATATGTGTAATGCACATCATCAAGTGGAAAGAGGTGGGGAGGGAAAAGGTGGAGAGGGACACAACTTTTATAAAGGAAAAAAAGGCAACTTTTCTATCGAATTGCTCCTTTGATTTTTATAAGAAGTTTTAACTTTGTTGTTATTGCCAAGAATCCCTAAAAGATGTGGAAGGGAAAAGATAATAGAACTGGAGCTCCCGTGATGTTTATAGATGCAAAGCATCTTTATTGATATTCTTTTTAAAGAGTTCTCCAAGGTGCAGCCAGCAGTCATTGGGAGAAATGAAAAGCAGAGATTCCTTTGAGAATAAGAGATAGCATTCAAGGTCAGTCCTCCAACAAGCAGGTAGCTGACACTCTTTCCCCCTTCCCCTCCCCTTTTGGAAACAGTAAATCATTTATCTGGGTTTGTTCACAGGGAACTGATGGTATCATCGCCTTATCGCTGACAAAGAAGAACACCTCACTAGCATATTTTTAAAATGAAAACTTATCTTCTGTTGTCCCTTAAGCTAATTTGAGCCCTAAACTGTTATATGAGAAAACTTTGTGAAAAAACAAATATATAAATAAATAAATAGAGAGGATAGTACTGCATTTGATTTAAAAAAAAAAAAAAAGATATCTCATATCTGATATCCAAACTTAGTAATAAGAAAAATGTCTTCTCTAGGCTAGCCAGCAATGCACATTCCACTTTGCCAGGAGACTAAGAAAGAAGAAGAATTATGTTTTTCCATTATCTTTAATGGGAGAAAGCAGATATGTTTTATTTCATTCCCCAACATCTTGCCACCATCCACTCAGCCTCACTATTCTTTTGGCTTCCAAAAGAAAACAACATGGATGACTGAAAATCCAAAGTATCAAAAAATGTCACGACATTGAAGAATCTGAACTGGAAACTGGTGTCTATTTTTAAAATAATATTTCTCTTCAGTTTTCCCTTTTTTCTTTCTCTTTCACTTTGTTTCTTTCCCTCTTTATTTCTCTATTCTTCTGATTATGTGTGTGTCTGTCTCTCTCTACACACACATGCATGTGTGTGTGTGTGTGTGTGTGTGTGTGTGTGTGTGTGTATTTGTTACTAAGTTTATTAACCAGTTGAATATCAAATTCCTTCATTGAAGATTTGGGGGAGTCAATATAAACTGGTTTTCTATATTTTACAAGAACGTCTGAGGTATGAGTCTCTTTTTAAATATTTAAACATCTGAACACTTGTATTTCTTCCTTCAAATTTAACACTTATGCTTTGAAATATGAAAAGAGATGCATTCAAATCTTGATTCAGAAGTGTTCACTTCAGAACAATTTATTTAAATTCTATATGCTTCAGTTTCTTAATAAGTTCTATAATAAAATAATTTTCAATATATCAATAGTTCCACTGTCCCAATTACCTGACTAAAACGTTGGAAACATCTTGAACTCTTTCAGATGCTAAATTTGTCAATTGTTACTCTGAAATATTTCTCCTATCTCTCCCTTCTTTTTCATTTCCATTGTCACCATCTTAGTCAGTCCTCATTAAATTTAACCTGAACCCAGATAGACCTTCCTTAAATCTGATATCACTGTTCAAAACCTTTCAATGCCTTCTTTGTGCCTAGAGAATAAAATTCAAACTTCTCAGTCAGACAAACATAGCCTCCAGAGTCTAAGCTACCTCTCTAGCCTTTTCACATACTCTTAATGTTTTGGATAAAGTTGTTGCTCTTTCTTTTGTCCTTGAATATCAATGACATCATGAGGGTGATGTCTTGAATTGTGCATTGAGTGAATAAAACAGAGCTATACAAAGTTATCAGCCTCTAAAATGACAAGAAAAGATAATGATAAATGTTAAAAGGGATGTGAGAAAACTGGGACACTAAAGTGTTGGTAATGGAGTTTTGAGAACAATTTGGAATTATGTCCAAAGAGCTATCAGACTGCATACCTTTGATCCAGCTTTGTCTTTACTTGATCTATATCACAAAGAGGTAACAAAAGAGGGAAAAGGGTCAACATGTGCAAAAATATTTATTGCACCTCTTTTCGTGGTGGCAAGGAATTAGAATTTGAGTGGATTTTCACTAGTTGGGGAATAATTGAATAAGTTATGATACATGGAAATAATGGAATATTATTGTTCTATAAGAAATGATGAGCAGCCTGATTTCAAGAATGCCTAGAAAAACATATATGAACTTAAAGAGAACACTTTACATAGTAACAACAAGATTATGTGATGATCAACTGTGATGGACTTGGTTCTTTTCTACAATGAGATAATTCAAGACAATTCCAATAGACTTGTGATGGAAAATGCCTTCACATCTAGGGACAGAACTATGAAGAGTAGAATGTGGATCAAAGCAAAGTATTTTCACTTTTATTGTTGTTGTCTGTTTGCTTTTTTTCTTTCTCATATTTTCCCCTTTTGATCTGATTGTTTTTACACAGCATAACAAATATGAAAATTTTTAGAAAATAGCACATTTAACATATATCATATTTCTTGTCTTGAGAAGGGGAAAGGAAGGAAAGAGGGAGAAAAATTTGAAATGTAAAATTTTGGAGAATTGAATACTGAAACATCCTTGCATGTTTTTTGAAAAAGTAAAATACTATCAAAACCATCACTCTTATTCTCTCCTCCAATCATTGAAGTCCAGATAATCTAGATAATTATTAGTGGCCCCAAGAATACCCCTATTGCCTTCATACCATTTCTCATTCAAAGCTCAGTATTATAGGATCAAATATTTATAGCTAAAGGCCCTCTAGTCCAATTCCCTCATTTTACAGAAGAGGAACCTGAGGCTCAGAGAAATTAAGTGACTTTTCCATTGTCCAATGTTGCTTTGCTAGACTGAAACCTATACATATTTCTGAGGACAATAGAAAAATTGATAGGTGATCCTTTAGAAGCATTCTATCTTCACCACTTTTCTAATTATAGTTGAATTCTTTGAGATTCCAAGCTCCTATGAAAATGATTAAATATTCAGGAAATCATAGTGCAGACTAACACATAAAAACAATACAAACACGGACCCTATCAGTTAAAAAATACCTTTGCCTGCCCTTTATAACCCAAATAATCCAATTTTTTAAAATGGAGATATACATTTCATTCCTAGCTGGCCACAAATATGCTAGAGTGAATTAAAATAAAGTTTTTCTAACTGTCCAACTGGTAATCCTATTCCCTTCACTACACAGAGGCACATGGCTGCCTTTCTCCATACCCACGGCTCCTTTCTCCCTGACAATCAAAATAAAGCCCAGAGAATAGCTTGGTTCCTAATCAAGAAAACATTTCAACACCTGAATATATTTGACAATTTATACCTTAAAATATCGTTTCTTTTGTGAAACAAAGGAGATATTTCTTTCTGTAAAAATGGTTCAAGGGGCCAGAAAAGTTTTTTTACCATTATGAAGATGTGCTTCAGCAATAAGTTTCGATACATTACAAGACCTTCTCCCCAAAATAGTATTCATGAGATATTAGCATTCATATTTATCTGTCAAAAGAATTGTTGATGTGAAAGAGGAGAGCAGCATTATCATCTATTCTGCAGTTGCTTTAAAGAAATAGAGAAATGGGGAGATTTGCATAACCAAAGATTAGGACATCCTTCCCAGCCCTTTGAAGTCTGTCAACAAGATGCCAATGAAATCAGATTAATTCTAGGCAGATTGCCTCCTGATAAACAGGAATAGCTGGAAGGCATCAGGCATTCTGACAAGCATAAATATAAATATAAATGTATATGCATTTGTATAGTGTGTGCATATACACATACATATAAATATATGCATATATATGCATATGTGTATATAAGCATATATATGCAAACTTATATTTATACATATATTGCATTATATACATGAATATGCATGAGCATATGTTGTTATATTGCACATGTAGGTATTGTATATGTGTAGCAAAGTGTATTATATATGCATGTGTCTACATGTATGTATATACATGTCTGTATACACATGTACATGTAGGTGTATTATTGCTGTTGTTCAATTTTGTCTGACTCCTCTTGACCCCATTTGGATTGTTTTTTTGTTTGTTTTTTGGCAAAGACACTGGAGTGGTTTGCCATTTCCTTCTCCAGCTCATTTTACAGATGAGGAAACTGAGGCAACCTTGTTTCATTGACTCATCCTTCACACAACTAATAACTGAGGCAAGATTTGAAGGTGAGTCTTCCTGACTCTAGGCCCAGCACTATCTACTGTGCCAATTAACTGCTGTGTGCATATGTACTCATGTATGTGTATACATATTCATATGTATATGTATATTATATGAACTGCAATGCATATAGATATATTTCATAGTTGTGCAAAGCAAATAATGCATGCATGTGTATACGTGTATATATGTGAAAGTGCATATAAACAAATACAAGTATATAGGTATTATTTTACATATTTATGTGTATGTGAGTATGTATATACCAACAACAAGCTATTTGAAAAGTTGAGACATGGAATTCTTTCAGTCAGCCTCACTAGTTTCCTTAGTAAAATTGCTGGGTAGCAATTCTTGCCCTCTCTTAACCACAGATATATCAAATATCTGCAGAAATATATATATATATATATATATATATATATATATATATTTAAAACTTTATATAGATGCAATATTGACAATTCAAATCACCTCATTATTTGGTGATATCTGTATCCTGTTCTCTTTGAGAGAGAAAGGAAATTTTGTGTTTGTATGGTAGGGAAGGAGTGTGTGTATATGTATGTGTATGTGTGTGTATATATATATATATATATATGTATATGTATATATATATATATGTATGTATATATGTATGTGTGCATGTGGAGTTCTAGAATTGGTATCATAGGATCATAGATCTAAAGCTGAAAGCAATCTCAGAGACATCTGATTTTCGCTGTCCTCCCATACCGCCCCTTCCCATACACTCTTGTTTTATAACCAGGGAAATAAACCCACGTCCTCTGACTACAGACCATTGCTTTTTCCACTATGAAAATCTGCATGCCACAGATCTTTCCAAAATACATTGATTCACATTTCCATAGATGAGTAGAAAAGATTTTTTTTTTTTGAGTTAGAGCTTCACATTCTTGCTGGTGGATTTACATCAGTTTTTCTCCCTTACTCTTGATTCCTTTCCTTACTTGGCCCTTTACATATCTTAATCTCCACTCTTCCCACTCCACTTTCCCCCTATTTAAAGCCCTAATGAAGCCTAGGAGCCCCAGGAAAACAATCTTTCAGGCATGACCTTTCAACACTAAACATCCAGTGACATGACTGCCCAAATTATCTTTTCTATCTCTTTATGACTGAAATAACAATTTCATACACTTTCCTTCCTCTATTTCTGTCCCTTATTCCCATTTCCTTATGACTTTGCAACCATTTCTTCTGCACACTTTCTCCTAATATAAAAGTTATACTGATGAAAGACAGGGGCAGGAAGCTGATAGAAAGTCCAGTCACAAGGTAGGTCTGGGAGGATGCTGCCCAGTCAAATTCACCCAAAATGTCGAACAGGCACTGAAGATATTCCAGTTATTACTACAATTTCACACCCCACCTATCCACTGACAGCTAGTTTTGACACTCTGCTGTACTCTCCTCATCTCTCATGTCAACCCCAGGCATATAATAGCTAGGTCAAAGCTTTAACAATAGTGATTAGATCTGGAAGAGGAGGAAGTACAATGGCAATAAAAATTAGAGTGCTTCAGTAACCCTTCAAATTCAGGGCACAGTTGCTTGAATACATCTAGAAAAGATGAAGTCTTTTTTGTAGTTGTTTTGTTTTTAAAAGCCAAGTAATTCTTTCAAGGGTGACTTCTGCTGTTTAGCTTTTTACTCTGCTCTCTCACACTAATGAATATCTATGATTTCCTTGGAGAAGAGTAGGAGCTCAAACTATAAATGCTTTATGAATTAATTTTAAATTTCCCCTTGCAAAATAAGCAACGTGACTTGCTTAGACAGCCCCAAGGTGAGCAGGAATCCTGGTGGAGAAAGGGAATATAGCAATACACTGCAAAAAAAATAATTTTAATATCCACATGAAAGGGCATTTGGGTATGAAGGGATGGGAATATTGTAGACCTTCAGTATTTGTGATATAATCTTATCAAACATCAACAAAAATAGCAGAGCAGTCTTAAAAACAACTCATTTTATATAGTAAATTGGCTGCTATGATTCATTCACTTTATTGATTTGGAAAAGGACTAGCCATTCATATTTGCCAAGGAAGACCAAATTAGGCAGGTAAAATATGAGCTAGATGCCAGACTTTTTTTTTACTTCTGTTTGTTTATATAGAGGATTAACTTACTTTAAGAAATTCTAGAATACTATAATCCAAACTTTAAATGGTAAATTACAAAAATATTCACTGGTGTATAATAAATTTTCACTCTGTAAAAAGAAACCAGACTTTTTCTTTTTTTAATCCTCCTTTCCTCCCTCCCTCCCCTCTTCCCCCTCTTTCTCTCTCTCTCTCTCTCTCTCTCTCTCTCTCTCTCTCTCTCTCTCTCTCTCTCTCTCTCTCTCTCTCTCTCTCTCTCTTTCTCTCTTTCTCTCTCTCTGTCTCTGTCTCTCTCTGTCTCTCTCTGTCTCTCTCTCTTTCTCTCTCTCTCTCTCTCTCTCTCTCTCTCTCTCTCTCTCTCTCTCTCTCTCTCTCTCTCTCTCTCTGTATCTCTTACCCCTACAAATTGAAAACAACATAGAGATGAATAAGCAACAATAGGAGACATTTAGTGTGCTGTAGAATGCCTATCCCTATATACCAGAGCAGCATGAATGCAGCATAGGTATGGCATGGGGTTGGGCAGCAAGGTATTCAATGGGATGTGCCTTCATTTTATCTTCAGAAAACTCAAGTCTAACTAATGTAAAATAACATATGGAGATGAGAATATATACAGTGGAAGAGATGATCTATCATTAATATAAACCTTCAGGAAAGGTCACAAGACTGGCCTGGACATAAAGGACTGAGCTGACCAAGTTGTTTGAAATCTTGAGCCAAAAAGGCTTGAGCATTATATCTCCCAGAAGGAGAGCTGAGGTGCTTCCCTAAGGAAAATAATCACAGCTATGTAGACAGCCTGAATGGTCAGGTGCCCATCCTGCTGTACAGCCTAGGTCACACAGAAGTAGTCACTTCTCCCATATCCACAGTGTGGCAGTCATGATCAGGTTCTAATACTCCTTTTTGGGACTGTTGGTATTCAAAGAAAGGGGACTTCTACTTTCTTTGGGGGACTATGATGAGAGAAGGGAGTGGAGACAGAAAAAACCTCCACTATTTCTAGTTTGGAGAGAAAGAGGAAGGTTCTTTAAGGACCTTAGACCTCTGAGCCTTGGCACCCCTTCCAGCTCTGCTCCTAAGGAGAACTCATGCATTGTATTGAAATCACAACATCTATGACTTTCATGATGAGGAATGTCCTCAAAATTGAGCCGGACTTTGTCCTAAATGCTTGTGGACTTTTCCTGGAAGACCTCAGCCAGTGCCTGCAAGTGGGTGCAAGCCAGGATGAAGTGGTCCAGCTGCATGACTTATTAATAATATTATAATTCACATTTTAAATGATAAATTATAATCCAAACTTTAAATGGTAAATTACAGAATTTTAATAAACTATTTCCAGAATAATTAAATGGTATATTGCAGAATTATTCACCTTTGAGTGATATATTTTTTCTCTCTAAAAAGTGGCCAGACTTTTTTTTTAATCAGTCATCTCTAGCAATTTATCTTATTTGCCTCATTGGAAAGGGCTTCACTCTTACATTTAAAATGTAATTTGATTTAAAGATATTCCATTTAAAAATCCAGTTTTCAAAAACATAATATTGTGTGAAATGAGCTTCATTTATAATTATTCAATCACTCATTTATTCAGTTAGTTTTTGATGAATCACCTACTGTATGCCTGCTATCATGTTAGAGCGGAGAGATGGGAGGCAGAATCACAAAATAAGTAGAAGTCATTTTACTAGAACTCTAAGATCTTGCAATTTGAGGAGAGACTGCACAAATGAAACAACTCTAGAAACAAGAAGAGTCATATGTCTCTTAGGAGGCTTTGAGATATGTCTCAAAACGTAAAGACACTTTCTCTGGACTACATTTCTCAGTGGGATTGAGGAAAAGCTTCTGAAAATGACTTTCCCAGAGGCATTCAAACTCACTTAGGAGAGAGTTTTAGATTACTCAGATATGGGACAGGGGTCCCTTACAAATGCACAATTAGATTATATGATACACATTAGAATGCTATAAGAATTCAAGAAAGGGAAAAATATTATAGGATCTGATTATTCACATAAGCTTCAGGAACAATGTAGATTGGGAAGCAAATGTAAGATCTGGATTAGCAAAAGAGAAACAATTCAAAGTAATAACAAGAAAGCCATAGTAAACTGTGGGACCAAAAGAAGGGGTAGGGGCAATTATGGCATATACAAAGAAAAGGGGCTGGCCTATTTATTTGTATTGTAAAAGAATATGATTATAAAGCTAAATAATCTGGGGAGGCTAGTTGATAAATTAAACTTACATAATATAATAATAATAATAATAACAACTCATATTTATTTAAGATGTTAAAGTTGAAAAAGTGCTATCCCTAAAAGAAGCTTAAAATGTAGGCAGTATGTATGTTTTTGTTTTAATGTTACAGATGAGAAAGGCTAGAATCAGAAGAATTGGCTGCCTTATCTCTACTCACAGAGCTAGTATCATTATTGGAACTTAAACTCAGGCCTTCTGATTACAAGTCCAACCCCATTCTCTGCTGTCTAGTCTCTATAATAATATCAACATTATATTATATCATTATTAAAATATCAGTAAGATTTCTTGATGTTACTGATACTAAAAATCATAGAAAAATTTCCTGAAATCCATCCTAATTTAAGATCAATATTCTATCAATGATACATACATATATATATATATATATATATGTATGTATATATATATATATACATGTATATATTTGTTTTGTTTTGTTTTCTTCTTTTAATTGTGGTTTGGGATTTTGTTTTGCTTTCCAACCCAACTGAAAACATGCCAGGGGCCTATTTGGCAATGACACTTTTTAAAATTAAAATAAAGAAAAAGAATAGTCAGCTGAAATAATAGTCTCTGTGGTTAGAAAATGAGAGCTAATGTGGTACCATATCCCATCCCAGCTGTGCTTATATAGCCAAAGTCAGCTGGAGTTTAGACAATACCCATACAGTTCAAGCCAAAGTAAGGTTTGGGAATTTTTTCCACCTCTGCTTCACTTCTGACCATGAAAATCTGATGCCAGGTTATCATTTGCAGAAAACATTCATGGCAGCAAAACCCTGCAAATACAGATTTTTCTTCTTCTACTTCTTCTGGAATTGTTAGTTGGGCTCTCAGCACATTTCATATGTAACCTTTTTAATCCCTACACTTGCAATTAGAGATTACAGTTCCATTCCCAGAGCCTTTCAACAGATGGCATAGCATGAAAAACTGGAGATATTTAAAAATCATATTTATACAGAGTTTGCCAGAATGTTTCTTCCTGAGCTTATACATTCACATGTGAAAACTGATTGTTTAAGATGTAATTTTCTTATGCCAAGATTTCGCATTTTTTAAGGATTTTAAGCCTCAATTAATTTATCTCCTTTGTTATGAACAGTAACATTCAGCACTAAAATATATAATTCCTGAAATCTTAAACATAAATGTGAATGTAAGAGAGCTACATCTTTGAAAGATTAAACTAGTAATCTAAGGGTCACTATGATATGCTCAGAAAAATCAAATCAAAAGGTGATTAAAACTGTAAAGCCTTTGTGGATAGGCCACTGGATCAATGAACTGATTAAATGACAATCACATCCAAGTCAAGGTCATGGGTCTTGATTCTTAACTAAGATTTTTCTATTAGTTTTTTTTTGTCAAGTCTTTTGTAAGTCCACTTCTCAAAAATGGAAGATTGGCCAATCAAAAGAGTGAAAAGATGATATAATATATCTGCAGTTCGAATCTCATTACAGGAAAAAAATTCTTCATACGATAAATGAATCAATAAACAAATGCCATGTTTTGGAGATACACAAACAAAAAGTATGGAGATAGTCCTTACACTGATGGAATTCACATTTTAAAGGTGGAGTAATCATACAGACTAGTTGTAGACAAGAAAAAGACTTTTGGTCTATAAAAGTCAAAAGGATCCATGGATTTGTCAATTGGCATACCCATTCCAGAAATGATGGTACTCTTTATTTGCTTAGTATTCCTAGACATGAAGTGGAGGAAGTAAGGCATAAGCACATTAGCAGGAATATGGCAACAAAATGGCCTGGTAAGACTTGGTAAATTTAAAATCATTCAGTTACCAATCAAAATGGCTCAGCTCCAAACCAGGAGTTGCAGAAATGAGGAATTAACTTTCCAGGTTCAAAGAGCATGGATTCTGGAGATTCATTGCAAAGGGAGTTCGTAAAAATATGAATCATTGTTAAATTAATTGTCAGTGAAAGTTGAAACCTTGTTGGATTGGAGATGAAATTGGAATGTAGGCATATTTTTGAATTTATAGGTAAAAAATAGAGAAAGGTAGCATAACCCCATAACATCCATCTATTCTCACTAGTCTATCAGTGGTAATCAGTTTATTTGTACCTAAGGAAACAAATTTTCTAGATACAATTTATTTTTCTACTCTTCTTTGGAAAGTTTATAAAATATAATAATTCATAACAATAGGATTCTCTATTAACTCATGCCTTCAGTCAAGATAGAAGCTTAATAGTTTGTATTGAGATTTCAAAGTTCTAATCTTTCTGTATATCTATATATCTGGAACTTGTCAATCACTATCTCCATTCTCCAAGCCTTTCTCTTCACAGAATAGGAAGCACACCACCAGAAGTTAGAATCAATCCTTTACCTCAAATCATTGATACTAAATAAAGAAGCAAGTAAAAACTTTAAAGAACAGAAATCTCTGGATTAATTATCCTTCTTGAATGGGAACAGAGGAAAAAAAGGAAAAATGTTATTTCATTTTCTGTATGAATGGTGGAGGAAGTTCACTATTGATTAAATATTTCCTATCCTTTAGAATTGAGTAATCTAGGTCCATTTAGTTTGGTCATATTTGGAGTCAGCCATAATCAGCTGTTCTTTTTTACTTCATCACTCTAATAGTCAATGAAATTACATGCAATAATGCCAAGAACTCAATTTAAACTCACACTCACCTATTTAGTCTAATGAAAAAAATCTGTCCTCTGCAGAAGAAGGAGGAGTTGCTATAGTAGGAGTCACATCAATGGAAAGCAGGGTGACTTAGCTCTTCCATCTGCTGGAGATTCGCTATACCTTCAAAATCTCTCAATCTTGCTGCATAGTTTCTAATACTTGGTGCTGATCCCTATCTAGTCTTCTGTTAGAGTTTCTTAGTTTCTTACAAAATGAAGAGAAACTCAATGACATATGTTTAAGATTGCATTTCACATAAACTTATATAGTTAGATTCCAAGAACCTTATCTTTCTGCCCAAAGAGGAATAAATCTCCCCAAAACTTTGATACATTAGGATTAGGTCATAGGTAATAAAAATCAGAGCAAAGATTTGAAATCTGATCCATTTATCTCAAGCACTTTTTTAAATCATATTGTATATCTTCCAAATGAAAAAAAAATTCTCCAAAGATAACAAAATATAAGAATGGTCAATGTTAGAGTGATTGTGGAAAGTAAAGCACATGAATGCATTAGGAGTATAATTATGAATTAACTACAATACTGGGAAGAAAACTGAAATTATAAAAACAAAGTAGATAAAAATACTAAAACATTTGGCCCAGATATTCCAGTGATTCAAAGATGTCATTAATAAAAATTCCAAATAAAATAAAATACTTACAGTAGTACATTAATATTATCAAAAACTGGAAATAAAGTACATATCCATCAATTAGGGAATGGCAAAACAAACTGGATCACATGAATGTTGTGTTATAAGGAAGAATAAATATGATAAACACCCAAAAAAACTTTCTTGATCTGATACAAATGAAGTAGAGCCAGGAAAACATTATACATAGTGACTACAACAATGAAAATGGAAAGAACAACCATAAAATAATTGAAAATAAAAGTTAAAAAATTGCAAAGAAAAAGTATGATTTTAGAGAAGAGATATAAAAAGACACCCTAATTCTTTGTAAGAGTATCTATTTATATTTCTTCCAGTGGTAACATATGTTTTGAAATTATTTTGGTTAATTGATCAATTTTGCTTATATTATTTTTTCATATATTTTGACTTGTAATTTAATTTTGTAACAATATAGGATAGCTCTCCGAGAATGAGAATATAGAGGCATACATGGAGAAATTAAAAAAATATAAAACAAAAAAATTTCAAAAAAAAAATAAAAATAAAAAATAAAACAATTTTCAATAAGAAATCCATGATAGTAATATTAGAGCAAAACAAAAGATATATAAAACTATGCTGCAGGAACAGAGTTGGAGTGAGGAATTGATCTTTAATAGGATAGACTATTTCTGATGAAAAGACCAAAACTATACAAATTTTCAAATATAAGTCCTAGAGTCTAGATAGGCAGAGAAAGGTAAATTCACTTGAGTAATTGAAAACTGTCATATGATGAGAGAGGGCTTACATTCTAATAGAAAAAAAAATAATTTCAGAATCTTGATATTTTCAAATGTGTAGAGAGAGTCCATTAATATTTTAAGTAAGGATATGTTCAATTTAACTATAGATCATGTTAATAAATATTGTACAGGAATCAAGAAGTGGGGTATATAAATTAGTAAACCTTGATATCCTCTTTAAAAAATTTTTTGATGTCCTCTTTTTTTATCTAGTTTTTAAATCACCCACAAGTTCTTCCAATCATTGGATTATTTTTAGCTTTTTTAGATATCTTGAAATTTGATCCCTCAACATCCCAAAAATTCATGCACATCCAAAATGGTCCTACTCTTGTGTATTCTTTAGCTGCTCTTCTGTTACACATCATGGCACAACAAGAACTGTTATAGCCAGTAACTTTGGTCTTTTTGGTATTCTATGAAAAAGACACTCCATCTCCAGGCTCATTCTATTCTCTCTGGATTTTCTCTATGCTTAGAATGTGCTTCTTCCTCCACCCCATCTCCTGACCTCCCTGCTTTCTTTATGTCCCACGTTCTTATAGGAGGAAGTCTTCCCCAACCCCTCTTAATATTTATCTGTAGATAACTTGCTTTGTATATATTTGCTTGCATGTTGTCCCCTACCCCATTACACAGTGAATTATTTGATGTTACAGACCTTTTGCATCTTTTTTGTATCCTCAGGCATAGTGCCTGCAACATAGTATATAATTATTAAATATTTGTTTAATTAAATTAAATTTTAAGTGCTTTAAGATTAAGTAATAAAAATACTATTGGCAGGAGAATGCAAAAGACGTACCTATACCTAATCTACACAAAAAATATTTCTAGCAGTATTATTTGTAACACAAAAAAAATCTCTGGAAACTATGCATCTGGTGATTAGGGAATGGATAAATAAAGTATTGTATATAAATATAAAGGAATACTATTGTTCTAGAGTGGCAAAAATGAAGAGTACAAAGAAAAACAAGAAGACGTATCAATTGATACAAGGTGAAGAAAGCACAACCAAAGGAATAGAATCCTCGACTAAAACCATATTCAAATAACTTCAAAACCCTTGAAAAATACAAAGAAAGGGGCAGTTAGGTGGTGCAGTGGATAGAGTATCAGCCTTGAACTCAAGAGGACCTGAGTTCAATTCTAGTCTCAGCCACTTAACACTTCCTAGCTGTGTAACTCTGGGCAAGTAACTTAAGCCCAATTGCCTCAAAAAAAAAAGGAAAGAAAAGTCCAATAAAGTATATAGAAATTAAAATAAGTGCTGTGTAAAATTTAAACACAGGTGAAATGGACTATTTTGGGAAGCAGCACATTCATTTTCCATGGAAATCATCATTCAAAAATTGAGCATCCTCTTAAGATTGTAATAGATGAAATTTGTCAGTTATAGGATGGAGAGAGCAATAGTTCTCAAAGGTCCATGACAAACCTTGCAGAAGGTTGCAAAGTCAGAACTATTTTCTTAATAATATTAAGACAATACTTGACTTTTTCATTCACTTGCATAAAGAGGAATTTTGAGAGTCTACATATTGTATGAATTAAAGATTTGGCTGCAAACATAAATAATTAATTAATATTCCAAGTGTAGAATTATATTTTGCCTAATAAATCTATAAAGTTACTTATGTAGCTGAGCTCACTATTTTTCTTGAATTTGTCTACTATTAGCACTATCTAATCATCCAAAGTAGATCTTCTTTTATGTAAATGCTTGGTAACAAACAGAAACAGTGTAGAAGTATTCAATGTTGAATAACATTTTATGATCTCATAGTTTTTCCTGGGGGAGAGAACAAAAGTAAAAACTATGTTGACATTTTCATCGGTCATGGTAAATAAAAGTACTGAAGCTTTAACACAAATGAGAGCAGTGGGCCCCTAATTATGCCAGCAGTAATTTTATACTTTATCATCACTAATTAATAATAAAAAAGCAAATAGATATAATGAATGAATGAACAAATAAATAAATGTCAGTTTTACTTCAAGATATCCTTCATGAAACAATTTTTAAACATAAATCTGGATTTCTGCAAGCACATTTTTAAATATTCTGTGTGACGAAGTAAAAAGTAAGAATAAAACATTCTGCTACTTACTGAAGTATGTTTGGTCTTTAGTAAAAAGAAAAAAAAAGTTCAATTGCTTGAGTTGGAAGCTGCACTAGTGCTTTTTTCGTGGAATTCCATTTTTACCTGAAAGAACGACTATAGTTATTCTGATTTCAGTATTTTGCAAACATATTTTCAAAAATGAATGAAGTAAAACTGTCACTTCAAGGGAAACAACTGCCAGAATTTGCTGTCAATGATAAAATTTGAGGTTTCATTTCAAAATCAGACTTTTAGAAAATGTGTTATTTCCACTTAGAGTTTAATGACTTCCCCATGTATAAAGATTTTTTGATGATGTAATAATGACAGATTTGATTTTTTTTTCAAATGGTAAAAAGAAATGTGTCCACAATTGGAAAATTTACATAATTCAGTGCATTTTATAATAGACCAATATAAGATGTTACAAAAATGTATGTGAGTAAAAGATCCATTCAAAGCACAAGATAGATCAATTATTTTTATTGAAACAGAATGAAAACTTCAGTAAGTTTCAAATTCCATATTGTAGATAATTTTTAAGAAATCAACTCTTGTTGAAGTTTGCTATAATTTCAACAAGTTGAATATAGATTTTTAGCATAGTTTACAAGAAGAATATCCATAATTATCTGAAAGACAAATAAAATACTCCATTTACCAATTACATATCTTTATGAGGACAGATTTTCATTTTATACTAAAACCAAAACAACATCTATCACAAAACACAAATTGAACATAAAAGCAATTATGAGAATCCAGCTGTTTTCTATTAAGCCAGGCATCAAAATTATTAGCAAAAATGCAAATCCAATATCATTTCTCATTAATTTTTTGTTTTGAAAAATAGTTGCTTTTTTTTCATTTAAAAAATTTTAGATGTATAATGTTTTTTATTATTTTAATGAATTAATAATTAAATACTTAAATTTTCAATACAGTAAATATTAATGGCAATGACTTACATAAACAAAAGTTTGTTCTTTGAGATCTTCTATAATTTTTGAGTGTAAATGATTCCTATGAACAAAAACACAAAAGCCAGTACATTAGAGTGCCACTGAGATCTTTTCCAGTTTTAAAATTCTACTTTCACAGAGCTTGTAATTCTTTGTTTCAGTAAAGGTTCAAATAGTCATAAAAGATCTATTGTGTCAGGAGGTTATATGGTTCTTTATAAGAAAACATTAATTCTGATAATATGCTTTTTTTCTAGCATAGTAATCCATAAAATAGAGTATGTATTATAAAATTGGTAACATACAAAGCATTTTTCTTGTTAGTAATTCCCCAAAATTCTGTGACCTTTTGTGTTAATATTTAAAATGGTTCAGAAAATATTCACTTTCCACAACACATGAAATATATAGTATCATATACTATACAGCAAATAAATTTCTTAAAACTAAAACACTTTTTAATCTGAATCCTACTTTTTACTCTATCAAATGGCAGTGTGAGGGCATTGTACTCTATACCATTTTAATATAAACTTCTTAACCTAGGTCATACTCTGGAAACCAAGGGAGAGATTGCTGGGACTTTATTCATTACTATCCAAAAATTCCAAGTCTGGCAAGATCTCAACATTATCTCCAACACTGTCCTCCATGGCTGTTTTAGTACTCCATAAACTTTCACATTTCATGCCTCTTTCTTTTTTTTTCTTACTGAACATAACCACCAATGTGCACGTTGCCAATACAAAAAGGTCAAATACAAATAATAATAATACTAATGAGGTTACTAACAAAACCATTTGAATTCTTGAAATCACAGAAGTTAAATATGCAAGTGCTGAGGACTGACTCTCAATGTAGATAGAGCTATATTATATATTAGAGCTACTATATTAATGAATAATTAATAATGATGATGATGATGATAAAAACTAACATTTGTATTTCCAAATCATTTTAGATATACTATCTTATTCGATCTCAGAATAACCCTGAGAACTGATTGCTATGATTATTACCATTTTGCAAATGAGGAAATTTAGGCTAAAAGATTTAGTGAATTGCACAGAGTTACATAGTAGGGTCTGAGCCAGGATTTAAACTTAGGTGATAGTTCTTTATATGATACCCCATTAAAAAGATCCTTAAGGCTAGGAATTATGTTTTTGATTTTGCTGATGTACCCAATGCTTAGTAAATTCTGAATGCTAATAAATGTCTTTTGACTAACTGAATTGATGGAGAGATAAACAGTATCAAAGGCTGTAGAACAGTTAAGAAAATATGAACTGAGAAAAAGCCAAGACATTGTAGAGAGGATAGGTAACTGGCAATATTTGATAGAGCAATTTAAGTTGAGTGATAGGGTTGGAAGTCAGATATCAAGGGATTAAGAAATACATAGATCTTAAAGAATTAGAGGTGGTGATTGTATTAGACAGTAAAAATTTGACAGTAATAGGCAGGTAGGATATAAAATGATAGCTTGAAGTGGTGGTAGGATCAAATGAAGATTTTTTTTTCTTAAGATTGAGAAAGAGTACACATACTATGTTTACTTTTTTCCCTTTTTCTTGTTTTTTTTCCCCTCTTGTAGTTTTTCCCTTTTGCTTTTATTTTTCTCTCCCAACATGATTTATAAGGAAATGTGTTTTTTTAAATAAATATACATGTATAACCAGGAAAAAAAGATTAAATGATCATTTTAAAAAGATTGAAAGAGACCTGAATATATCAGCAGGAAAGGGAAGGGACTGGCATATAGTAAAAAAAAAATTGAAAATTAAAGAAAAGCCATGAAGAATGAAGGCAGACCCTTGGAGCAGACAAAACTTTGATCTCATAAGTTCCTAAGAATTGTAAATAGTTTAACCTTGCCTAAGAGAGTCTCTCTAAGACTGATCTCTTTTCTACTTTAACCTCTAGGACTGGTACAGAGAAAGGTAAGAAGAATGAATGTATACGTTGGTTTTAAGTTAAGTTAAAGGTAATTTGTGAAATAGATGTATTGGGAATAGCTAGATGGTGCAGAGTACCAGCCCTGAAGTCAAGAGGGCCTGAGTCCAAATCTGGCCCAGACACTTAATGCTTACTAGCTATGTGACCCTGGGCAAATCACTTAACCTCAATTGCCACACACACAAAGTAATAAATTGATTGTTTTTATTTTTCAATAACATAAGAGACAAGGTAAACTTCTGGGATGTGATATATGAATAGTTTCAGGACTTAAGGAAAGAGAAAGTTTGGAATGGTGACTGTGGTGAATGCAATAATGTCAATCAAAGATGAATGGCAGGATTGCTGCTGTGTAGAAGTGAGTACCCAGCTGAGAGTAGATAACTTGCCTTTTGAACAGATCTAATTATCATGAATGTATTTCTCCATCAGCATTCAAAAGCTTAGGTGTATAAAAGAAGAAAGTAGATGATAGAAATGACTGACAAGGTAGGATTAGTAGAAAGACAAGGGAACAAGGGAGGACAGGATAGAATATTGTATTGAAATGTTTACCTATGTGGCTGAGGCATCAAGTAAATTAGAACAGGAGTGATACAGATGAGAGACTGAAAGAACAAAAAGAAATGACGATAATGGAAGCTTCAGGAATGATGTAAACAAATTTAGAACAATTAAAGCAGGGAAAAAAAGACATTGGATAAGAGCTAGAAAAGAGAATTTCAAAGTCCAAGGTGGATAGTTGAATACAATGCCAAGATCAAGGATGTGATCACCCCTGCAGATAATTGTGGGAGAGCAGAATTGGAGTACATTGAAGTTGGAAGTTTGACAAACTAGGATACAGGGATGAATTTTTATGTCATCAATAAAAAGAGCAAAGGATAGGATGAAGAGGGGAGAAATAACCCAGGAACTAAACCATTTGAAAAAAAAATAGCAACAAGGAAAGTATTAAGGAGAGATGTTTGTGGCCTAAGTTGGCCCCCACAGACTAACTAGAAATTTGGCATGAAGTAGCCTTGGTACTTCAGTAGACTATTAGGGGGCTAAGAAGTATCTTGGTGAATCAGAGCTAAGAAGTTCCCTTTTCTATAATTTTTGTATTTTAGCTCGCAGTCTCAATAAAGTTGAACAGAGAACAAGAGGATCATGAGTAAAAATTATTTGGAAGGTTGATTTTTTTTTCCTAAGCAGCATGTGGAAGCAAGAACTGCTTTAAACTTCTCTCCCTCTCTATTGCAAATCTTGTAAGGTCTTGAAGCTGAGACCAAGAGGATCAGGAGTAAGAGTAGCTAGGAGGATGCTGTGGTACACTAGACCTCTAATGAGTGGAGATTTTTATTCTCATATTCCTCTTTCGCTACAAAATCTTAATAGAATAAGGATTCAAACCCACATTTCTTAATTTCCAATATGTGATTCTTTCTAGTATACCACATTGCTCTTAAAATAAATGAGTGTGGGAAAGAGGCAGAGGGAGGAGAAATGGTACCACTATTGCTTGTCAGTTCTTATGTGGGCTTTTTTTAAAGTAATTAAATGAGACACTAGTGAACGGAGAAAGCAGGTGAGGGAAAGATTTATGGCTTTCCCCCAGAGAAAGTAAAACCACTGTTAACAAATCATAGCCCTAAACCCAAAATGTAATCCCACTCAATAATTTCTGGCACTCTTTACCTGTTGAAATATAACTTGTCTATACACTTTCACCTGTATGAAATGACATAGTGATAGACTGCAAGCTGGTAACATTCATGCTCAATCCATCTCATAGTAATAAACCTTATATTATATTGGTTACTATGCCAGAATATGACATGATTCATTCTTCTCTACATCTTTTCCATTGAACAGACTAAGCGCCAGACAAGATTCTACTTCATTGTGCTTTGATATATGCTGGGGGTGTGCTTTATTGGAGGGAATAGGTAGGGCTGAAGTTATCTGAACAATGTCTAGTAAGTTGAGTCCTTTATGTGATGGCTAGAACTAAATACTATGTAGTATCTGAAGTAGTCTCCAAACATCCAGCAAATTTTAAATCTATTGCAATACTAGATCTGAGTTTTCTGATAAAAGACTCTTTTTCTCTTTGGAATTTTCATGTTTCTCTTTGTCTATAGAAATGTGTTGTTGTTAGTTTGGGGTCATGCAACAGATTGCCCAAGTTCTCTAATCTCCTTGACCTCTCAATCCTATACAAAACAGTAATTATAGACCAAAGATAAACCACCTTTCCTTGATTTAAAACACTCCAAATCTAAAAGACTTCTTTACTTCTATACTGAGCTCACTCAGCACTCTCTCCCAACACTCTACAAAGCCAACCATGGTCAAAAGATATACAAACCCACAAAACCCAACCTCACACATGGTTCTGCCATTCTTATTTTCTTATTTTTTTTTGAGGCTATAGGGGTTAAGTGACTTGCCCAGGGTCACACAGCTAGGAAGTATTAGTGTCTGAGATCAGATTTGAACTCTGGTCCTCCTGAATTCAGGGCTGGTGCTCCATCTACTGCGCCACCTAGCTGCCCCCCCATTCTTATTTTCAATGCCAGATTGTGGAATTCTGCTGTGATCAGGATAGGTTGCCAGCTTGCCTTTTCAACATTACAGAATACAGAAACTCTTTGTGGCCAAGCAGCTTCCATGCAATGGACAGCAAAATACCTCTTTGCAGCATAGCTAGAAACAAATAGAAAAGGGCAAAACACATGTTCGGGATTGAAATAGAGCTTAACATCCATTCCTCCTATTTTTCTTCCTCTCAGAGTCTCAGAGACCCAATCTACAAAAATAAACTCCCAAGACCAGCATAGTAGCTTTCTGAACTGACTGAGTCTAGTAGGAAAACTGAAACAAGACACAGCATATGGTGAAGAAGGTATGAGTCTAAGGAAAAGCAGCTGGGCCCAGTTCTGACCACCAAAAGATATTTGGAGCAGAAAACTAGGTTGCTATACCATGAATTTTCCAGCTTGGAAAGATGTTGAGATATTTCAAGATTTAACCTCCAAGGAAATCACTGGCAGAAATGAGGTAGAGATTCTGAAAGTGACTAAAATAAAGGAGAAGTTACCAAAGGAAGAAAACTCAAATATCTTGACCATAAGGAATTAAGTCAACAGGAACATTATTAACAGGTTTTTTTTTAATGGCTTACAGATCTAGTAAACAAGTTCAAATATTTATGAACAAATACTGAAAAACAAAGGAGAATTATCAAACACTTGTTGAGACAAAAGACCCTATGGAATTTTAGGAGAATGTAGAGTTATAATATGTATTTCTGAGTATTTAAAAATATAAATGAGAATCAGGGAAACAGAATTTATGACCTACACAACAAAAATAATGAGCAGAATAGGAAAACTAGAATCTGTGATGGCAAGTATCACCAAAGAAACAAAAGAGAGAAAAATAGATTAGGAATGAAAATATAGAAAAGTGAAAGATAATCTAGAAGAGAAGAAAAAAAAGGTGGGAAACATATATATCATTAAAAGAAAATATACAGGATGAACAGAAGTAACCTAAGAATCACTGCTCACCAAGAACATGAGAGGACAAAAAACATTAACATCACAATGCAGAAAATAACAGGAGAAAATTGTCATAAACAAAGAAAGTGAAAAAAAAAAAAAAAACCACAACGCACAATGAAATACCGATGCAAAGAATTCATGGATTGCCTCCAAGAAAAGAAAGCAAACCAAAAAATGATGCTTCACAGTCCAAGACACATAGTGGTTATAATAGTTATGTTTAATTTAACAATGCAAGGCAGAAACAACAAATTCTGCAGATGATCAGGGAAAAAATCTTCATACATAAAGGATGGGAAACTTGAATAATACAAGACTATTCTGCATCCACCCTACCCCCCAAAAACCAAAAGACTTTAGAATACTATTCAGATAAGAAAGGAGCTTAGGATGAAATCCAGATGATCGGCTCTTTAATTTTGATCTTAACCATAAATGAAAAAAGGTGAATATTCAATAACAAATATATGTCTGAAACATTTTAGAAAGAAATTCAGAGCTAAAGAGATTTGTTTCTTGAACACTCCAAAAAACAGAAAAGTAGCAGAAGTAAATAAGCATAGTAGTCAAAGACAGCAACAGCAAGGAAATGACCCCAATGTTTTTTCTAATTGTATACAAAGAAACAGTGGTAAAGGCAAAAGACAAGGAGGTAACAACAGATCAGAGGCCAGCTTGGGACATTATAGTTGTTATCAAAGATGCCGTGGAACTCAGTAACATTGAGGAGTAAGCCGCTGCTCTTAGAGTGAGAAAAGAATCTTTTATTCAGCAATTCTTAGGAGAAGCAGGTGTACTCACTGGCAAGACTACATACCAAATGCAGATGCAGGAGTAAACTTTATACTCTAAGTTCAGTTCCTTATCCCTCCCTTCAAGGTTCAAATCGGTCAAATTTACAGTTAGACTTTGTTACAGTTGGTTGCATTTACAATTTGAATTATAATTATGTAGGATTTATAATCAGAATTATAATCAGTCAGATTTACAATTCTCTTTATTTGCCCTTTCCATATGTAAAAAGGCTTGTGTCCTGTCATTGACAATAGTAAATTTGGGCCAGTTTAAGCCTGGGCCCTTTTGTCAGGACCTTTGTTGTTTAGTCAGTTCCTTGACTCATGTGGTGATGGGTTGGAGAAATCACAAGAAGATAACTTATCTGCTCCCTTCATCCTTTTTGCCAACATCTGTAGAAATCTAACTTCTTATATTCTTCACATCTTCAACACTTGGTAAAATGCTGCATATAGGTAAAACAATGTTTTTATGGAACTATATTCAATATATGCCATGGGAGAGGGGAACAAGGAGCTATGTAATGGCCAGAATCAAACCAAGAATTAGCAGTGAGAAGAAGGCAAAACTTGGAGTCCTAGTAAGAGAAGTCTTCAGTCTAGTGGCTGAGGAGAGGTGGGAAGGATTAAAAAGTGAAGAAGGCCTTGCAATTGTAGTAGGAAGGGATCACTGATAAATATTTCTATGGGTGAAGAGAGATGGTCTGTGAAAGGGGTGGGGACTTTTATGCCAGGAATGACCTTGGGGAATTAATGCTTGAAAAGTATACTCACTCTAACTGGAGGACAAGGTTGTAGGAAAGGCAGAGAAATTGGAATAGATATAAGTGGTACCTGGGGGAATAGGAGAGCCTGAACCAGGGGAACATTTTGAGATACATGGGGGAAAAGGGTTACCTGGAGAGAATCGATCAGATGTAGGCTGTATAATTGGATAGAGGTGGTAGAGGGACCCTATCTTAGAGGAGTGTCCTCTCTGACATCTGCAATAATTCATATTATTTTAGGAGTGATAACCAATGGAAAAAGGAATCAACTGAGAAACCTCTATTGGGCATTAGTAAAAACTACCTATGCAGGAAGAGCCTAGAATGGATACCTGGGAACTTCTAATTGCATGAGGAATGCCAAAAATAGAGTGACTAAATAATTATATGAGTAATGAAGCAGAGGATGAGAGCCTAGAGAGACAGAAAGAAAATGTGGATGATAAGGAGAAGGCAAAAAAAAATTCTTTTGAAAAGTTGTGTAAAAAGTGAAATAAAAAATGACAACACAAATTGAAGGGGAGGGAACAAAGGAGAATGTTTTCTTTACTGAAAGAAAAAAAAATGAAGGGAAAAGTTATATAATCAGATAAAAGCAGTAAAGGATGAACTAATAAGCAAAACCTCAAGGGAAATCAAAGGACTTTAAATGAGTAAAAGGAATTAGAGATTAGGGAAAGAGAACCAGAAAGAATACCTTACAAATAATTAAGATAAACTGAAAGATACGAGTAATATATTTATAGCAAAAAAAAAAGGGGGGGGGAATCATAACTTGAAAAAAAAAGAGACAAATGGAAGAATTATATACCTCATGCTTATAACTTCAAGTGTGAATGGATTGAAAAATCTAATAAAACAAAAAAAATGCATAATAAAAGTATATAGGTCTTTTTCTGAGCTCTCCCTGGCTTCTCTTAGATCAATAACAGATCAAGCCTCTGAATGGGTTTTGGAGTGACAAAATGCACAAATAATTGAAGTTTAACAAATTTCCAGAAGACATTTTTAGAAGAAATTCAGGAGAGGTCTATTTAAATCAAGCATAAAGGAGGAAGGAAGGTTTGCAGCCCAGAGCAGATACAGTGCAGCACAACATAGTACATGGAAATGCAGGACACTTTAAAAATGAGCAGAAAATCAAAAAGAAAAATAAAAAAGATCTCTGACCATAGATAGTTTTTTTGGAGACAAAAAAGAACAGACCTCAAACCCTGAAGACACTAAGGGTGATATAAGTTATTCTCCATCTCACAAAACTCTCTTAGAAGAATTCATTAAGGATCTTAAAAGAGAGTTAAAAGAATAGTTGGAAAAGGAAATGAGATCTCTGAAAAAGGAAACAAAAAATTGTCTGAAGAAAAGCATTCCCTAAAAAAATAGTGTTGGTGAAATGGACAATGGAAAAAAAAATTCCTTGAAAAACACAATGAAACAGCTCATTTAAAAGTTCAATTGGCCAAATGCAAAAGGAAATTTTAAAAGCTAATTGAAGAAAATAATTCACTAAAAATTAGAATTAAACAAATGGAAGTGAATGACTCAACAAGACATTAAGAATAAGTTAAATAAAACCAAAAAAATAAAAAAATAGAAGAAAATGTAAAATACCTGGAAAATAGATCCAGGACAGACAATCTAAAAATTATTTGACTATCTAAAAACCATGGTAAAAAAAAAAAAAAAAAGAGAGAGAGTCTAAACAACATCTTTCAAAAAGTTATCAAGGAAAATTGCCAATTCCAAAATTATCAAATGAAATCGTAAATATACTATAACTAATTGGTCAAAGAACAAATCATAGCAACATTTGACAACTATTTTTAAAAAATGATAAGGATGAAACAACTTGCCAACATTTCTGGGATGTAGCTGAAGTGGTAACAAGGAAAAAATCAAATCCCTGCAAACATGTTAACAAAATAGAAAGGGGTTGTGGAATTGATAAATTGAATACAAAATTTAAAAAAAATAAAAATCAACAAGTGAACAAACCTAAGTACACAAAAGGAGATAGTAAATATTAGAAGGGAGATATATAAATTTGGAAACCCCCCCCCCAAGAAATCTGTGAAAACAATAAGTAAAACTAAAAACTGCTTCTCTGAAAAGACTAACAAATTAATAAATCCATAATCTGACTTTAAAGAAAGCAGAAAATAAAATCAATAAAATAATAAATAACAAAGATGAAATAACTGGAACAGAAGAAATAAAAAAAATATTCAGAATTTTGTGCAATTGTACACTAACAAACCAGAACATGCATACATACACATATAAATAGGGAAATATCTTTAGAAATTTAAAATGAATCCCAACTTTTAAAAACAAACAGAGGTTTTAAAAAAAAAATCTCAGTAAAGAAAATAGATATAACTATACAAACACTGTCAATTAATAATTAATTAATTAATTAACAAATAACTGAATGAATAACTTAACGCTACTGATGAATTCACAGAACATTTCTACCAAACTTTTAAAGAAAACTTAGGGGGCAGTTAGATGGCACAGTGGACAGAGTACAGTCAAATCTGGCCTCAGACAATTAATACTTCCTGGCTGGGTAAGTCACTTAACCCCCATTGCCTCAGGAAAACAAAAAGAAGAAAACTTAGAAACCATATTTAATGAATTACTCTAAAAAATGAAAGAATAAAAATAATCCTCTCAGAATCTTTTTCATAAGATAAATATATTCCTAATACTTAAACTAGGAAAAGATAAAATGCAGAAAGAAAACTATAGGCCAGTATATTAATAAAAATTGAATTAGAAATTTAAACAAACTCCTCTCAGAGTATAGCAATTTATCAAAGAAATTATTCATTGTGACAGAGTAGAGCATATTCCAGAGATGCAAGGATAGTTCACAATTAGGAAAACAACATCATAATTAACCACATTAAAAATCAAAACATCCCAAAAATCACAAAGGAAAACACTATTTTATTCAAAAAACACTATAAAGTACAGGCAGAGAGGAACCTTTTTTATGTATCTAAATATTTAAAGCCAAAGGCAAGCATCATATGCAAATATAGATATACTAGAATCATATCCCATAAATACATGCTAGCAATACAATGAAATAAGAAATTCATTAAAGGCATAAAGGTATCTCTATTTGCAGATAATAAATTGGTATATTTGGATAAGTTATAAGGAATAAAGAAACTAGTTAAAATTATTACTTGCTTCAGTAAAGTTACAGAATTACAAAATAAATATTAAAAATTAATAGCATTTATATATAACAATAAAAATCATAAAAAATAATAATACAAAGAAAATTCCCACTTCAAATAATTACAAAATGAATTCAATATTTGGTATTGATCTGCCAAAGAATACAAAAAGAAAGCAAAAACTTGTATAGCATCATTCATGAAGTGTTCCCTAAAGAAATAAAAGAACTGGAATATCTGGAAGAATATTCAGTGCATTCTTTTAAGGAATTTAGATTCATTCATGGAAATAACAAGTTTACAACTAAATGAATACAGAAGTTGTATGAAACAAGGATTTGTACATAGCTTTGTAACCTGCAGGTGACATGTGAAGGCCCAAAATGACATGGCTGCCCTTCCTTTTCCTATTACTGAAAATACTGAACAACTCCTTTCACCTTCATAGTGGCCTGTATGTTGAACATAGTAAGTACAAAATAATTTCAGGATGGAAAGGACTCAATGAGCCTAAGTGTCCATATGAGCCTTTTCCATATGATTCTATCACTCTCCCTGTCTCCTCTGTATTTGTTGTTTTCTCTGTCTCCCCTTATCCACACCTCTCCATTCTTCTTTAAAAAAAAATTATCAACATGTGCTTTTCTCCATGACTTCCCAAATATTAATCATTAGCTCACATAACAAGTACAATACAGTACCCCAACCAAATGTAAAGCCTGTGTCTATAAAATATCAGCTCAATTTGTTAATTTGTAGCTATCTTTGTGTATTTTTCAATTTTTCCTGAGTCATTAAACCTATTAATTTCATAATGTCATCAAGAAATATGGTGTAATGAGAAAGAGACAGAGACGTAGACAGAGACAGACAGAAACAGAGAGAGAGAAGGAAAGAGAGGGAGAAGAAGAGAGAGAGTGGGATAAAGGGGGAAGGGGGAAGGGAGGAAAAACAACAAACAAAAATTTACAAAACATCAAATGTGGCTGGATTTTATAAGAGGTCATATTTTAGAAAATGTAAAAATAAATGTTATTTTCATATGTTGTCTACCTGTAAATGTTGTTATTGTTTGTTCATTTCTGTGACCTCATGTTGGATTTGCTTGGAAAAGATACTGGAGTGTTTTGCCATTTCCTTCTCCAGCTCATTTTATAACTGAGGATATTTAGGCAAACAGGGTTAAATGACTTGTCTAGGATCACAAAGCTAGTAAGTATCTGAGGCTGGATTGGAACTCAAGACTCCAGATTCAGCGTTCTATATACTTTTCCATTTAGCAACTCTATCTATAGATACACAGGTGCTGACAAAATTCCCTAAAATGTTCTCAGTCATCAAATAAATCCTATTCCTCTTCCTTTTCAATTCACTTTGCTCTTCCCATTGATAGTCAAATGGTTATAGCACCCACTACTACTACTAGGAAAAACAATTGTGGCACAGTGTTCCCATTGACCATGTAGCAATTCTGGCTGCAGTTGCACAAGAATGTGTTAATTGTTGATACCCTGACCCCAATCTTCTTCCTGTGTACCCTCACCCTTGATGTCTCACTAGGCCTGCCATCTTTCTTCCTGCATTTGTACCAATGCTCTCATTTCTGTGGCATTTACATTAAGTTGCAGTTGTTAACCTAGTTGTGCTATAGAATGTTTCAGACATTGCCAGAGGCTATAAATAAATAACAGTTATTTCAGGTCTGTCTAGCAAACAACCTCCCAGTTTCTACCGAGACCCTGGAGACTGTGATTGCTGGAATGCAGAACACCTAAAATAAGACTAAAGGCAAGTATTCACAGAGAATGCTAAGCAAAGACAAACTCGATATTGTCATCCCTTTTAATATCATCAAAATACATCAAATATTCCTCTTTTCAATAGAAATCTCAACCTGAATCTGAATGTCCAGATTTTTATATGCTTTATTTTTAGAAGGCAGTGGTAAATGACAACAATTCTACTCACCCCAAATTCTACTCCCCCAAAATGAAATTATTTTAAATGAAAGAAAAAAGGGATAAAATCTGTGGCGTGGGGTTAATGAGTCAGTTCATATAAAACTTGATTTTCCACAACCATCTGAACTTGTAATATTGGAGAAAAAAAATAACATTTGGAATGTGATGGCAAAGTCCTGGGATCACTTCTAGATGAAGCAAATCAGGGAATGTTTCATGTAAGAGATACCTAAGCTGAGGTATAAAGGAAGAGATGGATAATAACAATTTCATTATTTTTTGATGATTGAAATAGTTTTCAATTTTAGGTATGAACGGACTAGGAATGACACTGAGTCACAAGAATTTGGGCAAGGATGAGCAGGATTGTTAAAGATAAACTGGATCTAGTTTTGGGGAGGCTATAAATATCTAGCTAAGAAGTTTGTACTTTATTCATATAGCAATGATAATCCACTGATGGTTTTTGGGAAAAATTAACAGTACTTATGACCAATTGTGATAAAGGAGTTATTTTGATTAAACTTAATTTGAGTTGTTTTAGATAAACTACATATGCCAATGGGGGAATTTTTTAATGAGGTTCTAAAGAGAAGACTGTATAAAAACAAAGTATAATATAAACACTATAAGAGCTTTATCCTGTAACTATTTGTAATTCTATTAGCAAGTCTTCTTTTTGTTGACATTTTTACATTTGCTTTTTTTTTAGAAATAGTTTAGAAATAACTCTTTAAAAATAAGCCAAAGTAGGGAGGGAATACAATTAGCAATAGCAATTGTAAAAACAAATTTTGGAGCAATTTTTTTCTGATGGATATTATTGTTCCCTGGAAAGTGATAAGCAGGATGCTCTTAGGAAAAAAAACTGGAAAGCTCTTCATGAACAAGGTGAAATATACTGTATATAAAGTAATAGCAATGTTCTGGGATGGCCAGCTGTAAATGACTTTGTTATTCTCAGTAGTATAATCATCCACAGCTATTCTAAAGGACTGATGATAGAAAAATCCTATCCATACCCAGAGAAGAAACTTATCGTGTCTGAATATAGATCAAAGCATTCTCTATTACTTTCTCTATCTTTCTCTTTATTTTTAACTTAATTTTTCTTGTGAGTTTTTATTTTCATTAGGGTGGTATTTGGGAAGGACTCCAAAAGGTTAGGGGTCACAGATCTGTATTATGAGGTGTCTCAAAAGAATCTGCAGGCCTTGAATCCATATCCAAGTCAAGGGCAAAGTTTATTGTAATTGTAGCACCAATTGAAGTGTGCTAAGTTCCAAAAGAATTTAGCAAAAAAGCTAGAGCAAGAAGACACATTTATCTAGTTCTTCATGTCATTGAGATGCTAATTTTATGGCCTAGAGATGGAACTGAAGAGTGGTCTCAGGAATTTGTTTATAACTGACTAGCAGATCTAGGATTATTCTAAAACCAGAAGACTTTAGAATCATTAACAGAAAGATTGTTAGAATAGCATTCTAAGGTTAGAGAGTTTCAGCATCACTAATATATCTTCCCTAAAGTTTAAGGGAAGAAATATTATTCTATTCCTAAGCCAGAAGACTTTTACAATTATCGACAGATAGATTCCCAGAACAATAGCACGCCACAAGTGGGGGTGGGGGGAGGACCTTGGGATCAAAGATTCCAAAGCCAGAAGACTTTAGAATCACAAAAATCAGGGGCATCTCCCTTATACTATCTCCCCTAGAAGCTATAGTCCTTCAGTGAAACATCTATATTTTCTTTCACAATTTGACTTTTATGGAAATGTTTTGTATAATTTTGCATGTGGTTTCTTTATTGTGGATAGGAATGAGGGAGAGAAACTAGAGCTCAAAAACATTAAAAACAAATGTAAAAAAATGTGTTTTGAATGTAACTGGGGAAATACTAAATAATTTTTAAAAAGAAAAAAGAATTAAAAGTATATTATATAGTATATAATATAAAATCATGACACCTAATTAAATAACAGTGTTAAAGTGTAATGCTGGAGAAACTGAGGCAAGACAGATTAGTTTTTAATATTTTAATAATGTAGAATATGCGCTAGCTAGTCGAATAGGACTCATGTTCAAAAGATATTCGACCTCCCCCAGCTGGCTGCATGGGACTCTTTAAAAAAAAAAAAAAAAAAGCATTCTGCAGAGAGTAATTAATTCCAGAGACTTTTATAGAGCTCCAGCTATCAGAGAAACAAAGGTAATGGGGAAAGAACACTAGGTGAGTGGACAAGCTATAATTCCAGGAAGAGATCATAAGTTAGTCCTGATAGGTTGGGGGTCAACATAAGAAGGTTGAAGAGCAGGAGACAGTGAATCAGAGGGGCAATATACAAAAGGAGGGGGAATTATCCTAGCAAGCAGGGGAAAGCATCCCAGTAGACATTTGAGGTAAGCCACCTGGAGTTTTATGACTCACTGGTATTTCAGGGCCTCTTAATTTCTCCATTCCTCAAGAACAAAGGAGTGGGGCTATAATAATTTTATTCAGGGCATAATAATTCCAAGAAACTGAGGTATTACAAAAGTTAACCCTCCTTTTTTATTTTTCTATTATTTATTTAGTATTTTATTTCCCCCAATACATATAAAAAGAATTTTTAATATTCGTTTTTAAAATTTTGAGTTCCACATTTTCTCTCTCCCTCCCTGCCCTCCTCATTGAGGAGGCAAACAATTTAAAATAGGTGATAAACATATAGACATATGCAAAACATATTCCTATATTAGTCACATTGTAAAAGAAAATACAGACCAAAAATATATATATTTTTAAGTATGCTTCAATCTGTATTAGGACTTCATCAATTTTTGATCCTACTACTTTTGAATTTCAATCAAAATTTTCAACATCTTTGTATGGTTTTGTGTGAAGACTGAGTTAGCACCCTGGATACTTTAGAATCAGCTGGAGTCAGGATAAGCAAAAGTTATTGGTCTTTATTCTTGGTCTTTAGGGGTAGAAATGAATTGGATGGATGCAGGATCTCCCATGACCTTCCTTCTCTGTATACTGCCAAAAATGACTCTGGCTCATTTTACTCCACCCCCTAATCCCTCCTACAATTCTCTGTATACACCAAAGGATTGAGCCAGCACAGAAAAGTGGGAAGGGCCATTTTCCAAGCATATTCTAATAGAGTATTGTCTAATAAGTAATTAGCCTTAGATGCTCAGTTGTCCAAGTGCACCTACTCAGTGTTTGAGCCCTTTACAATTCTGACCCATTCATATAGGTCTACTGAATCAGATAATCTGGGAGTTTAAGACATTAATATTTGTCCAACCCCTTCATTTTATACATGACAAAACCCAAAAGTAAAAAAGTGACTTGTCTAAGGCAACTCAGTGACAAAGCAAAAGTTCTTTCCCAACTTCCAGTAAATGCCTTTGTTTTCTAATTGTTTCTGATTACTTGCATTGAGCTCAGGATCCCCTGGAATTACTTGCCCTTAGTAGCAAGAAAGACAGAGAAAAAGGTGAATGTAAGAATCCTCTTCCCACTTCTTCTCTCTGTGACTCTGTTTATGATGTGGATTAATCAACTTTCATCTGACCTCCCATTACCATTCACTAAACTAAATAGAAATTGAGAATAGGAGAAGCTTTTTTTCTTCCTACACACATATTTGTTTTTAGCCTAATGCACTTTCCAAACAACTGGTTGCTATGGTGATAGGAACTAAAGACCTATGTCTTGCAGAGAAAGAAGAGATCATTAAAAATGACCAATTAACCATCAGATAGAAAGATACCATTTTCATGCTTAGGTGAGTTTAAGTTGGATCTCACAAATGCTATCTGAATCAACAAAAAGATGGAAGACTTTCAAAGTTGTTAAGTACTAATGAATGTATTCAAGTCCTCAGAACAAAATGAAAGCTGTTATCCAAATGACAAAATCAGTCTTTCCACTGTCTCTTTTTTTAGTATACTTCTTCCTTCTTCTCAAGCCACATTAAAAAGCAGATGTCAGAGCTAAAGAAATTATTTATACTTTTTGATGACCTAACTGCTAATTACTGCTGCCTCCAGGAACCATCCATCCAATATCTATCCTTCCTCAAGTCATTTGTTTGTGATGTATTTGAAAAGAGCACCTTCATTGGTACTTCAGTTATAATTAGATTCTGCTGCTCCAGCCACCAATTCAATACCTATGATTGTAATTCCAAAGACACATTTCTAAGCACAAGGTCACAGAGTTTTTAGCAAGTGCCATTTAACCTAACCCTTCCATTGACCACTTTAAATTGACAACTCTAATTGTTCACTACTAGACACATCTTTGCATTAAAATGTCCCTTTGCATTATTCTAGACCAAAGGATAATCCGACTTCAATAATCAGGTCTGAATTAGGAGGCTAATTGCAACTCATCCTTTAGCCTTTAAAATGACTCATCCTTATAATTTAGCAGAATCCTCTGCATATTTTTTTTTCAAATACAAGTGTTCTGAAGGGAAGAAGATTATTCGGTATGACTGAAAGTAATCAAAGCAATGACATATTGAGCCTCTAATCTCAAGAGGGTTAGAGTTTGCAAACATATTGTGCACTTGTTGTATTCCTAATTAGTTCATAGCTTATATTGCTCTAATCTGCACAAAAAAAAAGAGACAAAGGCCAAAATGTTCTTTTCAGAGTCTCAATGTAAATTTCAGAAAGCAAACTATGGAAAAGTCCTTTCTGAACATGTCAGCCTTTTACAGTGGGAAGCATTTTGAGTTTGGCAACAGGAAACAAAAGCACCAATATGGGTTATTTTATTTATCTGTCTATCTGTCTGTGACTTTAGGGATCTTGGACATGCTCATTATACAACCCAGAAAATATATCTAGAAATAGACCTAGAAAAAGGTCCATCAAAAGGAAATAAATTATTTATATTTTTGAGTATCTACTATATTGTAAATTCTTTATACTAGGTATGTAGTAAACAGTTTAGGAGATGCAAAGTAGTGGAAAACATTTGAAAAGGATATTTCTTTCCCTGTCCTCTCAATAGTTTCTTGAAAAAAAATAAATGAAATAATATATGTGAAAGATATTTTAGTTCTTTATGTTGTATTATAATCTAATGCTTAATTGCAAAGGTGTCCAGCATTCCCTAACTCCTCCGTTCCATCAAAGAGAGTATGACTCATATGGCCATCTTCAGATTACCAGAATTTACCCCCTTACAGTTTCTCAATTATCATTCAATTAATACTAGCTTCCATTAAAGGATTCTCAGAAAACTCTGAATCAATGAATCAGGTTCCCCATTTTGTAAAAGTTACTATTTAGCTATAGTTCTTATCCAGTTATATTTTATGATATAATATTAATGTTAAGGCATTCAGAGAATTCAATATAATGAGATAAGATCCTGATTCCTTTCTTTACTGATAAAATTACTGTCTAAGTGATAAAAATAAAAACTTAAATGTAATGCATTTCAATATACTTTGTCAGGCATTATCTTCTTCTCTGATCTTCACAGTTGGGCCAGAGGAAATTGTTCCCTTTATATAAAGGGATGATTGTCCATGATACATACTTAGTGAGTGGGTGACTGGAAACTAGAGCTCAGATCTTCTGAACCCTAAGCCAATGCTTTTTAATTCACCATACCATCCTATTCATAATAAGTGAGATCATTGGCAGCTCCTTAAATGTACCCCTTCCTCAGCTCTTCATATCAGAATCAACAACTTAATTTCAAACTCAATTCAGATATTACCATAAAAACAAAGCATTTTCAAATTCATGCAACTATTAAATGTTCTCTTCTCTTGAAACTTTTTAATTATTTTGCATTTACTTATATATACATACATATATATATATATATATACTCCTATGATAACCTTTAGTAAAATGAAAGCTTGAGTTCAGAGAATGTTTTGTTATTGTACTGTATCTTTAGTGCCTCCCCCAGGCGTGGTGCTTAGCAGGCACATAACAAATTTGTATTGACTTGAATTAATAAAACAATTATTGGAAAGTCAGGAATGAATTATAATCAATGTACATATTTTCAAGCTGTGATTGGTATTCATGTCCATTTGGAGGAATATTAGAAAATTAGTTACTTGGAATTATTTTCTATCATTCATCATATAAAGAATCCATTCATCATTTGGAAAGTACTTGTCTGGAATTACTTCTCTAGTAAGAAAGGACTTTCACTATTCCATTCATATTCTCTCATTTATTTGATAATGAGTATTATCAATTATTTTAAAAAATATTTACCCATATTGGGGGTTCTGGTTGGAGTAACATTTGCTATTAATTGCATTGAGATTCATGGCAGTAAGATTTGCATTTTAGGGCCATCTCTTTTGATTTTGATCTACATCTTACCACTGGAACTAGATGGCTGTGGAGGGCAAGTGACCTTTCCCCCTCACTTAAATCCAATTCACTTGCATACTATGGCATCATCTCCCTGATGTCATGGGCCTCTTTGAGAATGAAGAAACAACCACCACATAGCCTAACAAATGAAACCATATCAAAACTTAATTAGCCCAGAGAACAAGCTTTTGAAATGTTGATATACATTTCCATTTGCATAAGGCATAAAAATTCAACACATAAATAGAAAGCATTGCTTAGGTTCTACATATTTGCTATAGCTATACTAGTCAATACATCCTTCCATTTGAGAAAGAAGGAAGGAAGGGAGAAAGGGAGGATGGAGGAAAAAAAGTTCCCTCTTCAAATTGCACCTAGTTGATAATTTTGTTGGGGGAAAAGATGTTCTGATAAACTATATGAGATATTTAGATAAAGATGTTGCAATGTTAATCATTTTACAATTCACAATGGTACTATTAGGCTTTGTTAAACTATTAAAGTTACAGAAACTTGAACAATAAAAAGCCACAAGAAGGAAAGCAGTCTACAACAAAGACACTGATAAATCACCATATAACATGTTCTAAGATAAATAGCCAGAAGACTGGCTTCCAGTTTCTTTTTTGGAATGAAAATTTCTTCCTCATCTGAAATCTTTAAATCAAATTAATGTCCTATATGTATTATTGAAATACTCTCTCATCCCACCTCCAAACTCCCCACAAATGGCCAAATGATTATAAATCAAAAAGTATCATATAGTATCATATTCTCAAGTAATAATATTTAGAAGATAAATAATCATATATATAATATATATATAAGGTATATTTGTCATGATATGGAATATGTAAAAATTCTATTCCCTAATCAGAGTTATTCCACTAGCAGATCAGGAAAAGTCTTTCATACCATGGATGATTAAGAAATCTTTGGGATGTGAAGGAAGAAATTTAATAATATAATTTTATAATGCCAGAAAGTTATCAAATCATTCATAGACTGCCGGAATTTTTATTGTTTTCTCATCTATATGAACTACAAAAACAGTCACAATAAAATGAAGTTATCAATAAAAAAAATCAACCTCAAGGAAAATTTAAGTTCAAATATTGATGAATACACTAGATTGAGTAATTCACATTTCCTGGACTTAAAAAAAAAGTTTGTCACCATGTTTTTCTTTGTCAAAAATGAAATACTTTATCATTAAAAAGTCTATAAAATGAAGCATTATAAATGAAGTACAGTACTATAACAGGTTCCACACAAAGAACTTATTTTGCATTTGAAGATTGCTTCCATTTTAACAGTTCCCACCCATCACTTTCTCTCTTACAAATTTTATAAAAACATTCCCTATTCTTTCAACCTGGTCATTGATAAATAGAGCTTCTACCTCGTGTAGGAATGACACCTCTGGGATACCATCAATATCTCCTGCCTGCTACATTTGCTGTTGAGTTGTTAATAATCACCTTTGGGTGAACCATTCTGGCCAGTTATGACTGATTTCAGAAAGACTTGTTTACTGCAACCTCAGTAATTTGTGCTCTTTCAGAAGAGTTATTGATGATTCATCTTCCCAAGTATCAGTGTTAAACTATCTGCTCCTGTAATTCTAAAGCTGTTCTTTTTAAGGATGATACTTATTTTGTCCTTTCCAATTATCGGGGTTTACAAAAAAAAATAGCTAGTAGCAGGAGCCACCCACTCACTCAAGGTCTATTGTTTCAATATCTACACAATTATTTTTAAAAAATGGTTTAGCAGAAAGAGCACTGGATTTGTAAACCTTTTCAATGTAGCCTCTGCTAATCTCTATATATTGGGGCAAATTACTTTATTTCTCTGAGCTTCATTTTGTTCAGGGGTTAGGAGATGATTAGTAAGGACCCTTCTTTCTATGAATACTATTCTAGTGGTATAACTAGTAGCTTATCTCTATGAAGAAGAATTCTTTTTTTTTTTTTGCTCACAGTTGATGTTTTCCTGCAACATTTGAAAATTATATTGAAATTCCTTGAATTTTCAGTCATCTAATTAGTTTTCTCTGATGCATGGAAATTGCCTTCATCAATGAAGACTAACCACTATAGTACAACTTAGTCTTAGGAAAATATTTGGAGCCAGTGAGAGGCTGAAACTTTCACAAGTTCACACAAGCATTAGGTCCCTGTGGCAGGACTTGGTGATTTCCAATTTCATCCTCTATTCACTAAAGTGATGACTTTTCTTAAACAGTAATTACATAATATTTTTCTTCAAGTTCCTTTCATGCCTCCTAAAAAAAACTATGTTCCTTTCTATTTTCAAATT
Organism: Sminthopsis crassicaudata; assembly: GCF_048593235.1. Classification (NCBI taxonomy): domain Eukaryota; kingdom Metazoa; phylum Chordata; class Mammalia; order Dasyuromorphia; family Dasyuridae; genus Sminthopsis; species Sminthopsis crassicaudata. The sequence goes on along the minus strand of NC_133618.1, from coordinate 414,608,883 downwards.
ATCAAAAGAATTAAATTAAGCATCATAAACTAAAGATCTTTGGTATTGGGGGGAAGGAGATATATTTATAGGATTATGGATTTTTAGAGATAGAAAGGATCTTCAAACTCATTCAGTGAAAACTTACTATTTTTATAATTAAGGAAGAAAACTCAAGAAGTTACCCAAGGTCACACACATAGTGAGCAGTCAACTTTGGATTTGAAACCTAGTCCTTTGCTTCCAAATCCAGCACTCTTTACTGATTCTGTATATTCTGTTAATAAGAAAACACGAGAAATTATAAACATCATCCTCATTATCTCAGACCTCTTCCCCAATACCATCTCCCAACTCTGGCAAAGCAGAAATAATTTGTTATTCTTCTAAAGGACAACGATAACTTTAAAACTGAGAAAGGGAAGCAGTTGAAATATTTTGGGGTTTTTAATTATAGCTTTTTATTTACAAAACATATGCATAGATAATTTTCAACATTTACCCTTATAAAACCTTGTATTCTATTTTTATTCCTTCCTTCAGAAGTAATCCAATATATTTTAACCATGTGCAATTCCTCTAAATGTACTTCCACAATTATCTTCCTGAACAAGAAAAATCAGATCAAAAAGGAAAAGATGAAAAACAAAATGCAAGTAAACAACAAAAAAAGTGAAATGCTATTTTGTGATCCACACTCAATCCCCAGCGTCTTCTCTCTTAGATGAAGGTGGCTCTTTTCATCATAAGATTATGGGAACTGGCCTGTATCATCACATTGTTGAGAAGATCCATGTCCATCAGAATTGATCATCATATAATTTTGCTCTTGCCATGTACAATAATCTCCTGGTTCAGCTCTCTTTAGTTAGCATCAGTTCATGTAAGTCTCTTCAGGTCTATTTGAAATCAACCTGCTGCTGGTTTCTCATAAAAGAATAATTATAGTATAACATTCATATACCATAACTTACTCAGCCACTCTCCAACTGATGGGTACCCACTTAGCCAATACAAAAAAAGGATGTTACCAATATTTTTGCACATATGGGTCTTTTTCCCTTTTTTGATCTCTTTGGGATACAGGCCCAGTAGAGACACAGCTGGAGTATACACAGTTTGAAAGGTCTTTGGGCATAGTTCTAAATTGCTCTCCAGAATAGTTGGATCAGTTCACAACTCCACTAACAATGAATTTAGTGCCCCAGTTTTCCCACATCCCTTTCAACATTTATCATTATCTTTTTCTATCATCTTAATCAGTCTGAGAGGTGTATAGTGGTAGCTCAGAGTTCTCTTAATTTGCATTTCTCTGATCAATAGTGATTTAGAGCATCTTTTCATATGACTAGAAATAATTTCAATTTCTTCATCTGAAAATTGTTCATATCCTTTATTTATCAAGTGGAGAATGACTCAAATTCTTATAAATTTAAGTCAATTCTCTATATATTTTAGAAATCAGACTTTATCAGAACTTTTGAATGTATAAATTTTTCCTATTTTATTGCTCTGCTAATCTTATCTGCATTAGTTTTGATTGTACAAAATCTTTTTAACTTAATATAATCAAAATTATCCATTTTGCATTCCATAAGATACTCTAGCTCTTCTTTAGCCACAAATTCTTTTCTTCTCCACAGATCTAAGAGATAGACTATCCATCCTATAGTGTTCTAATTTGCTCATTATATCACTCTTTATTTCTAAATCAGGAATCCATTTTAACCTTATCTTGGTAAAGAGTGTTAGGTGTTGGTCAATGGCTAATTTCTGTCATACTAATTTTTAATTTTTTTCAGAAATTGTCAAATATCCCAGAAGCTGATGTCTTTGGGTTAATCAAACACCACATTACTAAAAGCAATGAATATTGTGTATTGTGAACCTAACCTATTTCACTGATCAACTATTTTATTTCTTAGCCAGTACCAAATATTTTTTATAACCATTGCTTTATTATATAGTTTTAAGTCTGATACAGCTTGGTTACCTTCATTTGCATTTTTTTCATTAATTCCCTTGAAATCCTTGATCTTTTGTTTTCCTAGATGAACTTTGTTATTATTTTTTCTAGTTCTATAAAATAATTCCTTGGTAGTTTGATTGGTATGGTACTGAATAAGTAGATTAATTTAGGTTGTATTGTCATTTTTATTACATTAGCTCGCCTTACTCATGAGCACTTTATATTTTTCCAATTGTTTATATCTGACTTTATTTGTGTGGAAAATGTTTTGTTATTTTGTTCATGTAGTTCTTGACTTTGCTCTAGCAGGTATACTTCTAAATTTTTTATGTTATCTACAATTATTTTTAATGGAATTTCATTTTGTATCTCTTGCTGCTGGACTTTGTTGTTAACATATAAAAATACTGAAGGTTTATGTGGATTTATTGTGTATGCTGCAACTTTGCTAAAGTTGTGAATTGTTTCTAGTAGTTTTTTAGTTGATTCTCTAGGATTATCTAAATATGCCATCAAATCATCTGCAAACAGTGATAATTTTGTTTCTTCATTACCTACTTTAATTCCTTTAATTTCTTTTCCTTTTCTTATTATCAAAGCTAACATTTCTAATATAATACTGAATAAAATGGTGAGAATGGGCAACCTTGTTTCACCCCTGATCTTACTGGGAATGATTCTAGTTAATCCCCCTTGCTGATGTCTTCAAATAGATGCTATTGATCATTTTAAAGGAAAACCCCATATATTCTTATACTCCCTAGTGTTTTTAATTAGAATGGATGTTGAACGTGAAACATTTGTAGCACTGCCTGTAATCATCAAGAATTCTATTATCCCAAAGCCTGTCAGATATGCTAGAGTCAAATGAGAAAATGCTCTAAATCATTATTGATTAGAGAAATACAAATTAAAACAATTCTGAGCTACTATTTCATATTATTAGATTGGCTAATGTGACAGAAAAGGAAAATGATAAATATAGAGGACAAGGTGAGAAATTTGGGACACTAATGAACTTTTGATGAAGTTGTGAATTAATCTAATTATTCTGAAAAGCAATTTGGAACTATACCCAAAGGACAACTGTGTATAACCTTTGATCCAGCAATATCACTACTAAGTCTATAGCCTAAAGATATTATTAAAAAGGGGAAAGGACCTATGTACAAAAATTTTACGATAGCTCTTTTTGTGGTAGGTAGCAAAGTATGGAAATTAAGGGGATGCCCATCAATTGAGGAATGACTAAACATGTGGTGTATGAATATAATGGAGTACTATTATACTGTAAGAAATGATAAGCAGACATATTTCAGAAAAAATGGATAGACTTACATTAAGTGAGCAGAACAGGAGAGTATTATATACAATAACAGCAACATTGTGCAGTGGCGAACTATGATTATCTCTTATCAGCAATAAAATTTATTAATACATATACATATGCATATATGTGTGTACACACATACATACACACATAGATATGGATAACATCTATATTTTGATGTAAATATAAATATCAGATCTCAAACCTAAGGCACTTTGTGAACTTCTATTTAGGCTGACTCCTAATTGTTGAAAGGAATAGTGATTAAACTATATATCTGTTTTAAGAGTAAAGCAAATATAAGAAAGGTGAAAGATTCCTTCCTCAAGAGAAACATACATAAGAAACTATCTTTGAGGAGAGGCCCATAAGAAAGAGGGAGAGAAGATTTTAAGAATCAACAGACATGTAGAGGATCCAATTAGCAATACATCTTGTTTTTCAACTTTACTTCCTTAGTAACTTCAGGGAATTTCCCCTTATGAGAAATCTGGACCTATTAATTAAATTAAGATATACTATTCCCAAAGAGAGGGTTCATTCACTATGTTTATGTTTATTTTCTGGCATATTTTAACTTATACTGTCTCTAGCTTACCTAGTTGACTATAAATTCCACGAGGGCAGGAACCAATGTTTTCTTCTCTATATTCTGCACAGAGCCTTGCACAGAGTTAATATTTACTAAATATTTCTTTAATAAATCCATGATTCATCCAAATCAATGGATTTTTTATTTGTTTGTTTGCAAAAGGGGGACACAAAAGAATATGACCAGAGTGAACTTGATTGCCTTATGCAATGTGAATAGTAAAAGTAACATACTACCTTGATTATATTAGAGGCAGCAAGGTGCCCAAAGCAATTGACCTGAAGTCAGGAGACATCAGCAATTCTGGCCTCAGACAGACTCTTAGTAGCTCTTATAAGCAAGTTTTTTAACATCTGTTTGCTTCAGTTTCCTCAACTGTAAGATGAGGATAATAATAACATTTCATTGACAGAGGTACTGTGAGGAGATGATAATAATTTGTAAAATACTTAGCATTCTTCCTGGCATATAATAAGTACTAAATAAATGCTTATTTTCTCCTTTCCATATTATAATAGCTATTTATTTTTCTACCATATGATAATTTTACAACATATCTTAACATTTATTTTATTTTTATGCTAAACATATTTCCATACTATCCATGTTTTAAATAAAACACATATCAAAAGAAAAAAAAAGTTTAAAAAATATGCTTCATTCTATACTCAGAATTCCTCATTTATCCTGTGGAAGTGGATAGCATTTTCCATCATAAATCCTTTGGAATTCTCTTGGATAATTGACTTGATAAGAGTTGCTAAAATTTTCAGGGCTGATTATTGTTGCAACATTGTTATTACTATGTTCAATGTCTCCTGGTTATGCTCACTTCATTTTCTATAAGTTCAGGAAATACTTCCTAAGGTGTTTTGGTTTCATTTTATATTCCGGAACAATACAATTCATCATTTCTTATAACACAACTTTATTACATCACAATCATATACCATTTGGGGAATCAGTCATTCCCCAAATTGATAGACACGTTCTCATTTTCAAATTCTTTGTTAGCACAAAAAGAGCTGTCATTATATATGTACGTATGCATGTATATAGTACAAATACATCTCTCTCCACCTTTTTAAAATATGTTTGATATATAGACCTAATAGTGATATTGCTGGGTCAAAGGGTATGTACAGCTTAAGCCCTTTGGGTATGTTTCCAAAAATCTTCTCCAGAAGGGCTGACAAATCTGGTTCACAATTCCACCAATAGTGTCTCAATTTTTCCACATTTCTTCCAGCACTTGTCATTTTTTTTTCAAACATGTTAGCCAATCTGATGTTTTACTTTGTGTTTCTATAATCAATAGTGATTTAAAACATTTTATATATATAACATTATATGTTTTAATTTCTTCTGAAAATTGCTTATTCTTTTCCTTTGAACATTTACCAACTGGAAAATTGTTTTTATTTTTTATAAATTTAGTTCATCCCTCTCTATTTTTAAGAAATTATACCTTTGTGAGAAAAACTTGGGGCAAAAAAAACTCCCCGTTTTTCTGCTTTCCTTCTTGTTTGGGTTGCACTAGCTTTGTGCAAAGACTTCTTTTTTTAATTCCATATAATCACAATTATTTGTTTTATTTCTCGTGATCCATGTTATATATTATTTGGTCATATGCTCTTCCCATATTCATAAATCTGAAAGTTAAATTTTTCCATGCTCCCTTAATTTACTTATTGACATGAGTGAACTATGTAAAAATTGTGTAAAATAATCATTAAAATCATGTCCCCTTTGATCTGCAAAAGAAGAGATCAGGATTTCCCAGGCTCCAAGGAATCTATAGAGAGGGTCCATCTTCCCAGGATGAGAGAAGCAACATTATTCAAGGGCAAATCAACTCCCATTGATCTTTTGGAAAGTCACATCCTCATTCAGGAAATTCTAAATTTTCATTCAACTGAGAAATTGGTCTGATTATCAGTTCAAACTGTCCCAGATTTGTTCTTAAAGTGGGTCTTTGCCAGTCATTCTTTGCAAAATATTTCTTCATTAAAAAATAGGCCCGCTAAGGGGAAAGCCTCTTAGTGTAAAATAAAATCTCCTTTTTGCCACATACTCTGGGGTTAGCGAATTCTTTTGCTTCTGAACCTGCGTGCCTCTGAGCAGAAGGGATCTCATTCATTCATTCATTCACATATCTCATCACTTATGATGTCATTTTAATATCTAAATCATTGATTCATTTTTACCTTATCAGGCTATATAGTGCAAAATGTTGACTTATTCCTCGTTTCTTCCAAACTGCTTTTCCTATTTATATAAAACCCTTCTATCTACCCTATTAATGATCCTTAGTGTTTACACATATCATCTTCCCAAATAAGAATGTAAACAGATAAACCTTATTGGTTTCTTCAGCTCTTTTACCAACTTCTAATTGTCTTTATATAACCGTCTTCCATTCTAATTTTTACCTATTTTTTTATCTTCCAAATTTACCTTCTAGTAAGATATCTAGGTTTAGATCTTCTGGATGAGTTACAATCTGAAACATATCCAGTTTCAAAGAGCAGAAGTATTTTGAATTTTAATATATAAGGATCATCAAGTTTATTGTCTTGTCATCAAAATTCTACCTGATGTCTTTTCCCACTCTTCAAAAAACCTGCAGTCTAGTTGGGGTTAAATGTATGCATGTGAAATGCTGATAAGAAAAAAATAACAAAATAACTTATATAGTATTAACTAAAAAGAAAAAGTTATTTGTGATGCTAAAGGATCATTCATCAAAAGCTCTATAGAAGTGACAATATTTTAATTTCGAAGAACAGTAGAATTTGGATATGAAGAGATGACAGAGGGGAGGATTCTGAGAAGGTGGTAGAGTAAATTAGTAAATCTCCAGATTTCCCCCACAAACAGAACAAATGTGTGCCTCAGGGTAAACATAGACTAGTGAAAAATTAAGAAGACTAGTGGCAGGACAGGGGGCTTCCTGGAACAACCCAAGACAATTCAAAGAAAGATCTCAAGCCAGAGATTAACCATTATGAAGTGTAATAACTCCTGGGTAGTGCCATAGAAAAACCAAGTGGGAATCCCTGGGGATAGCTGGGTTTGACTTGAGCCTCAGCAGGAACTACAAAAACTATTGGAACAGGGATTCTGAGTCTGGGAATTCTGAATGAACTCCTCAGCTGACAAGGAATGCCAGGCCCAGCAATGCTGCAGAGACAGTCCAGGGAAAGAAGGATCCAGCACACCTGGTGAGTGCAGAAACAAAAGGGCGGACACTGGTCAGCTGTGGACACTTGCAAGAGGGTGAAACTTATGGTTTGGGATTCCAGGTCAGAGAGGAGAGCTGAGTAAAGCTAGAAGCACCATCCATTCCACCCCAGGATTACAGGTGTTTGCATAAGTACTTCTCATTAAAAAAAAAAAAAATTAACTAGCAAAGAAGAAAGAACTCAATCATAGAAACTAAGTATAAGAATAGAGAAGACTCAGATTCATCTTCAGAGGAGGACATTGAAATAAAAAAAGCCTTTTTCACCTTTAAAGAATAAATGTTAAATGGCTACCTTCCCAGGAAGAATTTATAAAAGAATTCATAAAAGACTTTAAAAATCAAGTGAGAGAGATTGAGGAAAAACTAAAAAAAAAAACCCTATAAAAGAACAAGATTATTAAAAAGTAACCAACTAGAAAGGGAGATACAGAGTCTTAAAAATAAAAATAACTCTTTGAAAATTAAAATTGGGCAAGAGGAGGCCAGTGAAGTTATGAGGCCAAGAAATAACAAAACAAAATATAAAGAATGAAAAAAATATAGCAGAATGTGAAACCTCTTATAAGAAAAACAACAGATCTAGAGAACAGATCAAGAAGAGAATATAAAATAATTGGAATACTTGAAAGCTATGACAAAAAAAAGTTGTTACAATAAGTCAAGAGATAATACAAGAAAATTTTCCTGGAATGATAGAATATGAGAGAAAGTAAAAGCAGAAAAAAATCCACTTATCACCACCATATCAAAGAGATCCTTTGTATAAAACACATAGGAATATTATTGCCAAATTTCAAAACCCTCAGATCAAAGAGAACATTTTTCAAGAAACAAGAAAAAAATTCAAATACACTGGAGCTACAATTCGAATTGTAATAATAATAGCCACAATAAAAGATCACAGGTCCAGGAATCATATATACAGGCGATCAAAAGAGCTAAGCCTGAGGCCAAAAATATCACATCCAGCAAAATCATCCATAATATTGAATGGAAAAAAAATGGACATTCAGCAAACATGTAAACATTCAGAACTTTCAACCAAACCAGAATTCAATAGAGAATTTTACATATAAGAGCTAATATCCAAGATTAATTTCAAGAAACTTAACATGGATGGATTGGTTATGTTTTTACATGGAAATGCATACATGCATACCATATGTTTAATATTGACATCAACAATTGATTGATGGGGCAGAGTTCAGTATGATTGGACTGAAAAACAAAACCATCTAGGAAAAGATAAAAATACTAATCATGTTATACAATTGGATGACAGAAGAAGAATAGACACAAGTGTGTCTATATATATATATATATATATATATATATATATATATATATATATATGTAATTTAAAGGGTATAGTACACTCCAAAATCTATAAAGAAATAAGGGGGAAGGGATGGACAGAAGGGGAAACAAAGGGTGGGAAAAGAAGATGAAGGATCTATGGGTGGGGGAGGTTAAGTAGTGCAAGGCAATTTAAGAAGCAGAATTAAGTAGAAGAGTTAGCAAGGATAGGAAAGAAGAGATACAAACACTACCACAAGGATCAGAAGTCAAATTTATTAAAGAAAAATATATGGCTGGTAATTATTTAACTTAGACAAAGTCAAACTTAAAGATTCAATCAAGAGAGAAATCTACATTATATGTCAGCCATAATAATATTGTTTTAGATGTATGTTTATATATGGATAAATACCTGGGCATTTATACATGTATTTGAATATATGTAGAGTATGATGCTCTACATATGTATGTATATAGACATATGTGGATGGATATGAATGTATATGTGTGAGTCTATGTTTGTGTTTGTGTGTTTTTATATGTGTATGTGTATGGAGGGGATAGTGTGTGTGTGTAATTGTGTATATGTGTATATTTATATATGTAAACATAAATATATCTATACTTTACTATTGCCTGCTTGGAGGGGTGGGAGGGATGAAGAGGGGAAAAGAAAAAAATACAAACAGTGGGCAGCAGAGAACCAAAAAAAACCAATCTACAAGGAAACAAGAAAAGATGGACATTCATGAATACAATTTCTTTTATTATTATATATTCTTTCTTAAACTGTCAGTTTATTGTTATATTTTTAAATCCTCCCAGATGTCCTGCTGTGCACATGACAATAATCTGTTATGCTTTGTTTTGTTTTGTTTTTCTTTTCTGTAGTTCTTTTTTCTATTCTGTTTTAAGTAAACAGAAAATTTTAAAAAATAATAATAAAGGTCCAGAGAACTATGAAACTGTGCATACCCTTTGACCCAGTGATGCCATTATTGCATCCGTATCCTAAGAAAATCTTAAAGAAGAGAAAATAATCCACATGCACAAAAATGTTTGTAGCAATTCTTACTGGAACTGGAACAAAGAATGGGAAAATAAGTAGATGCCCATCAATTGGGGAATTGCTGAACAAGTCGTGGTATATAAAGATAATGGAATATTGTTATCCTTTAAAAATAATGAACAGGCTGATTTTAGAAAAGCTAAAGATTTACATGAACTGATGCTGAATGAAACAAGCAGAATCAGGAATATTATACACAGTAACAGCAAGAATGTGCAATGATCAACTATGAAACACTTGGTTCTTCTCTATGGTTCAGTGATCCAAAGCAATCACAATAAACTTTGGACAGAAAATGCCATCTGCATTCAGAAAAAAGAATTAGGACTGAATGTAAATAAACACATGCTGTGTTCACTTCTTTTTTTATCTCTCCCATAGTGTTTCTCTTTTGCTCTGATTTTTCTCTTCCAACATGATTTATTAAGTAATGTGTATTAAAAATACTTTACTAGGAAAAAATCAACACCATCTACTTTATCAATGAAGAAATCATTTCTACTGCTATGGAATGTGAAAAATGGCATTTGATTTATAGGGTAGATTCCACTTAGCAAAGGTTAAAGAATTTTATTGTGTGGGCATGAGGAAGCCAAGGCAGATTTCTGCACATAGGGATGATATGATTAGAATAGTACTTTATAGATACATACCTCAACTGTCCTTTCATACACCCTACATTCTGACTTCAATAAACTGCCCAGTATCCCACACATCTACATTATGATGTCTCTATTCACTGTGGCTTTCTTCACTCAGGACACCCTTTTTTCCCATGTTTATTATCACAAATCCTATTCATCCTTTGGGATCTTCATCAAATGTTTCTTGCCCCACAAAATCTTTTAGAAAACATACCCCAATATGTAAAAGCTACTTCCCCTTTTCTGCATTCCCATAGCACTTTTTACTTATTTCACATAGTACCATTTGCCTTTATCCTAAGGTAAAATAAACTATTAGTTTATGTATATAAATACGTATATTATACATGCATATAGACATATAAATGAAAAATAGACATACAGGTGTGGGAAAAAAGAGAAGGAAAAATCAAAGATTACTCACATAATCTCAAAGAGTGAATAGACTTTAGAGATCATCTAGCCCAAGCTATGCCATACCAAGAATTTGTTCTACATCATGTTCAACAAGTAGCCATGCAACTTTTACTTAAAGTAGAAAGGAAGATTCTAATACCTCCAGAGACACCTTTGATTCCATTTACAAATATATACAATTGCTGAGGAAGTTTTCCTAATCTTGTATCCAAATAATTCTATTTCTTTATATTTTTTTTGTGATATGGCTTACTTTCCACTTTTGGTGGTTTTTTCATTTGCCTTTCAGATGTCCATAAACTTCTGAATTCACCTAACTTTGATTTGTATTACCCTTTTTGTCTCTATTAAAATAATATTAACATGAAAGAACATTATTATTTATGAAAATAGCATGAAATAACAGTATTCTTAGTAATTGTAATTTTCCCTATTTGCCTTTTAGATAAATGTTTTTAAGATAATTATAATCTCAGTATTTTTTGTTTGTATTTAACTATTTTATTATAAATAGTAATTGTATTTTAATTTTTTCCCTGAGGCTGGGGTTAAGTGACTTGCACAGGGTCACAAAGCTAGGAAGTGCTAAGTGTATGAGACCAGATTTGAGCTCAGGTCCTCCTGAATCTCAGGGCTGATGCTCTATCTGCACCACCTAGCTGCCCCTCTATATATATATATATATATATATATATATATATATCTATATATCTCTATTTCTCTCTATTTTTGCTACCTAAAGACATATTTGGAGAAAATAAAAACGCTATGTCATGGATATGAATATAGCACTTACAGAAAACATTCAAGTGTCTTTGAAATGTCACAAGTAATCTGTCACATAAGTATATAAGCTTGGTTTGAAAATATAGCACTTACAGAAAACATTCAAGTGTCTTTGAAATGTCACAAGTAATCTGTCACATAAGTATATAAGCTTGGTTTGAAAATAACATTAACATTTGACCAGTTTTTCTTCAGCAAGATAGACTTCTTAGTGTCTCACCATTGAATTTCACTATATTAACAAAATAAAGATAAAGTATTTTGGCCTTGCAAAAGCATTAATTTTCTACATTGAACAAATCATTCCTATAAGTAAAAATGGCAAATGTAAAAAGAAATGCTGTTTTATTTGGAAAAAAAACTTTTCTTCTCTATTTAAAAAGGTTATGTTAGAAATTTTTTCAGATTGCAAAATAGAAATTTTATAACTATTTTCTGAAAAGAAACAAAGAAACAAGTGGAAAACTCCCTGGCATAACAACCTTGAAATAATAACAAAACTTTACAGTTTGAAAGGTCTTAACTGGTGTGGTGGAAAGAATGATAGATTTGAAATCTAAAGACTTGGGTTCAAATCCCACCTGTTACTTATTACACAAGGGTTAAGAATGAGACTTTATTATTAAATTTTATATTTAAATTAATAATTAAATTATTATTAAATTTCGCTGCTGAGGAGCAGCTAGTTAGAGCAATGGATAGAGCACTTCCTAGCTATGTGACCATGGGCAAGTCATTTAACACCAATTACCTCAGCCAAAAAAAAAAAAAAATTTTTGTCAGTATGAGCATGTATGCTTTAGAACTGGGCAAACATTACAAATAAGAGTTTGATTTATTGCTTGATTGTTTAAAACTTAAGAACCTGATGGAGAAAATGCTAATAATATGCATTAAGTTTAATACCTATTTACCAGGATATTCCTGCACAGAACTTTAAACAAATTTTAAATATTTCTAGGCTATTCCCTTAGTCCAGGTGGGAGGAACAGAATCATCTCAGTCTTAAATGGACCTTTTGTTCTTAAATAGATCTTTTGTTCAAGAAACTTTTCAATACAGGTTCACACTAGGTAGAAGTCTCTAGAAACCCCATTTTTATTTTATCCAATCAGAAAGTCAAATTATGATGTTAAATTCCTGAGTTTTTATTTTTTCTATAAAAACTCTGCTCATACAGTAGATCCTCTGAGTTCTTTATGAATTTAACCCACCAGTAAATGGTGGATTCTTTATTATGGCTAAATTCATTTTTAGCCTTGTCATGGCATCTTTCTCTTGGTTAATTAAGAGTTCTACTGGGGAATTTGTCTTTCTCTTTGTTAATTATTAAAACCCCTTTCCTTCCTAACTTCTCTTGGAATTCTGCCCATTCTTACCAGTTTAATAAATTTTTTGTCCATTTGGGGATATATATACACATACATACATACATACATATATGTATGTATATATACATTTCTAGGGCTGATACTTCTCTAAAACGAAAGAATTTGTTATAGATGATCTCTAACGCTCGTGCTTTTTTCTAAATCTAGATTAAATATAATCTACTAAAATGCACACGGGCAATGATGAAACTTAAAAAACTTAGATTCTTGACATCAGAAACACTAATCAATGAGTTCTCAAAACTTAGGGATTAATTTCTCCATCTGATCTTATAAAAATTTATATTTTTATGCCTTTATCATTTTCTAATTTTCATTATATTTAACTCTGCATTTATCTCTTGATATACAACTCAATTGATATCTTCATCAAGCTAGTCTATTATTACATACCTATGAGCAAAGAAGGTAAATGGACAAAGAGTTTTGTTTTGTTTTTCCAGAATTGCATTGGATGAAGAAAAGGCTGGAATACACTTGGGAAATTGGGTGATGCTTTCAATAACTATCCTGACACAAATTTTGACATCAGTATTGCTTATGCTATCAGATGTGTTTTTTTTCTAAAACATCCATTACAAGGAAAGGGGGAAATATATGTTCAGAAATGAGTAAGATTTAAAACAAACAAAAATAGTATCAATACAACTAAAAAAAGTAAAAGAAATAAAATAAAATAAATTGTGGCTTACCAGCAGCAGTGTCAAATACAAACAAAAATAGATTTCATGCAGAGGTATATTCACTAAGAAAACCACTAATTAACATTATTTTTTTGTTTTGCCTTCTAATTTATTTTGTTAAATATAAAGCAATTATATTTGCAATCTGGTCTCAAATTTCAGATATAGATAATAGGCATATATAGAGTAAATATAAATTAACCTCCTTTTATGGAAATAAGATCCAGACCTACGATTCCATTAGTATAGGGAATTCCTAATTCCTTTATCAATGCAGGTAGCATAAGTTGAATGATAATTTTTTATTTTTTTTTTATTTTTAGATAGTTGCATGGACCATTGAGAGTGAAGTAACTTGATCAAAGTCACAGAGCTAATATGGAAGAGAGACTGAAGCTGAACTTCAATGTTCTTGACTCTAAGGACAGATCTTTTTCTGTTCCTGTGACAAAGCATTTTTTCTACCATCATCCCTCAAAAAATACTGTGCATTAGAAAAGATATGACTAAAAGAGAAAATGGTCGTATAGTAAGAGGAAAAGAGAGTAAATGGACAGCCTGTACACTTCCGTGGAACTTGTTTAATGTCAACAGAACTTGGAAAAAAAGTCCTCGGCACTTTGGGTGCCTGAAGAGGATTTATAAGATGTAGACAAGAAACCCAGAGGCCCAAAGGAGAGTGTACTGAGTCTGGAGTCAGGAAGAGCTTAGCACAGTGCCTGGCACATGGGAGGCACTATAGTACAAAGCTTCTTAAAGTATAGGTCATAATTCCATGTAGGGTAAAGCAACTGAATGTGAAGATCACAAAATTATGATCTATTATGAGTAAATGTTTGGTTTGTATGGGTGTATAAATGTGACAAATAGAGTCACATACAAATTTTTCAGGCAAAAGGGGTTGTGAGTGGGAAAAATTTAAGCCCCATTATAGTACATATAGATTATTATAATTACCATCATCATTATCAATGTCATTATTATTTTTATTGCTATTATTGAATGAACGGATATGAATAGTCAGTAAATAAGTATGATATTCTGGAAAATACATGTTGGAAAAATGTATCAAAAAGTTTAATCTTCCCCATGACATTTGTTATCTGTATGAACTCACACAAGTTATTTAACCTCCCTGGGTCTGTTTTTTCATTTGTAAATTGAAGGAGTTGTCCTAAAACTAAGATCCTATGTTCTAGACTATGATTCTCTTATTGTGATCTGCACTGTTGGAAGGAATAATCACATGGATGAGATAATAGATACATTAACACATCAAAGTATAGATTTATTTCATCAGTACCTATTGAATCAAAAACTAATCAGAGCAGGGAACTCTTTTTATTTATCTTTGTATATCTGTCAATACCCAGCCTAGTGAATTGTACAAAGTAGGCAATTAATAAATACTTCTGAATTTGCAATCTAAATACTAAGACATTTTGAGATCCTTTAGTAGAACTTTCTAGCTTAACTATATGAAAGCTACAAAAGAAAAGAAAAACAATGCTTCCAGTTTCAAAGAAAAAAGCTATTTTAAATCCATATGTTCTTCTTCTTATGAGCCATTGCTAATTTAAAGTTTGGTTGCCAGGGAAATATCTTATAACCTGTAACATAACAAGTTATGACAAATTCATAAATATAAGCAGACCAGCTATGTGATTCAAATCCTTAAAAACATTTCCTCTCACCCTTAAAACAAACAAACAAAAAAAAACCTAATCTTTTATAATAGGATTTGCTTTTCCCTTGTGATATAGAAAATTTCCATTATTCCCTATTTCTCTACAGCACTTATTATCTACTCAATCCATTTAATAATTAATTACCTGTAACATACCCACTGGATTCACTGTAACAAATCCCCTTTTATTGGCAAACTCAACCAACAAAGTTCTGTTAACTATTCTCAAAGGCCTTTAGGAGTTGACAAAAGAAAATGAAAGAATGTGGCTATGTTACTATCTCTTATGAGCCCCCATATGTTGTGTTCCTCATTGATTAGCTAATTATCAATTAGACAGTATTATTTAACTTTTTCAAAAATAAAAGATATTTATTGAGATGATATAATAAGGAATACTGTTATAAAACATTTTTTTCCAAGTAAAGGAATATATAAAAGGCATGTTATCACCAGGAAAAGTGGGCTCAAACTTAGTGAGCTCATAGTTTCCTGTTTCCTAGAAGTCACTTCTTCTTAGAGCTCTCATGAAGTTATTCTTGGATGTAGCTCTCTGCTGGACTTAGAATCAATACTTATCTGAAATCTGAACCTATATTCCTTTAGTGTGATTAGTTTGTCTTCAGCATTTCTCTCACTCCTGTTCTGGAAACACTACTATCAGCACTGATAAAAATTCAAATATTCTGACCTTTTGAAATTTACAAATTCATGGGGAAGTAGAAAGAGAGAAAGAATTCAATAATTTTCTATGAAAGGTAAGTGACTTAAATACTACTAGAGTCCTGGAATGTCATGCTACAATGTAATTGTATTATAGGCCCAGAGATATATCTGATTCTCTCAACAAACAGAAGTTCAAGATTTTATAAACAATGACTTTTTCTTGTAATTTTCACATAAAAATGCTATTTTCTTAATAATTAATTTCATAATAAAGATAAATAAGTAGAACCAGGAAAAACATATATACAGTAATTATATTAATGTAGATAGAAAATACAAAAACAAAAATCTCAATATTGAACCTCATATGATTTTAATGGCTCAATTTGTACCCAAATAAGAGTTTTTAAAATGCATCTACCTTCTTTCTCTGAAATGAAAAGCTCTGTGTAACAAATACTATGTATAATGTTTCACTTCACTGATATGTTATTTTGCTGAACTACTTTTCCCTATTTATGTATCCATCATCTCTCTATTTATTGTTAAGAAGGATGACTTTCTGAATGGGATAGAGTGGGATATGAATATATTGGGAAATGAAGAGCTATAAAAAAGACCATAAACACAGAGGTTTTAAAAGATGTTAATTTTTCCTAATCTATTTCTCTCCCTTTCTCACTCTCCCTCCTTCTCCCTCTCCCCTTCGGTCTCTCTCTCTCTCTCTCTCTCTCTCTCTCTCTCTGTCTCTCTCTCTCTCTCTCTCTCTCTTTCACACACACACACACACACACACACACACACACACACACACACACACATCCCAACATGTATGTCAAACAATGTGCCTTATACAAGATTCCCAGGAATATATGCATTTAAAAAAGATACCTTGAACTCTATTCTCAATGTCTTCCTTTCTTTTTGAGCTTTCAGTTAATTAAACTAGAAAGTTCAGCCAAATAATCTCAGAATCTCATGGTTTCAATTTGTCTGACAGAGAAAGCTAAAGAATTACCCTTCACAATATTTAATTAAACATTTCTATCAATTACCCTGAATAAATATGCAGGAACAACCATTGCTGCTTCATGTGGCGTTTAAAAAGTTAGCATTCATTAAGGGCCTGGTTTGTCTGTGTAACATATTAAATTCAGTTAGCAAACATAGCAATTGTCTTCCCTCAGAAAATTGTTCATTTTAATTAAAACATTTGCTCTTCTCTTAGCACTTCATAATATGCCAGCAAGATAAATATACAACTCCTGACTAGTTTTCTTCTGTTTTATCCATTTGGAACTCTTTTTTAAAAAGTTAGTGACTTTTTTGTTTGTTCTTAGCTTTTATTTATTGACAAATAAAATGTCATCAGGTTTTTAGCAGAAATTTTGCACTTGCCATATCCTGTGCCATTTGGTAAACTGTTTTGACTTATAGATAGCATGAAGAGATTGTGTAAAGTGTGATCTCAGAGTTCCATTTCATTCTATAAGTAGTGTATGAAATCTCCAGATAAATGTTGGAAGATATATGGGAGAAAAAAAATTGCAGCTCCTATGAGGAAAGCATTGTTTCAAATGCCAAAGAACAGCTTGAAATAAAGATGATCAGCCTGAGTATAACTTGAGCCTGAGGTAATTTGATCAGAATGAGTATGCTTTCTCTGGGAAATACTACAATTAGGTAAGGGGCTGGGTGTATGAGTTTTAATTTGGTTTTGACAGTTTGCTAATCTCTCATCATAATACAAATTAATCTATACTCCAATTACAATTCAGAAATTATTCCAGTGCTTTGTCCCCCTGTTATATTCTCCTGTCATGCCCCTGATGCCCATAAATAGTGAGACTATATGGCAAAGGAATGTCTGTGTTAATTTCTGAACTATCTAGAGAGCCTTTCCTCTTTGAGATGAGGACATTATTTTGCCCTTGGTGCAATGTACAGTACTTACACATTTGTATAAATAAACCACCTGTTTTTAACTCTGTCATCCATTACCCACTTGAAAACATTATCCTGTTTTTCTGTTAGAGGGTAAACACATTTGTACTTCTACTTTTAGGAGTCTTCCCAATGAGAATTTTGTGGGAGACCAGACTTCTGATTTTTAATCAATCCACAAGTATCTGTGAGGTACTTACTGTGAGATAGATATGATGCTAAATACTGGAAATATTAAACAAA
Organism: Sminthopsis crassicaudata; assembly: GCF_048593235.1. Lineage (NCBI taxonomy): Eukaryota > Metazoa > Chordata > Mammalia > Dasyuromorphia > Dasyuridae > Sminthopsis > Sminthopsis crassicaudata. The sequence continues at coordinate 414,590,937 of NC_133618.1, read as the reverse complement.
AACTGTTCTTGACCACAATGAATTTGTATTGTAAGAGGTGAATGTGAATATGTATATAAAAATTGTCTTTAGTATAAAGGAGATTCTGGTGAGAAAACTCCTTTTATGAAACTAGGTGGGAAGCAGCTAGATAGTGAAGTGGATATAGCACTGGCCCTGGAGTCAGGAGGATCTGAGTTCAAATCTTGCCTGAGGCACTTAATGCTAGCTATGTGACCCTGGATGTAACCTCAATTGCAGAAGGGGCACCCCAGAGGTTGTGACTCGTCTAGGCTGACACAGATTGAATGTGCTAGCAAAAGGAAATAATACCAATTTTCCCCAACTTTCAGCCTAGGAATCTATCCACTTTACTAGTGCTAATTCTTATCCAATGAGAATATTATCCTCAAACTATGACTGTCATTTCTTTCCCTGAAGCAAAGTAAAGTGAAAACTCACAAAGAAGTCTAAACTAGAACTTTGAATTACATTGACTACAATAAGTTCCAATTGTTTGACCTGGCATTCAAGGCCCTTGAAAAAAAAGGTTCCAACCTATTTTACCAGTACTATTTCATACTCCTATTCTATGTTCCAACTAAAATGAACTTGCAATTGTTTGCAAGAAAAGAACCTTCTTCTCTTTCCTGGTTGTATTCCATTTATGGAGAAAGGAGGAAATTCAGAAACCAGCAGCAGCAGTGGTATATCTCAAGCACTAGAACAAAGTCCTACCTCTAGCCTGAAAAAGAATAACAATGGAAAAACTTATAATTCTGCCTCTCTGAACCACCCAAGAATTCCAGCTGACTGCTGGGACAGAGTCCAATAGCAATCTACTTTAGCATAGATCCATACCCAGGTCAGAAACTTTCAGACTTCAAATCAAAGAGACAAGAAGCAGATTGTTGCTTTATTAAGAACAATTTGGAAGAATAAAAGCATGCAAGTCCCCAGACTGTCCCTGAGATCCTGGAATAATGCAACATTCAAAATACCAAGAAAGTAACAACAGGATCAGCCCAGGCATTCCCACCAGAAATGTGGCAGAGCCTAGACAAGTACAAAATAAGGAAAAAACTGTAAAAATTGGCAAACAAAAAAGAACTTTACCATAATGAATAAGTATGGCAGCACAGATGTTCAGACATAAACACAGAAGAAGATAATGTTTCCAAAATATTTCCTTAGTTTCTTTAGCCCAAATCCAGAGTTTCCAGGGCAAAGGAAAAAATATTTCAAGCAACCAAAAAGAATTAGAATATCAAGGAGCCACAATCAAGCTCATACACTAAATCACAGCCACTACTATAATGGAGCAGAGAACTTAGATATAATATTCCAGAAGACTTTGGATTTTGGTGGTTTGGAGGAAATGAAACTACTGAAATAGAGTTTTTAAAGTATTTCTGATGAAAAGACTACAGGTATGGAGAAACTCTAAAGTAAAACACCTGAGTGAAGAGAAATATAAAAAAGAAAATGTGAATGAACAAGGTTAAAGGACTAATCAAGGATAAACTGTTTACACTTAAAAATGGGACCTGTGCCCTCTGTGAACCTTATCATCATCAGGGTTCATAGAAAGAATCTAATTAATGTAGGCCTGATAATGGTTCTTTTATGTCTGTATGATCTTAATAAAAGAAAGGAAAACATGGAAAAGAGAAATATACAACATTGATAAGGAAGGGAAGAGAAGATTAGAAAAGCTATCTCACATAATCCAAATAGAGAAGAAGGCATCTATATAAACAAAAAGGAGATGAGAGCGGCTAACTCTTGAACCTCACTCTCATCGGAACTGATGAAAAGTACAATACAAAAACAGAATTGGTTATGGAAATAGATTTCACTTAATAGGAAAATAGGAGGGAAAAAGGGAGAAGGGGTGGGAAAATAGAGGCAAGAAAAAATAAGGCTAGCATTAGCTCTGAGCAAAATAAACTAAAGAAATACAAAAAATTATTAAGTATTTTTAAAGGGGCAGAAAATGGGAATCGGAGCAAATGCCCATTAATTAGGGAATAGAAGAAATTATGGCATATAAATGTGACAGAATATAATTATGCTGAACTTTTATCAGCCTAATGATCAACCAGGTTTCTAAAGGAGTAGTAATAGAATATGGTATCCACTTCCAGTTAGAAAGGTGAAGAACTCAATGTAGAATGAAACAGTTTTCAAAAGGGCCAATGTTGAAAATTATTGTGATTTACTATATATGTTTTTAATGGATTTTGTTCTATTTCTGTATCACAAATTGCATGTTGGACATAAGCATCATAGTGAGTACTCCTTTTATGTATGGGTTGAATTGCATACTAATGAGGTCTCTTACAATTCAGTGATCTCATAATCAATATGTCTAAAATAAAATCATGGGAAAGAACCCATAAGTGCAAAAAATGTTTGTAGCAGCAAGGATTGTTTTGTAGTAGCAAGGATCTAAAAATTGAGTGGATGCCCATCATTTGGGGAACAGCTAAATAAGTTATGGTATATGAAAATAATGGAATATTATTGTTCTGTAAGAAATGATGAGCAGGCTGATTTGAGAAAAGGCTAAAAAGACCTAACACTGAGTAAAGTGAGCAGAACCAGGAGAACATAGTGGAGAGTAACAACAAGATTATATGATGATGAATTGTGATGTACTTAGTTCTTCTCAACAATGTAGTGAAGCAAGACAATTCCAGTAAACTTGGAATGGAAAATGTCTATCATATCCAGAGAAAGACTTATGGAGGTTAAATGTGGATCAAAGGATATTATTTTCAGCATTTTGTTTTTTCTTTCTTTATATTTTCTTTTTCTTTTTGATCTGATTTTTCTTGCATAACATGACAAATTACAGAAATACATTTAAAAGGATTTACATATTTAATTTATATCAGATTGTATGTTGTCTTGGGGAGGGGATTGTTAAGGGAGGGCAAGAGGGAAAAAATTAGAACATAAAGTTTTACAAAAACTGAATCTTGAAAACTTTTTACATAATCTGGGAAAATAAAATATTATTGGAAAAATATTTTAAATAAAATATTATTTTATTCCAAACATGCTCTTTACACAAAGTTTTCTATTATTCTTAGAACTAAAACAGTTCCTGAGGTTTAAAATTTCAGTATCATCCTCAACTTCTCATTCTCCTTCACCCTATGCAACCCAGTTGCCAAATTTTGTCATTCTTTTTATCACTCATATATATATATATTATATATATATGTCCCATTCTCTCAATTCACACGGTAATTTCTTGAGTTCAAGGCCTCCCTTTCTTCCCTCTGTCCACATAAAGAATCATACCCTTTCTTGCTGGTACTCTGCCCAAAGGAATGGAAATTTTGATCACTGAAAACTCTCAAAGTACTACATTTCTTTTTTAAGGACAATTCCTTAAATCCAGATCATTGTGGCTCTCATTGATTGGTCAGAATAAAATGTCTCACTTCTTTAGTCTTAATCACTGAGTGGGCATCGCATTCTTTCATACAGGTCTCAATTTTTTAGTTCAATAACTGGCTTAAATAGGTCAAGCTGTGGTTATTTAAATTATAGGATATATCTTTTTTCTAATTTATTTTCTTTCTTTCAGTTTTATATTAATTTGAATTTCTACTCTTAAAAGCTATTCTTCTGATTACATAAAGATAACTGATTCAAATAGAACTCTCATATCATCAATGACTCATTTTCTCAAGTCCAGAATTTCCCAATTCTTTTTTCAAAGAAATCATTATAAATAGGTGAAAGGATTCTCTTGTTTCTTATTCCTGACTCATATTTTCCAAAACATAATTTGCCATCTTAAACAATGTCTGCCTTCATATTCACACAATAAGAAATGATCTATATGAGAAATTTGGGGAAACTTGGAAAGACTTAAATGAACTAATAAAAAAAAGAAACTAGACTATTACAATATAAAGGAAAATAAACTTTAAAAAACAGAATTTAAATTTTTAGTATGACTAAGATTCCAAAAGAACTTTGCTTTGTGTAAATCACCATCTTTGTTTCAAGTTGGGTTGGGGGGACAGGTGTCTGGAAATGCTAATGGTTAAATGTCAATGATACTGTATGAAAAAATGCATCAATAAAAGATTTTAAAAGTTCTTTTAACAAATCCATTACTATTTTTCAAAGGAAAAAAATACCTTTGTTTTGAAATATTTATCTGATTAAAGTGTAATCTAATTTAAACTGCCCTCAATGTAACAAAAATAAAAGAATAAAGAAGTGGGGAAAAAACCACCTTACACAATCACAAAATAAAAACAAAACAGCAATCAAAGGATTGAAGAAAGAGAGGGAAAGCATAAGTATAGATGAACAATTACAACCATGTAGTTCAGGAAAGTCCCAGGGGATTCAGTAATTGTATCATCAATACAAACTAAAATTTAACAACAGGAAAATGATGAGCATTCTACAACTTTATATAATGAGTATCTTCCTGTCTATCATCTTCCATTAAGGAAATCATATTAAAGGCTTCTAGAATGGTTGGTCTGTGAAAGTAACTGCACAGGCACCAAAGGAATATTACTCAGTATCATTTTATCACCATAAAATGTCAAGACTTTAGTGTCAGCTTGCTGTTGTTATCAGAACCATTTTGCAGCTACAGTATTTAGAGAATTTGCTCACTTAAGCAATTTATGTTCATAAATAAAGTTGAGATGCAAGTAAGAAAAAAATATTCCCAAGGCTTTTCAAATTGATGAGAGTTGAAGCAAAATACATTTATCTCTGTTATGAGGTCCTGTGCTCTGAAATGTGGCCTTATAGTATTGTTTTATGGGTCAATGATATCTGTGCTTGTCAATTTAAGGAACTATAGCACTAAAAGCTGGAAGCTATTGGTAAGAGAACTGAAGGGCTTCCTCTTAAATGACTTGGTGGGGAATGGAAAAAGAAGAGATATTTCCAATTTTTATATGTCCCAGATGAACCATAACTTTGGCTCAGACTGGTGTGTGCTTGTGTGTATATGTGTGTGTGAGAGAGAGAGAGAGAAAGAGAGAGGTCAGTTAAAATTGAGGAATGGGTCCAATATACATACAACTAAAAAGGGATAAATATATACACATATATGTAAACATAAATATTTATATATAGAGAGAAATATGGTTATAAATAAATACATATAGCATACATGTATGATACATAGAGTATTTTTTGCTTTTGAAATTGTATAAATATAATAAATTATTTATTTTTGCTCTGGCATCCCTCCCTCACTTTATTCCTCTATTTTTAAAGATTTAAAGATTTCAGTTCATTGATATTCTTTATGATTCTCACTGGAAATAACATGATGAACACATGAGATACTTAACTAGCCCCATTTAAGTACAGTAAATTTCCAGTTAAAATCCAAGGTCATAACTCTTGGCAGAAAATTCAGCTCTCTTAACTATGTTGGCATCTTTAGATAGATTACAGATTCACACTGGATTTTTTAATCATTTCTGACAGTGGATTTTTTAATCATTTCTCAGTCCATACTTGCCGTGTAATAGCAAGCCAGTTGTGATATAGCTTTATCCTCATCTTAAGTTTGTAGTTAATAAATGTGTGGTTTTGTTTTTGTTTTAATGAATTGATTGAGTAATCGGTACATATCTATAAGAACACAGAGATTTCTGTGTTGCTGTTCCTGTTGTTTTTTTCATAGGAACTTCTATGGCTATAGAGAGCTTTCTCTATGTTTTTCCCACCCTGGCACAGATCAATAATCATCTGCAATTTATATTCTTAGAAAGTTTTCTGAGGGTACTGAGAAATAAATGACTTGCCCATAGTCACCGAGCTGGTATATGAAAGAAATAGCACCTGACCTTAAGATTTTTTCCTGCCTGGAAAACTAGCCTTCTGTTCACTACAGGATATTGCCTCAATTTATGAAAATTAAATGTGAGCAACATTTAATCTCTACCATAGCCCTCTTTCAAAATCTCACTGTGTTGTTAGATGATTCTACATTCTTGCAGACTATGGAAGCAGAATACAAGTTTTCACAGGTAATACCAAGAAAGAAAGTAAAGTAGATAACATGGGATAGACTCCATGTCTATTTTAAAAGCTAGCTTAGATCTTTTTGGAGCTCCAATTTGGCCACATGATAACTTTTTCAGACTGAGAAACTCTAGAAAATCATACCAAATTATTTTTTAAAGATTTTTTAAAGTTTTTGTCAGGATTATACCCATAGATTAAATTAAAGATCCTTTATGGACTAAAAATATTCTTGGTTACATCTGGAACAGGAGTTGTACATCTGGGGTCCCTGAACTTTTTTTTTAATATGTGGGTAATTCATTTCAGGATAATTGGGTTCTTTATATTCCTGTGTGTTTTATTCTATATAAATCAAAACATTACCTTAATAAAGGGCCGTAGCCTTTATCAGACTGTCAATGAGGGTCGTGTCAGAAAAAAATTTAAGAACTTTTGGTCTAGAAGGAAAACTATAGACAACTTAGGGAAATTTTGAGATTTCAGAGCTCATCCAAAAGTCATTTGTTTCTAAGTAAAGAAGACAGGTGTTCCTTTATACTTCCAGCACCTCCAGCTACCCCCTCAAAATCTTCATTGCTAACCCATAGGTAAAATACATAATATTATTTAATGAAATACTTTGAATTTATCTAGTTCTTTCTTTCCATGAGACTACAAAGGCATTAAAATCCAATAGAATATGCCTTTATACTTGCAATGCTAGAGCTACTTTTTGTCATTATAATCCAACTATCATCTTGCTAAATATAAAGTGAAAAATAGTTTGGAAGATAATATAGGACATATCCCATTATGTTCAACAATAAGAATTATATAAACATCATGATAGATATTTAATTTGTGCATGAAAAGATGGATTACACAGTCAACTTCTTTAACTTTAATTTCCTATTGTGAACCAACAGAAGCCACGCTTTACTGCTTTCTAAGATCAGTAATAGAAAATGCCACAGATGCAAACTGCTGAGTTATCTTCACCCTTGTTCTTTTATTTAATATTATGTCCATGTTATTTTATTTAATAGAAGATACAAAGTTTGAGAAAAATCAAATAGCATATCTGTATACCTAAAGATACTGTAGAAATCCATTACAATGTAATCTTATATGCCATTTTTATAGCTAAAGATTGTATTTTCATAAATATGTTCTTTCAACCATTAGGGAAAACAACACCCTACATTATCTTCTGAAAGAATGCTTACATCCAGTTAGAAAATGCATAAGAGAAGGAAATAAAAGAAAGAATAAAACTTCATTGGTGTCCTAGGAGCATAATCTGTTTTTCCTCTTTTACTTTCTCTAAAACTGCTTTTGCCTCCATTATTAGTTAAGCTTTGTGAAAATAATAATTAAAATATACTCAAAGCAAACAGTGATCAAATAGAGTTGTATTCTTCCTCCAATCATGTGGGCTGGAGGTAAACACTATAGTATTCATGAACTAAAGGAAAAGTATGACAGGCAGAGGGCTAGAATATTCCCCCAACATATGCAAAATATCAAGAAAACTTTGGAAGGCCTCTAAACTGTTAGACCCCTGTAGAAGTGAATTTATAGAAAAATGTCTATTCTGTGATTATTTTGTTCATGTTCCAATAAATATTAGTCCCAGACGGTCAACCCATTATACTGGCACTCTTCAGTTCTTCCTTACTTTCTCTTGACAATGAGGTTATTCTTGTGAAACACAGGCTCCTTCCAAGGAGCAAGCATCTTCATCACCCCACTTCCATACATATGACGAACCTATATCCAGCAAAAACTGCTTTTGCTATGATGTTCTTTAATTCCCTTGACAAAGAGAGGCATGTTTGCATGTGCAACTGTATTCAAAGGAGTAACACTTCATCTCTCTCTCACGTGAATTCCCAAAGATTCTTTCCCCTCTTTTTTTGTCCCCTGATTTTTAAGAATACAAGCAAACTCTTAGAATGTAAACCATTTCTAAGTCAGTTATTTTAAATATTTTCCACACAAACAAGTGTTTAATAAATGGCAACTAAGTTACTAGGATAAACCATAAACTCATAAAGTCTATAACTTAAAAACAATTGTACCACTGATTCATTTTCATTCATTTAAAAATTAATACTACCCAACTATTCACTATGATCAGGATTATAAGCCTTCTCATTCTGAGAAATAAATTCATCCCTATGGCACCTTCCTCTGATTGTTCAGTTACTCTTACAACTCCGTTTTGAGAAAGCATTCAGGCCACACAGGTTCATGTCATCATTCCTCTCATGGCTCCCCTCCTGAATCTCTGGACTTCTTTCTCCAGCTTTCTTCTCATCCTATTGTCTTGACCTTACTCTTCTGTACTCCTATTTTTCATCTTTGCTTTATGTATTGTCTTCTCTCAATAGAATATAATACCTCTAAAAGGACCTATATGTGCAAAAATGTTTGTAACAGCCCTTTTTAATAGTGACAAAGAACTGGAAATTGAGTAAATACCCATCATTTGTGGAATGATATATGAATGTAATGGAACTTTATTGTTCTGTAAGACATGATCAATAGGATGATTTCAGAGAAGCCCAGAGAGACTTTCATGAACTGAGGCTAAGTGAAATGAGCAGAACCAGGAGAACATTGTATATAGCAACAACAAAAGTATGTGATGAGCAACTGTGATGGACTTGGCACTTTTCAACAATGTTCAGGCCATTTTCACTAGACTTGTGATAGAGAGAGACATCTGAATGCAAAAAGAGAACTATGAGGATTGAAGGTGGATCACAACATAGTATTTTCATCTTTTTGCTGTTGTTTGCTTGCTTTTTTCTTTCTCATTATTTTCCTTTTTGATCTGATTTTTCTTTTGCTGCATGATAACTATGGAGATATATATATATAGTAGAATTGTTCATTTAACATATATTTAATTACTTGCTATCTAAGGCAGGTGTTGGGGAAAGGAAGGGAGAAAAATTTGGAACACAAAGTTTTGCAACAGTGAATGTTGAAAATTATCTTTGCAGCACAAACAAACCCAACTGAAACAAGATTAAAAAGGAAGTACAAAGCTGTGGGAAAAATCTTTACAGCCAGAATTTCTGATAAAGGTCCCATTGCTAAAATATATAAAGAACTATGTCAAATTTTTAAGAATACAAGTCAGTTCCGAATTGAGAAATGCTCAAAGGATATGAACAATTTTCTGATGATATCATTAAAGCCATTTATAGGTAAATGAAAAAATGCTCTAAATCACTATTGATTAGAGAAATGCAAATTAAAATAACTCTGAGGTACCACCTCATATATCTCAGATTGGCTAAGAGGACAGAAAAAGATAACGATAAATGTTGAGAGGGATATGCAAAAACTGTGACACTAATACATTGTTGGTGGAGTTGTGAAATGATCCAACCATTCTGGAGAGCAATTTGGAACTATACTCAAAGAGATATAAAACTGGGCATACCATTTGACCCAAAAGTGCCATTACTGGGTCTTTATCCCAAGGAAATCATAAAGGAGGGAAAAGGACCCTGTGCAAAAATGTTTGTAACAGCTCTTCTTGTAGTAACAAAAAAATTGGAAAAGGAGGGGATCATCAATCCCCCATCAATTGGGGAATGCCTGAACACATTTTAGTATATGAATATTATTGTTCTTTTTAAAAATTTGATGAACAAACTGATTTTAGAAAGGCCTGGAAAGATTTACATAAACAAGCAGAACCAGGCAGGCATTGTACACAATAACAGCAAGAATGTGTGATGATCAACTATGAAAGACTTGGTTCTTCTCAGTGGTTCAGTGATCTAAAGCAATCCCAATAGACTTTGGACAGAAAATGCCACCCTTCTTTACAATTGGAATGTTAAATTGATCTTTTCCAATCTCATGGCCACTTTTGAGTTTTCCAAATATGTTGATATAGTAAGTATACCACCTTAACAATATCATCTTTTAGAATTTTAAATAGCTCAATTGAAATTTAATCACTTCCTTTAGTTTATCTGTTAAAATGCTTCCTAAGATCCATTTGACTTAATTCCCCAGCATGTCTTATCCTAAATCAGAAACCACACCATCATGATAATCAATAATGTTATGTCTTTCTTATATAGTTTTATTTATATTATATTTTGTAATTTTACATATTATATTATATGTATATTGTATAGTTTTATATTTTATCTTTTAAATAATCTTTTTTGCTTCTAATTCCCATACCTTTTTTGTCTTTTATCATACTCATTTTTGCATGAAACTTTCCCTTAATACTTATGGTTTTCTTGAAGAGATCTTTTAAGTTCTTTACAATTCTTGATTTGACTGGACAAATAAGGTAATGACAAAGTACACAATGAGCATGAGCAAAGTGCCAAAGATAGCCAATATCCAACTTTAAGTAATGGGGGAAAATAAAAAAGTCATTAAAGAATTATATGATAAGAAGAAAAAAAGGGGATGGTCGCATAGCTAAGGTAAGGGATGGCAGGTGGCTAGACAGAATGCTCCATGTCAGCTTCCTCTGAAATATCAAAAGTAAATCAGGAAGTTCTCTAGTATTTTGAGTGGACTCACTCTCTGTAAATAAATTATTAAAGGACACAAAACATGACAACAGTAAGGAGAATATGAAAGCTACTGAATAGGAAAGGAGGAGGTCACAGGCATCTTCAATGACCATGAGGATGGAAGTGAGAGGGAAAAGTTCCAGAATCCAAAGAGGAAAGATTCATCCCTGTTAGGGAATTTAGTCATTTATAGAATGGGTAATATTCATACCTCTGGCATTCTGCCGTTGATTAATACCTATTAAAAGGTATGGAGAAATGATAACTCCTGTCCCTTTTGAATTACAGAAGAATGGAATTTATTCTGGCCTTAAACTTGCTTCTAAAAACTATGATAAAGTCCATTTCAAAAACTAGTACTATGAATTTATTACTTGCATTTTTTATCACTGGTAGAATTTTTCCCCCTGCTGACCAAAATAAATGAACGAATGAATAATTAAATGAATGAATGAATAAATGAACTTCTTTGATTCTTCTTGGGTTTAGATATTTTTATATAGGTTTCCACTTTGTAAGATTGCTTGAGGGTCAGGAACTTTATAGACTTTCCCCTGACTCCTGAATGGACTGTCATGTTCACTTCTGACTGAATGCAGGCGTACCTACTCCATAACTTTAGATAGTACAGCAGTGGGATATGTATAAGGAGACAGATTGTTGTAATGCAGAGTACAGCAATCCAGACAGGATTGATAGCAACTTCAAGATGATCTTTTAGTGTATGTTCTCCCATCCACTCAATAGTGTAATTTAAAGAGGATTGCTCACAGCATGGATGGACACCATTACTCACATCAATTTCCACTGCCTTTTCTCTCTATCTCTTCTTACCAATTCTGGTCCATAGCTATTGTGCTCTGTTTAATCAACAGCATGCATTAGAGAAGCATTCTCCAGCATCCTCAAATGGATTTCATATGAGGTAAATTGAATGAACTGGTGAAATTGATAAATATGACCACAGTATAACAGATTTATTTGAAACAGCATGATCCGCCTAGGGCAGAGGGGACTGCCCAAAAAAGCCATACCAATAAAGAATGGAAGTGATTTATTTTCACCATGATCTCATTATCTTTTAAATATTTTTGTTTAAAGTAATGTTTGACAAGAATGAAGTCAAATTTCCTCTATTTAAATGAAAGTTTAAATTCAGGTATAAAAGATTATAAGGGATAAAGGAACACAGTCAAATTGCATTATTTATTTAGTGCCTAATATGTGTCACAGAATTGTGTTAAGTGTGGGGCTACAAAGAAAGGCAAAAACAAGTTCAAGCTTTTAAGATGCTCAGAATCTAATAAGGAGACAACATGAAAACAATTATAGACAAGCTATATACAGGATAAACTGGGAGTATGCTTAGTGGGAAGGCATTAGGATTGAGGAGGGGCTCAGAAAGACTGTAGTATTTTACCTGAGACTTAAAGGAAGTCAAGTAAACTAGGAAGAAGAGATGGGAGGGTGGGGGTTGGAGAGAGTTCTCTTGGTATCCGTAATAGCCAATGAAAATGCACAAAATTGAGAGATGGAGTACAAACAAGGATATCAATGTCACTAACTGCAGAGTACAAAAAGGAGAGTAAGAAGACTGGAAAGATAGGAGGAGCCAAACTATTCAGAGCTTTAAATACTAAGAGTGGATTATATATTTGATCCTAGAAGTGACAAAGGACTGGAGTTTATTGGAAATGCAAGTTACATGGTCAAGACTGTGCTTTAAAAAGACTTTTTCCCCCACTTATTTAGCATTTTATTTTTCCCCAGTTACATTTTTTTAAACTTTGAGTTCAAGATTCTCTCTCTTCTTTCTCTCTATTCTCCCCCTCCCTGAGAAGGAAAACAAATTGATATAGGTTACACATAGACAGAAATGCAAAATATTTCCATAATAATCAAGTTGTGAAAGAAAACATAGACAAAAAAAAACCTTCAAGAAAAATAAAACAAATGTATGTCAGGGTAAGATATGTGTGGGGGGAGGGGAGTGTATGCTTCAATCTGTATTCAGTTATCCTGGATGAAATGGGAGAGAGCCTTTTTAAGCTAAGGTCTTCAACAAGTCTTAGTTTGACTGAGGCTGCATCCATTCTGTGATTAAGACTAGGTAGCAATTGAGGCAAAGAATCTCCTCTATATCTGCCCGCTAGATCCAATTAGTACTGGAGGAAAAAGTGAGGCAACAATCCAGTATCATGAGAGATTTTGCCATGAGTAGCTGTAGTGTCAAAGGAGAGGAGGTGAATACCAGTATTAATAAATTAGAAAATAATCACAACTCATTTTTATCATATATTTCCCTATATCATCCCTTATTAACCTTTTTTTGTATAATGAACCCTTTTGGCAACCCTTTGGCATAGTTTTGAAAACTATGATGAACCCTTTCTCAGATTAATGTTTGTAAATAAAAAAACCCAAAAACCTACAAGCAAAATAATAGCATAGGATTAAAATTTTAAATAAAACTAAAAATTAGTAGAAACAAATATGTAATTTTTCCCATTCACAGAACTCCTGAAATGAAATGATTAAGCACTTCTGTCCTACATGAATTTACAATGCTCAATTTACAATTCAGAATATTATAAAATGTTAGTGCCATAAGATATTGTCTATTTCAATTCGTTCTAGGCATAAAAAAGGAATTCAACAAAGTTAAAATTATTCGCTGAATTCCATGTGCTAGATAGTGGCAAAACTAAGACAAACTCAGGTTTCTAGATTTTTATTTAATAGTTCTTTACCTTGTAAAACCACAAATTTCATAAATTAAAAGATAAAATGTTAGGAAGGAAAGGCTTAAATGGCCCCACTTACAGTTATCCTTCCTGGTTTTGTTTCTTCTTTTTTTCTTCTCCCTCTTAAATCTCTATGAAGTACAATAGATTTAAGGAGAAGAAAAAATAACAAGAGGAGAGTACTGGAAAAGAAGGACAGAGTAAGAGGTGGTGACAGGAAAAACAGCCTCTCAAATTGTCACCTGACCAGAAATAGAGGAAGTAAAACTCACCACAGAATTGCAGTGCTTTTCCCCCAGTTCATCAATTACTTCTGCAGTAATATTTGCATCAATTCACTGGACAAATATTGATTTAGTTCCTAATGAAATGATGTGCAGGTATTGTACCATTAAGAAGAAGACAAGACTTTTGTCCTTAAAGAGATTATAAGCTAACAGCATCTCAACCAATTTATACCAGGATTGAAGAGTCACATGCATCAGAACCTGGAAATCTAAAATAGATGAGATATTTTCTCATAATATTTGGTACATTCCTTTACAAAATATTATATCTGTTGTGTTCCTTTGATAAAAAGAATGAATGAGATTATGCCATGAGGCAAACGCCAATATTCTGAACTCTATAGAAATCCCCCATTAATGGATTTACATGCTCATAACATTAACCTCTATGGTTGTTCCAAGAGAATCTACACATTCCTGACCAATGAGTAACCATTTTTTTCATTATTTCCTTCACTTTCATACAATGCCCCATTTTTACTGCTTGTGAAATGTTGAATAATTGCAGGATGGAATCTATCTTATTTATTCTCAAAGATATCCCAACGATTTCTTATACCTTTTAGGAAATGAATATTATAGTTTCATCATTGCTATGTATACTGACAAATTGAAAACCTCACAGAAAGTCCTTAGACATGCCTCTCACACTTTCTCTGCAGTAAATGGAAGAAAGGAGTGCTATATCAGTACTTGCACATGTAAATAAGTTCAATTAATGATGAATTATAATTGCACTGGGAAACTAAAATTAGTTTAAACAAGTCAATTAAATCATAACTATTTTAGAAATAAGATGTGTTGTAATCTAATTAGTGTGTTAGTATTCTAATAAATTTACTGATTTGAATGGTATCTTAAATGTACAGTAGGTCACTAGGAAAAAAAAAAAGAATCTTAATTGTCATAAAGGGAGTTTTGGCTGTTGTTTGACTATATAAGTTCAGGGAAAATTATCCATGTTAATGAGATCAAAATGCCTTTATCTGGAATAATAAATAAGGTTACTTGAAGATTTGGCTAATAAAAATGCATCCAAGGGATGCAGCAAATGACTGCACACAGCATTGTTGACTGCCAGAAGCTAATTATGCCCAGATCCTGTTGGGCTCAAATGGGATATTTTATATTGTGACCAAAAGGGGACTTCTAGAATTTAAACAGTTAGATGGTTCTGGGAATAAAATATTTCAGAGATAATTCTTTATTGCTCCCTCAATTACAACAAATTAAACTTATATTAATATACCTTACTGCAGCATAGCCCTAAGTGAAATCAGTTGCTCTTCAGTGATGACTCAGGGGGAAAGAAGCTCTCTCCTATTAATGTGTAATTACCTATAATATATGGGGCACAGAGAAACTATGAGCAGCATAGTCAAGGTCATTTAACATTGACTCAAACAATTCCATTGTCACATTAGTGTTCTATGACAGGGTTGTGGATTGCTTAGGTCACAATAAAAGGAAGCATTTCTTTCTTAAGGCAGAATGGGATAGCACAAGACCTCAAATACCAACGGACAGCTATATCAGGGCCTTATCAAAAATATGATACATTTTAACGACCAAAGGGCATTCCTATTAAAATGCTTTAACAGATAATTAATAGTTTTTAGTGCTAATTGTGACTTTTTAAAAATCAACTGGCTATGAATTTTGCCACCTTCTTATAGACTATTTCCAATTTACTTTCCAAACTTGGCCCTTGCTTCAAGTCTTACCTTTTGTAGTTTTAACTAACTGAATATCTTATAGAGCATTTCCACTTGACCAACACTCCATCTACTTAAAAATATCACTAAAACCCATTTATATTCCTCTTGTACTTTTTAATTTTCAAATCACTGCTATCATATTTTGCCAGTTTTTTTTAAAGTTAGTTTGTTTTCTAATCTATTTCAAAAGCATTTGGGAAACAGCATGCATGACAAGCCACTAAACATAGTGGTATACTGGGAATAGATTTGAGTGGAGAGAAGCATAAAATCTGATATTCTTTGATGAGTATTGTGTAAAGAATTTTAACTAGCTGTATCAGTTTTTAAACCAAAGCATATGAGCTTGAATATAATACTTTCTTACATTCCCATGTAGTAGTTGGCAGATTCATGATTTGTGAAGAATGATATACTAAGAGTGGAATAGGAGCCACCATAAAAGAACGGGATCAGAAACATCAAGAAATAAAGGGCTAATATAGGAATATTATCCTGGGTTCAAATGGTAATCCCATCTCAAAATGTCAAGAAAGGAAGATACAATGGAGGCGGGTAGGTGGCACATTAGATATCCTTCTGGACTTGTAATCATAAAGATCTGAGTTCAAATTTGGAAATATGTTAAAACATGTTAAACCTGTATCAGATATATTTATGTCTTGGGGAGGGGAAAGACAAGGGAAGAAGAAAAACTCTGGAACTCAAAATCTTATAAAAATGAATGCTGAAAATTATTTTTTACATGTAATTGGAAAAATAAAATCCTATTTAAAAAAGAAAGTATAAAGATTGGCATTATATCCCCTTATCTTTCTTGTTGACACCAAATATATGGTCTTTGTTTCTTTAATAAGTTTTTTAGGGGCAGCTAGGTGGTGCAGTGGATAGAGCACCAGCCCTGAAGTCATGAGGACCTGAGTTCAAATCTGCCCTCAGACTCTTAACACTGCCTAGTTGTATGACTCTGGGCTAGTCACTTAACCCCAATTGTCTCAGAAAAAAAAAAATAAATAAATAATAATAATAATAATAATAATAGTAATATGCTAATTACTATGCTAATATGAGTGACAACAAGTTAGTCACTCAAACTCTCATCTTCAGTTTCCTCATCTGTGAAATGGAGATAATAATAATATTTTCACTTCTTCATTTGATGGTTGTGCTGAATGTTCTTTCTAAAAATTAAAACACTTTGCAATCACTACTTTAATTCAGAATTTCCTTTTTTGAGATATTTTAGGAAGTTCGCTAACACACTAGCCATCCTGCTTCAAGTAGTCTCTATAGATCTAGAATCTTCCCATATCATTTTATGATCTCAGAATTCAATATCTAATTAAAATGTTCCCTTCCTCAAAAATTTTCTATTATGGTCAAGGAGATCATTATTCTTCTAATCATCCAGACTACCAATCCTCATCTCTGTCTCACTCTTTGTCTGTCTGTCTGTCTGTCTGTCTCTCTCTCTCTCTACTTTATATACACTAAATAAAAAAAAAAAATTAAAACCTTTTTAAGGTTTCTCTTTCTTATATTTTAAGCATGTTTTAGACCTAGGAAATGAGTGCATATAACCTCCAATATAATTTTTAAAAATGAATGACAAGCTTTCTGAATATATTAGCATGGATTGGATTTCTGTTTCTGCTTTTGATATCTTTGGGAAATATGTGCAATAATGAGGCCACCCAAATAAAATATATGGACAGGTTAGTCACTTTTCTTGAATAATTTTAAACTGATACACATCTTTAACAGTGTTCTATCACAGTGACTATTTTTCCACAACCCCACCAACACTGACTTTTATAATCTTTTTTCCCCAATCTTTTGTCATCATTATCAATTTGAATGTGGAGTGAGAAAACATTTTAAAAATCTCAAAATTGATTTTATTTGGATTTTTTTATTATCAGTACTTTGAAACTCATTTTTATGTGATCATTTATATTTCATAATTCTTCTTTGGAAAATATTTTATTCATATCCAGTAGCCATTTCTTAAACTATTTGGGATGATCTGGCAATCAAAATTGGAAATCAAACTCAATATAAATTAATAATGTGACTTGTCAGTCAAAAATGCTAAATGTTAGGCCATACTGAGGTATGGTATCCAGAAGAAGGGAAATGTTATTACCATTATATTATTCAAAAGTCAGATAAAAATTGGAATGTTGTTTTTAACTATGTGTTTCACAGTTCAGCCAGGACAAAGACTACCTGTTCAGTGCAGTGTGATAAAAATTGTCATGGTATTTCTCATAGTCACTTAACTATATACCCATGTGCACACACAAAGATAGATATAGATACTCCATTTTTACACTATTTATGGATTAGTTGAAGGACCATGAGATTTTTATTCTGGAGAGGGTATAGTTGTAAGTTTTTCATACAGGCAAAATAAAAAAAGATTAGAAATATTTCATCTGGACTTCTGGCAGAGATCTAGTAGTAAAGATAAGTTTCAGAGAAATGGATTTAGGATGAAAATAAGAAAAAAAATTCTTCCTACAGCATTTAAAAACTATTGAAAGTGCAATAGTCTACCTTAATAGGAAATGTGTTCCTTTTACTGGAAGTGTTCAAAGGAATACCTAAGAACCACTTGTCAATATCTAATAACTACTAGTAAGTCACATTATGAAAGAAATCACAATTCTTTTTTTTAACATTTTGAACTAGATCATTTCTGAGTTGCTGGTTTTTTTTCAATTTTGTTGACATTACTCACTACTACAGAATTTTTGTCACACCACATGCCCAGACTCATCTATTCTCTTCCCTACCTTTTTCCCTCCCTCCTTCCTTCCTTTCTTCTCTATCTCTCTCTGTCTCTATCTCTGTCTCTCTCCCTCTCTCTCTCTCTCTCTCTCTCTCTCTCTCTCTCTCTCTCTCTCTCTCTCTCTCTCTTTATATATATATATATATATATATATACATATATATATACATATATATATATATACACACACATATACATATATACATATATATCACTTAAAGTTCTGTAAAGTGTTTTATATGTTCTCTCATCTGATTCCCACAACAATTCTGTGAAATCAGTACTACTATAAATAAGGAAGCTGAGATTGAGAGAAGTAAAATGACTTATCTACAGTTATGTAGCTAAGGAAATATTTGAGGCAGTATTGTAACTCAAGTTGTCCTGATCTCAAGCCCAGCACTTTAGCTTCTGCCCCACATAACTGCTTCCACAATTAATCAATATTTGTAAACATTGCTTCTTTTTCTCCTACTCCAAATGAGAGGAAAAGGGAACAACAGCAAAAAAAAAACAAACAAACAAACAAACAAAAAAAAAAAACAGTAACAAAGATCTTCTGACACCCAGTCTTAGATTTTATGCAACCACTATTTTCATTTAAAGGGAAAGAAAAAATGATTCTCCTAGAAAAGAACAAGGAAAAGTAACATTAATCTTAACAAAACCAAGTCTATCCTTTAGAAAATGAGCCCAGGTACAAAAGTCCATCACAGCTCTTCCAACTCTTCTTAGTTGTTTGCTTTTTTAATCCCACTCTCACTTTTCTTTCTACAAACAAAAGCCAACCAGACTGCTAGACTGAGCTAGTCATCCTTCTGTGTACACCAACCATGAAAGGCCCATGTCCAACTGCCCGTCTGATGCTTCTATCTCTGTGCACATGAAAGAAAAGCTTGAAATAAAATTCACTCTTTGCTCACAGCAAGAACTAATACTTATCAAATGCCCTGGTCAAACACAATAAAATCATACTGTGTAAGGAAATTGCTTTTGTAATTGATTTACTAGTTTTCATAGAGGAAAAAAGCATTTCGGTAGCATTTTCATTAAATTGCTTGTCTACAACAACCAAAATAATCAAGTTTTTGGTTTTTAAAGACCCAATACTTCCATTCTTTGTAGGGAAACATGATGGGAGGAAGGTTAAGATACTAAATTTGCTATTGTATTATGTTATAAATAAAATATATATTGGTTTCGGGTGAGATTTGGGGTTTTTAATGTATAAAATTATGTGCTATTTAGGAGAATGCATTGTTTTTTATTTAGGTTGATTGCAATGGCTTCCCTATACCTAAACAAAGATGCTTTGAGCTAAGAAATTTCAGATAATAACAGTAAGCAGCAGTCTGAAATGGGGGGGGGGGAATAAGCCTTATTCCTACATAATCCTATCATTTCAGTTGTATTCCAGTATAGCTGGTAAAGTAAATTTTATGGCACATAAAAATTTCTTCCCTTAAGTCTAGGATTTCTGGAATCAAAGCCATTTTGTGAGATAAACATTGTCTTCTCTGATTCTAGGTTCAATACATCCCACTTCTCACTTTTAATTTTTTGTTGAAAACATGCCTTAAGTGGTCTTAAAAAAATTATGCTTTTTGCTATGTTATATAGTGTGAAACAACTCTTCCTCAGCTACTACTTAACTTTGACATGGTCAGTGAATATTGAATTTGTACAAGACATACTCTGTCTCTGGTAAACCTAGAGATTCTTTTTCTTCAAATTAGAAGCTTCAGAAGGTAGTTTTGGCAAGGTGGATAAATTAATTATTATATCTAAGCCCAGTTCCTCTTCATTACATCACCATTTCAAGAAATAAATCACTGCCCAGGTTGCATGTACCTTCGGATTCTAATATTTATTGCGCAACAAGAAAATGATATTCACACACATGTATTGTACTTAGACTATATTGTAACACATGTAAAATGTATGGTATTGCCTGTCGTCGGGGGGAGGGAATAAGGGAGGGGGGGTAATTTGGAAAAATGAATACAAGGGATAATATTATAAAAAATATATATATATATATATAATAAAAAAAATTAAAAAAAAAAAAAGAAATAAATCAAATAAAGTTCAAAAACAACAATAAAAATAGCAGAAGAAATTATTACAAGGAAATTCCCACTATTTGTTGGAGGAATAAAACAAGAGGTCAAGAAATATAATAGGGAGACTGTAGAAAATAATGAATCACAAAAACAACAAAGTTCTAGATACAACAGTAAAAAGTTGTGGAGATTTCTTCATGAGGAAATCTATTATGTCAAGAAATGTGAGGAAAAATCTCTAGAAGAGAGCAGTTCTTCATTGATAACTAAAACTTCAGGAAAGAAAAAGGAACAATTACAAGAAACCTCAGAAACCTTAAAAAGTCTGAAAAAAATAAATGAAAGTAGAGATACAATTTTTTAAAAAAATGAAACCTGATGTTTTGTCAATGTAGGGAGGCTCCAAGTGAGAATAACTCTTTCACAAATATGTATTAGCACCTTCTCCAAAACTTAGTCTTAAAGAGTTAAGTGACTTACCCAGGATGTTTCAGACTGAATGCATCAGAAGTTGCAGACCCCCTATGAGTTTACTTTGTATCTTCTCTGTTTTATTTTATAATGGTACAAAATTAGAATTCTTAATGATAAATTTAAAAGATGGATTAATGTTTTAAGCTGTAAAGCTCAACAAATCATTAGATGGATTTAAAAAAGAAATTGAAGAGAAAAATAAAAAACTGCAAAATTAAAACACAACATTACATATTTAAAGAACATAAATAGAGACAAGAATAAAGACACATTGTAAGAATCACTGACCTACCAGCAAAAAGCAAACAAACAAAAAGCTCAAATATCATATCTCAGAAAAACATTAAAAAAATGTCTGGAACCACTGGGATTAGAGGGCAAAGTACAAATTGAATGAATCTCAAAATGTATATTTCTAGAATTTTGGAGCTAGTGGGATTGTAAACCAGCATCTGTATCTCTTCCCCTACCTCACCAACCCCATAAAAACAAAGAAAGGTGACTAAAAAATGGGAGATGTGTCAAAGTAGTACCATTAGCTTTGAGTGATTTCAAATTAGATAGTATGCTGCCAAGATCAACATGCCAACACCCACCACTTCTATGTAGAATGTTAACACTTTAAACTGTTCATTTGATTATGGATCTAGTGTTATTGTACAGTTAGACTTAAACAAACCAACACATAATTTGGGGAAAACAATAACAATACATTTTTATAAATCCTTTATGTTTTTGACATAGCTTAACAACAATGTACATAACTTATTTCAAAAATCCCATCCCCTATGGGAACAGTGGTCAAGATATGACAGTCCATAATGATCTATATATTCTATTAGTGATCAACAAAGGGAAATTTATTTAAATTGAAGGAAAGATTTCAACTAAAACTCAGGAAGAGTTACCTCACTTGAAATTGGTTGTTTAAAGAAGATTGCAGATTTCCTTCCCTCTGATTTTTAAGAATATGATTGGTACATATTATGTTATCATTTGGGTATACTCCTTCTAGAGATTTCACATAAGGATCATAGGATCTCTTCAAATTTTTCCAAAACTGTAAACTAAAAGTATTTAATAAAAACTAAGCAAACTTTCTAATTAAAAAAAAAACTTTCTCAACCTGGCTCTCACCCAAGTAACACTGTTTCTTACTTTAAAATATTATTATTTCAAAATGATTTCCCATTTTAATATGTAGATAAAAAATTGGATAGTATCAAAAAAATCAGAAACTTCATTAAAATCAAATCTGGTTGTACAGTCCCACATAGAAAAGAGAATACTAGTTTGACATTTAAAACACTTGCTTGCACAAAAGACACTTCTTATTACCAAAAAAAATTAATTATCCTGATCTCACTAGCTTTTATGTATTATAATTCATGGATTACTGAAATTCATAATTGAATAATATGTAGATGTCACCTAGAGGTACTAAACCAATTCTCCCACTTGGAATTGCTTGACTAAATAAGAATGACACTAACTTTAGCATTTTCTCTCTGATTAGAGCCACTATAGATTTGCAGTCGCCTTCATGTAATATAAATCAATAAAGAATAATTTTCCAGGCAGTAAATCAATTGTCAGTTCACAGACCCTAATACCCCTGTGCAGGATTTATTGAAAAAATGAATGGCAGTCTTGTTAGTAGATGTACAGCATGCTTTATAGGGACATAATGGTATAAAACCCAGACTATTACATTCACTGCAGTGAGGCACCAAACTGGACTAACCCCTTCCTTCCCAAGTAATGCTCTTTCATTTGAACAGATTTTGGGGATTTTTGAACAATAAAATTAGATAACTGATGATGAAGAAGGAGTTCAAAAAGGATAAGGAAGAAGAGTTCTAAGTTACTCCTGGAAAAGACAGCATAAACCTGCTTCCTGTAAATGACCTAAGAATGTCCTAAGAGTGATGATCTGAAGCAATTGATAATCTGAGGTAATAACCCAAGCCCACTGGGATACGTTTCAAAGGAAATTCAGAGAACAGAGCCAAAGGACTTAATTCTACACACTTAAATTTTATGATCCTTGCATGAATTGCATTTTATTTTGCTGAGGCAATTGGGGTTGTGAACACAGCTAGGAAGTGTTAAGTGTTAAGTTAAATCTGAGGTCAAATTTGAACTCAGGTCCTCCTGACTTCAAGGCTGGTGCTCTTTCTACTGCACCACCTTGCAATGGCATTTTTTCTATCACTGGGTCAATACTCAAACTTTTTTCAACTTGTCAAAATTTACCACAACTTATATTCCACCAACATAGTCTTTAAGAACCCAGAAACACACACACACACACACACACACACACACACACACACACACACACACACACAGAATAAGAGTTATATTGGGCCTGTATCCCAAAGAGATCATATAAAGAGACAAGGACCCACATGTGCAAAAATGTTTATAGCAGTCCTTTTTGTAGTGGTAAGAAACTGGAAACTAAATGGATGTCTATCAGTTGGAGAATGGCTGAATAAGCTATGGTATATGAATATTATAGAATATTATTATTTTGTAAGAAATTATCTGTAGGATAATTTCAGAAAGGCCTGAAGACTCTTACATATGCTAAGTAAAGCGAGTAAAATCAGGAGAGCGTTGTACACAGCACAACAAGTATAATGATCAATTCTAACGGACATGGCTCTTTTCAATAGCAAGGTGATTCAGGCCAGTTCCAATGGGTTTGTGATGGAGAGAGCCGTCTGCACCCAGAGAGAGGACTGTAGGAACTGAGTGTGGTTCATAACATAGTATTTTCACTATTTTTTTGTTATTTTCTTGCATTATGTTTTCTTTCTCTTTTTTTCCTTTTTGATCTGATATTTCTTGTACAGCATGACAATTGTGGAAATATTTATAAAAGAATTACATATGTTTAATATATATTGGATTACTTGTCATCTAGGAGAGAGGGTGAAAGGAAGGGAGGGAGAAAAAATTTGGAACACAAGATTTTACAAGGGTGAATGTTACAAACTATGTAAATGTTTTGAAAGGCTTTTTTTTTTAAGTTAAAAAATAAATTTCCTTATAAATCTTACAAAGAAATGGGAAAAGAAGAGTTAAGAGTAGGTAGGCACAATGATTAAAATCTAGTAAATCTAGAAGGTGAAGGATTCACTTTACAAAATAATTTCTTCCATTAGAGAGTTCTTCTTGTTCATTTAAAGCATAATTGAAATGATAAAATTCAAATTTATGTATTTTTCAAGGAAAGATCTTTTGTTTAAAGGTAGAAACATCTGGATAAAGATAGAATAGAGACAGAAATGATGTCAAAATAGGATAAAATGAAAATAATTTAAGAAGAGAGAGAGAGAGAGAGAGAGAGAGAGAGAGAGAGAGAGAGAGAGCTATGATTAAGGAGGTGGGGAGGTAGTAAGAGACTAGGGAATCCATGCTCTAGTTCTAGTCCTGATTCAGCTGCCCATGTGACTTCAGACCAGTCACCCACTCCTAATTTCTGTATTTCAGAATCCTCATCTAATGCAATATTATCAAGCTCTTCCATTCTACAAGTCTATGATAGTTATAAAGCAAAAGAAGATAAGGCAACTTTTCTAAAAAACTCAGTATCTTTAGATGAGTTTCTAATCAAAGAGAAAAACAAGACTCAAAGCCTTATCATAGTCAATTTGATCAGTAGAAAGAGGCAAGATTGAGGTACCATATTAATCACAGAAAGAAGTTTGAGGGAAATTTCCTATACCTTACAATAAATTTGGAATAAAGACACTAAAATCTAATTTCTCTGGTGGTTATTTCTTTTTATTATATACCCCAGAAATCTGGGTGAAATTTTTTAATGCAGAGTTCTTCTTCAAGAAACTGTCATTGTGAAAGCAATGGGAAAATAATTCAAATTTATATAGAAGATGCATACATATTTTATGCAAAAAATAAAAATTATACTTTGCTCTATTAAAAGGGTAGAGGGAAGCTTTTCATGAATACAGATGATATTTATTTCTTTACAAATAATAAAGGCTGCACACAGGTTCCACCAAAAGAAAATGGGTTAAAAGTACATCCATTTGAACATCTATTCTTCTGAGGACATTAGATTGGTAGGGAAAAAAATGCATACTTAATTACCCTTCCAAATTGTCATCTATAGTCATACAGCTTGGGTAAATGTATCCAAGAAAAACACCAAAGTTTAATATTTTATTAAATGTATATCCTCTTTTTCATTGCAAACTTTAATCGCCATGTTCCAAGTCACTTGAAATCTGTATTTTAAGACAAGGTGAACCCTGCTGGCAACAGTTGTAATGTCAACATCCAATCTGTTGTCAAATTCTGTCTTTTTTACCTTTATAATATTTCTCTGAAAATTAGGAAGTCTCGGAAGTACTACTACATATCATTCAGATTGGCTAAGATGACAGGAAAAGATAATGATAATTGTAAGAGGGGATATCAGAAAACTGGGATACTTAATACATTGCTGGTGGAGTTGTGAACTAATCCAACCATTTTGGAGAACAATATGGAACTATCCCCAAAGGGCTCTCAAACTGTGAAAATCCAGTCTGTATCCTAAAAAGATCATAAAAAAGAGAAAGGGAGCCATATGTGCAAAAGTGTTTGTAGCAGTCTTTTGGTAGTGGCAAGGAAATAGAAACTGAGTGAATGCCCCTCAGTTGGAAAATGGCTGAATAAGTTATGTTATCTGTATGCTGTGGAATATTATTGTTCTATAAGAAGCAATCATCGGGATGATTGCAGAAATGTCTGGAGAGAATTACATGAATTGACACTAAGTAAAGTGATTAGAACTAAGAGAACATTGTACACAGAAACCACAAAAATATGTGATGCTTAATTCTGATGGACGTGGCTATTTTCAATAATGACGTGATTCAAGCCAATTTCAATAGACTTGTGATGAAGAGAGCTGTCTGTATCCAGAAAGAGAACTATGGAGATGGAATATGGATCACGACATAACATTTTCACCTTTTTATTCTTTACTTGCTTGCTTTTATTTCCCCCTCTTTTTTTTCCTTTTTGATTTGATTTTTTGTGCAACATGATAAATGTGGAAATATTTATAGAAGAATTACACATATTTAACATATTTTGGATTACTTGCTATCTAGGGGAGAAGGTGGAGGGAAGGAAGAGAGAAAAATTTTGAACACAAGGTTTTGCAAGGCTAAATGTTGAAAGCTATCTTTACATGTATTTTGAAAATAAAAAAAACCTATTTTTTTAAAAAATTCTCATGTACATCCCTTTCTCTCCACTGCCACAATACCTTTCTAATTTATCTCATTACCTCAAGACTTTCCCCATTCTAATTCATTCTGACTCAGTTGCCAAAGTGATTTTCCTAAAGCATTGATCTCACCATGTCACCTCCACTACTCAGTAAACGACAATAGTTCAGTAGTTTCCTATTAATTTCAGGATCAAATAAAAATACTCTGTTTGGAATTTAAAGCCCTTCATGCCTTAGTCTCCTCCTACCTTTTCAGTCTTCTTATACTTTACTCCTCATACTTTTCACTCCATCCACAGTCAGCAGCTACACCTTTCTTCACATACTCCATCTCTCATTGCCATATGCTTTTACTGGCTGTCCTCCACACTTAATGTGTTCTTCCTAACCTCCCTGTCTTAAAAAGCCTTGATTCCCTTCAAGATTTATTTCAAATGCTGCCTTCTAAAGAAGTTTTGCCCATTTCCCTAAATTGTTAGAATCTTCCCTTTAAGAATTCCTCCTATCCACTCTGTATATGACCTTGAGTAGGTCACTTAACTTTGACCTGACTCGTTTGATCAACTATAAAATAGGAAGAATAATAGCATCTATCTCACAGGGTAGTTGTGAGGATCAAATGAAGAGATATCTGTTAATAAAATTTAGCAAATGCTTGGCATGTGGTAGGTATATAAGGTAAAAAATAATTTATTCTTTTTCCTAAGTATTTTTTTTACTTATATGCTATCTCCCACATTAGAATCTAAGCTACTAAAGGGAAGGAATTGTTTTTTGCTTGTCTTTCTTTGCATTCCTATTATTTAACATGTTACCTGACACAATAAAAAGTTAATAAATGTTTGTTAACTGAATAATATAACAACTAAGCCATTGCCTATGAAGTCTCAATTTCAATCCTTACTAGCTCTGGAAGCCTAGTTATTTTCTTCACTTTCCTGAGTCTAAGATTTTTGTTTGTTTGTTTTGTTTTGTTTTGTTTTGTTTTTCTCCAGATAAGAGCAATAATGCTCATCTACTTCATAGGAACACCAATTTATAGCTGGAATTGACATGACCTATTCCTATCTATTTGAACTCCCTACTTATACAATGAGAAAACTGATGTCCTAAAGAGATTAAATAGGTATTATGGTCATATAAGTACCAGTAGAATAATTATGAGCATAAAATGAAACAATAGATATAAAATGCTTTGTAATCATAAAGTATTAGAATTATTGGCTAGGATTATCTTTACATTTCAAAAGTGAAAAGGCATTCACAATAAAATGGAATTATCAGAAACTAAAGGTCAGAAATTTCTGACTATCTTCCATAAATATATGAATTCAATCCTATCCGGAAGACAATGTAGCCACATTTCAACTCTATTATCACATTGTACAACATATCACAAGAATGATGTGATATAAAGGATACTGGATTTAAAGAGAGAAGTTCTAGTCCAGAAACTTACTTTTCCCATTTACAACATGTGGGATTTTTGACAAGCCATTTAAAATCTTAATTTTCTCCCCTGTAAAACAAATGAGCTGCACTCAATGACTATTAAGTTCTCTTTCAGCTCTAAATATCTATGATTCCCATAAGATTAATTCAAATAACTTTGCTGTTGGGACATTATTTATTCAACATATATCTAGATTTGTGTAGAGATAAGGTAAATATATATATATAATTATGCATTTTTTACAGAAATTATATCAATTTCTTTAAAAAGTTTAAACAAATAAATCAATCACATAAAGCAGAGATCAAAAGAACTTAGAAACCTCTCCTAAACACTTACTCTCTTTTCCAAATGAAGATATTTGCATAGGATATCCTCAGGTCTTCCCATATTTGATACTGTAATGATAATGATAATGAATATCAATGGCCTATAGATAGAAAGAATTTTATGGAGTATCCTTATTTTCTCACTTTCCATAGTCATGTAATAATTAAGAACTGATATCTTCTTACTGAATAGAGATGAAAGCCATAGAAGACTCTGTTCTTCCAAATCCTGAATTCTCCAAATACTGAAAGTATAGATAATTAATTATATGAGGAAAACAAGATAAAATAATTCACCTTTCCCTCTTCTACTTACTAGTAGGAACATAGGAATGTTCTTCAAAGGTTTTGAGAAGGCAGCCTTCTATCCTAGACATAATAAAGAAACATCTTGATACAGAAATATGTTTCCTGAGAAAGGAATGGATATTGCAGTTAGTAAGGGTGAAGCTCGGGTTAGCACCCTGGATGCCTTAGAATCAGCCTGAGTCAGGATAAGCTTTTGCTTGATCTTTATTCTTGGTCTGTAGGGGGAGAAGTGAAGTGGGTTGCTCACGCTCTCAGCCAATCGACCTCCCTTTGCCTTGTCCTCCTCCAAAGTGACTCTGGCGTGTCTTACTCCATCCACTAATCCCTCCTACAATTATTTGTATACACCAAAAAATCACAGCATAGAATAGTGGGAATAGTGGGTATAGTGGGAAGAGCCATTTCCAAGGGCCAATACTAATAGAGTATTGTCCAATGGGTAATTAGCCTTAAGTGCTTGGTTGTCTGATTCCAGCACACCTACTCAGTTTCAGCCTTTTACAAGTAAGGGCAAGATTTCACTCTTTCCAGTGCTTACTTTAGCAGCATATATACTAAAATTGGAAATATTTCACTTTTCTTACACTGACTTCTTCCTGGCAGGACTTCAGTGTTTAGAGGAGTTATGTCATCTTCAAGGAGACAGAATAGAAAGAACAATGAGATTAGCACTCTGTTACCTAGTTTAGCCAGAAATAGTAGAGAGGTTTTCTGGAATTTTGCCCTGAATGTTGTTTCATCACTCTCTTCTCTGCTGGCTTAAGGCCAGAGTAAGCACCTCTAAAGATTGTTCTTGTTCCCTTCTTTTCTTCTCTCAAAAAATAAAAACAAAAACAAACAAATAAACACATAACAAAAAGTCTTAGCTCTGTTCCGGAAGATTGAACAGAAAAATGGAGGCTTGGCCCAACTCTATTAATACTTTTTTTAGTCCTCTCCTCTCTGCCCATTTCATTTCTTTCTCTCTGCCAAGAAAATAATAGGCCTCAATTTATGTCTAGATTTGCCTGAGTGGTCCTAGAAAAAGTTAATCTGGTACTTTCATCTTTAGCAGAACACTTGTGTGACTGTTCAAAGTAGTTACAAAGGATTCTAATTTATTATATGTGTCATCATTAATAAATGCATGTCATTGTGTGAATGATTACCTTGATGTTTCATATGCTTGGTAGTTAAACTTTTACTTAATTGGTATATTTAATTGGGAGATGAGTACTTGATTTGGAAAAACATATGGCCATTCATAGAATACAGCTACATGGCTCAGTAGGCAGAATGTTATACAAAGTCTGAGTTCAAATCCAGTGTCAGATACTTATTAGCTGTGTGACTTTTAATCTGCTATAGAAAAAAAAATTGGTATCTTTGCAAAGAAAAACCCATGGACAATATGGCCCATGATGTCATAAAAAGTTGGACACAACTGAATAACAACAACAAAAATTTGAATTCTAGCTCTGTCAGTTAGTAACTATTGGGCAGCTAGGTTATACAGTAGACAGAGAACTGTGTCTAAAGTCACAAAGACCATCTTCCTGAGTTCAAATCTGGCTCCAGATACTTAGCAGCTATGGGACCTTGGATAAGTCATTTCATCCTGTTTGCCACAGTTTCTTTATCTGCAAAATAAATTGGAGAAAGAATAATCCCAGTATCTTTGCTAGTCCAAATGAGGTCATGAACAGTCAGACATAAATTAAACAACTACACAACAACAATAGCCATCCTACTGTCTCTGCTAAATAACTATGACTTTGGATGAGTCACAGTCTCTCTGGGTTTCTGTTGCTTTTCTGTCAAATGAGGGGTTCAGTTTAGATAGCCTTTGGGATTCCTTCTAAGTCTACATTTATGAGTCTCATACATACTTCATATGCCAATGATTCCAGTGTCTTTCAGACATTCAATATTTAGTAGAAACTGCACCTCTACCCCAACTTCCAGCACTCCTGTTAAGATATAATAGCCAAGGAGAATGCTGACAGTATATAAACATATGTGTGTGTGTGTATATATATGTATATATATATATGTATACATATATATGTATATACATATATACATATATATATATAAACTTAGAATATAAAATCTTACACAGAAGAATTTGGGGAAATTATGAGCAATAGTCCTTTATAAAAAATTGAAATTAAGTAAAAGATAAAGCCAACTTGATAAAGATAAAGAAAACTTGATGAAAGACCAAAGTAATATTTGTCTAAGGGTGTTTGAGGATGATATCAAAAGGAAAAAAAACAGATAAAAAGTGGAACCTATAAAAATTTTTATAATAAATTTATTTCATCATCATTGGCAGTGAAGCTAACAAAGAAAGTAAAAATAGCTCCGAAAAAAAATAAAAGAAACAGTTACATTAAACAATTACTTACAGAAGTGGCCCTAGTTGGTGGCAACAAAATTTTAATATATCAAGGCCTCTATTCTCATGCACTTTGAAGAAAGAGAGAACATGGGAAAAACTTGGGAAAATGATTATATTCCCTCCAAAAGGCAATCAAGAAGTTTAATAATTACCATTTTCCTACTTTCCTTTCTACATATTTCACAAAAACTATACATAAATTAAGAGAATCTTTTATAAAAGACTATCAGAAGGGAACAGATGGGCTTCTCTGAGCAATATTACAAGGTAATTATTACATTTATATTCACACAACTGGCTGAAGATGTAAGGATACAAGATCCTCCTGGGTTTATTTTGTTGATCTTCTGTTTCTTTGTTGTTCAGCCATATCTGACTCTTCATGACCCAATTTGGGATTATCTTGGCAAAGATACTGCAATGATTTGCCATTTCCTTCTTCAACTTAGTTTACAGATGAGGAACTAATGCAAACAGGGTTAAGTAACTTGCCCAGCAAACCTAGTAAGAATCTGTGAACACTCAGAGGAATGTTCCTGACTCCAGGCCCAGAAGTATATGCACTGAGCTACTTAGTTTCTCCCAGGCTTATTAATGGTTGTTTAACTTTTTTAATTGAATTGATAGGTACTTGTATACCAAAAAAAATCTTCCCCACATATGTTAAACTATAAATTTACTTGAAAGATATAAAACAAATAACATAGATAATGTTTTAATATTAATATCAAAGTAGATATGTGCTCATTAAAGATATTATTTTATGGAGAAAGCCCAGTACAGAGCCTACCTCAAAAAAGCTATTCCTCATAGATAGCAAATAATCCAAATATTCCTATTTACTGATGACATTGTGCTGATTACATGAAATCACATATAATTTCAAAACTTCCAAAAGGATACTCATAATTACTTAATCCATCTATCCACATCAAGTGTAGAAAACCAAGTATTAAAAAAGTCTATTGGTCACATGATTACATGTAGTTGAATGGATGAAATATAGAAAGTGGACTTACATGTACATGCAAATACACAAACAGGTACACACACACACACACTCACACACATATGAGACTAAAAATAGACAATGAGCTGAACCCATCCACAACTGAATAAGAAGAGAGTAGTCTAGGCTGCTTTTGAGAAATTGTATAGTTTTTTTAAAGACACCAAAGTTCTTTGTGAAGCCCAAATTTGCCTTTTTAACACCAATATTCTTCTAGAGATGCTATATTGGTATAATTCATAGAATACCACAGTCTTCAAAGAATTGAAGTAGTAGAACACCAAAAAGTTATTTAGAGATGCAATTTGGAAGTTAATAGCTTAATAAGGAATTACAACATAAAAGTTATACAAAGGATATCACTGGGGAAACAAATGATAAAAAGGGAAAAATATAATGAATCATTTACATAGTAAGAGGAAAGGAAAATACAAATAATAGCTATAAAATATCAAGAGAATGTGAGCAAGGTCTCTAGCACATCAGATGTATATCACTCATTGGTGGATTTATGGGAAGATAGGGACAAATATTGCTCAAGATGAGAATGCATGGAATGGTCTGCAGCCTGTATCACTGGAAGGAATACTAACAGCACAGATCTACAGGAATATTAGAGTATGTATAATGACTTTTTAAAACTAATATATAAATTCAATATAGGATTAAAAGTAGAATGTCATAAAATAAAAGGATTTAAGAGTTGATTATAATATTGATTGTGTGAAATAAAAGGAACTAAGTAATCTTTTGATATTACAATTTTCCTCTGTAATGATTTCAAGTTGCAAGAGGACAAAAATTTTTGCCAAAATAGTTCTTATTAGGTGCTTTGTTGTGATACGGTAGCTAGTGGTTGCTGAAGATCCAACTCACACTAGCAGAATGGATCCCTTCATATGAGAGAATGATGATGATGATAGAACGAGACTGAGAGGCAGTTGCTGTTCTCTGACCTATCCACTGAGAGACAATTGCATTGTCTGATCTCTCTCCTGTTCCCTCTGCCTCCAATTTATTTCATTCCCAGTCCACAAGCAACACCTGTGTCAGTAAAGGCAGCTTTGCAACTCCTTCAGATGTTATGATTCAAAGCTGTGGAGACTCTTGGAAAATTGGCCTGCCCCTTCATCTAGGCATGGTCCTTAACAGTGCTTAATAAAGGATCTGACAGGATGATAATGATGAGACTAATGTGTTATGGAGAATTTGAGAATGATTGAATTCCAGATTTGGAAGGGATCTTACAATTCATCTAGCCTAAACTCCATTGGATCATGAATCACCTCTTTAATATCCTTGGCAAGAGATTATCCAGATTTTTCTTAGAGACTCTCCTCAATGACAAGAACTCACTACCACCTAAAAATAACTCATTTGGGCGTTGAACAAAGTCTTTAATTTTGCCTTGTAATTAAACTAGAAATTCTAGTAGCTTATTCTACTTTCTAATATTTATTACACATAGCAATCCTGCAATTACTTAATGGTAACAATAATATCTCTAAGTAATCTGTTCTTAAATATCTTTTACATATTCCTTTGGGACCATGAGATATTTTATCACAATTATTATGAAGTTTCCTTATAGATATAGGCTCTAGGGCAAAATAGTTGTGTTTCTCAATTTACCTGGGAGGTGAAGATTAAAATTTTTTTAGTGATTATGAGATTCCTATTAAGGGACTGATTCTATATGCATTGTATTTGTTATAGTGACCTGAGGGTTCAATTAGTTGGAGTACTAGCATGAACAAGGCAGGGATGGGGAAAATTTTGTTCAAGGAAAAGGAATGAACTCTGATAACATACTTAGTAGTTTAAAAAAATATGTGAAGAACTGGTTTTCCATTTTCTCCCTTAGACTGTAAGAAATGTGGCAAAATTTTAAAGATTTGATTACTACCTGTCTGGAATTGATACAAGGTAAAATTTACAGCTACTTTTAAGAAATAGAGAAACTGAAATCAAGGGATAGGCATAGACTCCCATTTATCATATTCTCTAAACCAAAAAGTTCTTCACTTGGGATCAACAGGACCCACCACTATAGCTCAGAATGAGCACATGGAGATGTTGCAGTAACATCTATGAACTTGGATTTGGAAAAAGTTATATTTTCACTTTCCTTAATTTCTAATTGAAATTTAGCATTTACATCAATTATTTTTAAATATATTATTATGGGGGCAGCCAGATGGCACAGTGGATAGAGCACAAGCCCTGAAGTCAGGAGGACCTAAGTTCAAATCTGATCTCAGACACTTAACACTTTCTAGCTGTGTGACTCTGGGCAAGTCACTTAACCCCAATTGCCTCGGGGAAAAAAAATTCAGAAAGGGCTAAGGGATAAAGAGGCTTCACCAAACTTCTAAAAACATCCATAAAAAATTAAGAACTTTTCTATATTAATGCAATAAGAATATATTCTGTATAAGCAGAAACAACTGGACAAACCAATATAGTTTCCTTTTAGAAGGTGGCAGTTGAGTTGAGCTTTGAAGGGGACCAGAGATTCTAAGAGACAAAGGTGAGGCAAGAGAGCATTCCAGAAATGGATGTTGGGATGAGAAACAAAAATACAGTGCAAAAATATAGAGAAGGCAAAGGGATTTTCACGAACTACAAGTAGACAACTTTAGCTGGGATGTGAAATGCATGAAGGAAGATCATGTGAAAACAGTCTGGAAAAAAAAAAGCAGTCTGAAAAGGTAGACAAGCTAAATTGTGAAGAACTTAAAATGTAAAACAAGGGAATTTATATTTTATCCAAGACAATAGGGAAACACAATTAGAGGAATGTTAGAGTCATATGTGTGCTTTGTAAATAACACTTTAGCAGATATATGGAAAATGGATTGGGGAAGACAAGTTAGAAAGATGAATTGGAGGCTATTGCAAAAATTCAGATGAGAGGCAATTAACTTTAAATAAGACATTACTATATAAATAATATAGTGAGACAAATATAAGAAAAGTAAAAGTACTATTGGCAATATATGGTAATATTATTTTGAGGTGAATCTAGGTGGTTAAAAGGATATTGGTTCGATCACCCAAATTTATATTTCAATCTCTGAGCCAGAAGTGAGAGATTCATAATGGGGGATGGTAAAGAGAAATGTAGGAAGAACCTTTTGTATTGGATAGATATCTGGCCTTAGAATCAGAAATACTTGGGTTCAGGTCCCACTTTGGATCACATACTTGCCTTGCAACCCCAGACAAGTGTTTGAAACAGCTCAGTGCCCCAAGTCAGCTCTCTAAGGTTACAGGCAGGTGTTGATCTACATAGATAAAGGCTGACCCCTTTTTGTATAGGGAACTCGCTATACCAATTAAATCACAGATTAGGTTCAGATTTTTTTCTCATTAAAAAAAATTAAATTTAAATCTGCTCTAGCTCTTAGAGATTAGCATTTAAGTTTGGGAAATTTTAATAAATAGATATTTATCAGCAAAGGATTTTGTGAACATGTCTTTCTTTGGTAAATACAATCCATTAAACTTTCCAATAAATATATGGGAAAACCAAAGTATTAATGAAACTTTCAATCTCAGAATCAGCTGATTACTTTGATACATTCTGTCAAAGTTCAGCCACACACGGCTTACAACTTTAACAATGATCTCCACACATGCTAGATTGAATAGCGTGGGTATCAGAAAATAATTCAGCACTGGAGAAGCTTATGGAATATTTCAGTTACATAAATAAAAAACACCAGTCATCTTTGAAAGAAGCTTTGAGAGAAGTCATGAGAGGACTGCAGTGACAAAGTGACCAAAAGTCAAAACAACCAACAATCTAGATGGCTTATAGAAATTTTATTTTGTCAAGAATGCTCATATATGCTGATGGTGAAAAACTCTCAATGGGACTTCAAAACCTTGACTCTTTAAAAGACTCCTTTTAATAGTTAGCAATTCCAAGGGCCTTAAATATACCATATCTAATGATAGCCATATCATCAATGTCAATTTTTATCATTTTTCTCTCTTTTTTGAAAATTCTTTTTAAAATAGTTTTATTTTCTTTTTAGTTTTAGTTTTGAATTCTTTTCCTTACTCTGACTCCCTCCTACCTTTATTGAGAAAGCAAGAAATATGGTAGCCATTACGACATAATATACACATAAATCATTCAACTCATATTTTTTGCTTTAGTTATGTTCTAAAAAGAAAAAGGAGAAGGAAAAGAAAGGAAAAGGAATAAAAAGAAAAATAACATGCTTCAATCTACACTGTGAATTCATCAGTTCTACCAGGAGGTGGATAACATTTAATATTATATGTCTTTTGGAGCATCATTGGTGCATCATTGTATTGATCAGAATGCTAAGTCTTTCACAGTTAATTATCTTTATTATATTATTTTTACTGTGTATATTTTTTCATCTTATTCTGCTCACTTTGCTTTGCATCAGTTCATATAAGTCTTCCCAACTTTTTCTGCACTTCATTTATACAAAGTATTCCATTATATTCACAGTTGTAAGGTCAATCCCCAATGGATGGGAATATATTTTTTTAATCATTCTTAAAGAGATTCATATTTGTATCATGTCCTCTTCTCCATTCTAGTTAGAAGATAATAAATAATATTAGAAATAGAGTCCAACATCTGTAACATTTTTCCTACAATGTAAATACTATTTTGCTAATGATTTCCAATATAAAATCAGATATTAATGTCCCTGGAAATGATGTCCCAGAAGATTGAATCAAAAACTTTGTGACAAGAAAAAATGTATGGTGCTCATCCTTTTTTCATTCACCAATAATTCTATTCTTGTTAAAAAAAATTAGTCACCATCTAGGAATGTCTTTTTATTTTCAGCATTTTATATATCTTCACTCTGCCACTGGATATAGTTATCATTTCTTTTATCTCTGGACCTCTATTCCAGAATCCTACTACCTCTTCGTTCATTTTGTCTATATATTAATCATAGTTCATAGAACTGGGCTGCACATATTTACATATCTCCTATTAGGAGTCTTCTTAGTTACTGAATGAATACTTGTTGCATGGACAAAGTTCTTAAATTTGATTATTCTATTTCAGTTAAATAAATCAGCATCATACTTTGAAATTCTCTACATTAAGATCATTTTGACTAATGAAAGCAAAGGCTTTTGAAAAAAAAGAAAACTTTTTTTTCATCAAGAAGTGAGAGACATATAGACAAAATTAAAATCAGAAAAAGGCAGAGACAAGAACAGAAACAAACACTGAAATAACTCTCTGGTAGAAGCTTGGCCATTTCCCAGAGTAAAAACCCATGTAAGAAAATTAACCTGGCAAGTATCTCTCTATATATGATAGTTTCAATTTCTTCTGCAGTCACAGGTACTGAAGGCCAAGAAAAGCAAATTATCACCTCCAAAGTTTTTGGAACCTATAACTGTTTCTACATAAGATGTAGATAATGATTTTAGCAATAAAAATGATGCTAATGAGGATGCATTACCATCTGCTTTGCTTTTGCAACCCAACAATGACTGGACCTAACTGATTTGCAGCTATTTTATGTGTTGCCTCTCCCTATTAGAATGAGTTCCTTGAGAACAGGAACTGTATTAGTTTTCTATTTGTAGCTCAGAGCTTTGAACATTAAGTGCTTAATAATATTTTTTTTCATTCTTCTTTTCTTTCATTCATCCATATTAGCTTATCTGATGAGCTTTTTATCTGATGGGTAATCCATAAAAATCAAGTATTCCAGAAATACTCCTTCAATGAAATTCCATACATAAATGTAGTTTAAATGTGCTGAAATGTACTCGTGATGAAGAATGCTATCCATCTTTTAAAAAAAACAGATGAATTAGGATAAAGATTGAAATATATGGTTTTTCACTTTCTATATTTTTCTTGTATTTTTGCAACATGGTTAAGATAGAATTGTTTTGCATAACTTCACATGTATATTGGATATCATATTTTTTATCTGTTCAATGGGTTGGGGAGGGACTAAACAAGGGAGATAATTTGGAACTTAAAATTTTTTAAATGTTAAAATAAATGCATAAAAAAATTTAAAGATGGGTTTGAGAAGTCTGTTTCAGAAATTTAAGCCATTCTAAGATAACAAAAAAGTTGTGTTGGAAGGGAATTAAAACTAATACATTATTGGTGAAGTTGTAGAATGATCCAACCATTCTGGAGAATAGTTTGGAACTATATCTGAAGGACTATAAAATTGTCCCTGCCTTTTAATCCAACAGTGTCACTACTTCATCTGTATCCCAAAGAGATCGTAAAAAAAGAGAAAAGACCTATATATGCAAAAATGTTTGCAGCAGCTCTTTTTGTGGTGTCAAGGAATTGGAAATTAAGTGGATACCCATCAACTGGGGAGTGACTGAATAAGTTATGATATGTGAATGTAATGGAATATTGTAGTTCTATAAAAAATTATGAGCAGACTGATTTCAGAAAAGCCTGGAAAGACATGAATTGATGCTGAGTGAAATGAGCAGAACTAGGAGATCATTATATACAGCAACAGCTAGATTGTGTAATGAGCTACCATAATGGACTTAGTTCTTCTCACCAGTGCAGTGATCCAAGACAATTCCAATAGATTTGGGATAGAAAATCCCATCCATATCCAGAGAGAGAACTATGGAGACTGAATTTAGATTGAAGCATAGTATTTTTACCTTTGTTTGTTTACTTTTTCTTTCTTGTATTTTTTTTCCTTTTTGATCTGATTTTTGTTGCACAACATGAAAAATATGGAAATATGTTTAAAGTATTATACATGTAAAAATAATATCAGATTACTTACTGTCTTTTGGAAGAGGAAAGTAAGAGAGAGAAGAAAAATGGAACACAAAATCTAATAAAAATGAATGTTGAAAACTATCCATGTATTTGGAAAAATAAAATGCTATTGAGAAAGAAATTTAAGTCATTTCTAGAAAATTTCCATAAAGTCACTAAAAAACCTGAAGGATGTAAAAACCAGGGTTAGACTGAACCATTGTCTTTGGTCCTGCCCCTCCAAGACATGCAAACGTACATATACATATACACATATGCACACACACACACACACACACACACACATCAAAACATACAGGAAACTCACTCTTTGGAAGCATTCTGGTACCAACACACACCTTTTAACAATGTGTACCAATCATTATCATTAGATTCATTTCAGAGATGGGCAAATTGAGGCATACTGTGATGAATAAAATTTGCAGGCTCATGTAGCAATGACACCAGCACAGCTGGGTATGGAGTTCACCCTGAGAATTCTACCTCAAATAGCTTCAACTGAGCCCATTGCTTCCCTCTGTGCTGTCTGAGATGGGAATTCTTCTGATCTCTCTGGCAGGTGTCAAACCTCTCCCACTGGGCATGTCAAATTCTGGCTGAGGAATCAAAAAAGAAATTTGTGAATGTGAGGACTGGCAACCTCTTTCCTGTTGGTAGGTGGGTGTTTTATCTGACATAATTAATTACCCACAACATGAATACAGCAAACAAGCTCCCCTGAGTTTTCTTTTCTCTGCCGAGGAGGCTTCTGATTCACACCAATATATTTTTCTGAAAAGCATATTTTTCTCCAGCTCACCTTCTCCATTTATTATGGATGCTACTGTTGACATGGCAACATTCAGTTGCATTTGCTTAGGAAGCATTGTTAACTATACAGAGAGATAATCCTAGAAACTTAAAGAATCTTATGACAGGATATTTAGATTCTGGAGAGACAAAGATAATCAAAAGGTCATTGAAAGAGCTGCAAGGAAATGTGGAAATTATATCTCTCATATCCTCAATGAAGAGACTGAGGCCTTAAGAATTTAAGTGACTTGCCTAAGGACAAATAGAAAGGAAATACACAATTTGCAGAACTTTAGTACACAAAACTAGATAATATCTTAGAGATCACTAATTACAGATGAGGAAATAGAAGCCAAAGAGGTTAACTGTGATTCCAAAAAGAAAAAATAAAATGAAAATAAAAATAAAACTTCTGGTTCTAAACCCACTATTATTCTCATGACATGTTGCCCTTTATATTTAAGGCCTGAGAAGAATATGCATCTCTCTCTTTACATCTCCATCAGTCATTTGAAATTAATGGGCCAATTTGCCATTCGGTAACTAATTTCCTCTCTGCTTAGACAGCTGCTTGATTCAAAAAAACATCCTCCAGAGACTGTCCATTACCAAAATTTCTCTCTTGGTGGGAATCACTTGTAGCTCTTTGTTAAACTTGGAAGACAGTCGCTTAACATTCATACATTCATTCGACAAAGATAAAGTAAACGCAAACCATGGGCAAAGCATTGTTGTAGGTTCTGAGAAAAATATCAGGTTTATATTGGATATAGTCCCCTGTTCTCATAGATCTTATTGTCTAGAAGGATGTCACAAACATAGATAATGATATAACACAATTTTATGTGATAAGTATGTGCATGAATATATATACATATACAAAGACACACACATATATATAGTATAATTAATTTTATGATACACATTATAATATTATCTGACCATGGTTAATATAGAAAAAAAATTTAACCTAAGTTTTGGTAGCTCAAAATTCAACTATTTCCATATACACAAAGCCAAACATTTACCAGAGATATTTTTTTCCTTGCTAGAGAAAGCTGGAATTGCACATTAGCAGCTCAGCAGAGTCTACTCTAGTTAATATTTGTGCATTTGGAAGGAGGTTGGGAAAATATACACTATCTCTGTTCGGCATGATTGCTCTATGAAGCACTTCTGCCTCCAGAGAAATCAGGTGCCTCGTGGCCCAGCAGAAATTTATAGAAGAGAAAGTCTGTTTATGAGAGGCAAGTGCATAACCCAGATTTGTCTCCTGATGACAACTTAGGAATCTGAAATTTCCCAGCTTCCCCCCTTGTGAGTTGCTTTAAATTGCTGTTTTTCAAGTCAAGAACACCTGTTTAGTATTTGCCTCTTCTCCCTTCCCTGGTATATGGAGCCGCTAGGAGAACAGTATCTGAAGGTTTTAATGCATAAGAAACACAAAATATCGACAGATTTGGGTCCATTATAAAATCCTTACCCTGACCCCCTAATGAGATAAGATTTAAAAGGATTAGAAAAAGTTGTAATATTGGGCTCCAGAGTTTGTTTTCTCTGTAGGTTCTGTTACAAACAAGCTTAGATATAATTGTATAAAACAGAGATTATAAACAGTATGCAAATGACTTAGTTATATTATATATATAATATATAATAAATGTTCTGATGTATGACATGTATATCTTCCAAATTCCTTCTATTCACCTCAAATTTCATTCATGTCACAGAAATTTACCTTGTGGTTACCAAATGGCTGGATCTAGTGAAAATGCAATTTATTGAAACTTTATCAAAAGAAACATCAAAAAGGGCATTTAAGACAATTTAAATTAAATCCTACTACCATATAGCAAAAACAGGGGCAACTCAGCAAAACCTATTTGATAATGAAGTCACTTAATCTAAGGTATTCAGTAGCCTCACCTTTTTTAAACTAGATTTTTTTCCTGTTTTCTACAAAGTTTTTATTCATTGGTAGAATGGTCTCCAGCATGAAAACTTCCTCCACCTATACAGATTAATACCTGATCTGTAAATTAACTTAGACAATTTCTGGGATCTCTGAGAATTTAACTGAGTTGCCCATGATCACACAACTAGGTTTTTATTCAGGGTAATAATTGAATTGCAATCTTCCCCTTTAAAAGGTAAGCTCCTTGAAGGTAAGGACTATTTCACTATATTCTGTGGTATTCTCACACACAGGGCCTACAGTAGTAGACATTTAATAAAATTGTATTGATTGTTAATTTTTGCTTCCACATGCAACCTGCTCTCCATAATGCTAAATTATACAAGAACCACCCCCAATATACACACACATGCATGGATTTGTATATATACAATGATACAAATTTATTTTTTAATTTTAAATGAGAAAGAGTATAAACTAAATCAATAGTCAACATCTATAATCTATAGTTTGGTTTTTGCTTTCAGAAATATAAGAAATCATTTCAAGGGTAGTTTCTTTTTCACATTAACAGGTAAATTTGTTCAATATTAACTGTGCCAAATCAAAAAACAAAAACATACAAAAACAAAACCAAAAGGAAGAATATTTACTTCTATCATAGAGGATATCATCATGAAATCTGAAAGAATTGCCTTTAAATCATAATGTCCTTTAGATATTTTTGTTTGCAGGTTATATAATGCTGATTGCATTCAGACCTGAAACACTACAACATTTCCTAAATGAAGTTTCACAGCCAAGTTTATAGAGACAGTTGTCTTCTAAGCATCCATTTCCTCACTATTCTTTGGCTTTTCAACACTTCACAATGAGCTTTTTTGACCTCACCATTTCACTGAAATTTATTTCCCCTAGGTTATCAAAAAAAAAAAAAATCTGTCTGCTATGTCTAATGGGTACTTAATTTTCCTGCAAATATTGATGCTGTTGCCCAAGCAACCCTTCTTGTTCTATTCTCCAATGACTTCCATGACACACTCTCCTCTTTGTTTCTCTCCCTCTCCCTTTTTCCCTCTTCCTCCCTCTCTCTCTCTCTCTCTCTCTCTCTCTCTCTCTCTCTCTCTCTCTCTCTCTCTCTCTCTCTCCCTTTCTCTCTCTCTCTCTCTCTCCCTCTCTCTCTCCCCCTCTCTCTCTTCCCTCTCTTTCCACCCCCCTCCTTCCCTCCCTTCCTTCCATCTATCCATTTATCTACCTATCTATCTATCTATCTGTCTATCTATCTATCTATCTATCTATCTATCTATCTATCTATCTACCTATCTTCCCTTCGTATCTGGCAGTTTATGGTTTGGTTTTGATTTACTTTACTAGTTCATCATCAAATTCAAAGACTAACATTGGTGTTCCTTAAGGAACTGTATTTTGTGATCTATAACTTGCTTATGTCATATATTCCCATTGGTTTAATTACCATCCCTACAAAGATGATTCCCAAATCCATGTCTAGTCCTTATCTCTATCCTGAATTCTACCACATATTTTATCTACAAAGCAGCTTCCCCTTGAAGTATGTCTCATCAGAAATCCACGTTCAATTTATCTACAACAGAATCCATCATCTCTGACCCGTATTCCATTCTCCAACTGCCCTACTGAAGTCTTCCAAGTCAACCAAATTCATTATCTCAGTCATTACTGAGTCTTCCCTCTGCCCCACTCCCTCACATTTTATCAGTTGTCTTATCCTGCCAGTTCTATCTTCATAATACCTCTTAGCTTTCATATCAATCTTCTTTCTATGTACTTTTTAGTCACTGCTCTAATGTAAGCCTTTATCATCTCTCAATTAGACTATTGTAATAGCTTTCTAATTCTTCTTCCTGCTTCCAGTTTTCTCCTCTTTTAAAATGCTCTCTCCACATCTGCCAAAAATAATCTTCCTAAGAGTAATGACCATGTCATTACATTGCTCTAAAGCATCCAGTGGCTCCTTATTTCTTTTAAGATAAAATACAAACTTTTCAGCTTTGTGCTTAAGGGCTACAACATTCAGGTTCTAATCTGCCTTCTTAAAACCAAATCACTTTAGCTTTGATTGATTGATCAACAATAGGTCAGGGCCTGATAGTCTCAAAGTGAATGCAAATAGAAATTCTGTTTTGACCAGAAGCCCTCAAGATACCTAGAATTATTCTTTTTTCACTAGGTAAAAGAGGCCATTTTCTGCCTCATTTCTTACCCACCCTTAACTAATTATTAGTTATCGCTTCAGTCAAAGAGAGATCTATTAAAAACCTTAGCTTAAAAAAGGCCAAGATCTCCCTTTGCATCTAGGGTCATCTCCAGTCATTTTGATCTATATCTTGCAATTGGATCCAGGTGGCTTCAGGGGAGAAAGTGAGACTAGTGACTTTGCATAGCCCTCAGTTCAATCCAATTTATTTGCATGTCATGATATCACCTCCCTGATGTCATAGTACTTTTCAATAAGGGACAACAACAACTATCCAAACTTCTCTCACATTAGCATTCTTCACACATGCTACCCTCTAGTCAAATTAAATTAATACCTGCTTCCTAAAATTGGAATTCCATCTTCCTCTTCCATGAATTTTCAAAGCTATCTTCCATGTCATGTCAACTCATTCTGTTCAGGACATACAAATTCACCTTTATTTACCTATTTTTTTGCATCTATCTTCAATGCAATATTTTCTATTTATTCAATTTGTTTCACTTCCTCCACTAAGTATTGCCTTGCCTCCTCCATTGTTAATGCAATGAATCTCTTCAAATTACTCTGAATTTATATATATATATATATATATATATATATATATATATAATATTTATTTATATATATTTTATAACAATGAACACAGTATCTCATTAGTTAATAAATGTTTCTTGAATTGAGTTCAATTACTCAAAAACATATACAAGATCTATTGGCTTATCAATACAATAAAGGAATGATTTAGGAAATAAAGAATGTTCTACAAATTATAAATATACAGTTGGATAGACAGCTTATAATAATGATCCATTTGTATTGTGTAGGGATTTTATACAGATACTTACTATAGAAGAACTGTAAATTGATCAAAAAGAATACAATCCTAGACTTAATTTAGGAAATATGTAGCATTTTCAATAACTACAACTTTTTCTCTGAAACAAAAATTCATCTTAGTTAATTAACACCAATAGTTTTTAAGCAATGCTATATAACTTTGAATGATAAATATCACCGTCTAATTTTTTAAAAACCATGAAAATTGTAGATTTTTAAAAGAGCAATGCAGAGATACATGGTGGGTATAAATAATTTTAAATTCATTACCAATTCCATATTGTACAAGAAAAGTGGCAACAAAGGTATCATTGTAAACTTCTATGATTGGAAAAGGAAACATTGGTCGTTTAATGAGAAACAGAGATAATAGACAAAAAAATA
The DNA here is from genome assembly GCF_048593235.1 of Sminthopsis crassicaudata. NCBI lineage: Eukaryota > Metazoa > Chordata > Mammalia > Dasyuromorphia > Dasyuridae > Sminthopsis > Sminthopsis crassicaudata. The sequence continues at coordinate 414,546,610 of NC_133618.1, read as the reverse complement.
AAACCTCATGGGTCTTTACATAAAGTTGAGTCCTAGAGAAAGGTGAACCATTTATTAATATTTATGTAAGGATATAAGCAAGAGAATTTCAGGATAAGAGTCAGTGGATGAGTTGTAATTTTTGTCACTAAAGAATGTATTCATATAAATTAAATCATAGCCTAATATTCTCTTTAATACCAAAAATAACTTATATACATGTAGTAACGTATTAAATGTAATGATAACAAGTTAATAAGTATATAAAATGTTATGGCTTGAAAGTGATATTATATATACATTTTATATATATATATATATATATAACATATATATATACAATACCTGTGAATATATATGTTATCTAATTTAAAGCACATAATAATAAAATCTCCATTTAAAAAATTTAGTGATATCTTTAGCTTTTATTTTACTTGCAATTTACCAAATGTCTCTCATTCTCCCTTACTTAGAAAGACATTCAGTATAACAAGGAATGAAAAAAGAAGTGAAAAAAAAAAATAGTCCAGCAAAATGAACAAATTCACCAATCAAATCTGACAGGATATGTTATAATTCACCTCCATACTTCTACTGAGCAAAGAAAGGAGAGAGGCAAATTTTCATAACTGTTTTCTGTATTAAGCTTGGCCATTAAAATTAAACTAAATTTAGTTTCAATTATTGTTGCTATACTTTCCTTTTATTTTTTTATTTTAAATTTTTCTTTATTTTTAAAAGCATTTATCTCTTCCTCCCACTGTTTCCCTCTTCCAAAAAATAAAAATAATAAGAAAAGTTTTCATGATAAATGTGCACAGCCTAGCAAAACTAATTCTCCCACTAATAATGTCCAAAAATTCAAACTTATTCATGATTTTAAATCTATCAAGTCCTTGGCATGATTCAGCTTTAACTCTTTGAAATCAGAGTTTATCAATGAACTAATAAAAGTTCTAAAATCTTTCTTAGTTATTTTTTTCTTCATTCTGTTCATTTCATTCTGTAAAGGTGAAAGAGATGCTCCCAGTTTCCTTTTAAATTTTTCTCCATAGATAGCAAAGGTAGGGACTTATCTGAACTCTCCCAAATTTCCCTCCAAACAACTTTAAAATGGCACCCTCAAATGAATTCTGGAATGACAGAACCAACAAAATGACAAGGTGGAACAATTTTCCAGTCCAAAGCAACATAGAAGGCTGGCAGAAAATTGCTCTCTCATGGGGGCAAAAGTAGAGCACAACTCAACACAGGTTCTGTCCAGCAGGCCAGCAGTAAGCCTTGAGATTATCTGAATAGGCAAATAACTGGCTTTCAGAGCTCTTAGTCCAAAGTTAAAAGAATCAGACAGTTGGTTAGGAGAAGACTACAAGGGATCTTTTGCTGGAACTGGATGCAGAATTCTTTTGGTTGCATTCCCACATCAAGGAGGAGCACTGGTAGGAACATGGACCCTGAGTAGAGTTCCATGGTGAAAAGAGTGTTTGTGGTCACTCATAGACCAAATGATAGGCCAGGAGAATAGTAAACATATCTTTCCATAGATCATATCACCTTGAAAGAGCTAAAAATTGACAAACTACCAGAACTAGCTCTGAACAAAGCAGCATGAAACACTTGAAACTTAGAGCAGTGCCCACTCCACCCCAGGACCTTCTAGAAGCCCAATTATAACAGAAAATTATAAATCAACAAATAGACTAGAAAAGGAACAACTAACAGCAACAACAACCAAAAAAAGAAAAAGAATTAACCTGACTGGAAATACTCTACCAAGAGAGAAGATCAAAATACAAACTTAAAAGGAGATAACAAGGGCAAAACAGCTACATGCAAAGCCTGAAAAAAAGTATGAATTAGTCTCAGGCCCACCAAAAAAAATTCCTGGAAGAACTCAACAAAGATTTGAAAAATCCTTAAAAGAGGTAAAGGGAAAATTGAGAGAGATACAAGAAGATCATTTAAAAATAGTCAGTTGTTTATAGGCATAAAAGATACTAAAGAAAATAACACCTTAAAAACAGAATAGGCTAAATATTAAATGGGCACAAAAATCCACTGATAAAACTCCTTAAAAAGTAGAATTGGCTAAATTAAGAAAGATGCAAAAGCCCACTGAAGAAAGTAATTCTTTAAAAATAGAATTGGTGTTGGTGGAACTGTGAATACATCCAGCCATTCTGGAGAGCAATTTGGAACTATGCTCAAAAAGTTATAAAACTGTGCCTACCCTTTGACACAGCAGTGTTGCTACTGGGTTTGTATCCCAAAGAGATCTTAAAGAAGGGAAAGGGACCTGGTATGTGCAAGAATGTTTGTGGCCTCTTTGTGGTGGCCAGAAACTGGAAACTACGTGGATGCTCATTAATTAGAGATTGGCTGAATAAATTGTGATATGTAAGGATGCAGTTCCCGCAAAACAAGAGAAGGGAATTGTAAGGGTCCTTTAAATGGGCGGCGCCACAGCGCAACAGGAGATTTGAGTGGCCCAGAAGTAATCTCTGTGGATATAGGACTGCCCTGTGGGTGGGATCCTGTCCATATTGAGATAGCTTCGTAATGAATGACGGCTCTCTTGCTGGTTGGCTGTGTGTGTGTGACCTCACAAGCCCTTTATAAGCCCATTTGTTGCAGCAAGTTGCTCTCTTTAACCTGGCTGAGCCAAGTTATGGATAGCCCAGAGAGATAAGGAGTTTGGTAGTGAACACTTGGGTCTTCAGACCAGGTGTTCACTAAGGAGCTAACAAGTCAGGGCATTATGTGAGTAGGTATAATAAAGGCTTTTAAGATTACATGTGGCTGTTCTTGAGTGTGCTACCGGTTATTAAACTATAGATTCAAGAAATTGTGGCCAGAGACCTTTGAAGGCCTCAAAGGAGGCGAGCCGGGTAGAGTTGACACTGCAAAGGTCAGTGGTCGGGCCTAGGACAGACTGGTAATAGTAACTGCTAGGAGGGCATTTTACAGTGGTATATGAATATTATGGAATATTATTGTTCTGTAAGAAATGACCAACAGGATGATTTCAGAAAGGCCTGGAGAGACTTACATGAACTGATGCTGAGTGAAATGAGCAGGACCAGAAGATCATTATATACTTCAACAACAACACTATATATGATGATCAATTCTGATGGATGTGGCCATTTTCAACAATGAGATGAACCAAATCAGTTCCAATAGAGTAGTAATGAACTGAACCAGCTATACCCAGCAAAAGAACTCTAGGAGATGATTCTGAACCACTACATAGAATTTCCAATCCCTCTAATTTTGTCTGCCTGCATTTTGGATTTCCTTCACAGGCTAATTGTACACTATTTTAAAGTCCGATTCTTTTTGTTCAGCAAAACAACTGTTTGGTCATGTATACATATATTGTATTTAATTTATACTCTAACATATTTAACATGTATTGGTCAACCTGCCATGGGGGGAAGGGGAAGAAAGAGGGGAAAAATTAGAACAATAGGTTTGGCAATTGTCAATGTTGTAAAATTACCCATACATATATCTGGTAAATAAAAACTATTTAAATAAAATTTTAAAGAACAGAATTGGACAAGTAGAAGCTGACTTCATCAGACAGCAAGAAATAATAAAACAAAATCAAAAGAATGAAAAATATAAGAAAATGTGAAATATCTCATTGGAAAAACAACTGGCCTAAAAAAATAGATTAAAAATAGAACATTTTTAAATTATTGGACTAGTTTGAAGCCATTATTTAAAAAAAAAAAAAAAAAAGAATGCAGGCACCATCATACAAAAAAAAAAAAAAATATATCAAGGGAAACTGGCCTGGATATCCTAGAATAAGAGATAAAATTGAAATTAAAGAGTCCACCAAACACCTCCTAAAAGATATCCCAAACTGAAAACTCCCAGGAATATCAAAGGCAAATTCCAGAGCTCCCAGGTAAAGGAAAAAGTATTGTGAGCAGAAAAGAAAAAAAAAATCAAATATTGTTGAATCATAATCATGATAACACAAGAACTAGCAGCTTGTACATTAAGGGATTAGAAATCTTTGAATATGATATTCCAGAGCTAGGATAATAACAAATAATTACCTATACTGAAAAATGAGTATAATCTACTTCAGGTGGAAAAAATGAAATTGAGGGCTTTCAAGCATTCCTGATAAAAAGAACAGAGCTGAACAGAACATTTGACTTTCAAATACAAGACTCAAGGAAGAAACATTACAAGTTAAATAGGAAAGAGAAATCATAAGACATTCAAAAACTTTAAAACATTTACATTTTTATATGGGAAAATGAAACTTGTAACTCCTAAGAACTTTCTTATTATTAGGACAGTTAGAAAAGGCATATATGTATATATATAAAAGAAACAGGTGAGAGTTGACTAGGATGGAATAATAGCTAAAACAATTAAATAAGAGGTGAGAAAGAGGGACAAACTAGGATAAGAGGGAAGAAAAAAACAAAATGGCTCACATAAAAGACACAGAAGAGCTTTTACATTGGAGTAAGTGTTACAGACAACACTTTAAAATTATCTCATCAATCAGCTATATCCAGAGAAGGAACACTGGGAAATGAGTGTAAACTGTTTGTGTTTTTGTTTTTCTTCCCAGATTATTTTTACCTTCTGAATCCAATTTTTTCTGTGCAACAACAACAACAACAAAATTCAGTTCTGCACACATATATTGTATCTAAGATATACCATAACATATTTAACATGTATGGGAATGCCTGCTATCTAGGCGAGAGAGTTGAGGAAAGGAGGGGAAAATTCGGAACAGAAGGGAGTGCAAGGGATAATGTTGTAAAAAATTACCCATGCATATGTACTGTCAAAAAGTGTTATAATTATAAAATTAATTTTAAAAAATAAAAATTATTTAAAAATTACTCTCATCAGAACTAACTCAAAGAGCCACTTTATATAAAAATCTATTTTATTCTATAGGGAAATGATAAGAGCAAAGAATGAGAAGTGGTGAAACATTTTTAAGGAAGAAAAAAGTGAAAGGTGAGAAAGAAAATGATAAATGAGAGAAAATAGGTTAGAGAGAAGTATGTAGTTAATAATCATAACTTAAAAAAACACAGTAGAAATTTTTCTTAAAGTTTTCATTTCTCCAGTATATAAAGAATTTAGTACAATTTATATGAATATAAGGCATCCCTAAATTGATAAGTGATCAAAGAATATGGATGGCAGTTTTGAGAAAAAGAAATAAACGCTATCTACAATCATTAAAAAATGGAAATTAAGGGGATGCCCATTAATCAGGGAATAACTGAGCAAATCATGGTACATGATTATGATGGAATATTATTGTGCTATAAGAAATGACCAGCAAGATGATTTTTAAAAAACAACCTATAAAGAATTACATGAACTCCTACAAAGTAAAGCTAACAAAACAAGAACAATAGAATACACAGTAATAGCAATATTATAGATGATCAATTGTGAATGACATAACTGTTCTCAGCAATATAATAATCCAAGATAATCCAAAGCACTTCTTATCCATTTCCACAGAAAGAACTGGTGCAGTCTAAATGGAGATCAAAGCATATTTGTTTTTACTGTATTTTTCTTGTTTGTTTTGCTTGCTTATTTGTTTTTGGTCTATGCTTTCTTTCACAACGTGATTAATATGAAAATATGTTTTGCATGACTGCACATATATAACCTATGTCAAATTGCTTGCCTTCTCAGAGAGAGATGAGGAAAGGGAGAAAGGAAGAGAATTTGGAATTCAAAATTCTAAAAATAAACATTAAATATTGTTCTTACATGTAATTGGGGAAAAGAAAGTATTTATTTTAAAAAATAAAGAGGATATTATTCTAATATTATGAAAGAGGAATGGAATCTTGGAAATGTGAAGTAAACTATTGAAGATCTATAGAGCTAATAAAAAATGTTTGGACTTTAAGTCTTCTGGCTCAAAACTTTCTAAATTGCCTTGTGAATGCTTGTTCTGTACATAAATGTATAGAAACTTGATCTTATTCCAGTCTTCTTCTTCTTCCCTTACTATTCTAAGTTGTGTTCCTGTAAAAAAAAAAAAAAATCAAATGACTCATTTATGACTTAAAATTCAGAATTTTGCTTTAGGCTATGGCAAAAAAAATGTAAGAAAGATAAAAGGAGAGTCATGAGATTGTCAAAAATGACAAAAGACAAAAATTTTTAAAGTGGGAAGATCTCTGAGAAGATAGGCACAATAATGTGCTATTGATATATCTGTAAATTGATTAAACAATTCTGGAAAATAATTTAGATTTAGGTCCTGGAATGCTACTACTGGACAGATTCCCTAAGAAGCAAAAGACATAAAGAACAACCCCACATTTATAGTTACAGCATTTTGATCAATTTTTATATATGTGGCTCTTTTCAACAATGAGGTGATTCAGGTTAATTCCAATGGTCTTGTGATGAAGAGAACCATCTGCACCCAGAGAGAGGACTATGGGGAATGAATGTAGATCACAATATAGTATATTCACTTTTTTGTTGTTATTTGCTTGCATTTTGTTTTTTTTTCTCATTTTTCCCCTTTTTTTGATCTGATTTTTCTTGTGCAGCATGACAATTATGGAAATATATATAGAATAATTGTGCATGTTTAACATAGATTATCTGGGGAGAAAGGTGGAAAGGGAGAGGAAAAAAAATGGAATACAAGGTTTTAAAAAGTAAATGCTAAAAATTATTTATATGTTTTGAAAATAAAAAAGCTTTAATAATGTTAATATTAATATTTATAGCATTTTCTCCCAAAGAACTACAAACTGAATACCCACCAAGTGAAGAATAGCTATTAAAATTGTGGTACACAAATATAAAATATTACTTCACCACTAGAAATAACAAATATGAAGAAGTCAGAGAAATTTGGGAAGGTTTATTTGAATTTATGCAGAATGAAGTAAGCAGATACAATCACCACAATCATGTGCAAGGAAATACCATGGAAAGATGGGGAAACTCTGGTCAAATGAAGTAATCATTCATGAATTCCAAAGAAAAATAATGAAATATACCTCCTACTTCTTGACAAAGATAAGCAGAATGGCACCAACATGTTAAGGCAGAGCAATGTGCTGATTTATTAATTCATTACTTTATTACAAGGAGAATTCTATTAGCAAAAGGAGTAAGCAGGAAGTGAGTGCTATGTTTAAAAAGAGCATCATTTTTTTTCTTCTTTTAAAGAAGGCTTAAAGGGCTTAGTCTGACTTTCCACTTCTCATGTTCTCTAGAGCTACTCATTGAACTGTTCCATTGACTAGGAATCAGATAAAACTAGATGGTATTGGAACCCAATAAGAAAATGTGATTTGGGGTTCAATAATGTGGCATTGTACAAGGGCAGTACAAAAAAAAGTAAATGCTTTTCCTACAGAGAACTTGTAGAATGAACATATGCTTAAAAAAGTTTCACAGTCAATACTTATTCAGCCATAGTGGATACTTTGCTACATGACTACAAAACCTGGTCAATGGCTCCACACAAAGGTTTTCCCCAAGGCAAATTTAAGAGCATTTTAAATCTTCCCTCAGTCATGAGACCCATTAATAAATTGATCTACCAGATGACACCTAATGTCTCATAATAGAGTTCAGCTTTGGATTACGTGAATATAGTTGAAAACAAATAGGCCCCTTACAGTGCAGATTTCTTGTGATTTTCTTCATGCAACTATGCAACTGTTAGATTATGCTTTTCTTATGCAATGTAGAGTCCAACATTGGTCTTTCAGTCATTTAACAAATATTTATTAACTACCTGAAATGCACAAGAGATGGGCTAAACAATGATGAATAAGGTATTAACCCTATTTTTAAAGAGCTTATAACTATATAAAATACATGAAATTTCCACAAATAGCTACAATGCAAGACACAATGTGATGTCTACTTTGTGTATAGTACAAAATATTAGGAGTTCAAAAGAGATATAGTGCTTGTGACTGAGATAAAAAGGAGGCCTAATGTAGTGTGTGTCTTGGAGCATAGTAGGTATTTGTACAGATGGAGGATAAGCAAAGTAGCATAAGCAAAATTGTTCTCCTTTGGAGGAAAATACAAGACTCAAACTTGAAATGTGCAAACATGCACACGCAAATATCTTTTAACATGGCCAATAAAAATAAAATTGAATATAGGATCAAGGATTAAAAGAAAAATATTGTGTGGACTATTTTTTTAAATCTAAAACAAATTCAATAAATATATAAAAAATAGCCCACCTACTACTTGTCTGAGAGGATAGATAGGAAATATTGTATGGGTGCAAGAAATATTTTAAAGTCTTGTTGGATGATTAGCTATAAGATGGAGGGAGGGCAAAGATAATGTAGTTAGAGATAAGGTAGATGGAAGAGGGAGAGAGAAAAGAGGAGGAATGGTTACAGAAGAGAAAAAGTTATTATGTCTCTCCATCTTTCCCCAATTTCTGTGCAATCCAAATAATATTCAGATTATTTCCCCATTTCCTTCTTTGTGTCTTCTCTTCATAAAGTCACAGTCACAAGTAGCTTACTAAACTGAACTTACCTGATTGTCACCAAATATAGCAGGCAAGGAGAATCTGATTTTTTTACATAAGTACACGCTCAAAATCATTTACACTTTCTTTGCATCTCCAAAGCCAAGTAAACATTCCCATTACTTCACAGTGGTTCTTACTATTTCTCTCTGGTTTCATTAGAGGTCCTTTTTTCTTTCATTTAAATAAAAGCCCCTGAAAAACTACAGTTACAGATTTTCTGCAACCCACAATTTATGGCTGCTTCTTGCAACCTTCAAAAGCTTTTAAAAATAGTATTGGATCTATTATTCTGTATTATGGTAATTGTAGTGAAGATTTAAGAGGCACTTTCAGACTTTTTAGCTCCGCAGTATATTTCTGTTCCAATTTCTTGCTTAGGCATTTGGGAAAGAGGCCTTATTTAAAAGCTTCACCCTCTGCCCTCTGATATACAGCTTCCCTCTCAACTATAGTAACTAGACCTCGCTGTACAATTAGAAATGCTGGGTCTCCAATTAGAGCATTGTAAGAGATGGAGTAGGAACCCATCTTTCAAGAATCCTATTCCATTTATATGCACCTGACAATAATCACTATTTTTCACATGTGCTAATTGCCTTTGACCCCTTTATCATTCCTCCCATCCCTTGTTAACTCCCCCACATATACTTCCTTTTCTCCTATAGGAAACTGGCATAGGTAATCAAGAGATTAAATAACTCTAATACCACTACTGAATCATGCAAAGGGATTAATATAATAAATGTCCAAGTAGCTACAAGAATTTATGTATTATTGATACAGAACTGACTTCACTCCATCCTCATAGATCTATTTGCTCTAGTTAACCTGTGTTTGCCACTTGCAGTTGACTCTACAGTGGAAACTAGGCTCAGGACCTGACCTATTATCTGGATGCTGAGAAGGTCAACTTCAAGTCCAGAGAAATGTAAAGTGAATTTCTAACCCTGAGGGTATATCTTGAATATCACACTGACATAGTTTCCCATATTCAATATATACATCATGCAAGATATCTTATACCTTATATCTTATATTTTCATATCAAATGACTAGAGAAATTCCCTTGGGAGATCATGTAAAAAGTTTTAATCTTCATTTCTTCTTTGGATTTTGAAAAGTTTATACTCTGAAGAGGCCTTTTGACTTTGCAAATGCAATACTTCTTCACTTAAATATATTCCTAGTTCTAGAATTTATGTATAGTTTGGGCCATACTGTTGAGGTGTGAGAAATGAGTGGTTATTAGCAGCAATGGAGTCCCCAGGCTGATGTCGCAGGTTTTTTTTTTTTTTTTGGTTTTTTTTTGGCAAAAGAATTTGCAAACCTGATCTGCAGTTTTTTTGGGAGGGAAATGGGTTTATTACACTGAGGAACAACTTCTCAGTGGGCTTTCCTAATCAGGAATTAGCAAAGGTAGGTTTTTAGCAAAGATGGGTTTACACTGAGAAACAACTTTTCAGTGTGCCAAATCCTGAATTTTAGCAAAGGTTTGGGATACAGCCTTTGATTCTATTGGGTTTCTATAGCCCAGTGTTAAGGAGAAATTAAAGGCTAATTTTCAATACAATAAAAGGTGGTGATTGTTTCCCAGACCAAAGTGACTATCAGATCAATTGGGAGTCAGAGATTCCTTTGGAGACCAGATAGCTTTCCCAAGGGAGATTCAGGTGAGTGGGGATCATTTTTAGAAATCTCCCCAGGCCAGGTAGAGACACAAAAATTAGGGAGACATAGAGTTCTTATTACATCAATACAATTTCTCTGCTCAAAGAGCTTCCATGATTCCCTGTTCCCTTTTGAGTAAAATTTCAAACTTCTTCATTCAGCATTTATGGCCCTCCATAATTGGGCAACATGATGTCATGTAAACTTCATCCAATTTCATAGCTTCGTATCATATACTCTATTTGCTGGTCAAATTATACTCCTTTTCCCCTTATACAATATCTGTTTTCCTATTTACATGCCTTTGCTCAGGCTGTTTCTCTTTTTCTGTTCTTAATCATTTTCAGCCCTTGCTGAATCCTTTAAATTCAAATGTCACCGTTAACATATCTTCCTTAGACCCCATATTTTGTTTCATATTTACATATTTCATTTACCATATCTTATTTTGCTTGATAGTAATTGTCATATTCCTCCTAAGTGCCATAAGGGCAGAGATCCTTGTCTCATGAAAACTATATCTTTCCCCAAATATTACCACAGTGTACTGCACTGCACATAGTAGGTTCTTGTGATATTTGTTGAATTGACTTAAGCAATAATTTCATTTGGGAACCTTTTTGCATTAACTTCTTCAAGGAGTACCTTTTTCCCCCCTAACTTGAAACTTTCTTCTAAATGAAAGAATAGCAGTGTTCTATTTACACTGAAAATGATCTTAAGTCTTTCTGCTTTGTTTTGCATTGCTCTAAGAATCCATGTAAATTACAAAATAGTAAAGTGCACAGCTATTCTGTGCACTGGTATTTTATGATTTTAATTTGTTCAAATGCTTTGAATTTCATTATAATTTCCCATTTGGTACATGGGATTTTTACAGTTAACAGATGTTCACTTAATAGGGCCTCCTAGTGAGTAAATCCATTTTTCCCTATGGTATTAGTGTAACTTACCAGCCCTCTAGTAGCTGTGAGCATCTCTTGCCAAGTTATCTGGAAACAGGCTCACATCAGAAAACAGCGCTAACTCCTTGAGAACGTTAAGCAATAGATGTATTCAGTTCTTTCAGCAATGTAGCCCACTCATGTGTGCTCGTTTGTTATACAACATTTTAACTCCTTCTATGTTAGAAATGTGTGAAAAGGCTTATATCAGTGGGCAGCACTTTGAGAAACCAGCAGACTGAACTCTTACATGAAAAACAATTCTGCATTGAATCAATATTTTTTTTTGGCTTTTGGCCACTGAAAATATCAGAATTTTTAATGTGCCACAAATAGTGAAGGAACAACTTCCCAAAGTATTATTCTTAACTGTCATCTTATTTCTGAGATGCTTAATTTGAGAAAAAAAAAAACTATCAAAGCACAGTTCCTCTCTTCCCCCCCATATCTGAATGCATATGCTAACTTCCCTTCTTAACTAGGCAAGTCTCTCTGACTCTTCAGTAGCTGAAAACACCAAAATATTATAGGCAGTTTCCTCTTCTCTTCCAGAGTATAAATGGCTTCTTAGAGATCACGGAGTCAGAAGGATTCTGGGAAGATGGCAAAGTAGATCACTAAATTTCAAGTTCTCCAGGTTTCCCCCCACAAACTGAACACAATCGACCTCAAGATGAACATAGATTGGTGAAAAACAAAAAACACTTGGGCAGAACGGGGGTCCTTCTGGGACAACCCAAGAAGACCTGAGGAAAGACAGAGATTAACCTGTGTGAAGTACAAACATCTTCAGGCTAGCTTCACAGAAACACCAACTGGAGACTCTAGGGGCTAACTGGGTTTGGCTGGAGTCTTAGCAGGAACCACAGAAGCTTTCACTTCCTGGACAGTGTGGGTGGTCGGAGTCTTAGTCTGGGGAGACTGAGAGAAACTCTGCTAATTAGGAATGCCAGAGTTATCTGTACTGTAGATACAGCCCTGAGTAAGAAGCCAGCATACCCTGTCGATGCACAAGCAGTAGGGCAGAGACACTGCTGGCAGAGATACTGCTAGCTGTGGCACTTGCAAAAGGGTGGAGTTTTTGGTTTGGGGTTCCAGGTCAGAAAAAAAGAGTTTAAGTGAAGCTAGAAGCACCATCCATCCCATCCCTGAATTAGAAGTACTTATACTAATAGTTCTTATTTTAAAAAATAAACAGCCACAGAAGAAAGAACTCAACCACAGAAACTTACTATCAGAATAGGGAAGTATGGGGTTCATCTTCAGAAGACAATAATTTTATATTAGCTCAATAAACATTTTTTTTAAATATGAAAGGGGAAAAAGAAATGAGAGAGTCTATAGCCATCAGTAGAATATGTTCTAATACAACATACAGAAAGTTTTTCTTCTACTGGACAGATGTTTGTTCCTTGTTCCTCGGCAACCATAAATTGTGAACTAAAGAGATAAATGAAAGATGTATTTATTTTTAATAAGAAAATTCATGGTTATAGGTCCTTAGCTTTTTGAGACACCTGATTATTTCATAAGATTGTGCTAAAACTTCCCAGTTAACAAGATGTGGAAACTAGGCAAAGTTTCACTGGAAAATGAATCAGCAAAAAAGGAAGGGCAACAAGACAGACTCTATGATAAGAAGAGAAAGATGTATAATTTTTATTGCATTTCATTCGTATATGGAAAAAATGATATGCATTTAATCCCTTCTTCAAGTGCTTTCCTTTCTAGCATTTTTATCTGTTCTGCAGTTTTCAGAGTGCTACCAGCATTAATACTTTCTTTTTCCTGAAAGAATTAAATTAATTGTATAGTAATTGAAATGGGATGAAGAGAGAAGGAAAGGGTGAAGGGGGAGAAAATATTATATTATTATAAATATAATAAATTATATTATTATTATAATAAATTGCAGATGATTATTACATTCCTCCCTCTCTACAGATGACTTCATTTCTGACTCTACTTAGAAAACTAAGATCATTCAACATGAATTCCATCAGCTTACCTCTTTTTTCCCAATGGTATCTTTACTTTCACCCTTCTATTCCTCCTCCTTTGATATTTTTAAGGAAAAATTTTCCTAGGTTGTGTAGTGTTGTTAAAATTTGGAAGACATGTGTCTTTATATCCCATCTTAGACTTAGATTTCAACTAGCTTTGTGATTCTAGGCACATCACTTTGCTTCTCTGAGTCTCAGTTTTCTTATTTGTCAAATATACATTTTAGGCCTGATGAAAGATAAGGCCTCTTCTAATCCTCAATCTATGATTGTATGATTCCTCCACTTCTGTGCTTGATATATATCAATATATAAAAATTGGTATTTAAAGTTTGCAAATGACTTTACATATGTTATCTCATTAGATGTGGGAATTAAGCTCAAGAAAGAAATTAGGGATAGATATATGGATCTTTAATCATTTGTAAAGAGTTGATATTTAAATCCATGAGTTGATGAGGTGACCAAGACAAAGAGAAAGGCGAAGAAAGTCCACAGCAGAGCTTTGAGGAATACCCACAGGTGAAAGTTAAATAAAAGTATGTATTTTGATATCAAAGATAGATGATCAGGTTTTAAAAAGGTTCAGCAAGCTCTCACACTAGAAGTACTAGTTCTCCATCCATATCCAATACAGGTGTGAGGTAAGAAGGAGAACTAGGAGAGAGTAGTGTTGAGAAAAATCAGTTAAGAGTATTCAAGAGGAAAGTATTATCAGCAATGCCAAGTGCTAAAGAGAGATCAAGAAGGATGGGGATTAATGAAAGATTAAAAACCTAGAATTAAAGACATCTTCAATAACTATATCCTTCATATCCAATTTCTTCCTAAATACCTTAAAATTCTACATTAGATTCTACTTTAGAAATGTCTCTTGCATGAGGTGATGAGGAGCCACATCAGTATGGTAGTAGTGTCAGAAGAGGGAAGATAGCATCTACAATATAGTTCATGAAGATAAAATCCGCAAGTCTTAACAAAAAATTATGTTGAAGTGGAGGAGGAGAGTAAGAGAGAGTGAAGAGTGAAAATGACATCTAGTTATGAGTCCAAGTGACTGAGAAGATAGTGATACCCTCAACAATAATAGGGAAATTAGGAAGAGAGGAGGGCTGGAGGGGAGAAAATAAGAGCAGTTTTGGACATGTTTACTTTTAGATATCTACAGGACAATCAGTCCTATACAGGACATTATGTCCAATAAATAGATTAAAAAATTAGACTAGAGATCAGATAAAAGGGTTGGATAAGTAGATTTAATAATCATTAGCATATAAGTGATAATTGAATCTATGAGAGAGGTGAAATGAAAAGAAAAAAGAGAAAATCCCAAGAAAGAGACCTATGAGACATCCATGGCATGACATTGCTGAACATACACATAGAACCCTGAGGTGGAATGGTCATATAGAGAAGAGATCCAGGAGAGTAAAGTATCATAGAAATTTTGAAAAAAGTTTGAGAAAGTGTTTGGGTTTGTACTCAATTTGTACTCTAAAGTCCTCATGATTCTACAGCTTTATTTCTAGTCTCTCTTCTAAAAAAGAAAGAAAATATTTAATTAGAAATGCCTTGTATTTTATATCCAGAGTAACATATGAGCAGCAAATGAGGTACCATGCCTTTTTCAAAGAATTTATGATATCAAAGTGGTAGGGAGGAAACAGGAAACAACAACACAGCTCCTTGGTCAGCAACAGCCCCTAGAGTCCTTATTAATACTGTTGGTACATTAGCATGCTCTTTGGCTTTAATTGGTGACAAGCTACTAACCCAAGAATTGTAAATGGGATTTCATTTATCTATATACAGCTGATCAATATTCACTCAGCATGCTGCCACTTCTTGCATCTCTAGGGAATAAAATAAATTGTCAGTCAGCAGCATGGCTTTGTTGTTGTTGTAAGGATTTGGGGTGGGGGAGGAGGGTGCTAAATTATTCACCTTCTCAGAAAGCAATTTGATAAATGTTTATTTCTTCATAATGGATTCTAACAACTACTGATTTGTGACCCTTGCTGTGAACAGAATTTATATTCAGAGGGGGCAAGCGTTCTATGAAAATGTTCAAATGGTGATACAAGTAATTGGTGAAATGTTTCTTCTTCCCTCTCAGACTGTGCACTGGCCTCCCATGGCACAGGGGGCACTAATTGAATTTAAAAGATGTAATAAGTGAGAAGCACATACAATCACATCCTTATCTACGAAAGCCAACTCCACAGTCTTGGCAGGAGAGACATGCCAAACAGCACATGGGCAACAGTCCCATAGTTAAAGCAGAGACTTTGAAAGTTTGTTGATGAGTTCCATGAATGGGGAATAGATCTCTATTTGGAAGTAACATGAAAATTAGTACTCTCTGGTAAGAAAGTTTCCTTGCCAGAAGAATTTTTTTAACAAAATTATAAAATAAGCACATTAAGATAATTTGTTTTCTTGCTGGCTCATCTGAGTAACACTTTACCCCCCAAACTGATTGTTTTTCCTATCTGAGAGAAAGTTGAATGCTCCTTGAAGATTAGACTACTAAGTTGAAGTCCCCCAGGGAGACTTCAGCTCATCAAGGAGGGCCTGTCATGCTCCAGATTTCTAATAGCAAGAGATGCTGGGTTAGGAAGAATGCTTTTCCTAATATTCTAGTGCTTTTAAAGAGGAAAAACTGAATTTTCATGTGCCAGGATCAGCAGGGGAGGGTCCTATTTTCCTTTACACAGAAAAAATACAGTTCACACATGCTGCTTGAGGCTTGCCCTTGCTTGGCAATCATGTCAATGATTAGGTCCTTCATGGAAAAAGGCCTTCTCTGACTCTTGTTCATTTTGTAGTATCTTATAAAAACTCCTCTGATTTAGTCAGGTGGAGATCACGGTGTTTAAACTATATAATATATTTCAAAGCTTTAAAATATACTTACAATCTTTTGTTCATTTCTGACTGAAATTTAGTCATTTCTTAAAAAACTGTTATTGTTTCAGTGTCTACCTCTAAGTTCTATATAAAGAGAATTTAACAGAATGAACCCTAAATATCCAACCCTTCATGACCCCATTTGGGGGTTTCTTGGCAGAGAAACTGGAGTGGTTTGACATTTCCTTTTCCTCTAATTTTATAGATGGGGAAACTGAGGCAAATAGAGTTTAGTGATTTTCCCAGAATCAAAAAGTCAGTAAGTAACTGAGATCAAATTTGAACTCAAGTTGTTCTGACTCTAGGCCTAGCCTGCTATCTACTATATCACATAACTGCCATAATTTCCCACCCCACCATGATAAGTCAAAAATTTTGCATCACAGTATTTTAGGATTTTTTTATGATAAGCAGATGGTTTATGAGCTCCCGAATGACTTAAAATTTGGGTACCACAAAAGTAAGCCATTCTTCATTTACAGAAGAAGAGTATTTGCCAACAAGGAACATTATTTCATCTTATCTGGCTTCTTTTTACAGATGAATCCCAGATAGATTAAGTCTAGGTTTTCACATCTAGGTTGGATCAGAATGAGTTTAGAATCTAAATCTAGCAATTTCTCTATACATAAGCTACTCTAAATTATCTTTTTAACTTCCAATATACCCTGACAAAGCTTCTCCATATTATTTTTTTAAACTTTCAATATATTTAGAAGGGACATTTCTTTTCAGATGTTACTTTTCTCATGGATTTCAAAACTCAGTTATTTCTAAAGAGTGAGTAGAGGAAACTAAATAAATAAGCAAACAAAGATGCTTTTTTGAATAGTAAAGAAGTAAAAATAGAAGATGAATTGCTCTTTGCAAGAAAACTGCCAAAGTTTTGGGGAAAAGATTGTTTTTTTTTTCCACTCTGAAATCTATAGGAGCTCAAAACGAATGAAAAACTAATGGAAATATAGTTAATGTTCTTCAAGTTGTCATATTTGGTGTCCATTACTAAAGGACATTGAACTATGGCAATGGTACTTGGATTTCCAGAAACCATTACAAAGAACGTTATTAATTTCTCTCCTCATTAAAGAGCAAAGGCAGTGTGGTGTAATAGAAAGCACATCAGACTTGGATCAATGATCTCATTTTAAAGCCTGTCTTTAACACTAAATGTCCACTTTACTAAATGAGTTACTTGACTGAGCCTCAGTTTCTCTATCTTTAAAAAGAACTAATAATATCTCACATACATTATTCACAAGGTTGCTATGAGCCTTAAATGAAAATGAATATGTAAAGTACTTTGCAAACCTCAGAGTGCTATATAAAATTTGACTATCATTTCCCTTCATTAACTTTGCTCACTGGAACATCTATCTGTGGATTTGCACAATATTTATATCTTGTCAAATTCGTGGACTAGGAGTAAAGAAAACCAGAAATCAATCTTATCTCATCCTTCCTCAGACCCACTCTCTACCTTAAGAAATTGCTCATGATTATTTAGGCATCTGATTCCCATCCTCATCTTTAGCCAATTCTAATTATCTTGCATGTGTATTTTTTGTCTCCTCATCCACCAAGTTTCTAATAAACCATAAAGGTCTCAAAAAATATATACCAAAGTTTGTAAAGCCTTAAAATGTGATCTCATTTCATCCTCACAACAATTTTAAAGTGGGTGTTATTTTTATCCCCATCTTACAGATAAGGAAACAGACAGAGCACCAGAGTCAAACAACTAATAACTATCTGAGGCAGTACTTGAACTCAAGGTCTTCATGACTACAGGCCTAGCCCTTGTTCTGCTTTATCACTTAGCTACCCTATTTTGTTTTTAGTTGTATTTGTTTATCTTTGTGTTTATTAAAGGAGAAATTACAAAACCATTTCACCTGTGCCTGAGTTGTCGTGAGAAAT
Organism: Sminthopsis crassicaudata; assembly: GCF_048593235.1. Lineage (NCBI taxonomy): Eukaryota > Metazoa > Chordata > Mammalia > Dasyuromorphia > Dasyuridae > Sminthopsis > Sminthopsis crassicaudata. The sequence continues at coordinate 414,528,641 of NC_133618.1, read as the reverse complement.
CAAAGATGTTCTTTTCCCCATTAGATTTCCCACATTATGATTTTTAAATTCCCCAGCTCAGACAGCCTCATTTCTTTTTGATCCTACATGATAAAGCCAATACTACTAAGGTGAAAGTATCAATGGTCAGTTTGCCAGAGATATGATAGAGATGATTAGTGAGAGAAGAGAACAACACTTTTTAGTCTGACAGAAGACAGCTGGGAGAGAGTGAGTGGGAAAAAACTGTAAAAGTTTAAAAAAAATACAAGAAAGCACTATAGAAAACAACAAAGAAATTAGCTCTTACTTCAAAGAAATAACCATAACTACAACAAATACCTATGGAATTCCTCAAAATATTTATTGTAGCAAAAGAAAAATTGATTAAAAGGGAAGGGGTAAAATAGAATAATATGATCCAATTGTTTGGCTCATTCATTCATCCATTTCTGAGTGATTTCTATTTAACATGATAGTAGAAATTAAGCTTTTAAAGACCATAATTGTTTTTCTTTGTTCATTTTCTAAAATAAAGCTTGGAGCATACTAAGCACCTAAATATTTGCTTTTTATTGTTGTTTCGGTTTTTTTGGCTAGGTAATGGACTTAAATGACTTCCCCAGGATCACACAACTAGTACATATCAAGTAACTGAGGTCACATTTGAACTCAGGTCCTCCTAACTCCAGGGCTTCTATACACAGTGCCACCTAGCTATCCAAATTTTTTTAATCTTTTAATTTTTTATTTGGAAAATGCAGGGGGAGAAATTTAACAACAGTCACAAATAGATTTAGGGACTTGAGGATCAGAGCTGGAAAAGGAGTCCTCTTTTAACATCTTCCAGTCCCCTAGCTATTGCCCTCTAAAGTCAATGAAGAACAGAGAATATTTCTTTAATTAAATAAAATATTTTTATAGTACAGGTAGATAATAGCTGTGTATCAAAGGTATATAATACAAGATATCTATTTCATAGATGAGAAAACTAATACTCTAAGTGATTTGGTCATACACAGCTAATACAGATGTCAGAGATGGGACTCAAGCCTAAACCATCTGACAGAAAAGAGATGTTTTTTTCCTGCTACATACACACTGTTATCCCACATTAGTCACCCCAGAATCAATGCTTTTTTTATATTTTTTTAAGACAGGATTAGTAAGGATAAAGAAAATTAAAATCAGCATTAGAAAAATTGCTGTAATCAAAAATGTAAGATGTTTCTCCTATTCATGGCCCTAAATAAATAGAAAAGTATTGGGGGGATTGAATTAAAATATATTAAGGGCTCTTTTCAAAATCCAAGTCACATGGAAGACATTGGGAATCACCTGGGTCTGAATGGAAAGAGTACAAAACACAAAGCAAAAGAATAGAAAGGCATGTTTATTGAATCTTAAAGGAATTTTAAAACCTGGTAGTAATTTATTATAGTCCATTATACTAATATTACTCTTTGCTCCCTGTTTGCCTAAATTGACGAGGGTGGGGGGTCCCTTTTGAATTTTCCCACTACAACATTAGAACAGCTCTGATCCAATATTTGTCTCTGCTTTTGTCCCCTGGAAGCCTTTCTCTGTGCCATTTGCTGTGTTCAGCAATAGGCAGAGATGACCTGTGGTAATTGTTGAAGACATTTTCACCCATATTGGTTTTTTTGTAGCAAATGTAATTTCCTTTTGATGTTGTCACAGCCTCTTCCCATCCTGCAGTGACAGTAAACTCTGATAATCATGCAAGTAACATTCAGATAGAGATCAAGCAATGCAGCTGGCTATATTGCAAGATTTGACTTTCAACTTGGCGTTTTCCTTGATGTACATATTACCTTTTGAGAAAATGAAACACCATTGTTTTCTTCTGTTAAAAAAAAAAAAAAAAAAAAAAAACAATTTTTTTTCCTGCAATGAGGTTAGTTGAATTGTTCTAAGTTTGAAAAATGGAAACAACCTGTTTAACCCCAACAAAAGCCTTAGATTAAAAAAAAGAAGAATTACACTTAACTACACATGCATAGATTCTAGACACTCAAATTAATAAGCCCTATTATTATCATTTTGAAGCATGGTCCATCTTCTCAAAGCAATTGGCCACTTTTTGGCCTACCCCATACTTCTACTCTGAATAAAGGATTATTAAATAGAGTGCCTATTCAACCAGATACAACCAAAAATCTGTTGATTTGCTTGTTTGACTAGCTAGTTGGTTGTCCAAAAAAATTAGGTAAAATTGACATGTAGATATACATGTAGATGTTTGTATGTATAGACAATCTAGGTCACTGATTAATTTTTAAAATTGAACATTATAGCAGGCAGATTTCAGGAAAAAACCTAGAAAAACATATTAACTGATTAAAAAGTGAAGTGAACAGAACCAGGAGAACAATGTACACAATAACAGCAATACTATATGATGAAAAACTGTGAATGAATTAGTTATTCTCAGCAATATCATGATCTAAGATAATTCCAAAGGGCTCACAATGAAAAATACTATTCACCTGCCAAAAAAAAAATTAATGAAGTCTGAATGCAGACCAAAGCATGCTATTTTTCACTTTCTATATTTTTACATTTTTTTTTCCTTTGGGTTGGCATATTTTCTCACAACATGACTAATACTATGTTATGATCTGCATGATAAAAAATGTATATAACATGTATAATCTATTAAAAAATTGCATACTGTCTCAAGGAGGGAAGAGGGGGAAAGGAAGACAAGATTTCAAACTCCAAAACATTTTTAAATGAGTATTAAAAATTGTTTTTACAAATAATTGAAGAAAGATCATTTTTTTAAAAACCTGGACATTACAAATCTATCAAATTATTAAAATGCAAAGTAATAAACTTTCCTCTTAGGTTATAAACTAAATTCAATCATCAATTTTGCCATGTATAACTCCATGGCTTCATGAACAGAGAAAATAGAGGTTATCATAGAAATTACACTATGAAACTGGGTAGTTGGACTCTACCCCAAAAGGCCAAATAATTAACCAAATTACAAATATGAAAATACATTCATTACTAGCTCCACATAGAGTATAACAGTTTAGCTCCAATCTACCTTTCCATATTAAAAGTTCTTTTCTTGATGGACTCTATAATCTAGCAAAACTGTCCTACAAGTTACCTCTAACTTTGACTTTATTTTTCTCATTTCAAATGAGAGTATAGAAAGTAGAGGCATTAAATAGAGATGACTTTTTTTTCAAAGAATTAATTTGAAAAAGAGAGTAGAGATATAATACTATGGTTAATATGTAGGAACTAGTGAAATTTTTGTAGGGTGTAAAAGACACGGGTGGGTTCCCATCAAGGAAGGAAAAAGAAGATTGAAAAAAAGAAGGAAGATCAATTGGAGATAATGAGAAGAGAGGGGATCAAAGATGCATACAAAAGGTTATGGCAAAGAGACAGTTTATCCATTCTGCCATGAAAAGGATAAGAGGGAAAGAGGGACTTTTCAGAGAATGACCCCAATTCTTTTGTTGAAGTATGAGGTGAGGTCTTCAGCTTGAAAGTATGGAAGGAAAGACACTGTGGATAGTTTCAGGGGAGAGGAGACGTTCTCTAGGAATCAAATATAAATCTGAATGTTTCGCATTTAAATCTTTTCCCAGCCTGAAACCTTCCTTTTCCCTGCCTGAAACCTTCCTTCTTCTATTGTCTTTCTGGTAAATTCCCTGAACAATTCATCAATCCAGCCATAATGTTTTGCTTACTTTCTGTGCCATTTCACATTTTGCATTGACTGTCCCCAAAACTGAGAAAGTACTGTCATCTCAACTTTATGTCTTGGAATCACTGATTTATTTCAACACTTACCTCAAAAGCCACCTACTATGTAAATTTCCAATCTCCTCCTAACTCTCTCCACCCACTACCAACTACCAAAGCCCTCCTTCCCCAAACTTCTTTGTAGAATTTTCTTGTTTGTTTATTTGGTTTTTGTTTGTTTGGGTGGGGCAATGTATAGAACACTGAACCTGGAGACAGAAAGACCTGAATTCTTTGTATTCCCAGGACTTTGTATTTTCAGCAACATACTAAGTACTTAACTGGAAAATACTAAGCACTTAACTAATGTTTTTGACTGATATATTGGTAAAGAGAAATAATAAAAGATAAGGTAGCACCAGATTGGAAGGACTTTGAGCCAAAAAGATTTTGGACTTTAACAAAACATTTGAGCACAGTTGTGAAATAAATTCTTTAGCTTGACATTTAGGCCCCCTACAAACTTAACTATAAACAACCCTTCTTGTCTTATTCTAGATTATCCCACTTCATACTGTGATAAATGCTGAAAAGTTGGGTTTGCAAAGGGTTCCAAGCTTCAAGGTACTGCAAGATAGTGGGTACCACTGACCAAGAGGTTTTCAGAATGTGAGAGGTTAAGGAAGATTCCACAAAATAATTAATTGACCAATAGAAGCCTTGAGTAAACAAGAAATTAGGAATCTATAAAGGCACAGATGGATTCAGCCAATCAGAAAGTGTCTTGTGTTTTTGAGAAAACCTCAAACTTAAAATAGACAATCCAGCCCAAACTAGTTGGGATCAATGATCTGACTTGACCAAATCACTACTGCACCTTAGGGGAATTGAATATTAAATAATAAGCCCGTAGAAGGAGTTTGGGGCCATTTTTGAACATGGGATGTATGATGAGAGAAGGGGAAACATATTTACATCTATTTAGGGGGAAACATATAGTGGGCATAAACTGTGCTAAATTGGCAAGTAGGAAGTTTCTCTTGGTTCTGTGCTTGGTGCTCCCTCTTTTCCAAGAGGAATGGGGCCTGCTTCTATCCAGAAACATTAAGACAATTCCTTAAGATTCTTCTTTTAAAAGTTTTCCTCGATAATCTGATTTTCAGTGTCCAGTGTTTTTCTAACAATTTATTTCACTTTTTAGCCAAACTGGACTACCAGCAATTTCATCAACTCAATTTGCAAAATGCAAGATCACTTTTCGTTCCTGGAATACACATTCCCTCATCTCCACTTTTCAATATAGACATATGAAAATTAAATTATATGCATAGACATATTAAAAGATATTTCTAACAGTGTAAAGAGCAATGAATTGGATAATGGGTAAATAAGAATGTGAGAATCCAGTATAAGGTTGATCCTGAAGATATAGTTTTGGGAGCCTTCTGAGTAAATAAATATACCATTTGAAACATGGGAACAAGTAAAATTTCCAAGAGAAAAATACACATCAAGAATCAGGAAGAAGATAAGGAGACTACAAAACTAGGGACATATGGCATCCCTAAAGCTCAAAAAGGAGAGTATTCAATAGGAGATACTAATCAAAAATATCAAAAATTTCAGAGGTTACAGAGAAAGAAGATTGAAAAAAGGTTATTTTATTGAGTGATTGAAAAGCCACTAGTGATCTTAAAGAGAACAACTTCAGTAGAATAGTAGAAATGAAGGCTCAATTGAAAAAAATAAATTAATTAAAGTAAACCTAAGAAAAAATGAGTAGAGAGAAGAGGCAATAGACATGTCTGAAAGAGCCAAAATGGAAGTGAGAGATAGAATAAGCAGCTTGATAGAGACAAGGGAAAAAAGTTTTGTTGTTATTGCTGGTGGTGGTGGTAATAGTTTGCTTTTTTGGTTGCTCATAAGAATTAAATAAACCTGAAAATGTAGGCAAATATCATGGAGAGAGTACAGTGCTATAGATAAAGCATTGCCCTCGAATTCAGGAAAATCTAAGTTCAAATCTCTTCTAAAACAGTTACTACCTATGTAAACCTAGGCAACTCACTTAACCTTTGTTTAATAGGTCTTCTAATATATATCATGAAGAAGTTTGACAAGATAACCTGTGGGCCCTTGTCTCTCTATGAAAATGAGATGGGAAAGAAACAATGATAAGATTTTTTTTATTAAAGATACATGTGTTAACAAGAGAAGACTACTGGAACAAGATCTAAGAAGAGGTGGGACAAACTAAAAGTAAATGCTGATTCCTCTCATGATTGATTAAAGTTCATTTTTATATCCATTTTAATAAATCTGACATTTGGGGGGCAGAGGCAAGATGGCCAAAAAGACATACTTGTCATTCTAAGCTTCCCTTCTACCCTAACTACTAATTACTAAATTCAGCTTCAGAAATAGTGCTTGACTAGTGAAAGCCACGAATATTGAAGTACAATAGATTACCAGCAGAAGATAATCTGGAAGATTGCCAGAAAAAGTTTGTTTTGATCTGCAGGAACAGGCCAGCACAGGTGGGGAAGCAGAACCAGATGCTAGCACACTGAGCAAACTGAGGTATGGGCAGACTAGAGGGTAGAAAATTTACAGGAAAAACTCTACCACAGGTTAGCTGTTCTGCTTTAGTTGCAAAGCAGTAGATCAGCAGACAAGTTAAAGCCAAAAAACGCCAGAATCTAACAGGATCTGGCTACACACCCACAGCACCAAGAAGTAACTCAGCACAGACCACAGAACAATTGTGCATGTATTCTGCAGCTCAGAGCTTTTGTCCAGGGCAGTCACACTTCTGCATACCAGGGGGGCTTTGCCTGAGGCAGCCACAAATTGCATAGCAAGAGAAAGTTCTGCCAGGGGCAATAAAACTTCTGAAATGCTGCTGCACTTCTGGGACAGGACTCTTCCCAAGATAGCCCTTGATCCATACAGTGGGGTTCTACTAGGGCAGTGACACTTTTGCTGCTCAGCCACTAGTCCCAGGGCAGCCCCTGATCCACACCACAGGGCTCTATTGTATTAGAAATGCTAGCTTTGGCAATAAGAGTTGAGAAAGAGATTAAATGAATTAGAGTAGGTAATGAGGAAACCAAATTATCACTCTTTGCTGATGATATAATGATATACTTAGAGAACCTCAGAGATTCTACTAAAAAGCTATTAGAAATAATCCACACCTTTACTAAAGTTGCAGGATGCAAAATAAACCCACATAAATCATCAACATTCTTATATATCACTAACAAAATCCAACAGTTAGAGTTACAAAGAGAAATTCTATTTAAAGTAATTACCGATAGTAAAAAAATATTTGGGAATCTATCTGCCAAGGGAAAATCAGAAACTATATGAGCAAAACTATAAAACGCTTTCCACACAAATAAAGTCAGATCTAACCAATTGGAAAAATATTAAGTGCTCTTGGATAGGATGAGCAAATATAACAAAAGAAGACAATACTACCTAAGCTAATCTATTTATTTAGTGCTATACCAATCAGACTCCCAATAATATTTTAAAGACCTAGAAAAAATATCAACAAAATTCATCTGGAAGAACAAAAGGTCAAGACTTTCAAGGGAACTAATGAAAAAAAAAAAAAAATCAAATGAAGGTGGCCTAGCTGTACCTGATCTAAAACTATATTATAAACCAGTGGTTACCAAAACCATTTGGTATTGGCTAAGAAATAGACTAGTTGATCAGTGGAATAGGTTAGATTCAAAGGGCAAATAGTCAATAACTTTAATAATCTAGTGTTTGACAAACCCAAAGACCCCAGCTTTTGGGATAAGAATTCACTGTTTGACAAAAACTGCTGGGAAAATTGGAAATTAATACTTAATACTGTACACCAAGATAAGGTCAAAATGGGTTCATGATCTAGGTTTAAAGATTGAGATTATAAATAAATTAGAAGAACATAAGATAGTTTACCTCTCAGACCTATAGAGAAGGAAGGATTTTGTAATCAAAGAAGAACTAGAGATCATTATTGATCACAAAATAGAAAATTTTGATTATATCAAATTGAAAAGCTTTTTTACAAACAAAATTAATGCAGTCAAGATTAGAAGGAAAACAATAAACTGGGAAAACATTTTTACAGTCAAAGGTTCTGACAAAGGCCTCATTTCCAAAATATATAGAGAATTGACTCTAATATATAAGAAATCAAGCCAATCTCCAATTGATAAATGGTCAAAGGATATGAACAGACAATTCTCAGATAAAGAAATTATGTTTTCATATGACGAGAAATATTTTTTTTCATATTTGGTGTTCCAAATCACTATTGATTAGAGAAATGCAAAATAAGATAATTCTCAGATTAGCTAGGATGACAGGAAAAGGTAATGGTAAATGTTGAATGGGATATGGGAAAACTTGGGACACTGATACATTGTTGGTGGAATTGTGAATATATCCAGCCATTCTGGAACTATGCTCAAAAAGATATCAAACTGTGCATACCCTTTGATCCAGCACTGTTAGTACTGGGCTTATCTCCCAAAGAAATCTTAAAGAAGGGAAAGGGACCTGTATGTGCCAAAATGTTTGTGACAGCCCTCTTTGTAGTGGTCAGAAACTGGAAACTGAGTGGATGCCCATCAGTTGGAGAATGGCTAGATAAACTGTGGTATATGAATATTATGGAATATTATTGTTCTATAAGAAATGACCAACAGGATGATTTCAGAAAGGTCTGGGGAGACTTATATGAACTTAATATTGAGTGGTAAGAACAGAATCAGGAGATCATTATATACTTCAACAATACCATATGATGATCAATTCTGATAGATGTGACTCTCTTCAACAATGAGATGAACCAAATCAGTTCCATTTGTTTAATAAAGAATAGAACTAGCTATACTAAGAGAAAGAATTCTGGGAAATGAGTGTGAACCACTACATAGTATTTCCAATCCTTCTGTTTTTGTCCGTTTGCATTTTTTATTTCCTTCACAGGTTAATTGTACGTTATTTCAAAATCCAATTCATCTTGTGCAATAAAGTAACTATATGAACATGTATACATAAATTGTATTTAACATATACTTTAACATATTTAACATCTATTGATCTATCTGCCATCTGGGGAAGGGGGTAGGGGGAAGGACGGGAAAAATTGGAACAAAAGAATTTGCAATTGTCAATGCTGAAAAATTATCCATACATATATCTTGTAAATAAAAAGCTATAATTAAAAAAAAAAGAAATCTTAAATTTTAATTGATTTAATTGAAAAACTGTCTATAAATATTGGTAACTTCTATGTACAAAGCACTATGATAACTACTGTAAAGTAATAAAAAGGAATAAAATAAAAATCCAAAAAATAAATAAATGTGGCATTTATCTGTTTTGTCATGTTTCTATATATAATAATCTCATTTGAGTCTCATGACAACTTTGTGAAATAATAAGTGAAATTATTATTCTCTCCATTTGATAGACAAGACAACTGAAGTTTAAGAAAGTTAATAACTTTCTCACAATGTCATAGTTGGTAGATATTTAAAATGGAATTCATAGAATTTCCCAGATTGGAGATCACACTGATTCTTCTATAAAGTTCTTAGCTCAGTAAGCAAACTTTCTATTTGTAATCAAAAACCCGACATCTCAATTCTGGCTATACTACTTCCCATCAGAATGATTTTGCTTCTGGATCCTCAGTTTTCTCATGTTAGTAGTCATAATATGTGTATTTATGGAGTTGAACTAGACAATCTATTAAGTCCCTTTCTAGTTTTAAGTTTATGATCTTGTGATTTCTTAAAATCAAGGTAACATGTATGATTCCCTTATGAGCCAGCTAGCTTTGTATACAGAAAACCTCCACTCCACAGCCATAAACCACTTTCCTAGATTTCATCATCTCAAAAATATAAATGCTGAAGACAGCCTAAATGAAAAAATTGAAAATTAAGTACAACTCATTTCCACTACAGAAAAAACATTCAAAGATATGATCTAATGGCAATGTTTATAGTATTATTTCCATATTTAAATTGCTCTCTACCAGAAGTGTCAAACTCATTTCATACAGCCCTTAATACTCTCCCAGTACAAAATTAAAATTAAAATGTAATTTATTTAACAAAATAAATATAATACAATGTTAATATGTAGTTTTCTAAGTTCATATGCCACCTATAAGGATTCATATGTTTGGTGTCCATTTCTTTTGAGTTTGACACAACTGCTCTAAACTAACTAAAACCCAGAAATCCAAGATAACTAAAGATTTTCAGTTATTAACAAAATAATTAGAAATGGTTTAGACTTGTTTTATATCATATCATGACTTAATATTTTCTATTTGTCCTCTAAAACAACCAATGGAAAACAAGAAGGTCAGAGACAAATAAAGAACAATTAAATATGCCTTCTTTCAATATGTTACTACTTCCTATACATTACACACACACACACACACACACACACACACACACACACACACACACACACACACACATGCACGCACACATACACTTTATTACACCATACCTCAATATTATGGATGAAGTAGTGGCTAAAGAGAGTTAGATCAGAGGGAGGAAAATAAATGGTAAACTCTAAGCCATGTCTCCTACTAGGATAATAAACAGTACTACAGTACTATGGGAAGTTAAGATGAAAGACTTGGAACTAAGAAAAATGATACAAAAGATAACTTGTTGAAAATTCAAGGTGGGGAAAAAGAGATGCAAAGCAGTAAAAAAAAAAGAAGAAGAAGAAGAAGAAGGAGAAGGAAGTAGACAATGTATTCTGGAAAACAGTTCAAATTAGAGGTACAATTAGGTTCTGGAGAGAGAAGGGAATCAACAAAATTTTCAGAGAGAGAAAAGAATTAAATAAATAAATAAATATATATATATATATATATATATAGTAGAAAATCTAAGTATATAGGTATGCATATATGTGCATGTGTTTATTTTTATATACGTATGTATATATGTATTTATACATGTGTGTCTCTGTTTACATTTTTATACATTTTATTTTTCTATTATAGAAGTATGTGTGTGGCTAGTAGAAAAATAAAATATATAAAAACTAAAATAAAGGATTTTGAGCCAAGGTAACAAATGCTGCTCTAATTAATGATGTTCTCATTTGTTCCTGTCAATAGATTTTAAAAGTGTGCAAATAATAGAGCACAAGAAGAAGTAGTTTTCCTGAATTTCAAGGGAAAGGAATTGGGAAAATATAATGAAGTCAAAGGGCACAGCACAAGAACAGATGTTCTGGAAAAAAGAATGGTGAGAGAAAGCCATTTGTGATGTGATGAAAAGCAGCACTGCACTCAAAATTTGAGTTCAAGCTATTTGTTACATCACCATATGACAGAAATAAATTAACTTCATTTTCCAAAAATAAAAATAAAAACTTTATGATTTTAGGTTGGTGAAGCCAGTGATGTGCTAGTAAACATCTGACTCTGAAAAGAAATACGTAGGGGGCAGTTAGGTGGTGAAATGGATAGAGTGGCGAAATGTAGAGCACCACCCCTGACTCAGGAGAACCTGAGTTCAAATTTGGTCTCAGATACTCAACACTTCCTAGCTGTTTGACCCTGAGCAAGTCACTTAACCCTAATTGCCTTTGGGGGAAAAAAAGAAAAGTACATATGAATGACATGTTTTTTAAAATTAAATCTACTTTATTAACCTTTTCTTCATCATTTTCTTACATCTAAAGAAATTAGGAATTAACAAATTAAGAAAATAATAAAATCCAGATTTGTAATGTTTGTCAATTTTTTTTCTATTTTTTTATTATTATATATTTTTATAATATTATCCCTTATATTCATTTTTCTGAATTATCCCCCCCCCTCTACTCCCTCCCCCCCGATGACAGGCAATCCCATACATTTTACATGTGTTACAATATAACCTAGATACAATATATGTGTGTAAATACCATTTTCTTGTTGCACAATAAGCATTAGATTCCGAAGGTACATGTAACCTGGGCAGACAGATATTAGTGCTAACAATTTACATTCACTTCCCAGTGTTTCTTCTCTGGGTGTAGCTATCTCTGTCCATCATTGATCAACTGGAAGTGAGTTGGATCTTCTTTATGTTGAAGATTTCCACTTCCATCAGAATACATCCTCATACAGTGTTGTTGTTGAAGTGTACAGTGATATTCTGGTTCTGCTCATTTCACTCAGCATCAGTTGATGTAAGTCTCTCCAAGCCTCTCTGTATTCCTCCTGCTGGTCATTTCTTACAGAGCAATAATATTCCATAACTTTCATATACCATAATTTACCCAACCATTCTCCAACTGATGGACATCCATTCATCTTCCAGTTTCTAGCTACAACAAAAAGAGCTGCCACAAACATTTTGGCACATATAGGTCTCTTTTCACTCTTTAGTATTTCTTTGGGATATAAGCCCAGTAGTAGTACTGCTGGGTCAAAGGGTATGCACAATTTGATAACTTTTTGGGCATAGTTCCAAATTTCTCTCCAGAATGGCTGGATTCTTTCACAACTCCACCAGCAACGTATTAGTGTCCCAGTTTTCCCACATCCCCTCCAACATTCATCATTATTTGTTCCTGTCATCTTAGCCAATCTGAGAGGTGTGTAGTGGTATCTCAGAGTTGCCTTAATTTGCATTTCTCTGATCAGTAGTGATTTGGAACACTCTTTCATATGAGTGGATATAGTTTCAATTTCTTCATCTGAGAATTGTCTGTTCATATCCTTTGACCATTTATCAATTGGAGAATGGTTCGGTTTCATATAAATTAGGGTCAGTTCTCTATATATTTTGGAAATGAGACCTTTGTCAGAACCTTTGCTTTTAAAAATATTTTCCCAATTTGTTACTTCCCTTCTAATCTTGTTTGCATTAGTATTGTTTGTACAGAAACTTTTTAGTTTGATGTAATCAGAATCTTCTATTTTGTGATCAATAATGATCTCTAGTTCTCCTCTGGTCATAAATTCCTTCCTCCTCCACAAGTCTGAGAGGTAGACTATCCTCTGTTCCTCTAATCTATTTATTATCTCCTCTTTATGCCTAAATCATGGACCCATTTTGATCTTATCTTGTTATATGGTGTTAAGTGTGGATGCATATCTAATTTCTGCCATATTAATTTCCAGTTTTCCCAACAGTTTTTTCCAAATAATGAATTTTTATCCCTAATGTTGGTATCTTTGGGTTTGTCAAAGATTGGATTGCTATAGATGTACCCTTTTTTGTCCTTTGTATCTAATTTGTTCCACTGATCTACCAGTCTATTTCTTAGCCAATACCAATGGTTTTGGTGACTGCTGCTATATAATATAGCTTTAGATCAAGTACACTTAGACCAACTTCCTCTGAGTTTTTTTTTTCATTAGTTCCCTTGCAATTCTCGACCTTTTATTCTTCCATATGAATTTTGTTGTTATTTTTTCTAGGTCATTACAATAGTTTCTTGGGAGTCTGATTGGTATAGCACTAAATAAATAGATTAGTTTGGGGAGATTGTCATCTTTATTATATTTGCTTGGCCTATCCAAGAGCACTGAATGTCTTTCCAATTATTTAAATCTGATTTTATTTTTGTGGCAAGTGTTTTGTAATTTTTCTCATATAATTCCTGACTAGATGGTTTCCAAATACTTTATACTCTCAACATTTGTTTGGAATGGAATTTCTCTTTGTATCTCTTGCTGTTGCATTTTGTTGGTGATATATAAAAATGCTGAGGATTTATGTGGATTTATTTTGTATCCTGCCACTTTGCTGAAATTTTGAATTATTTCTAATAGCTTTTTAGCAGAGTCTTTGGGGTTCTCTAAGTATACCATCATGTCATCTGCAAAAAGTGATAGTTTGATTTCCTCATTTCCTACTCTAATTCCTTGAATCTCTTTCTCGGCTCTTATTGCCGAGGCTAGCGTTTCTAGTACTATATTGAATAGTAATGGTGATAGTGGGCAGCCTTGTTTCACTCCTGATCTTACTGGGAAAGGTTGCAGTTTATTTCTATTGCATATTATGCTTACTGAAGGTCTTAAATATATGCTCCTGATTATTCTAAGGAATAGTCCATTTATTCCTATACTCTCAAGAGTTTTTAGTAGGAATGGATGTTGGATTTTGTCAAATGCTTTTTCTGCATCTATTGAGATGATCATATGGTTCTTATTAATTTGATTATTAATATGGTAAATTATATTAATAGTTTTCCTAATATTAAACCAGCCCTGCATTCCTGGAATAAATCCTACTTGATCATAGTGTATTATCCTGGAGATGATTTTCTGAAGTCTTTTTGCTAATATCTTATTTAAGATTTTAGCATCAATATTCATTAAGGAAATTGGTCTATAATTTTCTTTCTCAGTTTTCGATCTACCTGGTTTAGGTATCAGTACCATGTCTGTGTCATAAAAGGAGTTTGGTAGGACTCCTTCATCCCCTATTTTTTCAAATAATTTATATAACATTGGGGCTATTTGCTCTTTAAATGTTTGGTAGAATTCACATGTGAATCCATCTGGTCCTGGGGATTTTTTCCTGGGGAGTTGATTAATAGCTTGTTCTATTTCTTTTTCTGAAATGGAACTATTTAAGCAATTTATCTCCTCCTCTGTTAATCTAGGGAGCCTATATTTTTGGAGGAAGTCATCCATTTCACTTAAGTTATCAAATTTATTGGCATAAAGTTGGGCAAAGTAACTCATTATTTCTCTAATTTCCTCTTCATTGGTGGAAAGATCCCCCTTTTCATTTGTAAGACTAACAATTTGATTTTCCTCTTTCTTTTTTCTGATCAAATTTACCAAAGGTTGGTCTATTTTATTGGCTTTTTCATAAAAGCAACTCTTGGTTTTATTTATTAATTCAATAGTTTTTTTACTTTCAATATTATTGATTTCTCCTTTTAATTTTTGTATTTCAAGTTTAATTTTTGGTTGGGGGTTTTTAATTTGGTCTTTTTCTAGCTTTTTAAGTTGCAGGCCCAATTTGTTAATTTTCTCTTTCTCTATTTTCTTCAAATAAGCCTCTAAAGATATAAAATTTCCCCTTATTACTGCTTTAGCTGCATCCCACAGATTTTGGTATGATGTCTCATCATTGTCATTATCTTGGGTGAAATTATTAATTGTTTCTATAATTTGCTGTTTCACCCAGTCATTCCTTAGGATGAGATTGATCATTTTCCAATTACTTTTTGGTCTATTTATCCCTATATTTTTACTGAATGTAGCTTTTATTGCATTGTGGTCTGAGAAGAAGGCATTTATTATTTCTGCCTTCCTACATTTAATTTTAAGATCTTTATGTCCTAATATATGGTCTATTTTTGTATAGGATCCATGAACTGCTGAGAAGAAAGTATATTCCATTCTATTGCCATTCAGTTTTCTCCAAAGGTCTATCATACCTAGTTTTTCTAATGTTCTATTTACTTTTTTAATTTCTTTCTTATTTGTTTTGTGGTTTGATTTGTCTAAATCTGAGAGTGCAAGGTTAAGATCTCCCACTATTATAGTTTTACTGTCTATTTCTTCTTGCAATTCTCTTAACTTTTCCTTTAGAAAGTTAGATGCTATACCACTTGGTGCATATATGTTTAGTATTGATATGGCTTCATTATTTGTGCTACCTTTGAGCAGGATATAGTTTCCTTCCTTATCTTTTTTAATTAGATCAACTTGTGCTTTTGCTTGATCTGAGATAAGGATAGCTACCCCTGCTTTTTTGGCTTTACCTGAAGCATAATAGGCTCTGTTCCAACCTTTTACCTTTACTCTGTATGTATCTCCCTGCTTTAAGTGTGTTTCCTGCAGACAACATATTGTAGGGTTCTGATTTTTGATCCAATCTGCTATCCGTCTCCGTTTGATGGGAGCGTTCATCCCATTCATATTTACAGTTAAAATTACTAATTCTGTATTTTCTGCCATCATATTATCCCCAGATTATGCTTTTTCCCTTGACCCCCCTGATCCCCCTCCCCGATATTTAATTTATAGATCCCCCTTGTGACGTGCAGCCCTCCCTTTTTTTAGTATCCCTCCCCCCTCCCTCCAAGTCCCTTCACTTATTCTCCTTTTCCTTTTCCCTTTTCCTCTCCCCCCTTTTAATGAGGTGAAAGAAAATTCTCTGAAAAACAAATATGTCAATTATTTACTCTTTGAGCCTCTTCTGATGAGAGTGACATTCACACAATGATTCTCCCCCTCACTAAATTCCCTCAGATATGGTGTATTTTCTATGCCTCTTCCTGGGATGTAGTTTCCCTCTTTTTATCATTCTTTCCCCTTTTTCTGATACTACCCCCCTTCCCTTTACTACACCCCCCTTTTTTTCTTTTATATCAGTAAAATCAAATTATCCATGAGTACTTTTTATATACCCACAACAGAGTTACAGTTCTCAAGGGTTCTGTGTACCTTTTTCTGTTTCTCTTCAGTCTTGTGGATGTAGATCAAATTTTTTGTTTAAGTCTGTTTTTTTTCTTAGAAACATATAGAATTCCTCTATTTCATTGAATGACCATCTTCTTCCATGGAAAAAGATGCTAAACTTAGCTGGGTAGTTTATTCTTGGTTGCAATCGATGATCTTTTGCCTTTTGGAATATCAGGTTCCAGGCCCTTCTATCTTTTAATGTGGAGGCAGCCAGATCTTGGGGACCCTTATTGTGGCACCTTGGTATTTAAATTGTTTTTTTCTAGCTGCTTGCAGGATTTTCTCCTTTGTGTGGTAATTCTGCAGCTTAGCCACAATATTCCGTGGTGTTCTTTTTTTAGGATCTATTTCAGAAGGAGTTTGATGAATTCTTTCCACATCTACTTTCCCTTCTGTTTCTATTATCTCTGGACAGTTCTCTTTGATAATTTCCTGTAAAATAGAATCTAGGCTCTTTTTTTGGTCATAGTTTTCAGGAAGTCCAATGATCCGCAGATTATCTCTCCTAGATCTATTTTCCAGGTCTATAGATTTTCCCAGTAAGTATTTGACATTATTCTCCAGCTTTTCATTTTTTTTTGTTTTGTTTGACTGATTCTTGGGTCCTCAATGAATCATTCATTTCTACGTGTTCCATCCTGAATTTTAAGGAGTTATTTTCTTCATTCACAGTTTTTAGTTCTTTTTGTAAATGCCCAATTTCGTTTTTAAATGAATTATTTTGCTCTATTGAATTTTTTTCCATTTCCCTAATTTTTTTTGAGAATTATTTTCTTTTTCCAATTCAGAAATCCTATTTTCTTGAGACTTTTTTATCTTTTCCAATTCAGAAATCCTACTTTCCTGTGATTTTTTAACCTTTTCTAATTCACAAATTTTGTTTCCCTGCATCTCCTGTGAATTCTTTATTTTTTCCAACTCCAATTTCAGGATGTTGTTATTCTCTATCATAGCTTCCCTTTCCTTTCCCCATTTTTCTTCAAACTCTCTTAGCTTTTTAATAGTCTCTTCGAGGAGAGAGTTATGTGATGGGGGCAGGAATCATTCCCCTTTAGGTTGTTATCTGCTGACTCTCTGCTGTTAACTTCCTGGGGGTTGGATACCCGCTCTTTCTCTGTGTAGAATGAGTCAATGGTTTTTTTTGACTTCTTGCTCATACTTGAAAAATCTTTTGGGGGTCTGTCCCTGGGGTAGGAAATTATTTATTTATTTCTTTACCAGCTTCCTCCCAGACTGGATGGATGCAGTGGCTCCTGCACCTGAGCTAAGAGAGAGCTCTGGGAAAGAGTTCCCCACCTCCTCCCTGGAAGTGCCTCAGAGGTGACTAGCACTGCTGTGCCTTGAGGGTGCTGTGTTCTAGCGACTTCCCTGAGGTTTGAGACTAAACAGTAAAGGAGACTCAAAGCCTAGCCTATGCGTCCCGGTGGGGCGTGGATGTCTGCAGCAGGTGACGTGAAAAGCCCCTGTGCTCAAACTGGAAGTGTCTGCCAGAAACTGTGGTCCCTAGTTCAAAGGTTCCGCTTCTCTGGGACTTCCAGAGCTGAGGTCCACACCTTCCAGCTGAGCTAGGCAGTGTGTGTTGCCTTGGGCCGTATCTGCCCCCTTCTCAATCTCTTAACTAGTCTCAGGTGGGAGCTAGGGGCCACACACCCCCAGTGCCGAGATCTGCTGAGTCACCCCCAGGATCCGGGAAGATCTAATCTATCTTTGAATTTTTAAAGTAGTTTAGATTTCTCTTCTGAACTGCTGTATTATAAGCAGAGAATAGCTAACAGCCTGTGCCAGATTCCTTTATCTCACTGGCTTCTCTGATCCCAGAGCCCTCCCCAGCACGATCAGCGCAGTATGCTAGCACTCAGCCGTCTGTGCTGGCCTCTCTTCTTCCTCTCCTGGGAACTGACCTTTTCTGTTGAAACTCCAGATTCTCTTCAGCTGGTAAGTCGTGCTTCCAGTCCTTGTGGTATCTATCAGTCCAACGCTATTTCTGAGGCTGATTTATCTAATTGGTTGTGAGGGAGTAAGGACGTTCACAGAGTTGTGTGTTTCTTCTCTGCCATCTTGGCTCCGCCCATGTTTGTCAATTTTTAAGGAATAAACATACACACTAAATTTTAGCAAGTGAATGTGGAGAGGTAATTTAAGTGGACCATTTAATGGTATCAATTCATGTTCATGAATTCTGAAATTCCTTTATCTCATTATTCTGTATTGTCATCTATCTCTCCTTTTGCCTTGCAACTTCAAATCTTATTATTGTTCTTCACTATGAGTTTCAAACCCTCCACTGCTCAGTTCCTTCTCATACTATCATTCCTATATTGACCACATTTGCTTTTCTTTCCTATCTTGACCCTTTAGTAAACCAATTCATTTGTCCTCTGTCTACTCTTCTCAAGATATTTGCTCCTATAAGTAAAAGAAAATATTGCCCTACCAAACCCCAATCTTGGCTTATTTCCACTGTACACTACTTTTGGACCTATTCAAGTGCTACTGAACAAAGCTGAAGAAAATCACATAACTGTTCTACCTGGATCAACTACAAATTTATGTTACATAACTGCAACTATGGCTAGGCAATCCTTTTGTATTTCCTAATTGATTCACTATCCTACTTACCATGTTTCCTTTCCAGATTTTTTAATCCTTCCTCAAACCTTAAAATAGCTTCTTTCCCAAGTTGCAAATTTTGCTTCATATTTTAGTAAAAAAAACAAAAAAACTTTAAGGCCATGAGAAGAGAATTCCTTTTTCTTTTCTGATCCTTTTCTGACATCTCTCAGATGTCTTCTACAACTATTTTTTCCTTTATCCTCTTCACATGAAAAGGTAGCCTTTCTTTTTGCCAAGGCAAACCCCACTACATACATAAGTAATCCCATTCTATCCTATCTAACAAATTTCTGGACATCTCTCCACTACTGTGTCACACTAATATACAATCGCTCTGTCTACTAACATTAACTTCCCTACTGTCTACAAATATAACCATTTTCTCCTGCATCCTAAAAAACACACAACAAAAAAATCCCTCACTTGATACCACCATTACTATTAGGTTCTTTCGCTACAGATTTCATCCTTTTTTGTAGCTTCCTTTCCTCTCATTCTCATAATTCTTTGCTTTCAGACTTTTTAACTACAAAATTAAATTGAAACTGCTCCCTCCAAAATCACTAATGATCTCTTAATTTTAATATCTAATGGCCTTTTGTCAATATTCATTCTTCTTCATATCTCTGTAGCATTTGATTCTATTTATCACCTCTTTTCTCTCTGTTTTCATATCATTTACTTCAGGAAAAATAGGAGTTTCTAATTATTCTTTTTTTCTTTCTTTTACTGACTTTAATTTCATACCTGCTATTGATATGAGTGGCACAAGGCTCTATCCTGAGACTTTTTCTCTTCTTTCTCTGTTACTTCACTTAGTAATTACATCAGCTCCCATGGTTTCATTTATCATCTCTATGAAGGCATACTCAAACTCTAAACTTAAACTTAAACTCTAACCTCTCTTCCAACCTTCTATTTTTAATCTTCAATTGCCTCATAGACATCTCAAATTTAATGTCTCATAGCTATCTTAAATTCAACACGTTCAAAACTAAAATCATTCTTTCTCTATAAAGCTCCCTTTTTCCTAACTTCCATATAACCATTGAAGATATCATCATCTTCCCAATCAGAGTCAAAAATCTATTTTCATCCTTGACTCTTTATTATCTCTCATTTCCCACCCCAACATACTATCCCCTATCAAGTCTTGCTGTACATGCATTCATAATATTTCTTTTATAAAGCTCTTTCTTTTTTTTTCACAGTTACCATGTTGGTGCTCTGATGCTTGACTACTGCAATAATCATCTCTCAAGTCTGGACTATTTAAACAGTGTGTTGATTAGTCTCCTTTCCTCAATTCTCTCTCTATTCTGATATAGCTTACCCTTATCTGTCAAATAATTTTTCCTAAAACACAATTCAGACAATGTTGTCTCCCTATTCAATAAACTTCAGTGACTTTCTATTAAACCAGGATCAAATTTAAAATGACTTTTTTGTCTTTCATAATATGGCCAGTTTCCTACTTTTCTTCCTACTTTCCAGTTTTTCTTACACTTAATAGTATTTTGTGTTTTTCCAATTATATGTAAAGTAGTTTTCAACATTTCTATTTCCAAATTTTTTCCTCCCTACATCCTCTTCCCCTCTACAAGACTACAAGCAATCTGACAGAAGTTATACATGCACAATCACATCAACTATGTTTTCAAATTAGTCATGTTTTGAAAAAAAAGAATTAGAACAAAATGGAAATATCAGAAGAAAGAAAAAAAGTGAGAGTAATATGCTTCTATCTGCATTCAGAGTCAGTAGTTCATGTCTTGATGTGGTAAGTGTTTTCCATCATGAGTTTTTTGGAATTCTCAAAGATTATTGTATTGCTTAGAAGCATTAAATCTATCATAGTTGATCATTGCACAATGTTGCTGTTACTGAGTACAGTGTTCTCCTGATTCTGTTCAATTTACTCAGCGGCAGTGCCTTAAAGTCTTTCCTCAGTTTTCTGAAATCCATCTCTTCATCATTTCTTATAAAACAATGGTATTCCATTACATTTATATCCCACAATTTGTTCAGCCATTCTCCAATTGATGGACATCACCTCAATTTCCGATTTTTTCCCCTCACAAAAAGAACAGCTATAAGTGTTTTGCTTGTGTAAAACCTTTTTAATTTCATGTAATCGAAATTATACATTTCACATTTCCTAGTTTTTTCTATTTTTTGTTTGGTTACAAATTTTCCTTCTCTCTAGATTTGACAGGTAAGCTATTCCTTGTAATGTTCTGTTGTCTCTCAATTATAATCCTTCTCTGGGAGCATGTTTTTTTGGGAGGCTTCTGGAGCCTCCAGCCAGAGCAAAGGTAGATGTGGGAATGAATCAGACTCTGCCTCCAAGAGTGTGGGATTGTGGGTTTCCCGGAAGTCAATCTTAATTGTGAATCTCCATGAGCAGGCTTTTCCTTTAGTTCTTGTGAATCTTTTCCTGTCCCCAGTCAGCACCACAATAGAATCTCCAATCCTCTTCTTCCTCCAGACTGACCCTTCCAGACTCTAACTTCTTCCAGACAGCCTCCTTCCAAACTGCCTCCTTCCAGACTGCCCTGCCCACTCAATGTTGGCTCCTTTTATCCTCCCAGAGAATGGGCTTGTGGGTACTCCAGGGTCTTGTGGGAACTCCTTACAGACCAATGAGCAAGCTTCTTTTAAAGGTGTAAACTCCTTTAAAGGTTTGAACTAAAGATGTGAACTCTGAGTTAAAGAATTGTTAAGTGCTGGCTTAGCACCTAGTAAGGACCGTAACAATTCCTTGTTCTTTTAATTTGATTATAGTGTCACCTTTCTTTTGTAAATGATGTACCTATTTTACCTTTTCTTGGTGGAGGGTGTAAGATGTTGGCTTTTATCTTGTTTCTGCCATGCTATTTTCTAAGTTTTCTAGCAGAAATACTGAGTTCTTTTCCCAGAAGCTGGAGTCTTTGAGTTTATCAAGTAGTAGATTATTATATTCATTGACCACTGTGTCTTATATTTATAACCTATTCCACTAATCCAACACTCTATTTTTAGCCAGTATCAATAGTTCTGATGATTGCCACTATATAATATAGTTTCAGATCTTGTATAGTTAGGTACACTTTCTTTGCATTTTTTTTATTCCCTTGATCTTCCTGATGAATTTTGTTAATATTTTTCTAGCTCTATAAAATGATTTTGGGTAGTTTAATTGGCATGGCACTAAATAAGTAAGGTAACTCAGGTAGAATTGTCATTTGTATTATATTAGCTCTGTCTACCCATTAGCAATTGATTATTCTTCCAGTTATTTAGATCTAACTTTATTTGTGTGAAAAGTGTTTTGTAATAGTCTTCATATAATTTCTGGATTTGTTTTGGCAGGTAGACTCACAAGTACTTTATATTGTCTACAATTGTTTTAAATGAAATTTATCTTTTTGTCTCTTGCTGCTCAGGTTTTTTGGTACTACATACAGATGAACTTAACCCTAATTGCCTTGCAAAAAAATAAAAAAAAAATCAATTAAGAGAAGTAAAAGAAAATTGGGAAAAGAAATTATTCAGGAGAAATATGAAAAAAACATCAATTGCTTATGAAAAGAAGAACAAAAATTGATTGGGGAAAAAACAACTCCTTAAAAAATACTATTGGCCAAATCGGGGATGGTGGTGGAATGCATTGAAGAAAACAACTTCTTTAAAAGCAGAATTAGCCAAATGGAAAGGGAGTTACAAAAGCTAACTGAAGAAAATTTTTTCCTTAAAAATTAGAATTGGGCAAGTAGAAACTAATGACTCTATGAGGCATCAACATTCAGTCAAACAAAATCAAAAGAATGGAAAAAAAAAAGTAGTAGAAAACATAAAAGAAAACAACTGTCCTGGAAAATGTATCTAGAAGAGATAATTTAAGAATTATTGAAATGCTTGAAGGTCATGATCAAAAATTGAGCCTAGACAGCATCTTTCAAGAAATTATCAAAGAAAACTGCCCTGATATCCTAGAATCAGAGGGGAAAACAGTAATTGTCTTTTTAGCTCAATATTTTAAAATGGATGTCCCATGAACATCTAAATTTAGTGTCAAAAACAGAACTTATTTTTTCCAGTGAAATTTCAACCTTTTGTGATCTTCCCTATTATTGTCAAGAACACCATCAACCTCCCAGCCATCCACACTGAAAACTTAAGTATCATTCTTGATTTCTCACTCTCATTCACTCCACAAGAATAGACTTGTCATTTCTACCTTCACAACTTCTGTATTCATCTCCTTTTCTCTATTCATACAGCCATAAATCTGGTTCATGCCCTCATTATCTCTTGTATGGAATATTGTCCTTATTTTTCAAACTGATCTCCATGACACATCTCTTTCTGTTCCAAACTATATTCCACTCAGTTCCCAAGTGATTTTCTTTTCTCAAAATAAAGGTATTATTATGTTATCTCCATCTTCAATAAACAACAATGACTCCTTCTTACCTGTGAGAGCAGATATAAAGTCTTATAGTTGGCATTTAAAATTCTTTACAAGCTGCCCTTCAAAATTCTTTACAACATGATCGTCTCTATTTTCTAGTCTTACACATTACTCTCTTTCAAACACGATGTGAGCCACCAGCCTAACTGAAGATTCTTCAACATGATATCTCATTTCCTACCTTCATGGATTTGCATTGGCTAGTCACTAGTCCTGGAATTATCTGCTCCATTCATCTCTACTTTTTACTTTCTCTGGCTTCCTTCAAGATTTATTTCAAAACCTATCTTTTATAGAAGGTGCTTCCCAGGGCCCCCAGCTACTAGTGCCTTCACTTTTCATATTACCGTTTATCTACTCTGTATATATATCTTGTTCATTCTTAGTTACATACAAGTTTTCTACTCCATTAATATATATGATTCTTGAGTTTAGAGGCTTATTTGCCTTTTTTTTTAAACTGGACACCATTTTCATTCAACATTGTAATAGGAATGTTAGCTTTAGCAATAAAAGAAGAAAAAGAATTTGAAGAATTATAATAGGTAATTAGGAAATAAAATTATCACACTGAAGATGATGTGATAGTATATTTAGATAATCCTAGAGAATCAATTAAAAATTACTTGAAATAATTAGCAACTAGCAAAGTTGCAGCATATAAAATGAACCAACAAAAATCATCAATATTTCTAGATATTACCAGCAAAGCCCAGCAGAAAGAAATGATATTTCTTGCCTAAATTAATTTATACAGTACCATACCAATCAAATTGTCAAAAATTATTTTTTATTTTATTATTATTATTTTAAAAGGAAACATAATTTGTCTGAAAGGACAAAAGTTTAAGGAGAAAAAAAATTGAAGGAAGTGATCTGGCCATACCAGGTTTTAAACTATATTACAAAGTGGTTGCATACCTAGTCAAAAGAAGTTTATAGGGATCCCTCTGCTGGCACTGGGATTAAGGCTCTGATATATTGCCCATACTGGGTTCTGCAACACAGTCCTTGCTGGAAATCTTTTTTTTTTTAATTGAAGCTTTTTATTTACAAAGCATATGTATGGGTAATTTTTCCAACATTGACCCTTACATAACATTTTGTTGCAAATTTTCCCCTCCTTTGCCCCCCCTCCCCTAGCTAGCAAGTAGTCCAATACATGTTAAATATGTTGAAATACACATTAGATCCAATATATTTATTCATATTTATACAATTATCTTGTTACACAAGAAAAATCAGATCAAGAAGGGAGAAAAAGAAAAACTGACAGAGAAAATGCAATGCAAGCAAATAGCAAAAGAGAGAATGAGAATGCTATGTTGTGTTCCACACTCCGTTCCTACGGTTTTCTCTCTGGGTATAGATGGTTCTCTTCATCACTGGTTTGAATCATCTCAATATTAAAGAGAGTCACTTCCAACAGAATTGACCGCAGTATAGTCTTGTTGTTGCCATGTATAATGATCTCCTCCTTCTGCTCACTTCATGTAGCATCAGTTCATGTAGGTCTCTCCAAGCCTCTCTAAAGTCATCCTGCTGGTCATTTCTTACAGAAAAATAGTATTCCATAGCATTCATATATAATGATTTATTCACCCATTTTCCAACTGATGGGCATCCACTCAGTTTCCAATTTCTTGCCACTACAAAGAGGGCTGCCACAAACATTTTTGCATATGAGTCCCTTTCCCTCCTTTAGGATCTCTTTTGGATATAATCCCAGTAGAAACACTACTGTATCAAAGGGTATGTACAGTTTGATAACTTTTTGAGCATAGTTCCAAATTGCTCTCTAGAATGGTTGGATCCGTTCACAGCCCAATCAACAATGTATCAGTGTCCCAGTTTTCCCACATCCCCTCCAACATTCATCATTATCTTTTCATGTCATCTTAGCCAATCTGACAGGTGTGTAGTGGTAGTTGTCTTAATTTGCATTTCTCTGACTAATAGTGATGTGGAGCCCCTTTTCATGTGGCTACAAATAGTTTTAATTTCTTCATCTGAAAATTGTTCATCTTCTTTGACTGTTTATCAATTGGAGAATGGCTTGAACTATTATAAATTTGAGTCAATTCTCTATATATTTTAGAAATAAAACCTTTATTAGATCCTTTATATATAAAAATGTTTTCCCAGTTTATTGCTTCCCTTCTAATCTTATCTCCATTAGTTTGGTTTGTACAAAAACTTTTTAGCTTAACATAATCAAAATTATCTCTTTTATGATCAATAATGATTCTTCTTTGGTCACAAATTCTTTCCTCCTCCACAAACCTAAGAGGTAAACTATCCTATGTTCTAATTTGTTTATAGTATCATTCCTTATGTCTATATCATGAACCCATTTCGACCTTATCTTGGTCTACAGTGTTAGGTATAGATCTATGCCTACTTTCTGCCATACTAGTTTCCAATTTTCCCAGTAGTTTTTGTCAAATAGTGAATTCTTATCTCAAAAGATGGGGCCTTTGAGTTTGTCAAATACTAGATTGTTATAGTCATTGGCTGTTTTGTTCTATGAACCTAACCTATTCCACTGATCAACTTCTCTATTTCTTAGCCAATACCAAATGGTTTTGGTAACTGCTACATTATAATATAGTTTTAGATCTGGTACAGCTAGGCCACCTTTTGCTTTTCTCTTCATTAATTCATTTGAAATTCTTGGCCTTTTGTTCTTCCAGATGAATTTTGTTGTTATTTTTTCTAGTTCAGTAAGATAGTTTCTTGGGAGTTTGATTGGTATAGCACTAAATAAATAAATTAGTTATATTTGCTTGACCTATCCACAAGCACTTGATATTTTCCAGTTACTTAGATCTGACTTTATTTGTGTAGAAAGTGTTTTATAGTTTTGCTTATATAGTTCCTGATTTTTCCTATGCAGACAAATTCCCAAATATTTTATATTATCAACAGTTATTTTAAATGGAATTTTTCTTTGTATCTCTTACTATTGGATTTTATCAAATCCTTTTTCTGCAGCTGAGATAATCATATGTTTTTTGTTAATTTGGTTATTGATATGGTTAATTATGCTAATAGTTTTCTTAATATTGAACCAGCCCTAAATTCCTGGTATAAATCCTACTTGGTCATAGTGTATTATCCTGGGGATGATTTTCTGTAATATCTTTGCTTATATTTTATTTAAAATTTTTGCATCAATATTCACTAGGGAGATTGGTCTATAAATTTCTTTCTCTGTTTTCGTTTTACCTGGTTTAGGTATCAGTACCACGATACAAACATTCCCTTCATTCCCTATTATTTTCACATAGTTTACATAGTATTGAAGTTAATTGTTCTCTAAATGTTTGATAGAATTCACATGTAAATCCATCTGGTCCTGGGGATATTTTTTGATCTGTTTCTTCTTTTACAGCATGACTAAGATGTAAATATGTTTTAGTGATTGCACATATATAGCCTATATCAAATTGCAAACCATTTTGGGAAGGTAGAGAGGAAGGAGGGGAAAATTTTTAAAATAAAAGTTTTTTTTAAATTTTATAAAGAATATTTTAATATTATTTCTGCTCCTAATCCTTTCTTTTTTGCCTTTATTTCTCAGAAATCAAAAATGGGGGAAGGAACTAAGCTTTTATGTTTTTAATATTTAACATTTATCACAAACCTTACCTTGTCTTATCTTTTTTAGTTCTCCTGACACTGTATATGTTTACTTACCTTTCCACATCTCAGTTTTTGTATGATATGAATTTAATGTTCACTATGTTTGTAATCACAGTATCCTCATTTGACACATCCCCTTTCTCAATAAATTTAACTGCAGTTTTACTGCTGGCAATTTTTTCTCAAAAATCATCCCATCTTTCTTGATCACTTTTAGCCATGTTCCTCATCTCCCTCTCACTAGAACATCTGCCCTGGGATCCTGAAATTTGAAATGTTAAATTTTATCTGATCTCGCCTAAAACCTAGGCAAACTCTACCACTCTTTTCTGGGCCATTTTCAAACATTTTCAAACCTTACTCATCCATTAACCTACAGTCCAGTCCCTTTTTGCCCACCTTTCATGTGTTTTCTTCTCCTATTAGAATGAAAATTCCTGGAAGACAAGAATTACTTTGATTGCTTTTATGATATTTGTATCTCCCCCAGTGCACTTTAGTGCTACACACTTTAAACTTAAAGTGAGCAGATTTCAGAGTTCTAAGACATAATTTTAGAAAGGGAGCATTTAGAAATAATCTTTCATTTCATACTCTTCTTCATTTATGCAAAGGGAGACTTCAAGTTAGCTACCAAAATAAGCAATAGGAATGTGTGAGAACTGGCTATTCCCATAGAAAGTCAGTCAATTAAATGTAGCCTAGAAGGTATCTAATCTAATATCAAAGAGACTGTTATGGGATCGGCTCCCCAGAGTTTAGGGTTAATGATATAGTTCATGGCAGTTTGGCCAGGAGTAGAAAAAATAAAAATACACCAAGAGGTGCTAAAAATAAAAGAACAAATAATAACAATAATTTTATTAACAATTCACATTTACCTAAAACATTACAGTTTACTAAATCTCCACAACTTTATGAGATAGAATATGCAAAAGTTTGGGGTTTGTTGCTTCTTTTTATCTAAAAAAGAAACAGAAGTTCAGAAAAACTTAAGTAGTTTGTCACTGTGTTACCATGTCACACACTAATAAACAGAAGAGCTAAAAAGCAATCCTCTCTTGTTATTCCAAATCCAGGACTCTGCCCATTTAAATATGCTATCTCTCAAAGTAAAGTCTGAACAAAATTACTGGGAAATTTAATCCAATTCTGATACTCATTTTCTTTTATGGATAACACATAACATATCACAATGATTTGAAGAGATAATCCACATATATATGATATAACCTTTACACAATTAATAATGGTCTTTAAAATGGCCTAAATTCTTATGATCCCTGTTTATTTTTTTTTTCCTTCTTCCCATTTATTTTGTAAATTCTGTTCTTAGTCATCTCTTAGGATTGGTCAGGTAATTAACACTTCTTGTAGACAAACTTTATTGAGATAAAATCCCCAGGCTCCCTTAAACTTTTGACCAATGACTTGCTCCAACTGATCTTTTATGGTTTAAGGAGCTTCAGAATCAATAAAGATAAAGCCAAATTATGCAAAGGCAATAAGAAATAGAAACACCTTACTTAACTTCTGTTGGAAATATCCTCACTGATGAACAACTCAATGATATAGTAGTATCTCTTCTTTGGAAGAGAAAATTAAAAAAAATATAGTCTGCCTCAAAGCTGTCATGGAAACCACATCATTACTTAGCATTTGATGGGCCTGAAAATTCTAGTGAGAAGGGACTAAATGACTCTTTGGGGGAGATGCATTAACTCTCCTAGTCTATCACTCAATAACCTGGAAGTATCAGTTTACTAAGTAGTACGTTCTTGACCTGCTTAAAAAAAAAAAAAAATCATATGCTTTCAAAAAGTTAGGTGTTCCTTCCTAAGAGAAAAAGCTCAACTTTATTCATAGAATTCTATATTGCTAATATTCCTACTAATAGAACCACGGAATTTTTTTAGATGAAGAAAAAGCATTGGATAACATAAACCAACTTCTATATTTAAAACTGAGGAAACTGTGTATGAAGCAGTCATGTTTTTTATTATATTTCTTCCACTAAACTGCAAAATCCTTGAGTGTAAGTTCAATTTGTTTTTGTTTTTGTTATTTGTCACTGTAATCCCAGTGCCAGTACAGTACCCAGGACATAAAAATGCTTGTTGAATTAATGATTTTTTTTTTCTGAAGCACAGATAATATAACTGAAAAAACTGAGACTTGACCAAGGAATCAAACTGAAATCCAGAAACTTTTTTTTCAATATTTTAATAACTATACTTAAATGTAATTGGTTTCCTCTGTAATTCTATATCTTTTACCATATGAATTTAAAAATATTATTCTAAGAAGGAATTCACAGGCTGTCAAAGAAGTCTATTAAATACAAAAGATTAAGGACTCCTGAACTAGGTAGTAGATTTTTTAACTCAAATTTCAAAGCTCTTTCTCTATGCTTTAGTGTATTCTTTACTAAAATCCACATACAAGATAAACAATTCAGGCCTATTTTGCAGATGTGGTTACTTAGATCCAGAGGAAAAAAGTCAGCTCATAGTACAGAATAAAAATGTGCTTCTCTTTTGAAAAGGAGCAATATCCATTGCTTAGAGAGGCTAAAAATCAAGAGACATCCCATAAGACAATAGACTCCAATGGGATTTTTTCATATTAGCATAAAAAATCCCTGAGCAAAAGTGAATTCTAACCATGGAAATAGAGTATAAACCACAAGCATCAGAGGGGAGTTAAACACCAGGGAAACCTACAAATAATGAATAAAAATAACCCCATTGAGGCATAATAAAACCATATCCATGTGACTCAGTATCACAAGCTGAAACACAATCCCAGAAGATTTTGTATGTGATTACTATAAAGCAGTTTTACAATAATGTGATTAATGTAAAACTATGTCTGCTCTGTTTCTGCTCTTGTGTTTAGTGACTG
Organism: Sminthopsis crassicaudata; assembly: GCF_048593235.1. NCBI lineage: Eukaryota > Metazoa > Chordata > Mammalia > Dasyuromorphia > Dasyuridae > Sminthopsis > Sminthopsis crassicaudata. Next base: position 414,498,846 of record NC_133618.1, on the reverse strand, counting down.
ATCATATAATGTAGTACTCCCAAGTAGGACTATATATATATATTTTTTTTTCTTTGTAGGGAATGACTTAGAACATTGTTACAAACCCCAAATTTCCTAGGTTTTATCTAAGTTAATAACCAGTACTGCAATCAAAATGACCCTAAAAGTATACAGTGCACCTTTAAAAAGCACATATGCCAACCATTCTGAAGAACAATCCACAACTCTGCCAAAAGGGTTACACAACTGCATATTCTTTGATCCAGCAATACCATTACTATGTCTGTACCCTTTTTCATAGAAAAAGGAAAAGGTACCAAGAAATTTATAGCAGTTCTTTTTGTAGGGGGAAATCAAAGGGATGCCCATCAACAAGTTATGATTGTGATGCCATACTATTGTACTGTAAAAAATGATGAAGGAGATAACTTCAGAAAAACCTGAAAAGACTGTATAAACTGATACAAAGTGAAATGAGCAGAACCAGGGAGACATTTTTCATAGCAAGAACAATACCGTAACAATAATTCACTGTGAAGTATTTAGCTACTCTGATCAATACAATAACCCATAATTCAAAAAAAGTCAAGAACTAACCATGGAAATAGAGTATAAACCACAAGCATCAGAGGGGAGTTAAACACCAGGGAAAGCTACAAATAATGAATATTTCCAAATTGTTTTTAATTAATACTTTATTGTTATTATATTATTATATTATATATTATATTATTATTCCATCTGTCAGTCTCAGATAAAGAAGATAATACCTGCTGAGTGATCCTGAACAAGTTATTTAAGCTTCTTATTTCTACAAGCAACTTGCTAAGATTTAAATTTGCATAAGTTTCAGATCAAGCAATCAGTCAACAGTCATTTATTCAGCAACTATAAGTTCAAAACTTTAGGCACCTATCCTATGCACCCTGAAAAACAAACATATTAATAAATAAGTAAATGAACGAATAGATGAGCAAATAAATAAATGTGTAGAAAATCACACTAATTGCTAAAGGAGAAACAAAATATAACAAAGTAATACTTCAGAATGTTCTATCTTAAGATAGGGTAGAACCATTGACATTCCTCTGAATTCAGGTTAAGTTCTCACATTTTACCTTCCTAAGGAGTTTCGAAATAAAGCTTCTCCATGTACACCAGGGTCTAAACAGAGTTATCTGGGGAGTTCAGCAAAACCTTTAAATTCCCTTTTATGTGTGTCTCTGGCAAAGAGGCATCTTTGCAAGTTGAATCATGAGAATAGCCCTGAAAATCCCTTGGTGCCTCAGCATTGATACAAACCGTACTATCTTATTGACCCTAGGGTTATATAAGTTTCATTATGCACAATTGTTCCTTTTCTTGATACTCTCACTAAAGATGCACTAGAGCCAGTTCCAATCAATTTGTAAGTACTGATTGTGAAATTTATGGTGTGTGCATTTATCCCTCCTACAATAGCAAGCACTACAAATCATGACTTGATTTATTGTTTTACTGATTCTCTAACTATAAGAAAGTGATGGAAAAGATATTGATAATAGACAAAACATAAAAGTGTGTCATGATTTCAGATAGTCAATTGTTAAATATATACCAGCTACTTCTCATCTTACCCCTTTAAATGTAAAAGAGGCCACAAGAAATAGTTTAATCACAAATAAAATGGAAGAGGTTAAATGTTCTATGAGGCTATAAATAAAGTATAATATAAAGTATTAATTAAAAACAATTTGGAAATACCTACTACTTTGAATATAAAAATCAGGATAAAAAAGATCAAAGATGTTTGTCCATCATTTAAAATTTTTGATTGCCCCACTAAACACCCCAAATACTATCACTGCTGTAATTCCACTCCAGCTTCATGTATCAGTTTTATTCTGTGGTCCTGGATTGCAATATTTGTTGAGTAAGAAAAGAAGTAATCTGCAATAACATTTCTTAGTCTATAGTAATTCAGTTAATTACATGATCTTCCAAATAATTTTGTTTAAGGACATGAATACTGCAATGAACCTGTGATTTTTATCAATATGGATATTCCTTCTAATGACTTTAATCCATATCCTCTCATAGATTGACCAGATGTGGACTGTTCAACACACTGGCCCTTACTTATGATTTCTAACACTACATTGATTCTACTGGTTGTCCTATTTTCTACTACATTGTTGTTTTATTGGACTATTTTTCTATTCACATATTTCTCTGAATACAACCTTTATTACAAATTTCCTAAATGTTATTTGTAAGGCATCATAGCCTATGTATGACCATTCTCAGAGAGTATAATATTTTATGACTTGAAACCATTCAACATTACTGGAATAATACTGATATTCAAATATACAAAAGGCAACAAGTTTAGAATCTGTACTAGACCTTTAGGCCTTCATATTTGAGGAGAATGTACCTCTCTCATATGCTTTGGTTGATATCACTAATCAAAAGATTTTTTTTTAATTTTTCCATTGTTATATCTTTTAAATTATTTTGTATGTTTTTAACACATGTATGAAAGATATGCCAATTGGAAGATATCTTTTTTAAAGAAGTTAGTGAATCTGAGTTATTCTGAGTCCAAGGACCTGAATATATGTCTGGCATTTCATTTCTTTGTGCTTCAAATTCTTCATCTATAAAATGAAAAGTTTGTCACAAATTGATTCTAAGGACACTTCTAATTCTATATCTTTGATCCAACAAAAACATTTTCTTCTCTTCAATCAAATGTTCTTCCCTGCCAACAAAATTAAATACAGAGGATAACTAGATGGTACAATGGATTGAGTACCAGCCCCAGAGTCAGGAGGACCTCAGTTCTGGTCTCAGATGCTTAACACTTTCAAGCTACATTAGCCTGGACAAGTCATTTAACCTCCAATTGGCTTGCTGAAAAAAAATAAGTACAGTGGGATCTTCTATTTTCTATATTTTTCAGTGAATTCTGTTATGATAATTAAAATGCAGCCTACTCTATATATGTAATTTGCAAAACCTTGTCTGTTTCCTTCCAATATCCTCATTAAGGATGTTCTCAATTTGCATATAGATTATTTTCATTAAATTGTTGTATACAATCAAGTAGATATTGGAGTCAATAGTTACTAACATTTTATTCATCTACCCTTTTATCTATACTTGTGCTATCCCTTCCCTCTTTCACATTTCACCTTGAAAATCCACCCCTCCATGTTCTCAAAATTGTGTTGCCTCCAGTTTATACCTCCTCAGTGTGTACTTGTTCTAGTCCAGTTCCTTAATAGCCTTTAGTCCTCTTTATGACTAATTCTGTTTAAAGATATTGTCCTTTAATAGGGAAAAAAATCTAGCTGTCACCTTTGAAATAGTCTTGGTTAAGTAGCTCCTTAAACATTCCCTTTAAGCCAGCCATGGGGAGTATTAAATATTTAGCAGCGTGGCTTCCATCTAGATTGTCAGAGCTGTTCCAGTTAAATTATGCTCCCTTGTTGCAGATTGTAGTTGATGATTTAATTAGGTGGATGGAGTTAGTTACCATGATCATTAATAAGCTGTGTTAATATCATCAAAATTCCTATCCTCCAGAGCTGGGTGAACAGCAGAAAAAAATTGCCTAGTGAGCAAGGTGGCCTATTTCTTATAAAGTCTGTCCATTTTTAGTAATTAGCTTTGATTTGTTTGGGAGCTCCTATCACTAATTACATTCACAGACTATCTGACATGTTAAAAGATACCTTCATTTGGTCACATTTATAAGGACACCCCTTACTGTAGATCTGTACATTTAAAGAAAAGACAGGGGCATTTTTTTCACTTTTTCTATTCAAATTAACAGGATTCATCATTATAAGACAAACAATTAATTCCTTAGTCACATATCAGGAAATCAAGACAAATAGAGTTAGATATTTGGAGATGGCATAATTATGTTGGTTATAAATTCTTTAAAAGTACTTTTCTGAGCTTCATGTCTAGATTCTGAAAAGAGTATTTCTTCCTTTAACCAAGAGAACATGACCTTTCACCAAAAATAATACATGGAAATCTGCTTAGCCAGTTAGGTGGTTTATTGGAGAGGGAGTGTCAGAAAGAGAATGAGTTTGATTTTCAAGTAGAGACCTCAGTGAGGATTTTATTGATTCTGGCATGTTTTATAGGCATCTGAAGTGTAAAGCAGCCAAACTCTGTGTGTGTGTGTGTGTGTGTGTGTGTGTGTGTGTGTGTGTGTGTGTGTGTGTGTGTGTGTGTGAGAGAGAGAGAGAGAGAGAGAGAGAGAGAGAGAGAGAGAGAGAGAGAGAGAAAGAGAGAGAGAGAGAGAACCCCAAGCTCCAAAAGAATTATTTAAGATTTCCCTGTGACAGAGTTTTTGTTAATAACTACCACCTAAAATGTGAAAGGAAATGTTTTAAGAAAAACTACCCAAACCAGTAAAGCTATATAGATATGATTCTAAACCTATCTAGAAATTAATCAGAAGGTAGTGAGCTTTATCTAAAATAAAAGGGAAACAAAGGCTTAATGACCACTTACAGGGTGAACTTTGAAGTGCATTGCTTATGTATTGGTTGAAGTATTTGGCCTGTGAGGTTAATTACGAATCTGAGATTTTGTGTGAAAAACAGACAAGCAAAATCCTTCCATTTGTAATTTGCACTATGGAAAGGAAATCCTAGCCTAATGATCTGCATGGTTATATTACAGGCAAGAATAACATGACACCTTCAACACCTTGAGGAACACTGGAAGGTCCATCTATTTATTTTTTCCCCTCATCCTAGTGCTTAAAATTCTTACCATTATGACCATCTAAACAAGAAATAAACTTGGATTTAGGGTAGCATGCAAAAAACATTAGATTAGAATTCAGGAGAACTGAGTTCAATTCTCTATTGCTTAATTCAACATAAGGAAGATCACAAATAAAATAAACTATATTAATCAAATGAGTAATAAAAACTATATTATTATATCAATAGATTCTGAAAAAGTTTTTTTTCTAAAATACAACATGCATTTCTATTTTTAAAAACTTTTAAAATCCTAGTAATATGTAGACATTTCCCTAATATAGTATATAACATTTATCTAAATCCAAGAGTGTGTGTATGTGTGTATATATATATATATATATATATATATATATATATATATATATATGTAGAGAGACAGAGAGAGACAGAGAGACAGACAGAGATAGAGACAGAGAGAAAGATAAAGAGATAGAGAGAAACAGAGACAGAGAGAGGGAATGAGAGAAAGAGATAGGAAGAAGGGACAGGGGAGAAGGAAAGGAGAGAGGAAAAGGGAAGAGGAGGGGAGGGAGGGAAAGATAAGGGAAGGATGGGAGAGAAAGACAGACAGACAGACAGACACAGAGAGAGACAGAAAGAAAAATCAAAGGCATTTCCAATAAGATCAGGAATAAAGCAAGGATGTTCAATAACACCACTGACATTTAACTTAGTACAAGAAATGCTGCATCTAAAGTGTTTTGAACTTCTAAAGAAGAAGAAAAACTGGGGGCAATTTGTAGGAGGGACTTTTAAAAGGACATAAAATAAGCTTAAGAGGGTAGAGGGAGAAAAAAGAAAAATCGTTACCTATAGAAATAAGACAAGCAATTGGTGGAATAAATAACAAGATTACTGAATTATTTTGCAGGTAATATGACAACATACTTGGAGAATCCTAGAGATTCAGTTCAAATTAACTGAAATAAACACATATAATCAACAAAACCCAGAAAAAAACTAAAAAATATATCATTCAGAATAATTACAGAAGTTAAAAAACACTTGGGAATCTGTCTTCTAAGATTTACCCAGGGAGTACATGAATCTAATCATAAACTAGGCTTTGTAGAAATTATGACAGATTTAAATAACTACAGAAACAATAATTTTTCATGGGTAGATTGAATCAATATAATAAAAAATAATAACAATAATAGCTAAAATAATTTGCTTATTCACTGTTATACCAAGAAATCTTCCAAAATATTATTTTTAGCCATAGAAGAACAATAATGAAATTCATGGGAGGAACAAAAAGTCATGAATCTCTAAGATAAATAATGGGGGGAAACTTAGAAAGATCTCTTAGTATAATCCTCAAACAATACTCTAAAGCAGTAATCATTTAAAACAATGTGACACTCATCTCAAAAAAGAGAAAGGAGGAGGAAGGTAAGAGACAGAAACAGAGAGAGACAGAAAAATATCACTAGGACAGTAGATAAAAAAATATATACAAAAGAAAACAAAGAGTAACATAAAGTTTGATAAAGCCAAAGATACTTGTTACTGGGAGAAGGAATATATATATATATATATATATATATATTTTTTTTTTAAAGCAGCTATTGGTATAGTGGATAGAACAAAAGACTTAAGTCAGGAAGACATAAATTCAAGTCTTGCCCCAGACAGTTAACTTGCTATGTAGCCCTGACTAAGTCACTTAATCCCTATATGCCTCAGTGTCTTCATTTATAAAATGGAGCTGTCAATAGCATACATGAAACAGGGTTAGATCACATGAATTACATGAGTAAAGTGTTTTGGAAACCTTCTAGTGTTATGTAAATGCTAACTATTGTTTTGATTTTTTAAAATGCAGGGGAAAGTAAACAGTAGTCTAGCAAAAATTAGGTTTAGACAAACACTTCACTCTATATACAAAAATAAGCTCCAAATGGATATAAAAACTAGTATATTAGGTTATATCATAGGACAAATTGGAGGAATAAGAAAAAAATAACATCCAGATTTTTGGATAAAGGAAATAATTCATGATGAGAAAAGCGCAAGAGAGAATCACAAAAGATAAAATGGATAATTTTAATTAAATAAAATTTAAAAATTAGTAGAGAATTTAGAAAAATTTTAAAAAGGAAACAGTTAACTAGGGAGAAATCTTTGTAATATTTTTATGTGATAAAGGTCTGATTTCAAAGACATAAAAGCAATTTTTTCAAATATATAAGATAAAGAACCTTTCCTCAATGGGTCAAAGAATAGGAAGGGGGAGTTTCTAAAGGAAGAAATACAAGCTATTATAAATCATCTGGAATAAAACTCTCTAAATCACTTATAATTAGAGAAATGAGAACTAAAGCAACTTTGAACTTGTATTGATGACAAAAGAAAAAAAGATACATGTTAGAGGGGCTGACGTGGACTGAGGGGGAAATGGGAACTTAACTTGATTATGAGTAGGTTATGACTATGAGTAGAATTAGTAATAGAATTTCCATTCTGGGAAGTAATTTATAATTATATCAGAACACTACCAAAGTATTCATATTCTTCATTTCAACCAAATCACTTCTAAGCTTATATACTCAAGGAACTCAAAGGAGGGTAAATATATATTTGTAGAAAAGTATTTGTAACAACTCTTTTCCTCAGAGTCCAACATTGGAAACTATTTCTCTTAATGTGAAATAGCTAATCAAATTGTGGCATATGCATGAAATGTGATAAATTGTGTAATTAAAAAAATGAAATTACAATTTTAGAAAAAACAGAAGATCTTAATCAACTGATGCAGAACAATGTGAACAGAACTGGGAGAACAATTTATACAAAGATAATTGTAAAAAAAAAAAAAAAAAAGCAGTTCTGAAATATTTCAGAGTTTCTCTCAACTCAGCAATAAACCATGAATTTTAAAAAAAAGTATAAAATTTATCACTCATCTCCTGAAAGAAAAGTAATGAACTTCAAATTAAAAAAAAAAAAAAAAGAACAGACGTACATGTTTGGACATGGATAATATAGAAATCTATTATACTGCACTATGTAGTTATGTGTATAGAGATTTTTTTTGATTGCTCCTGGAAAAGAAGCTAGTGGGAGACATAGCTCAATTGGAAAAAATGCTTGTTACTTGAACAATAAAAATAACAAACTTTTTAAAAATCACTATTAATCAATTATATGCATTAGGGTAACTCAGTTAATGTCTCTGGATCTCAAATTTCCTTACCTGTAATGCTAAAGAATTACAATAAAAGATCTCCCAGGTCCTTTAACCTTTTAAAATAAATCCATCCTACTCTATTCATAATTGCATTAAACCATTGTTCAATTTGTGATACCATATGGTACATAATCAGATCAGTTTCTCTAAATGCAAATTATCAACTATTGTCTTTCAGATTTCCCAAGGTATTAATTGGAATAGTACATTTCAACACTTCAATATTTCATTTGATCCCTCATCTAATCCATCAAACTATCCCCTCCAATGGTGCAGATAATAACTCATCCATGTCTCTTTTTCTGGGATTCCTGACAGTTTCTTCCCATAAACCTTTCATAAAGGAGCTTTCTGATACACTTTTATCTTGTATGTATACAAATTATAGTTGAGGAAGGCAATAAGTGACAAATGTTGTAAGACAGACACAAAGTATTTTACAGGGGTACAAAGAAGAGATAAGCATTTTCAAATGAAAAAATTTCATGGAGTATATGGCATTTGAACTAAGCCTTGAACACATAAGTTTGATAAGTAATGATTGGGGAATGGAAGATATTGGTTAGGAAAAGAGAAGGAACAAAGTCAGAGATTAAAAAGCTTGAAGGATCTTCAAAGAATGTATATGAGATGTCCAGAGAGAATAAAGAGGCAAGAAAGGAAAGGTAGTTTATGGCAAAACTGTTGGGCAATGTAAATTTTTGCATTTTGATATTATCCTAAAAATATGATGGGGATAAGAGTAAAACTGAAAGTAGGATTTTTTTTAGTAGAATTGGTAGTATTATTAAATCGTCAAGTTAGAAAGGCAGGAAGGTGACCAAAATGAACAGGAAGAGAGAAGAGTTAGAATCAGGGAAACCAATTAAAAGGCTAGTAATGACAGGGTATTTAAAACTGTACAAAGTATTGCTAAAAGAAAGGTTGAAACAGCATTATTTTAACTTAGGGGCAACTCTGAGTGAAATTAATCACCCTTCATATTATAAATTCCCTAGGCAGCCATTTGTATTTTGTGATTTAGAACTAGTGAAGCCAAAACACAGAATACTTGCAACAACAACAAAAGTTTCTTTGGGAAATACCTCCAGGATTAGACAGCAGACTTTTGTTTTATTCTCAGTTAGCTGTGTGATTTTGGGGAAGTTACTTCATCTAAAAAAAGTAGGAGATTGGACCACACATTCAAGAAGGTCTCTTCTGGTTCAAAAACTATGATTTTAGGAATATTATCCATAATTATCTTGTAGAGATAGAGATCCATCTTGTATATGTTGGGGCAAGGGGTGAGAGCCCTTCCCAAGAGGTTAGTGGCAGCACAAGAAGGGGGCACCAGTCTCTCTCAGGGTTATGTGTCCTCCATCCCTTGTGGCCTTCCTTGGATCAGATCCTTCTTTACCTCTGGGGAAGAGGGTCCTCTACGGCTATAAGAGGAATATGAGAAAACTAATGAGAAGTGATGAGTAAATTAAGCAGAACTAGGAAAAAATATACAATGACTAAAATAATGTAAAAGGAAACTATAAAGACTAAACTGAAGGCAGTGTAATAATTATAGATAAAATTGGAATCAAAGAAGAGATTTTTTTTCTATTTTCCCTCCCTTCCTTGCAAAAATAGAAGACTATGGATATGAAACATTGCATAGTATCAAACTCAGCTTTAGTCTTACTGAATTTACCTTTTTCTTTTTATTTCCACTTTTTTTTGTCACAAGTATAAGAAGTGCTTGTGGATTAAATGAAGGAGGATAGATTCTATTATGAAGGTGATATGAAGATATCGATAAAATTATTTTCTTAAAATTAAATATTTCTTAAAGTTAAATATTAGAAGTTCATCCAACAAGGAAAGATAACTACATACTTAATCACAGGCTCAAATATTTTAAAATGACATGTATACGTACAAATAAATATATCATAACTTAATTACATTCATACTTTTCATCCAAATGGACTGCTTCCTAGTTAAATTATTTCAATTAATAAAATAATCACTAAGATGGTACAACGAATAATCTTGGACTCAGAAAGATGTGAGTTCAAACATGATTTCAAACACTTACTAGTTGTGTGACATTATAGCAGTCACTTAACTGCTGCCTGCCTCAGTTTTCTCAGCTGTAAAATAGGAACAATATCACCTACTTCACAGTATCATGAATGGATCAAGTAAGATAATATTTGTAAAACATGTAAGACAGTACTTGGCACATATTAGGTGCTTAATAAATTCTTGTTCTTGCCTTTCCCAACATCCCCCAATCCTTGCCTAATACAACAAAGAAAAACATAAAACTAGAACACTTTGAAAAGAATCTCAGAAAGCAGAATCTTTAAGTAGAAACAAGATTCTCTAACCATGGTTCATTATCCTACACTTCTAAAAATTCCCCACCTCTCCAAATAGAAAATCAGAAATCTGGGACTTATTTGATCAGTTTTTTGTTTGTTTGTTTTTGGTTTTCCCCCTAAAGCTGGGGTTAAGTGACTTGCCCAGGGTCACACAGCTAGGAAGTGTTAAGTGTCTGAGACCAGATTTGAACTGTATTTGATCTGATCCTCCTGAATTCTGGGCTGGCACTCTATCCACTGCGCCACCTAGCTGCCCCAACTTATTTGTTCAGAAGACTTGCACTACATCTGGAGTTTTGTTTTTTTCCCTGGAAAAAGCAAACTTTTCTATTTAATTAGAATTGAAACTCTCTATAGATGGCTTACTAAAGTCATAAGAACATAAGACATTTTATTATTAATTGTTGCAATGTCTTGATTTTAATCTACAAAAGTAACAAAATCCAACCCATGATAATTGCTTGCATTTTGAAACATTAAGAGATTATACATTTTAAATCTTGTTTATTGCTCAGTTAAAAATATGAGGTGATGAATTCACAGCTTCTGACTTTAGCAATGAAAAACATGGAATTTTGCCAAGCAAAATAGATTCAAGGACAAATTCAATCTGTTTACCTACCTAATTGTATGATTACTATATATCAAAGTTCAACTGAATATTTTAAAGATTCCCATGCTATAGCCTCAGTAAATAAAGGGGATAAAGGAAAACCTATACGAAAGAGAAAATAGGTTGTCCCCTTTTCCTCTTTTAAGGGGACATACAGATTGGATTAGTAGTGGAAGAATCAAATTGTGAGCAAGCTTTGAAAACTGAAAATTCTTGCCATTAGACTAATCTGTTGTGCTTGAAATAAGACAAGTTTCCAACTTACTTTGTAGATGAAGAGGAAATTATAAATTAATTTTTATTTCCTTTTTTAAACTAATAGTATTTTATTTTTGCCACCTATATGCAAAAATAATTTTTAATATTCATCTTTATAAGATTTTGAGCTCCAATTTTTTCTCTCTGCCTCTCTTCTTTCCTTTCCTAAGACAACAAGAAAACTGACATAGGTTATACATGTACAATTATGTTAAATATATTTCCACATTAATCATTTTCTGAAAGAAGACCCATAACATAAAAGAAAAACAATGAGAAAAAAAGAAGCAAACATAAAAGTAAAAATAGTATACTTCAATCTAAGTTCATACTCCATAGTTCTTTCTCTGGATGTAGTCAGCATTTTCCATGGAAGTACCTTGAAATTCTCTTAGATCACTGCTTTGTTGAAAAGAGCTAAGTCTATCACAATTGATCATCTTATAATGTTTCTATTAATGTGTAGAATGTTCTCCTGGTTCTGCTCACTTTGTTCAGCAGCAGTCCATGTAAATCTTTTCAGGATTTTCTGAAATTCAACTAATTTCATCATTTCTTATAGAACAATAGTATTCCATTACATTCCACAATTTGTTCATCCATTTCCCAATTGATGAGCTTCCCCTCAATTTCTAATTATTTGCCATCACAAAAAAAAAAAAAAAGTTGCTATAAATAGTTTTGTACATATGGATCCTTCCCCTTTTTGTGATCTCTTTGAGAAATAGATCTACTAGTATTGCTGGATCAGTTAGATAGATTGTCCTTTGAACAGAGTTTCCTGAATGGTTGGAGCAATTCATAACTCTATCAACTATGCATTTCCTACTTCTTCCCCAACATCTATCATTTTTCTTTTCTATCATATTAGCCAATCTATAGGTTTGAAGTGGTACCTCAGATATGTTTTAATTTGCATTTCTCTAATCAATAATAATTTAGAGCATTTTAATATGAATATAAGTAGCTTGAATGTCTTCATCTGAAAACTGTTTATATCCTTTGATCATTTATCAATTGATAAATTTGTCTCAGTTCTCTAGATACTTGATAAATAAGGGCTTTATCAAAAAAGCTGCTACTAAAAATTGTTTCCAAGCTTTCTGCTTTCCTTCTAATCTTGCTTGCATTGACTTTGTTTATGCAAAAGATTTTGAATTTCATGTAATCAAAATTATACATTTTGTATTTCCTAATGTTCTCTAATTTTTATTTTGGTTCAAAGTCTGCCCTTCTCCATAAATCTAACAGGAAAAATATTACTAGTTCTTCAAATTTGCTTATGGTATCACCCTTTATGTCTAAATCATGTATTCATTTAGACCTTTATTCCATGATAAATTGTTGTAATTTCTTTGCTAATATTTTGTTTAAATTTTTTGCATCAACAATCATTAGGAAAATTGATCTATAATTTTTGGTGATTTAGGTATCAGCACCATATTTGTGTCATAAAGGAATTTGGTAGAACTCCTTCTTTACCTATTTTTCCAAATATTTCCAAATTATTTTCTCTTCTACACGCTGAACAATCACTTTTTGGCAAATATTCATCCATTTCACTTATATTTGTCAGATTTATTAGTAATAATTGGGTTGGGTAAAATTGTTCCTGATTATTGCTTTAATTTCTCCTACATTGGTTGTTTTCATTTTTTGATACTGGTTATTTGGCTTTCTTCTCTTTGTTTTCTAATTAAATTAACCAAAAGTTTGTCTATTTTATTGTGTTTTTTTTTCATAAAACCAGGTTTTAGTTTCATTAGCTCAGTAGTTTATTTTCAATTTTATTAATCTCATCTTTGTCAGAATTTCTCATTTGGCATTTAATAGAGGATCTTTTTATTTATTTATTTTTCTATATTTTTTAGTTGCATTCCCAATCATTAATCTTCTCTTTCTGTGTTTTGATCATGTAGACATTCAGAGATATAATATTTCCCCTAAGTACTGCTTTGACTGTAGCCTATGTTTTGTTATGGTGTCTCGTTTTTGTCATTCTCTTTGATAAAATTAGTAACTGTTTATATGATTTGTTGTTTGACTCACTTATTCTTTATGACTAAACTATATAATTTCCAATGAATTTTACCTATCTTTCCATGATCTTTATTAAATGTAATTTTATTATATCATGATCTGTAAAGGATATGTTTAATATTTCTGCCTTTCTACATTTGATTGGAAGTTTTATGCCCTAACACATGGTCAATTTTTGTTCAGGTTCCATGCAACACTGAAAAAAAGGCATATTCCTTTCTATCCCAATTCAGGTTTCTAGAGTTATATTATATCCAACTTTTCTACAATCCTATTCACCTCCTAATGTCTTTCTTGCTTATTCTGTAATAAGATTTTTCTAATTCTGAGAAGAATAGATTCAAATCTTCTACAACTATGTTTTTTTCTTTCCATTTTTTCCTGTAAATTCTTTAACTTTTTCCTTAAGAATTTGGATGCTATATCATTTGGTGCATATATGTTTAGATTTGATATTATTTCATTGTTTGTTACCTTTTAACCAGATTTAGTTTCCTTGTTTATCTCTTTTAATTAGATCTGTTTTTGCTTTGGTTTTGACTAAGATCAGTATTACTACCACTGCTTTTTTGCTTCAGCTGAAGCATAATGTATTTTACTATAGCCTTTTGCCTTTACTTTTTTATATCTCTCTGCTTCACATGTTTCTTCTAAACAAGATATTGTAGGATTTTGGTTTTTAATTCACTCTGCTATTAATTTCTATTTTATGAGAGAGCTCATCCTATTCACATTTACAGTTATGATTATCTACATTCTATTTCTCCTCCTTTTACTCTTTCCATTCTCACCAGTGTTTTACTTGGTACACCACCTCCTACATTCTGCCCTCCCTTCTATAATCTCTTTCTTTTTTTTTCCTTTCCCTTCTTACTTTCTTATGGGATAAGATCAATTTCTATACCAAACTAAGTGTATATGCTATTTCCTTTTTGATCCAAATTCAATGATAGTAAGGCTCAAACAAAACTGACCTTCCCCTCTCTTATTTCCCTCTATTATAATATCCCTTTTGTTCTTCTTCTTATGATGTAACATCCTATTTGGCCACAATATTCCTTAGAGTTTTCATTTTGGGATCTTTGGAGGTGATTGGTGTATTCTTTCAATGAAGGCAGTTTTCCTTGATAATTTCTTTAAAGAGCCTGTCAGGTTCTATTATTTATAATGACCTTCAGATAGTTCAATAATTCTTAAATTATTTCTCCTAGATCTATTTTCCAAGTCAGTTGTTTTTCCAATGGTCCTTTGCATTTCTTCTATTTTTTCATTCTTTTTATTTTGTTTGACTGAATCTTGATGTCTCATAAAGTCACTAGCTTCTACTTGCTGATTCTAATTTTTAAGGAATAATTTTCTTCAGTTAGCTTTGTACCTTCTTTTCCATTTGACTAATTCTACTTTTAATGGAGTTTGTTTTCATTAGTGGATTTTTCCCCATTTGGTTAATTGTATTTTTTCATAATTATCCTGAATAACTCTTTTTTTCCCAATTTTTCTTTTTCGTCTGTTAATTGATTTTTAAGACACTTTTTGAGATTTTCCAAGAAGGCTTTTTGGAATCAAGACCAATTCATATTCCTTTTTGAGGTTTCACATGTAGGCACTTTGACAGTATTGTCCTCTTCTGAATTTGTGTTTTAATCTTCTTGTCACCCATAGTAGTTTTTTATGGTCATGGCTCTTTTCTGTTTCTTACTCATATTTTAGCATATTTCATGACTTTTTAAGTTGAGCTCTGCTCCTAGGAAAAAGGTGGCACTGTCCCAAACTTTTTGTGTTGGGAGGCAGGAGTCTTGACACGCTTTCCACAGCTTGTCTGGGGCTGGTCCACTGCTCTGAGGTACCCCAGCCTAGTTGATCTGTTGTGCTGGAATTCTAGAATTCACAATTTGTCTTCTGCTGTGGGGCTGGAGAACTCACAGTTGGCCTTTTGTGCCACTAGTCTGATGAGACAGGATTACAGAGCTTCAGTTGCTGATCTTTGCTGTGGCTAACAGATTTCTGCTAGTTTGCTAGGACATTGGTTGCACTGTATTGCACTCTCCTTTTGCCCAAGTAAGAAAGACTTTTGCTGAAATTCTTTTAAGTTGTCTTAAGCTGGAAAATGTTTTCACTGCACTTTTTATGGGTTCTGTCACTCCAGAATCTATTTAGAAGCTTGATTTAATATTGTTTCTGAAGAAAACTGGGGAGAACTCAGGCAACTTCCTGTCTTCTCTATACCATCCTTGCTTTGCCTTCTTTACGTTGACATTTTTGCAAAAACTTTTTTCCCTACTGTTGCTAGTATATTAAAGATATTTTATTGGTTTTTTGCTCATTGCTTAAAACAATTTAGGTATGTATGGTGTCATTTTTTAAAATTGCTACTTGTAAAAACTACTATAAATCATTAATACCACTACTTAGGGAGATAGAGATATATAGAATTTCTATTATAAGCAGTTTATTTCCCCAACTTGTACTCTGACTTGGAATAACTAAATGAACTTTCTCTCTGCCTCTCCCTTTCCCTCTCCCTCTCCCTTTCCCTCTTTGTTTCTCCCCCTCTCCCTTTCCCTCTCTGTTTCTCCCCCTCTCCCTTTCCCTCTATCTCCCTCTCCATCCTTTCCTCCTCACTCTCTCCTTCTCTGTCTCTTCCCCCCCTTTCCTTCTCTCTCCTTCCCTCTCTCCATGTGTGTGTGTGTGGGTGTGGGTGTGGGTGTGTGTGTGGGTGTGTCTGTGTCTGTGTCTGTGTGTGTGTGTGTGTTCAAATTCTGTGGAGAAAGACTATTTTTAAAGGAAAAACCAGAAGAATGAGATGAGACAACACAGTCAAGGCTGATCCCACAAGGAATCTGTCTCAAAGAAGTTAAACACTTTGCTAGATTTTAAAACATTTGCCTCAAGTCCTGAAATCTGAAAATATGACAATAATAGTTTATCAACTACAATAAACTAATCAATCATTTTCTAATTGGGAATTCTTTTCTGTCAACATGTCGAATTTCTCACTAATCCATACACAGCTTTTAATATGAGTTAATAAATTATGCAAGAGATCTAATTATACCTATTTGTCAAAAGACAAGATGGGTGAACCATGGACTTAAATAGCAAGAAATGAACATTTGATTTTAATTTATTTGCTCCCAACATCAAGAACAAAAAGAAAAATCCAATTACAGGTTATATCTACAAAAACTAATAAATGCCACTTTTAAATAATTCATTTTAAATACAACTTTCTTTACTTTGTGACTTTTGTGAAATACAACTTTACTGAGATTTTATACATCATGCCATATTCTGATAGTTTTCCAAGATAAAGCTGCCATAATAAAAAACAATAAGATACTCACTGCATGCAAAGTAGGTATATTAAACTATATAAAATTTAAATAAGATATAGTATTTGCCCTCATGGAGTTTATAACTATAAGATACCTTATCTTGAGCAAAATTTATAACTTAAAGAACTATGTCATGGTTATGTAGAACCACTTCCAAGACAGCTGCATTCCACCAAGTGATTTAGATCAGAAAAAATACTGAAAAATAAATTCTGGTGCATGTATTCTACAGAAGGAAATCCTCCAAGAGTGCAGAGACTTATTACACATGTACATAGAAATTGAAGTACAAAATAAATAAAAAGGTTTTTGAAAGGAGGGAGACACCAGCAACAGGGAACAATTCAGATAGATATCCTATAGGACGTAGTTTAGTTTAGTTTCGAAGAAAACCAGAAATTTGATGTTGCTGACATTAAGAAAGATGGCATTCCAGCCATAGGGGCAGATAGCATGTTGTGTTCCAGGAGTAGCAAATTGTCCAGTTGGGATGAAATACTAGAATCCATGAAAAAAATAAACCTGGAAAAGTAGATTGGAGCCAGAGTGTGAAGTCCATATACCTCAGTTGTATTTCTGAACTCCTCTACCACTATATTAAGCACTTTACAATTATTGTTTTATATGATCTTTATAACAATCCTATAATTAATGTGCTATAATGTAATGACCATTTTACAGATGAACAAGTTGAAGTAAACATATATTTAGTATTTTCCATGACGTCATACTGCTAGTAAGTGTCTGAAGCTGGATTAGAACTCAGGGACTCCTAATTCCAAGACTAATCTTTTGTTACTACTAGTGATATTAATAGCAGTACTAAGGAGTAATTGTACTACTAGTATGATAACAATAACTATTACTACACATAGAAATAGCTGTGGTAGAACACATCTGCTTATTTCCTAAGCATATTTTTTATTCCCTGAGGTTTTCAAACATAAATTTATATAAAATTATAAGGAAGTGCTTTGTAAACTTTAAAAGACCATGCAATATATACTATTATTTGATGATGCTGATGATAAAGGGTAATGAATTGGTCAAAACAAGCCATGGTCAAATCATTTCTGCTCATCCTCTGGGCTAAAATCTGAGATTCTCAAAGTTTTATCCTTGTATATTAGAGTTTTTGACATCCCTTGAAATTGGAATATTTCCCCAAGCATATTTTTTTTTAAATCTGTAAATATTTATTAGTGATTTCTATTATAATATGTGGGAGGACATAGGAAGTTTTTATAAAGGAGTGAAAAGACAAGAATGGATGTTTATTCTGGAGTTCTAAAGATGTGAGTTTAAATCCCATCTCTGGTATTTAGTACTTGTGGGATCTTGCAAAAGTCACAACCTCCCTATGTCTTAGTTCTTTCTCTTTAAAAATGAATTTTTTGGTCTATGAAGTTTTTCCACTTCTTGATTTATGATCCTGAGAGGAATGAGTTCACCATATTAAGGGCAAAGAAAAGCAACTGGAGACTCTACAGGATCATAGGAAGGAAAGAAGGGGAAAAAAGAATATAATGTTTCTGAATTGATTTAATTTGTAACTAAAGACATGAAAAAAATATCCAGTTGCTTTAAATGAATCTTTCTAAATGAGTCTATTCATTTAATTCAATTAATATAAGGATATGGGAATTGGTCTGTGAAATCCGGGTTAGCTCCCTGGAAGCCTTAGAATCAGACAAAATCAAGATAAGCAAAAGTTCTTGGTCTTTAGGGGGAGAAGTGAAGGAGATGGACAAAACTGCCACAAGCTCTTAACCAACCTCCCTTCTCCTTGTCCTTCTCCAAAGTGACTCTGGCTTGTCTCACTCTACCCCCCTAATCCCTCCTACTGTATACACCAAAAGATCCAACCAGCACAGAATAGTGAGAAGGGCCGTTTTTCCAAGCATATGCTAATAGAGTTATTGTCCAATAGGAAATTAGCCTTAAGTGCTTGGTTGTCTGATTCCAGGGCACCTATTCAGAGTTTCAGCCCTTTACATCTCCCACTTTCTTTTATTTTAGAACACAGGTGGTCATGCCATCCTTGACTTCTCGGAGAGGTAAGAACCCCAAAAAGGAGGTGATCACCCCCTCCCTGACTTCTCAGTAAAGGATGGAAAACACCGAAAAAGAGGTGATCATGCCTCCCTCCCAACTTCTAAGGAAGGGAAGTGAAAGCACTAAAAAGGAGATGATCACACCCTCCCTGACTTCTCAGGAAGAGAGATGAAAAACACCAGAGGGAAGTGAGGAGTCAAGCCAGATATTGTTAGTGGGCTGAAGGGTCTTACTAGAAAGAAGTATGCACACAAAAAAAACAAAAAAATCAGCATGGGAGGTATTACACAAGCACATAGCAATAAAGCACAGGCTGTTAGTGATGACTGTCCCCACAGCCAGTGCAGACTCAATGTGGTGTAATAAACATGAATTGTACATGCAAGTAGTGATATACCAAACAATATAAATCACCATGGTATTGTAAAAGATTTCCAGAAGTCCTAGAAGGAAGGTATGTAAACAACAATCACACATACGCCCCCTTTAGCAGCCAAGAGACAGTCCAAAACCAATCTATTGTCCATTGTTTCATGTGTCAGGAAATCCAATGATCTCTACAAGTTTTTGAAGTCCTACAACAGTCTTATCATTTCTCAGAAAATCCAATGATTCCTGAGGGTTTTCAAATCCTACAACAGTCTTATCATGTCTCAGAGAATCCAATGATTACTTAGGGTTTTGAAGTCCAATAATTTTTTATGTCCATGAGTTAATTGCCATAACTGCCATGCTCTTTCAGTGGTGGGCATAGTCAGCAATGGGACCACTTAATGTTTCTTGGGTCTTCTCCTTTGTTTCAAGAGTCTCCTCTCTCTCTCTCTCTCTCTGATGGACAAGGCGAATTTGGCTCGTTGGCACCCATCTGTTTCCTTTTCCATCTGTAGAGATACAAGCAAACCCTCTCCCCCAAGAAGTTAACCTATCTGGTCCTTTCCATTCACCACTTTCTGGATCTCTCCACATTACCTGGAGATTATCTAAAAATAGTGGAGCTTTCACACTGGACACTGGGGGGTTATAAAATCTGTCTGCTGGAGCCAGTGCATCTTTGTCAAAAATCAAGAAGTTAATAGTATAAAGAGCTAAATTTAGAAGTTTTCTAGGATCTTAATATCTCTGTTTCTCCTCTCTACTATTGCTTGTCCTTGAGGATTAAAGGGTATGGCAATGGTGTGTAAAATCTGATACTATGCACAAAGGTGTACAAAATGTTTAGAAGTATATGCAGGTCCATTATCTGTTTTTATTGCTTATGGCTCACCTATAATTGCAAATGCTTGTATAAGGAATTCAGTGACCACTCGGGCTGTCTCTTTTTCTGCTGGTATTGCAAAAGTGAATCCTGAAAAGGTGTCTACTACAACATGGATAAAAGTCAAGATTTATAATGGGTCACATCCATTTGCCAAATTTCATTGGGTCTCAAAACACGAGGGTTCTTCCCTGGAGGGAGTGTAGGAGTGTGGAAAGGAAGGCAAGCTGTACAGGCTTTTACTATGCTCCTAGTTTCCTTTCTTGTTATTCCAAATTGTAAACATAAAGTTTGAGCAGCCTGATGATGTTTAGAATGAGATTCTTGGGCTTCTTGAAATAAAAAAATGGTTGTGGTTCTTATGACTTCATAAGCCAAATTTTGTAATAACATCTTAACATAAGATGATGTAGCACCATAAAGAGTGCAAGGCTTTTTCAGGTCTTTGAGGATTTCTAGATCAAAAGGAGTGTATCTTCTACTTTCTTGACCTGAAGAGTTAACCTGTTGAATCACAGAATACATTTCTATTCTCAAATCAACTGTATTCTGTGCTTCCTCTGTGGCTTTAAGTAGTGCCTTTTGTAATCTAATAGTAGGAGGTGGTGATTGCTGGGGGGGAGGTGCTGGTGATATCACTGCCTCTCCCACTACTCCTCCTCCCTCCATCCTGGAAGGTGAAGTTGATGGGGGGAGGGGGGTATCAATGACCTGCTCCAGTGTAAGTGGAGTTGAAGCTGGGCTGTGAGAATGAGAATCACCATGCCTTTCAAGTTCACTTAAGTCCTCAAGCCCCCTGGTGATATTACCATTAATCTGTCCTTTGCTTTCCTCTTTTTCCTCACACTTCCTCATCTGGCTGTTCTTAAAACTTTTCTTTTTTCTATAACATGTGGGATTCTTTAAGGCCAATTGTATTATGTTATATATATTAATGTTTCCTTAGAAATTGAATCAGGACCTTTATAACTGTAGTATTTACGTAGTTAATCTCCTACTAATTTCCAGTTATCTGCCTCTATATCTTCTTCCTTGAAGAACCAAGGGGACATGAGTTCTAATGTATCCAAGAGTCCACCAATCTGCTCCCAAGTTACAAGAAAACCTTAGATCTATATCAACCTAAGTATGCTTTCTATAGTGCTCCCTCGGGGCGGGGGTAGGGTGGGGGTGGAGTTGGGAATGAGGGAGAATCTTTTCCTAATATCTGCCCCATTTCAGTTAGAAAAAATAATTTAGCCCTTAACAAAGTAAGTCCCCTGTTGTCTATTAAAATACTCACCTTATTTCCTGGTCACCAGGGACTTTTTCAGTGAAATTAGGATTGTTGGTTCAGACATTGGGCACCAAAAATGTGAAGTCTGGGTTATATCCCTAGAGGCCTCAGAATCAGCCAAAATTAGCATAAACAAAAGATCTTGGTCTTTAGGGGGAGAAGTGAAGGAGATGGACAAAATTGCCACATGCTCTCCACCAACCTCCCTTCTCCTTATCCTCCTCCAAAGTGACTCTGGCTTGTCTCACTCCACCCCCTAATCCCTGCTCTGATTATCAGTATATACCAAAAGATCTAGCCCGCATGGAAGAGTGAGAAGGGCCATTTTTCCAAGCATATGCTAGCAAAGTTATTGTCCAATAGGTAATTAGCCTTAAGTGCTCCATTATCTGATTCCAGTGCACCTATTCAGAGTTTCAGCCCTTTACATTGGTCTCTTGGGGGACACCTATTCAAAACTAGAGAAACATTTATATATACAGACCCAGACGTAGAGAATACCATGTACTTGTATAAAATGAGATTTTTTCCATCATCTGGTTCAATCTGCTAAAAAGAGTAGGGATAAGGAGGTGAGCAGATTCTGAAGAACAAAGCATGAGACCTCCAGATTAGTTTAAGAGAAGTAACAAGGCTTGGAAACTAAGTAGGTGGGTGGGAAGAAAGCAGTCTGGGATGCAAACAAGAAAGGATATTTCATAGAAGTATAGAGAAAATAGGAGCTTTCATAAGCACTAGCCAGTGATTGATTAACTAGTGATTACCACAATATGTCTGAGCTGGGAAGTCTTTGTTTAAAAATCTTAGATTTTAATAAACTGTAACTAAAGGACAGAGGAACTAATCAAAAGTGGTTGAGAAAGGTAACACTGGCTAGTCAAATCTATGTTAGGAGAAACAGAACTGAAACAATAGCCCATGACTGGATAGAAGTCACAGTGAAGGGAGCAAAGGAGAATAAACACTGTCTAGTAAATTGAAGACCAGGATAATAAAATCTTGAAACTGACACCTTCTTTTTTTGTTTATATTCATAGATTTCATAATGTTGTTCATCTTTACAAAAGTCATCTTCAGTAGCTCCTCTTTGCATAACAAAATTTCTTTGACTGAAATTGAATACTCCTCATTACCTGGCAAGATTATAACTTTTTATCCTTACTTATCTTTTCCTCCATCTAATAACTATCCCCCCTTTTATTTGCCCCACCTATTTCTTTGCTCATTCAAGGGACACCCTATGTCAGTCTTGTTTTACCTCTCTCCATTGACTGTTTGAATTTTTATTCATGGTTTAAAATCTAACTCAAGTATTACCACCTATATGAAGCCTTGACTCCTTAACCACATACAATACTTTGTGCAATTCCAATGCTTATAGTATAACATTTTGTTTTACACCTGCTTATGAATATGTCACAGTTCTCTCATGTAAGTTTCATGCAAATAGGGGTTGGGAATGATCTCAGTTTTTTATGTCCTCTTAGGGTAAGAAAGCAGAAGCTTAGTAAATATTTGTTGAAGTGAATTGGTTTTGGCTCTAGTTGGTAACCACATAATATATCTTTTTGTAATGCTTCAAGTAAATCACTTTTTTATTACTCTGGCATGTTGCTAGTAGACTGCTATCAAAGAGCAAAAAAAGAGTTGAAATTTTAAAATAACAAACTTCTCACTGCATAGTTTGGGGTTCAAGAATTTCAAAAGCTAGCACAAGCTCAAAGGTCCTCAAAAGCTAGGAAAAAAAGGTAGCTAGGAGATGTACACTCTAAAAGGATACTAATCAAACTATTGCCTACATTTTTGCAGGAGAAGGGGGAAAGATTTACAAAGTAGAAAAGGTTGAACCCCAATAGAACCACAAACATGGAAAAGAGAGACCCAGGTCCCCCAAAGATAAATTCCATTTATTTTACATTTTTGCCAGTGCTAACCCTAAGTTCCATAATAATAATTAACAATTTTAAATTCAACATTAATTAGTCCCTACTAGGCCTAAAAGTAAGAAGACAAGGAAGAAATATGCTCTCTGCTAAGAGTTCCTACTAAACAGGAATTTTGCATAGTGTCAGCTAAAGAAGGTGCCTAACTACTGTAATCAATTCTCATAGAGACTTAGAAATAAGATGTTGATCTAAACTGTTTTAATGATTAGTGCAGGCTACTAAAGATATTTATCCCTCTCCTTCTCTCCTCCCCAATACACTCATGCACACATGTACACATACATAGACACACTTCTAAAAAAGTAAAAAGAAAATAAGGACACTTCTGGGGATGAAGCCAAGAACATTCTAGAGATAGAGCCAAGATGGCAGAGTGAAGGCAGGAAGCTACTCAAGCTCTCCCAGTTTCCCTTGAAAACCACATGAAACTAAGCCTCTGAATAATGTCAAACAGAATGAAGCCACTCTCCAGCTCAAGATAGATTGGAAAATTTCAAGGAAGGTAAGTCTCAGGGGTGAAAAGGGTATCCAGTCCAGCTCAGAGAGAATCTGGGAAATTCAAAGAGAGGGTCATAATCAGAACAAATCAGCAAATGATACCTTCAGTCTTATCTTAGTAGAATAGCAAACCATTAGGGCAGTTCCTAGTCCCAGCTTGGAAAGCAAATTCTGAGAAACCAGGCTGTTTCCTAGATAGAGCAGATAAAGCTACCCCCTGCCAACAAAAGGAGTCCCCTTTTCAAAGCCAATGCTCAGAGCTGCACAGGAAGCTTAGGACAGTGTCCCGTTTGTCCCAGAGTGCCCTTTTGCTCAACTATAGAAGTAAAAAAAAAAAAAAAAAAAGAAAACAAAAGAAAAGAAAAGAAATACTAAAAGAAAAGGAAAAAATGAGCAAGAAACAGAAAAGAATATTGACCATGAAAGCTACTGTGGTGACAGGGGAAACCAAAACATCAGCTCAAATAAGTACAAAATGTCCACAGAAGAAATCTCAAAGACTGATATAAATTATTCTCAAGACCAAAGATGCTTCTTG
Source organism: Sminthopsis crassicaudata (assembly GCF_048593235.1). NCBI lineage: Eukaryota > Metazoa > Chordata > Mammalia > Dasyuromorphia > Dasyuridae > Sminthopsis > Sminthopsis crassicaudata. The sequence continues at coordinate 414,474,725 of NC_133618.1, read as the reverse complement.
GAAGAGACTTCTTGGAAATGACTCCTATAAGATTTTAAAAGGCAAATAAGAGAAGTATAAGAAAAATGAGAAAAGAAATAAGAGATATGCAAAACAAAGTAAACAGCTTGAAAATGAAAGACAATTCCTTAAAAAATGCAACTGGCCAAATGCAAAAAAAAAAAATTTCCACTGAAGAAAATAATACCTTCCCCAATATACCAACAAAAATCATATGATAGTTTCAGTAGATGCAGAAAAAACTTTTCATAAAATACAGTTCCTAGTCATATTAAACACACTAGAGAGCATAGGGATACAGGGAACTTTCTTTAAAATAATAAGCAATATTTATCTAAAACCTATACTAAACATTATTTGTAATAGAGAGAAAATGGATGCATTCACATTTGGATCAGGGATGAAATGGATGCCCATTATCACCCAGCATTCTTCAACATTGTACTAAAAATGGTGACCTTAACAATATGAAAAGAAAAAGAAATTTAAGGAATTAGAACAGACAATAAGGAAATAAAATTATCACTCTTTGCAGATAATAGGATGATATGATGATATCCTAGAAAATCATCCAGATGATATGAAAATATATTTATTGAAGCCTAGAAAATCATCCAAAAACCTACTGGAAACAATTCACAGACTGTAAAATAAACCCACACAAATCATCAGCATTTCTATATATTACTGGTAAAGCCCATTAGCAAGAAACAGAAAGAGAAATTCCATTTACAATAACTATTGACAAATAAAATATTGAGTATCTACCTTCCAAGACAAACCCAGGAACTATATGAACAAAATTGCAAAACACTTTTTAAACAAGTAAAGTCAAATCTGAATAATTGAAAAAATTATCAGTTGTTCATGGATAGGCTGAGCTAATATAATAAAATATTAAAAATGACAAGTCAGCTTAAAATGATCTACTTATTCAGTATCAAACCAAATTGCCAAAAAATAATTTTATAGAACTAAAAAAGAAAATTCATTTGGAAGAAAAAGTGGTCAAAAACATTAAGAGAATTAATGAAAAAAAAAAAAAACACAAAGGATGGTGGCTTAGCAATAATAGACCTAAAACTATATTATAAAGCAGCAATCACCAAAACTATTTGGTACTGGCTAAGAAATAAAATGGTAGATCAGTGGAATAGATTAAATACAAACAATATAATTATCAAGATCTATAGTAACTGGGGGCGGAGCCAAGATGGCGGAGAAGATACACGCGATTCTGTAAGCTCCTTGCTTCCCTCAATACCAATTAGATAATTTCAGCCTCAAAAATAGCACTGGACTGATAGAAACCACAAGGACTGGAAGCATGATTTACCAGCTGAAGAGAATCTGGAGTTTCAACAGAAAAGGTCGGTTCCCAGGGGAGGAAGAAGAGAGGCCAGCACAGACGGTTGGGTGCTGGCACGCTGCGCCGATCGCACTGGGGAGGGCTCTGGGATCAGAGAAGCCACTGAGATAGAGGAATCTGGCACAGGCTGTTAGCTCTTCTCTGCTTATAAAACAGCAGTTCAGAAGAGAAAATAAGCCACTTTAAAATATAAACTAGACACTAGAACCTCCCCAACACCTGGAAGTGACTCAGCAGATCTCGGCACTGTGGGTGTGGCCGACTTAGGCTGTTCAGGCTTTCACCTGGGAGTACTTAAGAGATTGAAAAGCAGGCAGACACAGCCCAAGGTAACTCATAGTGCCTTGCTCGGCTGGAGGCTGTGGAACTCAGCCCTGGGAAGTCCCAGAGAAGCAGAACCTTTGAAATAGGGACCACGGTTTCTGGCAGACACTTCCAGTTTGAGCACAGGGGTTTTTCACGTCACCTGCTGCTGACATCCACGCCCCACCGGGACGCATAGGCTGGGCTTTGTGTCACCTTTACTGTTCAGTCTTAAACCTCAGGGAAGCCACTAGAACACAGCGCCCTTACAGCACAATCCTGCTAATCACCTGTGAGGCACTTCCAGGGATGGGGTGGGGAACTCTCTCCCAGAGCTCTCTCTTAGCTCAGGTGCAGAAGCCATTGCATCCATCTGGTCTGGGAAGAAGCTGGTAAAGAAATAAATAAATAATTTCCTACCCCAGGGACAGACCCCAAAAGATTTTTTAAGTATGAGTAAAAAGCAAAAAAGAACCATTGACTCATTCTACACAGAGAAACAGCGGGTATCCAACCCCGAGGAAATTAACAGCAGAGAGTCCGCAGATAACAGCCTAACGGGGAACAATACCTGCCCCCCATCACATAACTCTCTCCTAGAAGAGACTATTAAAAAGTTAAGAAAGTTTGAAGAAAAATGGGGAAAGGAAAGAGAAGCTATGATAGAGAATAACAACGTTCTGAAATTGGAGTTGGAAAAAATAAAGAATTCACAGGAGATGTAGGGAAACAAAATTTGTGAATTAGAAAAGGTAAAAAAATCACAGGAAAGTAGGATTTCTGAATTGGAGAAGATAAAAAAGTCTCAAGAAAATAGGATTTCTGAATTGGAAAAAGAAAATAATTCTCAAAAAAAAATTAGGGAAATGGAAAAAAATTCAATAGAGCAAAATAATTCATTTAAAAACGAAATTGGGCATTTACAAAAAGAACTAAAAACTGTGAATGAAGAAAATAACTCCTTAAAATTCAGGATGAAACAAATAGAAATGAATGATTCATTGAGGACCCAAGAATCAATCAAACAAAACAAAACAAAACAAAACAAAACAAAACAAAAAAAAAAAAAAAGAAAAAAGAAAAAAGAAAAGAAAAGCTGGAGAATAATGTCAATACTTACTGGGAAAATCTATAGACCTGTAAAATAGATCTAGGAGAGATAATTTGCGAATCATTGGACTTCCCAAAAACTATGACCAAAAAAAAGAGCCTAGATTATATTTTACAGGAAATTATCAAAGAGAACTGTCCAGAGATAATAGAAACAGAAGGGAAAGTAGATGTCAAAAGAATTCATCAAACTCCTTCTGAAATAGACCCTAAAAAAAGAACACCACGGAATATTGTGGCTAAGCTGCAGAATTGCCACACAAAGGAGAAAATCCTGCAAGCAGCTAGAAAAAAACAATTTAAATACCAAGGTGCCAAAATAAGGGTCACTCAAGATCTGGCTGCCTCCACATTAAAAGATAGAAGGGCCTGGAACCTGATATTCCAAAAGGCAAAAGATCAACGATTGCAACCAAGAATAAACTACCCAACTAAGTTTAGCATATTTTTCCATAGAAGAAGACGGTCATTCAATGAAATAGAGGAATTCCATATGTTTCTAAGAAAAAAACCAGACTTAAACAAAAAATTTGATCTACATCCACAAGACTGAAGAGAAACAGAAAAAGGTACACAGAACCCTTGAGAACTGTATCTCTGTTGTAGGTATATAGAAAGTACACATGGATAATTTGATTTTACTGATATAAAAGAAAAAAGGGGGGTGTAGTAACAGGAAGGGGGTAGTATCAGAAAAAGGAGAAGAAGTGATAAAAAGAGGGAAACTACATCCCAGGAAGAGGCATAGAAAATACACCATATCTGAGGGAATTTGGAGAGGGGGAGAAACATTGTGTAAATCTTACTCTCATCAGAAGAGGCTCAAAGAGTAAGTAATTGACATATTTGTTTTTCAGAGAATTCTCTCTCACCTCATTAAAAGGGGGGAGAGGAAAAGGGAAAAGGAAAAGGAGAATAAGGGAAGGGATGTGGAGGGAGTGGGAGGGATACTAAAAAAAGGGAGGGCTGCGCGTCACAAAGGGGGTCTATAAATTAAATATCGGAGAAGGGGTTCAGGGGGGTCAAGGGAAAAAGCATAATCTGGGGATAATATGATGGCAGGAAATACAGAATTAGTAATTTTAACTGTAAATGTGAATGGGATGAACGCTCCCATCAAACGGAAACGGGATAGCAGACTGAATCAAAAATCAGAACCTACAATATGTCATTTACAGGAAACACACTTAAAGCAGGGAGATACATATAGAGTAAAGGTAAAAAGTTGGAGCAGAATCTATTATGCTTCAGGTAAAGCCAAAAACGCAGGGGTAGCTATCCTTATCTCAGATCAAGCAAAAGCAGAAGTTGATCTAGTTAAAAGAGATAAGGAAGGAAACTATATCCTGCTGAAAGGTAGCATAAATAATGAAGCCATATCAATACTAAACATATATGCAGCAAGTGGTATAGCATCTAACTTTCTAAAAGAAAAGTTAAGAGAATTGCAAGAAGAAATAGACAGTAAAACTATAATAGTGGGAGATCTCAACCTTGCACTCTCAGATTTAGACAAATCAAACCACAAAACAAATAAGAAAGAAATTTAAAAAGTAAATAGAACATTAGAAAAACTAGGTATGATAGACCTTTTGGAGAAAACTGAATGGCAATAGAAAGGAATATACTTTCTTCTCAGCAGTTCATGGATCCTATACAAAAACTGACCATATATTAGGACATAAAGATCTCAAAATTAAATGTAGGAAGGCAGAAATAATAAATGCCTTCTTCTCAGACCACAATGCAATAAAAGCTACATTCAGTAAGAAGTTAGGGGTAAATAGACCAAAAAGTAATTGGAAACTGAATAATCTCATCTTAAAGAATGACTGGGTGAAACAGCAAATTATAGAAACAATTAATAATTTCACCCAAGATAATGACAATGATGAGACATCATACCAAAATCTTTGGGATGCAGCTAAAGCAGTAATAAGGGGAAATTTTATATCTTTAGAGGCTTATTTGAAGAAAATAGAGAAAGAGAAGATTAACGAATTGGGCTTGCAGCTTAAAAGGCTAGAAAAAGACCAAATTAAAAACCCCCAACCAAAAATTAAACTTGAAATACAAAAATTAAAAGGAGAAATCAATAATATTGAAAGTAAAAAACTATTGAATTAATAAATAAAACCAAGAATTGGTTTTATGAAAAAGCCAATAAAATAGATAAACCTTTGGTAAATCTGATCAGAAAAAAGAAAGAGGAAAATCAAATTGTTAGTCTTACAAATGAAAAGGGGGAATCTTTCCACCAATGAAGAGGAAATTAGAGAAATAATAAGGAGTTACTTTGCCCAACTTTATACCAATAAATTTGATAACTTAAGTGAAATGGGATGACTTCCTCCAAAAATATAGGCTTCCTAATTAACAGAAGAGGAAATAAATTGCTTAAATAGTCCCATTTCAGAAAAAGAAATAGAACAAGCTATTAATCAACTCCCCAGGAAAAAATCCCCAGGACCAGATGGATTTACATGTGAATTCTACCAAACATTTAAAGAACAATTAGCCCCAATGCTATATAAACTATTTGAAAAAATAGGGGATGAAGGAGTCCTACCAAACTCCTTTTATGACACAGACATGGTACTGATACCTAAACCAGGTCGATCGAAAACTGAGAAAGAAAATTATAGACCAATTTCCTTAATGAATATTGATGCTAAAATCTTAAATAAGATATTAGCAAAAAGACTTCAGAAAATCATCTCCAGGATAATACACTATGATCAAGTAGGATTCATACCAGGAATGCAGGGCTGGTTTAATATTAGGAAAACTATTAGTATAATTGACCATATTAATAATCAAATTAATAAAAACCATATGATCATCTCAATAGATGCAGAAAAAGCATTTGACAAAATCCAACATCCATTCCTACTAAAAACTCTTGAGAGTATAGGAATAAATGGACTATTCCTTAGAATAATCAGGAGCATATATTTAAGACCTTCAGTAAGCATAATATGCAATAGAAATAAACTGCAACCTTTCCCAGTAAGATCAGGAGTGAAACAAGGTTGCCCACTATCGGCAATAAGAGCCGAGAAAGAGATTCAAGGAATTAGAGTAGGAAATGAGGAAATCAAACTATAACTCTTTGCAGATGGCATGATGGTATACTTAGAGAACCTCAAAGACTCTGCTAAAAAGCTATTAGAAACAATTCAGAATTTTAGCAAAGTGGCAGGATACAAAATAAATCCACATAAATCCTCAGCATTCTTATATATCACCAACAAAATGCAACAGCAAGAGATACAAAGAGAAATTCCATTCCAAACAAATGTTGAGAGTATAAAGTATTTGGGAATCCATCTAGTCAGGAATTATATGAGAAAAATTACAAAACACTTGCCACAAAAATAAAGTCAGATTTAAATAATTGGAAAGACATACAGTGCTCTTGGATAGGCCGAGCGAATATAATAAAGATGACAATACTCCCCAAACTAATCTATTTATTTAGTGCTATACCAATCAGACTCCCAAGAAACTATTTTAATGACCTAGAAAAAATAACAACAAAATTCATATGGAAGAATAAAAGGTCGAGGATTGTAAGGGAACTAATGAAAAAAAAAGTCAGAGGAAGGTGGTCTAAGTGTACCTGATCTAAAGCTATATTATATAGCAGCAGTCACCAAAACCATTTGGTACTAGCTAAGAAATAGACCAGTAGATCAGTGGAACAGATTAGATACAAAGGACAAAAAAGGGTACATCTATAGCAATCTAGTCTTTGACAAACCCAAAGATATCAACATTAGGGACAAAAATTCATTATTTGGAAAAAACTGTTGGGAAAACTGGAAATTAGTATGGCAGAAATTAGATATGGATCCACACTTAACACCATATACCAAGATAAGATCAAAATGGGTCCATGATTTAGGCATAAAGAATGAGATAATAAATAGATTAGAGAAACAGAAAATAGTCTATCTCTCAGACCTGTGGAGGAGAAAGGAATTTATGACCAGAAAGGACAAAAAAGGGTACTCTATAGCAATCTAGTCTTTGACAAACCCAAAGATATCAACATTAGGGACAAAAATTCATTATTTGGAAAAAACTGTTGGGAAAACTGGAAATTAGTATGGCAGAAATTAGATATGGATCCACACTTAACACCATATACCAATATAAGATCAAAATGGGTCCATGATTTAGGCATAAAGAATGAGATAATAAATAGATTAGAGAAACAGAAAATAGTCTATCTCTCAGACCTGTGGAGGAGAAAGGAATTTATGACCAGAGGAGAACTAGAGATCATTATTGATCACAAAATAGAAGATTTTGATTACATCAAACTAAAACGTTTCTGTACAAACAATACTAATGCAAACAAGATTAGAAGGGAAGTAACAAATTGGGAAAATATTTTTAAAAGTAAAGGTTCTGACAAAGGTCTCATTTTTAAAATATATAGAGAACTGACCCTAATTTATAAGAAATCAAACCATTCTCCAATTGATAAATGGTCAAAGGATGTGAACAGACAATTCTCAGATGATGAAATTGAAACTATTTCCACTCATATGAAAGAGTGTTCCAAATCACTACTGATCAGAGAAATGAAAATTAAGACAACTCTGAGATACCACTACACACCTGTCAGATTAGCTAAGATGACAGGAACAAATAATGATGAATGTTGGAGGGGATGTGGGAAAACTGGGACACTGATACATTGTTGGTGGAGTTGTGAAAGAATCCAGCCATTCTGGAGAGCAATTTGGAACTATGCCCAAAAAGTTATCAAATTGTGCATACCCTTTGACCCAGCATTGCTGTTATTGGGATTATATCCCAAAGAAATACTAAAGATGAGAAAAGGACCTGTATGTGCCAAAATGTTTGTGGCAGCTCTTTTTGTCGTAGCTAGAAACTGGAAGTTGAATGGATGCCCATCAATTGGAGAATGGTTGGGTAAATTATGGTATATGAAGGTTATGGAATATTATTGCTCTGTAAGAAATGACCAGCAGGAGGAATACAAAGAGGCTTGGAGAGACTTACATCAACTGATTCTGAGTGAAATGAACAGAACCAGAAGATCGCTGTACACTTCAATGCTGTATGAAGAGGTATTCTGATGGAAGTGGAGATCTTCAACATTAAGAAGATCCAACTCACTTCCAGTTGATCAATGATGGACAGAAGCAACTACACCCAGAGAAGGAACACTGGGAAGTGAATGTAAATTGTTAGCACTACTGTCTATCTACCCAGGTTACTTATACCTTCGGAAGCTAATAATTAATGTGTAACAAGAAAATGGTATTTACACACATATATTGTATCTAGGTTATATTGTAACACATGTAAAATGTATGGGATTACCTGTCATCGGGGGGAGGGAGTGGAGGGAGGGAGGGGATAATTTGGAAAAATGAATACAAGGGATAATATTATAAAAAATAAATAAATAAATAGATAGATAGATAGATAAATAAAAAAGATCTATAGTAATCTAATGTTTGATAACCCCTAAGATGCCAACCTCTCAGATAGGAACTTACCATTTCACAAAAATTACTGGGAAAATTGGAAAATAATATGTCAGAAATTTTGTATAATCCTACATCTCACACCCTATACCAAAATAATGTCAAAATTGGTACATGATTTGGGCATAAAAGGTGATACTATAAGCAAATTAGGATAGCAAAAAAAAATTTACCTATCAGATCTGTGGATGAGGAAGGGATTTATGATCAAAGAAGAATTAAAGAATATTATTAAAGGCAAAATGAACAACTTTGATAACATTAAATTAAAAAGTTTTCACACACACACACACACACACACATACACACACACACACAAAAAAAAAAAAAAAAAAACAGAAACAAGCTCAAATGGGAAATACAAAGCTGGAGGGGAATTTTTTACAGCCAGTGTTTCTGATAAAAGTCTCATTTCTAAAATATATATTTTAAATGGTGTCAAATTTATAAGAATACAAGTCATTCCACAATTGATAAATGATCAAAAGATATGAATAGACAATCTTCAGATAACAAATTAAAGCTATCTATAATCATATGGAAAAATGCTCTAAATCAGTATTGATCAGAGAAATACAAATTAAAACAACTATGAGGTACCACTTCATACCTCTCCTATTAGATAAGATGACAGGAAAAGATAATGATAAATATTGGAGGGAATGTGGGAAATCTGGAACGCTAAAGCATTTTAGGAGGGATTGTGAAATGACCCAACCATTCTGAAGAGCAGTTTAGAACTCTTTGACTAGCGGTGACATCAGTAGGTCTGTATCCCAAAGAAATTATAAAGTAGGAACTCTTCCCACTTGTGCAAAAATATTTGTAGCAGTTCTTTTTGCAGTAGCAAAGAATTGAAAAAATAAGTAGATGCCCATAAATTGGGGAATGGCTGAACACGCTATGGTACATGAAGCTAATGGAATATTATTTTTCTATTAAAAAAATTAATGAGCAAGCTGATTTTAGAAAGGCCTGGAAAAATTTACATGAATTGATGCTGAGTAAAACAAGCAGAACCAGGAATACATTGTACACAATAATAGCAAGAATGTGTGATGATTGGGGCAGCTAGATGGCGCAGTGGATAGAGCACCAACCTTGAATTCAGGAGGACCTGAGTTCACATCTGATCTCAAACACTTAACATTTCCTAGCAGTGTGACCCTGGGCAAGTCACTTAACCCCAGCCTCAGGAAAAACAAAAGAATGTGTGATGATCAGCGATGAAAGACTCGGTTCTTCTCTATGGAGTGATTCAAGTGATTCAAGACAACCCTAATAGACTTTATAGGAAATGCCATCTACATCCAGAAAAAGAACTTTGGAGATTGAATGTAAATCAACACATCCCATGTTCACTTCTTTTTTCTGTTTTTTTTTTATTATTATTTTCTTTCTCATGGTTTTCCTCTTTTGTTTTGATTTTTCTCTTCCAACTTGATTCATAAAGCAATATGTATTCAAAAATAATTAATTAATTTAAAAAAAGAAAAATAGGCACACTAATGTTATTGGTGACACTATGAATTATTCTGATAAATCTGATTTGTAAATATGTAATCATGTTTTAAAAAGAAGAAAATAATAATAGTAACTTTTTAGTCTAAATGATCAAGTAACAACACAATTCACGGTCCTAAAATATTCTGATGACCTGAACAGAAGTGATTTTGGTATTAGAATGAGACAATTATGAGGGAGTTAAATGTCTCAACTATCAGTTTTGCTGATTTAAGGAGCAACAGACCTAAAGGCCCACATGAAAGCAGCCTTGCACACAGCTTCTCTCTGTTTGCCACCATCTGCATGGCTTTCAAATTGATTTGCTAGTTCATTCATGCCAAATCTCGAGAGAAATATTTTGGCTTGGACTTTAGGATATTGTGAGATAAATGACCAGCAGACAATCTAAAAAGGTTATTCTCACAAGGATAATATCCACAATTATTATTTACATTATAAATCCCTTCTCTTCCTGAAGGACCAGGTATTTCTGGTTCAGTCACTTAATTACCCTGAGCCATCATTTTCCATATGTTCAGATAATAAATGCAAATGTTATTTTACCTGCCTCACTGGGGTGATGTGTGAACTAATTAATGAATGTTCACAGAGAGCTTGGGAAGAGATAACGACACTGTATAAATGTTACAGATTATTGAATCATGAAGCCTAAATACATAATAAAGTCTAAGATAGGTTAATTGGAAATATAACAAAAACTTTCAGGAAAAATAGAAATCAATTAAAAGGAATACCAAAAAGAAGTACCTCCTTGTTGCCTGGCAAAGCGATGTTCATTGTTATTCCTTTTGCAGACAAGATAAAAATAAATTGGTACTAGGGCTAGGGGTCAAATCAGGAGAAATTATATGCCCTGATTTTCAAAACATTTTAAAATTTAAACCATTTAACAAAGATGACTCAAGCTACAGGGTACATTGCCCCAGAATATGTTACATAGTTGCTATGTAACTATGTAGCATAAACCAGGCAACATAGAAAGATATGGTCACCAGAGTACTGGTGGGTCCACATATAATAGCTCATACCAGAACACAGAATTCTAGAATGGCATTACTGCAGCGATCTCTTTAGATAGATATGAGATCTAGCCCACCCCATGTCTTAAGAGAAGATTTCTACCTTGATGAGTAGTATGAAGAAGGACTTGACTAGATCCTCAGTTTTTCTTTTTTTTTGTCTCCAAGATATGTATATAAGTTAAAATAATTTCTGGATGTGGACCAAAGTTTGTCTATTACATATACAATATTTACAATCTAGTAGTAAGATTTTAGAGTGTAAAGAATGAGATAAAAGCCATCTTCTTCTTCATTGCTCCAAGGAAAATGTGCCAATTAGCTTTATCTCAAACAGTTTGGCTCCCTCCAATCCCTATAATCCCCACTCCATCTTATTCTCCTTAAAATAAATAAATAAATAAATAAATAAATAAAATCATGGATAGAGAACAAATATATTTATTTGCTACAAAAGCTACAAAATGGAAATTGAAAATGGCTTAGTGAATAGAATACACTAGAGTAAATGGCTTTTTATCTTAAGAAAATGATAAAAATTTCAGCTCATGCGATGACCAAGTTAGTACCCTGGATACCTTAGAATCAGCCAGAGTCAGGATCAGTAAAAGTCCTTGATCTTTATTCTTGGTCGAAAGAGAGGAATGGACACTGGAATCTCCTCACCTCCTTTCTCTCTCTCCACTGCCAAAAATTCACTCCCTCTTGTCTTATTCCACCCTCTGATCCCTCTTTTCATTCACTGTATACACCCACAGATTGAGCCAGCACAGAATACTTGGGCAGAGCCATTTTCCAAGCATATGTTAATAGAGTATAGTCCAAATGGTAATTAGCCTTAAGTGCTCAGCTATTCAAATGCATCTGCTCAGAGATTCAGCCCTTTACAAGCTCAACCAAAGAAAGATGATATCATGAAAGAACTCCCATTTTAGCACTTTCTGGATATGCAGGTACTTGCAATCAAGGGACATGTTGGCATAGGGAAAGCAGATTTTTTTTCCCTATTTCACCATTTCTTTGGTGTTCCAAAGAGGTCTCCCTTCCATCATTTGGAGTCTGTGCTTTGCTTCTCACTTTTCTATCTCTCTCTTTCTCTTCAGCATGAAGGGCTTGGAGTTTTATTGCTAATCAGCAATTATATTTCTTTATAAATATGCATCATCTGTGGGCTATTCTTCAGGGGATTGGTTCAATGCCACCTGTAATAGGGGCATTGCAACAATAAAAGTTAAATTACAGGGGAAAAAAATGAGCTATATTATCTGGAGCCTTTCTCATGAGCTATAATTTCTTTGCAGAAGACATTAATGAGACTTTATCTTAAATATAAGAATTCATTCATTCAACATTTTTCCAGCACTTATATATGTGCAGCAACTTGCTAGGTATTGGGAAAAAGTTATCTCATCTTTAGATCCTGCATAATCTATAGTAGACAAAAAAGTTACTAGACAATTGTCTCTGGCACTTAACATTTTTACATTCAATTAAGAAGTGCATTGACTAGAACATTTTACTTTATCATTGTTTGCTAGGTTATTTTTTTTCTTTAGCTTAAAACAAAGTACATCCTTAAAGATGGTATCTCCTTCTATATGTCAAAATTAAATAAAATTCTCAGACATCAACAACTATAGAAATAACTGTCTGATATTAAGGATTTTCTCAAAGGAAATAAATGTGATTTAATTGAAGCTGCCAGTTAAAATTTTGAGGTGTACTCTTATCATTAATGTCTCAATATAAAATAGAAGAAACTGTGTATTTGTTGTTGTTGTTTAGTTGTTTTAGTTATATCTGACTTTCATGACCCCATTTAGGGTTTTCTTGGCAGAGATACAAGTAGTGGCTTGTCATTTCCTTCTCCCACCCATTTTACAGATGGGGAATTGGAGTAGAGTTAAATGACTTGGCCAGGATCATATAGTGACAAACTCTGTCTAAATCTGGCTTTGGAACAAAAAGATGTATCTCCTTAATTTCCAACCCAGTGCTGTAACCAATGCACCACTTAGCCACCCAGATGGTGGGGCAGGAAATGAGGGGAGATATAATACATTGAAATAACATTGGTAAAAATAAATTCAAATTTTTGGGAAAAATAGATTACGTTTAAGAGAATCAGTACATGTTAAAGCTAAAATCACATCATCCTGATAAATAGGTAAGGACTTGGTGGCAATAGAAATACTGACCTTGGTGAGGTTCTGGATCTTAACATTTCCTTTACCACATATACTATAATTAGAAACCATCATGAAAAAGCTGATCTGATTCTGTATTACATGATATGTGTGAATAAAATGTTTTAGAGTTCCTTTTGGTCTCTGAACATATAAAAAGCGTAATTTGGGAACTTAGAACATGGGCATAAGTGAAAGCAATATGACTATAAGTGAAAGATTGCTAACAATACCTTTATAAAGCAATAAAGTTTCTTTTTACCTTAAGTGAAACACAAAACAGAAACTATAGTCACCACTGTCATAGATATATTGCACTGAATCAAAGGCAGATGATTTCATTTTGATTTTCCAAATGTTCTATTGTGTTAAATATAAATTGACTGACACTTGGAACAGGATAAAGTTCTGATGGTGAAGTAATAGTAACAAAAACAATAAAAAATTAGTCTTTAAAATCCTATCTGAAAATACATATGAAAAAGTCATTGTTCATATGATGATATACTAGTTATTTACTATAGGTCAGTCATTGTGCTTACCTCTGTCTAGGAAGTTTTTTTTTTAGGTTATTATTTATTATAGCTTTTTATTTACAAAACATATGCATGGGTAATTTTTCATCATTGACCCTTGCAAAACCTGTTCCAACTTTTCCCCTCCTTTCCTCTACCCCTTTCCCCTAATGGAAGGTAGTCCGATACATGTTAAATATGTTAAAGTATATGGTAAGTACAATATATACATACATATTTATACAGTTATCTTACTGAACAAGAAAAAAATCAGATCTAGACATAAAATTAAAAAAAATCCTGAGAGGGAAAAAAAAATTGCAAGCAAACAACAACATAAAGAGTGGAAATGCTATGTTGTGGTCCACACTCATTTCCCATAATTTTGTCTCTGGATGTAGCTGATTCTCTTCATTACTGAACAGCTGGAACTGGTTTAAATCATCTCATTGTTGAAGAGAACCACATCCCTCCGAATTGATCAGCATCTATTATTGTTGAAGTGCATAATGATTTTCTGGTTCTACTCATTTCACTTAACATCAGTTCATGTAAGTCTTTCCAGGCCTTTCTGAAATCATCCTGTGTTAGGATTACTAGGTGCTAACTAGGTTGTCTAATTTAGCATGGTACTTAACAATTCTCTAGCTCAGAATTCACACCTTTAGTTCACACCTTTTAAAATGAGTTTACACCTTTGGTCTTCTGAAAGGAGTTTACACCTTTGGAATACATACAAGCCCATTCTCTGGGAGGATAAAAGGGGCCAGGATTCAGGAAGAAGTTTAGAATAAAGGAAAGTATTAAAGAACAGATAATTTTAGATGTCTATAATTATCTATTCCTTAATACTCTCAAGTGTTAGATGTCCAATAGTTGAAAATATGAACTAGAAGTCTGAAGAGAGATTAGGGAGAGACAAGTAGATCTGAGATTCATCCACATGGAGATAATAATCAAAACCTTTAGACCTGATGAGCTTATCTAGTAAAATAATATTGAGGAACAAAAGAAGAGGCCCCATGGCAAAACTTCGAGGGTCACACAGTTAGCAGGTATAACATGGATAATGATGCAGCTAATAAGACAAAGGGGTAGTGAGGTGGAAGAAACAAAAGAGAAAGTGCCACAAAAAACCTCAAGAGAGGAGATTATCATTGAAAAGATGATGATCAAAAGTGTCAAAAGCTGAAGAGAGGTCAAGAAAAGAAGAGGATTGAGAAAAGATCATTAGATCTATTGATTAAAAGATAATACCTTTGAAGAGAGCAGATTCAATTGAATGATGAAGGTGGAAGCCAGATTGTGAAGAGTTAAAAAGAAAGTGAGAAAAAAAAGGGAAATGTTTAGCCTTCTTAAGTAGTTTATCCAAAAGACAGAAGAGAAATAAAGGATAATATAAGTAGAAATAAGTGAATCAAGTGAGAATTTTTTAAGAATATAAGACACAAAGCTATGTTTGCAGGCAGTAGGGAAACAGTCAGTTGATAGGAATTATTTTATTTTAAGACTAAAACGAATTCATGTGTGCATTTGCAGGTGTATTCGCGTGCACACACACACACACACACACACACACACACACACACATATATTATATATATATGTATGTATATTAATGCATGTAAATGTTACAAAAGTTACATTGAGTTGTTATTAGCAGTCTTTCATTTATAGTGATTCCCTAAGGCCCCCCGACATTATTCTCCTGCATGGAGACCACAGGTAACTTTAAAATGTGCCGCTCAAAGATACTATGACAGAATCTTATCAGCCTTTTAATGAGAGCACAGTAATAATGATATCACTCTGTAAGTACTTTGGTGGGGCATTAAGTCTGAAAATATCTTCATCTCATGCCTCACAATAATAGCTATTGCCCCAGTTTTACTTGACACCTTTCTAACTTACTAGAAGCTACCAAATCTTATATTCTGAAAACACTGTCCATAAGAATCTAATAGCATCTTCAAAACATTGGGGCATCAGAAGGGAATTTTAAAAGAGGGATAATGTCCAACTCTATATAAACACAGTAACGAGAAGCTCCCATGGACTATTCTGAAAGTATCTTACAACTAGAATGAAAATAACATTCCAAAATATTGCCCGAAATCATAAATAATAACAAAGTCCATTTAAAATTATCCTTTACATTTTACCTTATATCTAACAAATTGGTAAAGTGAAAAATTATGGGAATCATCAGTTTCTAATAGGATTATAGACAGAAGTGTTTACTAATATATTGTTGATGAAGTTTGGATTGAATTTTAATCATTCTAGGAAACAATTAAGTTAAGAAAACTACTAAAATATCCATACTCTTTGACTGATAGAACCTACTGCTGGGCATATACTACAAGGATTTCAAAGATGGGGAAAAGGGGAAGTACCATATATATCAAATTACTTATAGCAATTCTTTTTATAGTAGCAAAAATTAGAAACAAAGGAGGCATCCATGAATTGGGGAATGTCTAAATAAATCATGATATATGAATGCAATGAAATATTACTTTTCTATAAGAAACAACAAATATGAAGAATTACAGAGAGGAATGGAAAGATTTATGTGAATTGATGCAATGTAAAATAAGATGAAAGAGGTCAATAATAAAATTAATAATTAAAATAATATAATCAGAAAGAATAAAATAAAAATGGAATATATCATTATATACTTATAATGATCAAACTTAAACTTCAAGAATACAAAAAATAATAATAATTACATTGAAGGATGATGAGCATAGGATATTACAGACTCTACTACTGTTCTCAATTTTTCTTTTTAAGTTTATGGAACTATTTTGTAGTTTGTTTGTTTTTAATATTTCCTTTTCATTATCTATTACAACCTATGGCAATCTGGGTAGAGAAGGGGAAAGACACATGATTGGAAATGAGGAAGTAAAAAATGACCAAAAAATATAATAACAATAATAATTCTAATAATAATAATAATAACAATAATAACCTACTAATGCACTCATGTCCAATCAACAAAAAACAGATATATGTATAAGTTAACATTAATGTATACCCAATTTATTTTTTTGTCTTATATTGCTTCCCTTTTTTTTTTTCATAGACCTAGCAATTTTGAGTCATTATATAAGGAGGCAGCAGAAATAACTATTTAATGCTGCTAAACTTAAGTGGTATCTACTATATATAAATCTTATAAGTCCTTTTTTGTTCCTACTATGCTTTTTTTCTATTTTTTTTCTTTTTTCTTTAAATAAGAGGATAAGTGGCAGTCAGCATGCATATTTGAAAGTTTCTAAAAATGACTTTTATGGTAAATGGCATTCATTAATATGGTGTTAATGAGGGTATCTACTTTACTTTTTTTCCCTTCTCCTGAGTAGATATAGATTTTCTTGATCTAACCTGGTTACCTTTATGGTTAAATGACAGATATAAGCCTGATGCTTTCTGAAAGCTTGAGATGTAACAGTTGACTATGGAAGTGAGCAAAGCTTACTGAAATACATGAGAATTGAAACTGTAATTTTAATGCTTTAACCAATTGTATGCTAGAATCATCTAGAGATGCTAAGAAGAAACAAAACATTTTGAAACTAGAAGAGACTTTAAACATTATCTAGCATAAGCCTCTGATTTTTTGCAGTTGACGGTACTAAGGCTCCAAATGTGCTATAATCTATGCAAGTTTACATGGGTAGTAAAAATTAAAACCAAAACTTATACCTAGGTTTTCTTAATCCCTGTCCAAGATTTGTCTCAGAGGTCTTAATATTTTATATCTGAGACTACAAATATTAAAATGAAAAATTTGAAATTAGATTTTTCCCCCTGAAATATTATGAGACATCAGTTTTAATCTCCAAAATATAAGATGACGGTATACACCTGAATAAAAACTATGTGGGAGAATCACACTAGAATACACATTTCACACGCTGGAATGAATCCATAGATATGAGACAGTTTTGTTCAACAGCTAAAACAACGTTTTTAATGTGTAAATCCTAAAAGGAAATTAAAACTGGCAGCTACTTGATGTTAAAAAAAAAAAAAAAAAAAAAAAAAAACTCCTGTTCAGCAGTCATTAAGATCTGGAACTGCAGTAATTCCCTCTAATAAAAAATAATTTATGATTTTCTTGTAGCAGAGAAAATTATGGTGCACCTGAGCCTCTGGTTTAAAAAAAAAATGTGTTTCCAGCTCTTTTTTTAACTGCATCCTTATTTCAGCTTTACAGTTCTTCATTCAAAGCAAACTATAACAGTAAACCCTCCTTTTATTAGAAGACAGAAGCTACAGGAGAGAGAAAGACACCCTATATTTCAGGGAGAAAGGAAGTGAGTCAAGAAGAGAATACTAGAAAATCCCTCTCAAAAGCACCATTTGATTTTCAGCCTATAAATATAGATGCATAACTGATTCAGTACAAACCAATATTACACACTTTTCCTTATTAATAAGACTCATTACAAAATATAGAATGCTTGTAGGAAAAAAAAAAAAAAAGCTCTGTCTATAGAGTCTATCTTTCTTGGACCCATGGCAATTAAGATTCCATCAATCATAGGCATATAGCCTCCAAAACATACAATAAACCAAACATGCAATTCTATCTGCTTCCATTTACCAATGACATTTAGACAATTTTTTAAAATTCATATTAGTCTTCATTAAATCAGGTAGTATGCAGATAATCTCAAATGGACCTTTTCTTTATTCAGAATTTTTTTTCATTCACAGCACTGCAGTATAAATAGAGGAGTGAAAATTACTCTTTCAACAACAGGACTATTTCAGCACTTTATCAAAAGATATTCCTTTTACTCCTTCATTCCTTTGGCCAAAGTTGTCAGTTTATGCTCTGAAAGTTATATTATATATGTTCTTTGTCCAACTAGATTGGCAATTGGGGAGGGTTGTTTGTGTTGATGACTTCAACTTTTCTATTTCCAACAATCATCACCCCATGTTTATAAAAACTTACTTCTTATTCCTGTATTTGGATTCATATCCTCCTTTTAAAAAGAGTATTTATAATTAAACCATATTCATATTTTCCCCTGGTGAAGAAATGACATAACAGAATTGAATAGACATACTAGATTCTAAATATGCATGACTTTCCATCTTCTGTACAACTTTTAAAAAGTGCCTTAAATTCTCTAGTGAGGACTTGGGTTGATTATAACTTTTCAATCCCCAATTTTCAATTAAATAAACTGGCAATCACCACCTTTAAGTATGTAGCAGAAAATTCTGAAAGGTTATAGATGGTATATCTTAAATTTGTCCTTATTGCCATATCTTGACCTCCAATGTTTAGAGGCATTTCCATCAAAAAGAAAATAAAATGTTACTTTGTCATTCATTTGGGAAATTATCTGTTAACATTCTAAATTCTTTAGACCCATTGATCTCAAGTTTGGGGAAAATGAAAAGTAGTTTCTCAAAAAGTTTGGAGACATTGATCAAAACCACTGGGGGATCAAATTTAGAGGCTCTACTGATTATTTCTTATTAGAGGGAATAGTTGATATAAAAACATTGGGTCATTCAGACTTTTGGGGAAAAAAAAAGCTAACTATTTAGAAAATCAACTACCAGGAAGAACAAAGAAATAAAAACTCATCATTCTTGCCTCATGCTTGGCATTTTCCTGGATCTATCAATATGGATACTCCCTCCAAAGATGTAGAATGCAACTTATTTATGCATTTTCATTCTGGACTGCCTTTGTCCATGTCTTTCCATAAATTCTTTTCATAAGGGGTCCAACCAACATTCTGAATTGTACATATTTTTAGAATCATGAAGGAATGAGAGTCCCTTGTCATTTTAAGATAACAATGAATTACCAGATAAATAATTTTTAAAACCAGCAATACAAGAAAAGGAGAAAGGATGCAAATCAACATGAAGTACTTCCTTCAAAAGACTGTTACAAAGTTACTACTTCTAACTGTACCAACCTTTCTCTCATAGACCACTCAATATGCAAGCAGGATTATAGCATTTGTCTGGAGTTATTTGTGAAAGTTTTTAACAAGAAATGTTTCACCTAGACCTCTAGATTCTTTAATGTATTGAAGCTCATAGATTTTAGCAGCTTCCAAGGTCTAAGAAACCAATAATATGCACCAAGTTAATTGCTGTATAGTACAATTCAGAAGAGAAGAGATTTCTAGTAAGCTGAATGAAAAATGGAATCCCCTCAGATTCTTCCCTTGGCAATAATACAATTGGACACCATCAAACATTTCATGAATGCAGACTATAAAATTCATTAAGCAACTATGGAATAAACAAATAAAAATGAGTGTGCATGGATGGAGAAAACTAGCATCAATACCAGATGTATTTTATACATAAGGAAAAAAGTATCCAGTAAGAATGTATTATAAGTTTTACCTCACATACATATATATATATATATATATATATATATATATATATATATATATATATATATATATATATATACACTAAAATATTTTAAAGACTGGAAAGATCAAGAGGAAAAATGAGTAAGAAAGTTATGAGAACTAGAGTGTCATAGAGTTTAAAATTTTCTAGGAAATGAAAAGCTTACAATATATTCTGCATGTCCAGAAATTACTTAGAAAAAGCTATAAAAACCTACATCATGACTGAGAAAAGCAATAAAAGAATTAAGAGAAAGTTGTGAATTGATATGGAAGTTAGAATTACCAAAAATATATAAATAAAGCAAATTGAAGCAAAGAGAATTTAAGACAAACAACATAGTAAGATTTCTACCACCATTCCCCCTCCCTACCAGAAAAAAAAGATTATAGGTTTGCAATACAAAAAGGTACAGAAATAGAAAAAATATATAATAAGAAGAGAAAAAGATGGGAAAAACATAATATTTCTCAAATTCATGGAATCAGAGCTTGAATTTAACATTATAGAATCATGGATCTAGATATGGAAGGGAATTCAGAAGCCATGAAGTCAAACTTTTTTATTTTAAATATGAAGATTCTGAGGCTCTGGGAAGTTATACTAATTGAAAACCATTATAAGATCCCATTATAGAAAGACATTTATGATCCTATACACACACACACACACACACACACACACACACACACACACACACACACAATACATGTCTACCCCTGGGAGAATGTGCCAAAATGCCCCCAGAACATCTGTTACTCTTTCATGCTCTATCTTTATTTTCCTAAGGCAAGATGAAAGCAAAAACGAAATGAAACAAAACAAATAAAATGCTTTCTTCTCTCCTTTTCAGTCCTGACCAGAAAAATAGTGTATCTTTACAATGCTCAGAGCCCCTCAGATATTAATTTTCAAGAGATAGGTATGAGTAAGTGAAATAAAGTAAGGGCTCTTGTTCTTCAGAAAAACACAAGATAGTAAGAATTTGGAATGACTTCAAGAAATCACAAAGCAACATTGAAATAAAAGTATATATGAAATGACTTTACAGATCATTGACAGAAATTCCATTTTTAATTCACCAAGAAATGTTGTGTGCTAATTTTAGTAGTACAATGTCAAAAAGTAACAATAATTCAGACTGGCAGGCAAAAGACTTTCACATACCAGTGCAAATAAGTCTAAATCATTTAGGACTACTACTTTATAATAAACCAAGGGAAAATAGTAATACAATATGTCCCCAAAATGAAGAAAATTAAATTCTCAAAATAACATGTTGCAAAGGTAAATTAAATTACCAAAAAAAGAAAAACTCCCAGGAAAAGAAAGGAATTCAAGACAGTCCTGTTTCCTTGTTTTTTTCTCTGTTTCTCATTCTCTCTCTTTTCCTCTCTTTCTCTGTATTTTTGTCTCTCTGCATCTCTGTCTTTCTCTGTCTCTTTCTCTCTCTCTCTGTCTCTTTGTCTGTCTCTTTCTCTATTCCCACCCACCCACCCCCATCATACATACATATCATCCCTATCATGGAAAGAATAAAAAAGAACATATGGACTTGAAATGCAAAATTAATAAATTTAACAAAATTAAAATAGGTATTAGAGTATCACAGAAGAGATCATATTCTAGAGAATCCTAGAAGAAAAATAAAGTTAACATGAAGTATTTCCTTCAAAATACTATTACAAAATCACATTAAACTAAGGTCTTTAATAACAGATCTCAGTTTGATTAAGGCAACCAAGGACAAACAAGAATATCACATTAAAGATCACTGTTATAAGAAAAAGTTGAATTAAGTGATAAAAGTTGCTATAAATAAATGTCAGACAAATTAAGCGAACAAATGAAGGGGAACAAGAAAAATCTATGTCATTTTCTCTTGTCTTGGAAGGTAAAAGAGAGAGAAAGATCAGATATATGAATTATGCATGTGAGAGAAAATAACAATAAAAATAGTAGCCTAAAGGAGTTTGAATTTGGGTCAAGTAAAGGAAGAAAAAGTATCCTTGCATAGTAGTTTAAGTTCTGGCATCTTAAAGTAAGGGTGACCTGATACATATTGATTGAGTGAGTCTAGATATACTTGACAATTAAAATTAGAAGTTGCATAATACTGCTGATCTTGTCACTAAAAGGAAGAAAAGAAAACTTTTTAAACAAACAAACAAAAAAAGTGGTAGAGGAAAGAGGAAATGAAGAAAAAATTGGGAATTATCAGAATCAAACAAAAGACAAGAATTTAGTGACTTCAAAAAGGACAGAAATAACATAAATCAATTGAAAAATATAAGCTTAACAATTACAAGTTTAAACATAAGTAGATTAAACTCCTCCCATAAAATTAAAGAGAATGAAAGAATGGTTAATACAACAAAATCCAATAATTCACAACATAAAATATTTAGTCACACACGTAGAATTGATATAAGCAAATCAAACAATATTTATTAGTCTTCAAATACAAAAAGTAACAGTTTCAATCATGATTTCTAAAAAGACAATGAAAAATGATAAAGCCAAGAGATACATTATGTATGCACATGCATTAAGAAAAAGACATATGTTTAAAATTATGAGAATAATTGTTACGTAAAAGTTCTTCAATATTACCAAATTCAAAACTGAATATTATTTGAAAAATATAATAAAAGAATCATTGAATTTTAGAATCAGAGAGATTTCAACGTTCCTCTTATACAGTCTATACTAATAGACTATTGACTATTCCAATAAACAAAGAAAATGATTTTTGTATCTTTATATTAAGACCAACTATGAACTAGAACCCACCTTTCCCCCCAACTATGACTTGACATATTATCACAACTACTACATAGAAATAATAAAAAGGAAATAAATTACAAGTATATACCTTGCAAAGAAAATACAAAATTGACTTAATTTTCAGATAATATCTTTATTTTAAATTTTAGAGAATTACCAAAGAAATTAAAATAATACCTTTCGATAAAGTAAAAAAAATGCAAATGTGCAAAATGTTAAAATGTGCCATGAACAGAAATGGATAAAATGACAAAAGAAGAATTTTATTTTAAAAAAATCTTTAAAATCCACAAAATATTTGGAAATCCATATCCTTAGACCACCTTAAGATTTACATAAAGACATCTAGTAAAGAAAGTCTTAAATGATTGGAAAACTAAGTTCTTCTTGAATTAAATATTTCCCATGTGTATGCAAAATAGAAGACCACATTATCTTTAGGAATTGTACAATGTGGTATTTTTTAAAGAAAAGTTATTTATTTTTCCCTTTTTATTTTTATGCCTAGTCATTTGCTAATTAACCTCTACATTTCTCCATTAAACAAAAACAACAAAGAAAAAATGGTCAAGAAATAAATTTATTTCAGTTGCTGTATCTGAAGAGAGTAGGGAAGTTTATTTCTCTACTGTTCCTTTGTAATCAATATTGGCTATTTCTTTTAATCTGAATTGTAATGTCTTTTAATGTTTTTTCATTTGTATTATTGTAGTTATTGCATATATTGATATCCTTGTTGGACAGCTTTTAAAACAGTGTTTTGTCCTGCTAAACCAATATACTAAAACCAAACTGAAAGATCAGTTTGAGTCAGAATTGCAAGATCTTAAAAGTCAAACCAAAGATTTTGCATTTGATCCTAGAAATCAAATCTCTTAAATTTGTGAAACACTCTTACCAGTTTACAAAGCACTTTTCATATTTACAATACCACTTCTCTGACGTAGGAAATGAAAGTGTGTTTTTTGGGGGGTTTGAACTTTAGGAATAGGAGTTTGGCAGCTGTTTGTACTATGAATCAAAGATAAGACAGAGACACCACTTACAAGTCTTATTCAATAAAACAATTAAAGAGTAATCAAAGTTTGAACTACAGACAATCATGGGTAGAAAGTGAATAGATGATAGAGTTACTATAGAGGTAGAATCAAAAAACTTGGTAACTAAATAGATGCTTAGTGTTGAGGAGCATAAGGAGTCCCAAATAATGAATATGCTCGTGACATAAATAGGGAAATCTGGAAGAGAAATGGCTTTATGGGAAAAGATAAGTTCATTTTCACTCTTTAGTTTGCTTATGGAACATATAGCCTAAAATATTTAAGAGGCTCTTGGTGATGTAGGCTAGACAAAGTTCAGGAGACACATTGGGACTTAGATAGATAGATAGATAGATAGATACACAGAAATATAACTGATTGATAGATTGTTAAATAGATGGTAGTTACAAAGATAGAAATATAGAAGATAGATGGATAAATAGATAGATGAATGTATACATATGTACAGATAGATATTTTTGCAAAGAAAACACCAAATGAGGTAACTAAAATGTAGATATAGCAGAATGAAACATTTGTGGACATTAGAAGAAGGAGATAATTATTACTTTTTATGGATAACATGGAATAAATTCCTAATTCTCTTCCTCATTCCTCATCCTCAACTCTCTTTTTTTGTAGTCTTCCTATATTCCTTATATCTTCCTATATTCCTTATTTCATCTTGATATGTTTATAAAGCAATAGAAACTTATCTATTATAAGTAATATTAGTGATTACCATTTATGAGTCTGTTTTTCTGACTGAAAATGGCCACATGTAAATATCAAACTCCACTTAGGTTGACTTAAAATATTCTTGTAACCATCTAAGTGTACTTCACTGAAGGAGACAAAATAATTCTTTAGCATTTTGATTAAAGGTATTATTTCACCAAATAGCAAAGCCTAAAAGATAAACACTTCTGTTTCTATAAAATTAATTACCTTAAATTATTTGAGCAAGGGAGGAGGAGGGTAGGGAGGAAGCAAAGCCAAGGCTAAGTGTTAAGAATTTGAGAATAGTCAATTATCAGGCTATTCAATAAAAAGCCTCCAAAATCAATAATCTCTCAGCCTTACTTTCACAGCTACATTAAAAATATAATTTTATATTTTATATATACAAAGCTAATAGGAAACTGGTATATACTAATCTTTTAAACCTATTAGAAACATTTTTATGCATCATAATCCTAAATTAGAGAACATATATTTTTAGGTTCTCCCAACAATAACATTTTATGAAGGAGCCCCTATTATACACTAGAATTATTCATTTTATAAATGCTTCCTAGGGATTGCACTGTGCATGGTTCAAATAAACAGACAAGAATTGTGTAGTTATGTTCCAAGGTTAGTAAAGAGAAAACACAGTGTAATGGATTCAGAATATAAAGAACTGAGTTTGAATCTTAACTCTGCTCCTTATAATGTGTAACTATGGACAAGTCAATTAGCTTCTTAGTACCTTAGTTTCCCCATCTTTAAAATTCAAATAATGACATTTGAATACAAGGCCAGCCTTAGAGTCAAGCAATCCTGAGTTCAAATCTTGCTTTTGACCCATAGCTACATAACTGTAGATAAATTGTTTACATTTTCAGGATCCCAGACAAATTTCTAAGACTATACTAATAGCTGGTTTGTGGGTATGCATGAGAAGAGAGAGTTTTCACAAGAAAATTACTAGTCAGTTCATAAGCATTTATTGAGAAGTTATTATTGAACATTATGCTAAGTATTGACAAAATGTTTAAACCCTTCACAAAACAAACCCCCAAAAAACACACTTTCATTTCCTACCTCAGAGAAGTGGTATTGTAAATATGAAAAGTGCTTTGTAAACTGGCAAGAGTATTTCACAAATTTAAGAGAATTCAGTTGTTTCTCTCCTAAATTAGCATGGACTATAGGTATAATATGGATGCAATCTTCTATGTCTTATTCCCCATTGAGTTGTGTTTTTGTTTTGTCCTTTATTTTATTTTTCTTAGAATTAATCTTCCTTCTTTTTAATGGATAAATAAACAAATAAATAAGCAGACCCATCATCAAGCAATCAAACTTCTGGTAAAGGTGATGACCCTCTCCAAATTTAGCTAAATGTAGTCCTTAGATGGCAAACACAGTATATTGGTCTAACCAAGATGAGAAGCCTTTCCTGACAGATCTTTCATTGACATTAAAAATGCAGGGTCTGTGATAGATGTGATGGAAAGACATGACTGTGATTAGGCATGAATGGGACTTTTTTTGCAGGCTTCCTGAGCACTATAGATTATTTATGGAGGATTTATAGAAAGACACAGGTAAGTATTACATAGAATGAGAGGAAAGGACATCTGTACCAATAGATGTTCTCATAATTATGAAATTCAAGATTCATTGAAGTAGTTTTTCTCTTATGCCTATTGCCACATTGTTGGATTCTTATAAATTGAGAGAATCCATGTAATAACTCAAAATTTTTAGTATTTCACAGTTAAGAAAACTATTCACAATAACTCTGGGAGAAAAATAATTTTACAAATAAGTAAACTGAGGCTTTAAGATGGTAAATGACTAGCATTTAGTAATACAGTTGGCAAATATCAAAACTAGAAGTTATCTCAATTTCTCTGCCTCTAAATATGGAACTATTTCCATTGTAATATTAATGGCTCCAACTGAAGTTTCTTGGGTGATCAATTTCCTGGTGCTTCTCAGTTAAAATATTGGCAAAGAGCTTCCTATAAGAGCAATTATCAGTTAAGGAAATGGTAGTATTTAGGAGAAAAAAATGTATGGCCAATTTGTCATAATGGAGAAATTAAATTAAATGAGTTTTTACCTAGCTGTAAATTAGCATCCAAATGCTATCAATAACTATCCATTGAAGGACTATTTCTTTACTATATCAGGCTATTGAACTGCATTGTTTGTATTAATCTTATTGCCTCAAATAATGCCAACCACATTCCTATAAAATAAACAGGAACCTCCTTGTTTTTTTAAAACCCTTATGATCAAGCACTATTATAATTCCCAGATATTCTCAAGGAAAAATACTGTCCAAAAGGAATTTATAGATACTTCCAAGCCAAGTGTGTAGCAATCAATTTTAATTATTCAGGATCTACAGAGTTAAACCTTGTGCCTGTGTCACAAAGAGCAACCCTGGCTCAATGTCCACATTCACACATCCTCCATGAATTGCCTTTACAATGGATTACTAATAAGTGTTTGATGTTGAACAAACATCAATGCTTCTATTAAAGTGAGACCAAACACTGTGACTATTTGTTTAATAACAGTCTGAAAGACGGACAAAGTTCAATTAGCACTAAAGCTGATACAGGGTTTCATTAGGAAAGAGAGGCAATTAAAAAATGGAAGGCTGCAGGAGGGAGTGATATGCACACCATGTTGCCAGTGAAAAAGGATATGCTGCCTACATTTTCTTTTGAAAGAATTCTAACCTTAAGGTTTCAGAGAAAAGAAAAGGAGTCATTATCCTGAAAGACCAGGCTTTCACCCCCATCTTCTAAAAAAATACTAAAGGGTTGATCCTTGCCTATTTGTCTTTAGATCCCCTCTGGCATCTAGTACCACATACTGCACATATCGTGTTCTAAATAATTAAGGGATGAATGGAAGAAATGTTTGAGTAGTGTACTATTCTTTTCATCTCTAAGTGAAGGCTGTACAATGATTTTCCTACTGTAGGTTTCCCAAACTGTGGACTCAGGACCAAGATTAGAAAATTTTCCCTTATGGAGTAGTTAATAATATAAGGTTCATCTAGTAGAATATAGTGTCGGTTTCTTTCAGTTATGGGAAGCTGCACCATAAAACCAAAGGCAGAAGACAAATTCTACATCAGACATGTTTCTTGGTTTTAAGTTGAAAATAGCAAGGAGCAAGTAAAGAGACAGGGTTTGCTACTAGTTGAGCAGAAAGGGTTTGCATTTTATACAGAGCTCTCTCTACAAAGTAGGCAGAACGGAGGAAAGGGGCATGTTTTATGTCAGAGCACCGGAAACTAGCCCTATCTTTTACTTTCCCCAAATCTTCTACAGCTGTGTAGCTCTTTGCTATTGGCCACAAAATTACCAAAGAAGAAAACAGTCTCTATTTGGTGGTAGATAGCTATTGCCTGATACCAATACAATCTGTCCATTGGGAAAGGATTTCAATTTTCTCAGAAATTAGAGCTTAACAACTTTTAGCATGAGGCTAGAGTCACAATGTTCAATCCAATGCATCATAGTATCAGAGAGTAGGAAGAATCATGGAATTATTAATATAATTAACAAAATGTTAGAGCTAGGAGCACCTTTAGAACATGAAATATGTCACACTACAGTGAAAAAGGACTTGAGACAACATAACTTAGAATGTTCAAACTTACAGAGACTTCAAAAATCATATCCAGTCCCACAGCTTCATTTTAGCAATGAACAAACAAGGTCTCCAATGATACAACCTGTATCATATCCCTAGTAGCCTAAAAGAATTATATTAGGAATAAAAATTTCATTTTCAACTGAAAATTCTTTTGTTTTTAATTGATGGTGATAGCAATGAAATTGAAACAGAAAAGGCAAATATTGAAATGTAAGTGTATTGATTAAGACTAAGTTTGGAAATTTAAACTCAGCATTTCTAGGATTCCTGCCCACCTCAAAATACATATGAAAAATTTTAAGTTGATGTAGTAAATCACACTTTTTTTCTTTTTTGGTATTGCTTAGCACCTGATGTTTGGAAATAAATATGCCTGAAGTAGAAGGCAAGGATTCTTCAAGTATGTTAAATTGTTTAATAATAACTCAGACCCTACCCCAAGGTCATTCTTGATATTATGGCTTTCTCAAACAGTCCAGTGGGATTCAACCAACTGCTTTCCTCTACTGCTCCCAAGAATTAGGAAGGAGTTTGTAGCTATATAATACCAGCTATAGCTTGGAATAAAAGAGCAGTTTTGTATAAAAGATAAAAATACTAAAATGAAAAAAAAAAGTGAAAACAAAGAACTGGGAAATTGAAAATGTTTACATTCAGAGGTGAATGGAAGTAAAAACGAGCTCTACATTAGGAAATACATATCTAGAATGCCCTTTTCTATAATCATAAGAGATGTTGGAATAGCAATTACAGAGTTTAGAGTTTGGATTTTCCATTCCATTGGAGATGAATGCAAAAGTTGATTCAAAACACTCAGAAGGATACTAGTTTCTTCTTTATTTGAAGATTCCTAACCTATTATGAGAAAAGTGGCTTTTTGCTAGAATTCTACATAAATTTTTTTTGCACTTCCCACTTCTTATTCATCAAAATAAAATAGAAATAGTGAACACAAGAGGAGGGGAAAGAAAAGGAAATAAGAGAAGAAAAAAAAAAGGGGGGGGAAGAGAACCTAACATAGAAATAATCAAATCCTCCAAATACTGTGGGCCTATATTACATTCTCATGAAATTTTTAAAATATCAAAGAAATACTGCATAGTGATGATGCATGATTATGATAAGCTATGAAATATTCCAAAGAATTGAAGTTGAGGATTACCCAAAGAACACTGGAGAAATACATGGTGAGCATGAACAAATTGCACACATTCTGATGAACAATCATTGTTGGATGATTAAAAAGTCATTATCTACTTTGGAAAGAATAGTTTTAGAAGAGAAGAGGTGATAAAAAATAAATTATAGGGTGATAAGGATTGAGTGGGAGTGTAAGAAAGTAGAAATAGACACTTTAAACAGCTCTTTCTAGATGTTTAATAGAAGAGAAATACAGGCCCATATTTGTTGAAAGGATGTCAGTGTCAAGTATCACAGACTTTGTTGTTGGCTTTTAGGGATAGGAAAGTCCCTTTCCCTTTCTGCTTTGGGGAAAGTAGCAATTAATACCCACTAATTTCTTTGCAGCTTATATAGAAAAATAATAGATAGAGGTAATACTTAGATCTTGGGGCCTTAGGAAAATAGATTTAAACAAAGATGGCTTTCAGAGGGAAATTATTAGTTAATTAGCAAGCATTGAGAAAATTACTATTAAAAATGACACTTACAGTAGGGACTAATAATTAATGAAGATCTTTGGAGGTAGGCTGATGCCTTTGGGACATATTATCTATGTCTGTCAGCAATCATCTACAGTGTTATCCCCAAGGTGCCCTGACTAGGTAATAAGTACCAGGGTCAAACACTCAGGCCAGCAAAGGAGCTCTACTAGCTAAAATTATGTTTAAGGAAAGAGGTCTTCAATCATCTGAAATGATCTTATGACCATGAACCTGACTTACCAGCCAAGGCCCAGAGCAAATCAGTCTTTTTCTTTGGAATTAATGCATCCTGTTCATTCTTTATTTCCAAACAAATGTATCTGGGATTCATCCAGAGTGGTCAGTTTCTTTTATTCATCATTCTGATTTCTATATGTAAGTTATCATAAGCATGTATAAAATATTACCAAAAGTCATTTGAAGGAGTATTCTAATCAGCAGAGGGAAAAAGCATGCTACAGTCTCAGAGGAAAGATTAAATGCTAAAACTGGCATCATAAGAAGGTTGATTGAGTCCCAGTTCTTCCACTTAATACAAAAAGAAATTTGGGCCGATTATTACATTTCATCCTCACATTTCTCATCTATAAAATGGAAATACCAAATTTCAATCCTGTCTATTTTACATGTTTGTTGAGACAGTAGCATTTTGTAAACTTTAAAGTTTGAATTATTGATATTAATGTTAGATTGGAACATAGTGAAATAATATATATAAAAACATACCATAAATTTTAAATTGTTATGTAAATGTATGGGAAATTTTTTTTAGAGAGGCAGAAGGTTTAATAAAAAAAAAAATTAGATTCAGTATCAGAAAAACAGGGTTAAATTCCTAGTTCCAACACTTAGTAGGCTGGTGATCTTAGTCAAGACACAATCTCTCTAGTTTTCAGTTTCCTTACAACATTGTGAAGAGCAAATTACATATATTTAAAGTGCTTTGAAGTACTTTGAATCAAAAAGTACTTACTATACTAAAAACTTTCATAGAAGCATAGATAGAGGCTTGTGAAGAACTGGAGAAGCTATGCAAATGCAGAAACCAGTCAAGTTAGAATATATTAGTCTATTCCAAAACAAAAACAGTCATTTTTGGCCCATGTTCAGGGTCGATCTTTGGTAAGGCAGTCACCCATGTGGTATTATTTGAAGAAGGGAGATGATAAGAATAATAACTTTCATGTTGTCATATTTTATTATTTATTGATTATTTTCCTCAGTGATAACAATAAAAAAGACATTTGTCTACTTTAAAAACTGAGTCAAATGACAATCCAGCTTTCCCTAAAGTCAGGATAAGGATGTCAACAACTACAAAATGATTTTTTAACCACTCCCCAACATATCAAAGAAACAAAGAACAATAACAACAAGAAAACTTAAAGTCTCATATTAAATGATTTGAAAAAATCTTTTTTTCTAACAGTCATAAAAGCACTACTTTCGCAGCAGCATTTTAAAAATCTAGCAACACCCTACCCCTTAGGCTTTCATGAAAGCAGAATGAGAGGACCTTCAAATAAACAAAACGAAGTCTTCCATTTTTAGAAAGTTTACTTGAAACTACAAAAAATCATCAGGACATTTCCTCCCTTAAATCCTTAAATCAGTCTCCAGGAAAGGAGGAGGTAAAGAGAGGAGGAAAAAAAAAAAAAAATAGCAGCCTGCCTGTCTGAATAGCACAGCTGAGAATGTGTCATTGCAGTAGGATATTTTATAGCCCCAAATGTGGTAAACTGAAAATGGAAGATGACCCTTACGATGGAGAAACAAGTCATTTTGTGTTGATGAGTACAAAATTATCAAAACTAGATGCGGGTGGGGGGACAGGGATAGAAAAAGGTGATGGAACTTTATAAATCTTTTCTCTAGTGCAATATTCCCAGCAATGGACTTCGTGAATTCTTGCTGTGCTGTCCTTTCCATGGGCAAGAAAAATGGGAGGGAGTAGGGAGGGAGGGAGGAACCGTTGAAGAAAGAAGATGAAGAAGGAATCGGGATATGGAGAAGCTCTATTGAACCCTTCTCTTTTTATAGCATCCAATCTATGAACAAACTAGGTCAATAGATCTGGTGGTTTCCAGCCCTTCCCCAAATTAAACTATTAAAGTAAAAGGTCAGAGTGAATATCTGGAGGTTTGTATTCTGCAGTCTTGCCTTTTAAGTGTACCAACAAAAGGGCCAACCTGTGTTTGTTCCATGTCATTTGGATAATTAATGTAGGTAATAACACCTAAGTGTTACCATATCCAGCATTCACTATACATATTCTAATCCAATCAGCCATCGAATTTTCCATATGACCTTCTGCAGAACAATACCTCTGTTTTTGAAACCACACCATCAACCTAGTGAATACTTCTCAGGATTAAGTTTATGCTTGACTATTTCATTCATAAAGCCAGAGCGCCACCAAGCGTCTAAAAGATGAACTAGACTCTCAGATCTATATCTTTTTCTTCATCTCCCCAGTGGTTCACTTTTAGGACAACAGATCATTGTCCCCAGGAATGAAAACTATCCTGCCAGCCCAGTTTCCAAGAATACCTGGTCAAAGGCAGCAAAATGAGAGACTAGCACCACCTGAAGGAATTTAGGCAACCTAATGAATGACCTAATTTTTTTTTTTAGTTTTAAAATCAAAAGAAAAACACAGGAGAGGGAGCAATATAAAAAGAGGGAAGGTACTTATAAGGTCCTTTGTCATTCTTAATTTAATTATTTAAAATTTTATTATTCAGCCTCTTTAAGTGGTATATTTTTTTAGCAACTGTCTATATAAAATGATTATGGTAAGTGATATGCTTCCTCAGAAGAAACTTTAGAATTATAACTTCCACTTCACAGATTAGGAAAAAGCAAAGAAATGTTACAATGATTTAACTAGTTTCAAAATAAAAACCAACAGCACAAAATGGAATAAATCCCTGCTTTTTTTTTCCTAATCTAATATTTAATCATGGTACATACAGTATTGTTTCTCCAGAACTTGAAACTTTAACATCTATCCTGGACATGCTTTTTGTCACTTCTTCTGCACCTATCACATCATTGAACAGATTTCTTCTTTCTTATTTAAGAAATAAATGGGCTTTTTCTTCTGTTTTTTTTTTCTTCTGAATTTTCCTTTCCTTTTTCTTTTTTTCATTTTCTTAATGGTTCAGAAACCAAATAACTTGGGTAGCTTCAAAGACCAGTGTCAGAAAAGGTTGTTCCCTCCTGCGGCTTAATACAATTATAGACACATCATTTTCTCCACAAAGCAGCAGCATCTTTAATCACTTCAAATACAGAAAAAGCTAGGCAAGCTTTCCTAGAAATGGAGAACTCAGGTCCCATTTCAATTTATGATCATATCAATAATCTCTAGACTGTTTAAGTGAACTAAGCCATTATTTCAGCCAAAGCTAGAAAGAAACTTACTAAAATCATATTGGCATACCATCCCTGAAAGAGAAATAGCATATATTCCTATAGTTCAAAGTTTTAGATGATAAGCATTTGTCAATTGCTTTTATCCTGTGTATTTCTAAGTAGCAGAAAGGACATTTTGCTATTCCCAATGGGCTAGACATATAAAGAATTGAAAGAATTGCTATCATTAAAAGCAGAAATTATTGATGGTTCTCTCCCACACAGAGCTGAGGCCCCTATGAATTGAAACTGCTTATAGATCAGAACAACAACAAATTAATCCTGGTGTACTTTTCTAAAATACTACAGTGTAATTTTCCTGCTGCATCACCTACACCCTGAAACCACAGGTAAATCATGTTGCAATTTCACAGATCATTTTTGAGCAGATTGGAAAAGATTGGAGGAAGTCAAAGTTTTAAGGAAATCATTTTCATGAAAACATAGGGGGTTTGTATAAAAATTGTCATTAGTAGTGACTCATTTTTCCCCATAACACATCTTTAAGCAGTAGATCTCAAAGTAGATGTTATATGTTAATATACATACTTTTTTTTTTTTTCATTTGAAGAGAGTAAAACAAGGCAAGGGAAAAGAAATCACTTGTTGTCAAGCCTTACAACCAAAGGATTAGATATCAGTATTTACCACATTCAAGTTTTGCCTAGTAAGAACTTTTCTTTCAGGAACATTTAACAATTAATAATAATAACCAACATTTGTGGTTTTCTAACGTTCTTTCCACATTATCTCACTTGAATCTCAACAGCCCTGTGAAATAGATGCTGTCATTTTCTCTATTTTATAAATGAGGAAACTGAAGCTGGGGAAAATTAAGTGGTTTCCTCAAAACCATGCAACTATTAAGTATCTGATGCAGAATTGAACTCAGATCTTTTTGACCCTAAATCCAGGACTTTACCTACTATTCAGCTTTCCAATTAAAAATAATAATAATAACGCTTCACTTGAATGGACAAGACTCAGAGTTGCCTTTCTAAATCAGTTGCTGAGTCTTATTTATTTTGCCTCCAAGTAATTTCCTTCTTTCCACGTAAATAGTACCATATTTCATCTTACATGGGCTTTTATTTAGACTCTTTCTGGGCTCTTTGTTTTTGATCTTTCTCTTTTCCAATCTACCTGGCATAAAACTACCAAATTTAAATTCCTAAATCATAGATCTGACCATGTAAGCCCCCTATTTAAAATTCTTTAAAGACTTCCTATTGCTTTTAGGATAAATTATAAACTCCTAATGCTTGTATTTAGAGCTCTACAAAATCTGGCTCATACCTATTTCTCCAGATATTTTATGTTTCTACTCTTAATGCAATCTGTAGTCCAGCCAAACTAATCTACTAGTTATTTCCATAAATTGGCAAGCTATCTTCTGTCTCCATGTCTGCAAATAAGCTATTAGACTTGTAAGTGCACTAGGATGCACTTCTCCACTTCCACTACTTAAAATCTTGCTTTCTTCAAGAGTGAGCTAAAATTCTATTTCTTATGCAAAGCCTTTCCTGATGCCCATAGTAGTTAGTCTCCTTTCTTCCCTCAAATCCCTTTGCATTTCTTGCAAAGTAAAACAACTCTGAGACACCTGCCATCTCAAACCCATTCCTTTGCAACTAATGGAGGTAATATGGAACAATAGTTTCATTAATGCACAGTTGGTGAATCTGTGAACTAGTCTAAACATTTCAAAGAACAATAGAGAACTATATCCAAAAGACTATAAAACTTTAAACCTTTGACCCAGAAATATGACTATTAGGTTCATACTCTAAAGAAATAAAAGAAAAAGAATCCAAATATATAAAAATATTTATACCAGTTCTATTTGCAGTAGCAAAAAGTTGAAAACTGAATAAATATGGGAATGCTTAAACAATTTTTTTGGCAAGGCAATCAAGATTAAGTGACTTGTCTGGGGTCATATAGCCAATAAGTGTCAAGTGTCCAAGGCCACATTTGAATTCTGGTCCTCCTAACTCCAGAGTGGGTACTCTATCCACTGTATTGCTTACCTGTCCCTTCTTATTTCTTTTTCTCTTTTTTTCCTTTTGCAACATGGTTAATGTGGAAATGTATAATGAATATCATTTCTTGCCTTCTCAGAGGATAAGGGAGAGATGAATGGAAGGAAGAGAATTTGGAACTGGATATAAAATTTGAAAATAAAGTAAAATAATCACTTTTCAATTCTGTAACTACATATATATTGTCATCTCACACCCACAAATATAAACTGAAAGAGGGCAGGGATTGTTTAATTTTTTCTTTTGTATCTCAAATATCTTGAACATTACAGGTTTTTAATAATGTTTGTTGAATAGAATTAATACATTATTCCTGGAAAATATCCTGTCCTTTGCTATCTTTTAATTTCTAGTTAGAATAACTGTCACATCTCTGCATATGAATATGTGGACAACTTACCAGTACTTCAACTTGATATACCACAATCTCCAGAATCTTTTTAGATTTTTCCCTGTCCCTCCCACATATATTCACTTAAACACACACACACACACACTCCTTTAGTATTGTCATGGATCATTATAGTGATCAGAGTAACTAAGTCTTTGACACCTACATTAGAATTCTATCTTCCCTACTCTTTATATACTTATCAAAATCTAATTTGAATTTTTAAATTACATTTATCGGTACACATATCTTATTTCCTTAGCTAAATTCCCTAGTCGTATAATCTCTACTTATATCCCTCCTAGCAACTAGAATACTGCAATGAAGTCTCACCATCTTAGCCAAATTCCTCTTGATTCACACTAATTTCTTCAGTCCAGGATTGAATATAATATCCCAGATACATTTCTCAAACAGCCTTAATTTCTCTTTATTTTCACTTAGATTTCTCTTTAGATATATTAAAATCAATACCCTTCAGACAATTAATTTTCTTTAAACCTGCCCTTCTCCAAATATCTTTTTAATCTATTGAGGGTACCACCATCCTCATAATAATACCATGCCTAAAACATGTGTTACATCTTCCCTTTGGCAAAAGCTATAAAATATTTCCCTTTGCAAAAAAAAAAAATTTTTTTAGGGCTTCCCTAATGCTCTAAAATGAAATCTAAATTCACTGGCCTTACATTTAAAATTCTTCATGATTTAGTTCTGAGTCATGCTTCCTATCTTGTTTCATATTATTGTTCTTCACACAAGTTATGTTTTAACTAAACTTGGACATTAACTATTCCCAAAATTGAATGTTTCATGCCTCCCCTTCACCCTGTATATCCTCATGCATTCCTTTCTAATCCATACCACTCAAAAGTCTTATCCTCATGGAATAGCTCAAGTTCAACCTATTCTTGGAAGCTTCCCTTATTCCCTGAAATTTTCTATCACTTCTCAAATTACTTGGACTAATTTATATATAAATCTCTCATATCCCAAAATAAAATAGAAGCTAATTGAGAGCAAGGGCTACAGTAATCTTATCTTTGTATGCACTTTCTTGAATGTAATAAAGTTACCTAATTTTTCTTGCTCTTTCAGAAAGATAATCCAAACTTCACATGGCCAAGTAACTTGGCGTAGAGTATAGGTCATAAGCCCTTTTCTCATCATACCAGATGTTGAGTTTTCTCCTCTCTTGTATTTATTTTATTTATCTTTTATATGTGCCTATATATGTCCATATTATCTTCCATGTTAGAATGTAAACTTCTTAAGGACAGATACTGTTTCTTTTTTTTCCTAGTAAATTTATTTATTTTTTTAATACATGTTGCTTGATAAATCATGTTGGGAAAGAAAAATCAAAGCAAGTGGGAAAAACCATGAGAGAGATAAAAAACAGAAAAAAGAAGTGAACATCCATGTTTGGATTTATATTCAGTTTGCTCAGTTCTTTTTCAGGATACAGATGGCATTTTCTGTCCAAAGTCTATTGGGATTATCTTGGATCACTAAACCATTGAGAAAAAACAAATCTTTCATAGTCAATCATAACACATTCTTATTGTTATTGTGTACAATGTATTTCTGGTTCTCTTTGTTTCACTCAGCATCAGTTCATGCAAATCTTTCCAGTCCTTTCTAAAATCACCTTGTTCATCATTTTTATAGAAAAATAATATTCCATTGCTTTCATGTACCACAACTTGTTCAATCATTCCCCAATTGATGGGCATCTACTCATTTTCCAATTCTTTACTATCACAAAAAGAACAGTTACAAATACTTTTGCACATGTGGGTCCTTTTAAGATTTCCTTGGGATATAGCCCTAATAGAGACACTGATAGGTCAAGGGTATGCATAATTTTATAGCCCTTTGAGCATAGTTCCAGATTGCTCTCCAAGAATAATTGGATCATTTCACAACTCCATCATGTCCCAATACATTATGTCCCAATTTTCCCACATCCCTTTCAACATTTTTCATTATCATTTCCTGTCATCTTAATCTGAGAGGTGTGAAGTGGTACCTCAGAGTTGTTTTAATTTGCATTTCTCTAATCAATAGTGATTCAGAGAATTTTTTAATATAACTATAGATGACTAATTTCATCATCTGAAAATTGTTTGTTCGTATGCTTTAGTCATTTATCAGTTGGGAAATAACTTGTATTTTTATAAATTTCATAGTCCTTTATATATTTTAGAAATGAAGCATTTATCAAAAATACTGGCTGCAAAGATTTTTCCCTAGCTTTATACTTCCCTTTTAATCTTGCTTCTCCTGATTTTGTTTGTGCAAAACCTTTTTAATTTAATGTAATCAAAGTTGTCCATTTTGCCTTTCATAATGTTCTCTAATTATTCTTTGGTCATAAATTCCTCTCTTCTCCAAAGATCTGCTAGGTAAATTATTCCTTTTTTCCCCCCCTAATATGTTTATGGTATCATCCTTTATGTCCAAATCACGTATCCATTTTGACCTTATTTTGGTATGAGATGTAGGTCTATGCCAAGTTTCTGACATATTATTTTCCAGTTTTCCCAGCAATTTTTGTCACATAGTAAGTTCTTATTCTAGAACTTGGAGTTTGGGAGTTTATCAAATACCAGATTGCTATATAGGTCTTGATTATTGTATCGTATGTATCTAATCTATCCCATTGATGAACTATTCTGTTTCTGAGTTAGTACCAAATGGTTTTGATGATTGCTATTTATAATTTAGTTTTAGGTTTGGTACTGCTAAGCCACCATTCTTTGTATCTTTTTTTTTTTCATTAATTCCCTTGACGTTCTTGACCTTTTGTTCTTCCAGATGAATTATTGTTATTTTTTTAGTTCTATTAAAAAATGTTTTGGCAGTTTGATTGGTATGGCACTGAACAAGTAGACCAATTTAGGCAGAATTGTCATTTTTATTATATTAGTGTGGCCTTGCCATGAACAATTGATATTTTTTTCTAATTGTTTAAATTTGACTTTATCTGTGTGAGAAGTGTTTTATAATTATGTTATATAATTCTTGGGTTTGTATTAACAGGTATATGCCCAAGTATTTTATTTTGTCTACAATCATTTTAAATGGAATTTCTCTTTATATTTCTTGCTGATAGGCTTTGTCAGTAACATATAGAAGTGTTTATGTTTTATGTGGTTTTATTTTATATCCTGCAACTTTGCTAAAGCTATGAATTGTTTCCAGGTTTTTGGATGATTTTCTAATATTCATCTGGAAAGAGTGATATTTTTATTTTCTAATTGCCTAGTTTAATTCCTTTAATTTTTTTTCTCTTATTGTTATAGCCAACATTTCTAGTACAATGTTGAATAATAGTGGTGATAATGGGCATCCTTGTTTCACCCCCAGAACAAATATTGTTTCACTTTGGTCATTATATTCCTCATGTTGAGCCCACTGTTTGACAGATAGCAGGTAATTAATAAATACTTGTTTTCTTTTTTTTAAATAATACCTTTTTATTTTTCCAAATACATACAAAGATGGTTTTCAACATTCACTTTGGAAAGCAATCCAATATAGACAGTAAGCAAACCTAAGTAAGTTAAACACATGTAATTCTTCTAAATATATTTCCATATTTGTCATGCTATGCAAGAAAAATCAGATCAAAAGGAAAAAAATGAGAAAGAAAAAAAAAGCAAACAATCAAAAAAAGGTGAAATACTATGTTTTGATCCATATTCAGTCTCCATAACTCTTTTGCTGTATACAAATGGCTCTTTTTATCTATCACAACTCTTTTGAAAATGTCTTGAAACACCTCATTGTTGAAAAAAGTCAAATCCTTCACCATTGATCTGATGATCAATATAATCTTGTTGTTGCTGTGTACAATGTTCTCTTGGTTCTATTTACTTCACTTAACATCAGTTCATGTAAGTCTTCCCAGGTTTTTCTGAAATCAGTCTGCCCATCAATAAATGCTTATTTTCAAGAAAATACATTGATAACAGGCACTCAATGAACATACATTGAACTGAACTGAATTGGGGAGAGTGTAAGTAAATGTTTGTTGAAATGAATTATCACAAATAGGATAAGAAAATGAAGAAAACTTCAACTGCTTGAGGTTAAAATAAACCAGATTCCGGATCACTAGGATTTCTATTAGATCTCTTCTGGTTTAGTCTAATTTTACCTCAAAGCACCAAACTTCATTCCAACATCTGGCTATTAGAGCTGGAAGTGATCTTAAAGATAAGGTACTTCAACCCCTCTGATCTTACAGATGAGAAAAGAAAGAGACAAAGTGACTTACAGAAAGAGATGAAAACAAAACACACTAACAAAAATTAATAAAGAATTTTATACACCAAAATATAGAGAAAAGTTATAGCTACCTTCAGCACCTTGATAGATTGGCTGTGCAGTGGCTATTGAACTCCTGGTATTATGTCTCATTTCATCCAATTACACTAGTTGTAGCGAGCTGTCGTCTCTAGAAGCTGCCGGATCACTCTCTGGGAAGAGATCTGCTGTGTCTTCTACTCAAATCTCTCCGACAGATTCTTCTTCCTGTAACGAACCGTTGTCTCCAGGCAGTTGCTGTTAACTCTTGTCCAGAGAAGTGACTTCCCTTCCTGCAGAGAGCCCCGTCAAGCCTGATGCAATGCAGAGTCTTCTTCTTGAATCCTAGCTCTGAATCTCCTCCAGCTCTTATCCTTCTCCAGGCCGATCTGCTCTCTGGGCCCAATGCTGTCTCTTTTATCCTCCCAGAGAATGGGCGTGGGATAATGCAAGGGCTTCTGGGAAGAACCACTTCAGCCAATGAGCTTGCTCCTTCTATCAAGTCAACCTGAGTTCTCACCTTGTAATTGTCCAACCTGAATTCTCACCTTGTCACTATCCAGACAACCTGAGTTCTCACCTAGTAATCCTAACATCTCCCCCTTTCTTTTGATTTAGAACATAGGACAGTCATGACCTTGAAACATAAATCCATCAATATGGGAAGTATTACACATAATTACATAAATTACATAAGCACATAGTAACATGCTAGAAGTATATGACAAATAACATAATCAAATAATCATAAATTGAAAATTTATAAATGTCCATAAGTCCATTGTCCATTAGTCTCATCTTGTGTGAGGAAGTCCAATGATTCCTGCTGGTTTTAAAGTTCTTTAACAGTCTTTTAATTAGCCATGCTCTTTCGGTGTAAGATGTTTCTTAGATCTTCTCCTTTATTTTGAGGTCTTTCTCTTTTTCTGTCTCTCTCTGATGGACAAGGCGAATACGACTCGTTGGCACCCATCTGATTCCTTCTCCTGCTGAAGAAATACAAGCAAACCCTCTCCCCCAGGCAGTTAACCTATCTGGTCCCTTCCATTCACCACTTTCTGGATCTCTCCACATCACCTGGCGATTATCTAAGGACAGTGGAGATGTTCGCACTGGACACTGCCCTTCTGGTGGGTTATAAAACCCGTCTGCCGGAGCCAGTGCATCTTTGTCAAAAATTAAAAAGTTAATGGTATAGAGAACTAAATTTAGAAGTTCCCTAGGGCTACCTGTGGCTCCCCCTTTCTTTTGTTTTTGGAGGAGTGTCTTAATATCTCTGTTTCTTCTCTCTACTATTGCCTGCCCTTGAGGATTAAAGGGTATGCCCGTGGTATGTAAAATCTTATACTGTGCACAAAAGTGTGTAAAATGTTTGGACGTATATGAAGGTCCATTGTCTGTTTTTATTGCTTGTGGCACACCCATAATTGCAAAAGCTTGTATAAGGAATTCAGTGACCACTCGGGCTGTCTCTTTTGCTGCTGGCATTGCAAATGTGAATCCTGAAAAGGTGTCTACCACGACATGAATAAAAGATAGACGACCAAAAGATTTATAATGGGTCACATCCATTTGCCAGATTTCATTGGGTCTCAAACCACGAGGATTCTTCCCTGGAGGGAGTGTAGGAGCGTGGAAAGGAAGACAAGCTATACAGCTTTTTACTATGCTCCTAGCTTCCTCTCTTGTGATTCCAAATTGTAAACGTAAAGCTCGAGCAGCCTGATGATATTTAGAATGAGATTCTTGTGCTTCCTGAAATAAAGGACTACTGGCTAACATGGTTAGAAGGCTATCTGCCTTTGAATTTCCATCAAAAATGGGACCTGGAAGTCCACTATGTGAGTGGACATGCAAGATATAAATCTTGCCTGGATGTTTTCTCACTTGCTCTTGAAGTTCCTTAAAGAGCTGATAAATATTGGAGGCTGC
The DNA here is from genome assembly GCF_048593235.1 of Sminthopsis crassicaudata. Classification (NCBI taxonomy): domain Eukaryota; kingdom Metazoa; phylum Chordata; class Mammalia; order Dasyuromorphia; family Dasyuridae; genus Sminthopsis; species Sminthopsis crassicaudata. The sequence goes on along the minus strand of NC_133618.1, from coordinate 414,432,775 downwards.
AAATTTTATTTGGGCTGTGGCAATTCTTTGTACTACACCTACTGAATAGGCTGAATCAGTAATTATATTTACATCTCCTGGGTAATAAGTAAGAGCTAGCATTTTGCGAATACTTACCAAACACATCTATCTTGGTCTATATCTTCTCTTCTATAAGAAATTAGTTGCTATTCAAAGGATATACCACAATAATCAATGTGCATTGAAGTTTTCTTATTATTGTCATCCATTCATTGCTGAGATTGTTACCCTTTAAAGTAGCTAGCCACATCCACATCCATGACCACACTAACAATAAACGTGGTATTTTCAAGATGACATCTCTAGCATTTATTTATAATGTATTTAATTCAGAACCAGGACTGTCTACATTCCAGAAACATATCTGGCGTAAAATATAAAATTATACCATTAATATGAATATCTACACTATGCAAAAAAAAAATGATATGTTCTTTTTTGGGGGGTAGGATGTTTTCTTTTGTTTTATTCTGGGGTTTGTTTTGTTGCTGTTGTTTTTTTTTTTAAACTAGATTTTTTAAAAATAGGATCAAAAGAACTTAAATCAGCTTTTTAAGGCAAAAATCTAAAAAGCTACCTCAATTTGGTCTTATTCATATTTATCTCTTAAAAAAATAAAAAATATGAAGTTTAAATATTCCTTATTTCTTCCATACCATATGACTTCCGTATTTTAGTCATCATGTGAAAAATGAACTTTTGTTATAAGGTAAATAATAACTAGCATTGATATAATACTTTTTAAGGCTCTAAAAGTGCTTTACAAATGTCATTTTATACTCACAACAATCTTAGTACTACTCATCGTCATTTTATAAATGAGGAAACTGAGGCTGAGACAGGTTAAGTGATTTGCTCAGGGTCAAAGAACTGGTAAGTAGGAAATCAGATTAGATGTCACTCCAGGTCTATTCTACTGGACTACAGAGAGTTAATCTACAATAGAAGGACAGCTAGGTGGTGTAATGGATAGAGCCTAGCCCTGAAATCAGGAGGATCTGAGTTCAAATGTGACCTCAGATACTTAACACTTCCTAGCTGTGTGACACTGGGCAAGTCATTGAACCTCAATTGTCTCAGCAAAAAAAAAAAAAAAAAAACAACAAACAATGGAATCTTAGACATGAAAGGATTATTATCAGTTATCTCTAAATTTACAGACAAGGAATATGAGGCCCAGAAAGACTGTGAGTTTTTAATAGAAGTCACCTAGCTAGTTTGTGACAAAATCATGACTTAGAACCAAGATCTTGTATCTCTCAATCAAGCAATAACCATTTTGTAAGACTCCAAGTCTGAGACTCCAGTACACATTTATTCATAAGAATCCTTCTAGACAAGAAGTAAAAACTAAGCTCATTTTGAATTACATGTCTTATCTTGATATCACACAATAGTTTGAACTTCATTGAAACAGGATAATGCCATGAAGATGTAAGCCTGAAACAAATGTTTCCTTCAAATCACTTATGCAAATATAGCTTTAAGAAGCACAATATATGCAGATTTACAAATGAGATAGTTCCTTAAGGGTAATTTATAACAACAACCAAAAAAAAAAAAAAAAAAAACCTCCTTAAAATCTAGCAATTATTTCCATAAAAAAAAAAAAGCTTAGAAAATAAAGATAACGGACATTCATCAAATTATTTTTTGACAGAGAAATACAGTTCATTCTTCTAGAAATAATAAAAAAAATCACTCATTTCATTTCTTACAGCACATAGCATATTTTACTGAGACTTAGCATTTATCAGAAGGGAAAGTCAGCCAGCAATCTGGAGAGCTGGCACACATTAGATTTCATCTCATTTTGCATATAGAAGGCCGCATGCTGTGGAATTAACAGCTTTCAGATTGTTTTAGCTTAACTGTTGGACTGTTTCATTTGGGCATGATGTACATTTTTAATTTAAATAAAATACATTTAATTTTAGGACTTTTCAAGAATTACATATTCAATATTCCATTAGAAGGTTATATACAATTCCCAGGTGTGTTTATAAAATTATAAAGCTGAAAGGAACCTCAGGTATTTATTACTTCAACCTTGTCATTATATAGATGAGGAAACTGAGGACATGGAAGAAGCAATTTGTCATATAATTAATAAATGACAGTAGTCAAAAGACATGGATCCCACATTCATAGCTAGCTAAAAATTTTACCTTCCAGTATTCTTTACACTTCTTAAACTCAATCAATATTATCCATGATATGATAAAAATAATATCAGCTCACAATTTTTTTGGTGTTTAACCATTTGCAAAGAATTTACTAATAATAGCTCTGTAAGGTAGGTACTAAAAGTATTATTCCCCATTTTATAGAGGAAATGACTGATTCAGAGAAATGATCTGTTCAAGGTCACTGCTAATAGCTATGCTTTTGACTATAAATTCAGTGTTTATTCTATTATATCACAGTGTAAGGGGTTGTTCTCCAGGAATAAAAGAATTGTGTTTCAGAATATACATTATAAGATGTTCAATGGAATTTATATGTGTGTATATATCATACTAATATATGTCAATATATCAAATATTATATATTTACTAATTTAAATAATATATGCCAGGAGAAGGCAGATGGTACAGTGGATAGAGCACCAGCTTTGAAGTCAAGAGGACCTGAGCTCAAATCCAGACTTAGAGACTTAACACTTATTAGTTATGTGATCCTGGGCAAGTCACTTAACCCCAATTACCTCACCAAAATAAATAAATAAATAATGTGTGCCCCTCCCAAGGATACAGATATTACAGGATTACAGATATTCTGACCAGGTATATTGAAGTCTTTCAGAGCACAGATGGATTAGGAAGGTGTATGCTAATCAGGCATTCGAGTCATTTCAATTTGAGATAATACAATAGAACAGAGTTCTGCCACTCCATCCAAGAATGGGAATGGGGGGGGGGGGGGAATTGAGCCCTGCCACTAGAAGAAAATAACTCCACAGCAAGTACAAGTAAACTTTCAGAAGGAAAAAAAATATAGCTTTGTCTAAAAAACTATAAGAGTGTCTGGAGGAAATTAAACAAAGATTTTTTCTTTAATGGATAAAAAAGGGAAAAGGTTTCTGCAAAGAGAAAAAAATAATTTAGAAGAAGGAAAGAGGAAATCATCACAAGCAAAATAAACTTCGAGTTCAGAATAGATTTAATAACCAATGACTAAGATCTGGGCAATGAGGGGACAAGAGGTACAGTAGAGTGAGAAACATCACTTCAATTATAGATTATTAGTATTAATCACATTTCTTCTCTTCCCTTGACATCTTAGGGGGGGAAAAAAAGATCAAAAGGCAAAAGGTAAAGAGAGGAAAAATAAAAAAGGCTATGATATAAGAAAAAACAACTATTTTGGGGAATGAGAAATAACTCAACAGTAACATAGAAGAAGATATCAAATTGTATTAGAAAGTAGAATCCACAATGTTATTCATAAGAAACACACTTAAAATATAAAAATTGGCACAGTTAAATGAGGGGCTAAAGTAAAATGTATTATGCTGTTAGTGAACTAAAAAAATTTAGGGCCAGGAATCATGGTCTCTGATAAGGCAATAGTAAATTACAGCATGATTAGAAGAAATACTTAGGAAAAAAATATTTTATCCTTAAAATAATGAAAATACAATGAAATAATTTCAATATTTAATTTATATGCACCAAATGGAATAGTATATTTGTACTTAAAGAAAAGTTAATTTAATTGTATGCAGTAATAAACATGCAAAACTTTCATATTTGGAATCTCAGTGTATCTTTCTTAGACCTAAATGAATCTAGCAAAAATAAATAAAGTTAAAGAACTGAATAGAACTTTAGAAAAGTTACATTTAACAAATCTAATGGGTTACTAAATATAAATAGAAAAGAATTCTCAGCTGGTACATCACCTTTACAAAAATTGATCATGTGAGAAGTCCAAAAATAATTCTAAATGCAAAAAAGCAGAAATATTAAATATACACATTATGGAATAAAATGAAATGAACATTATAATTAAAGACATTAAGATTCATGTTTAAATCAAGACTAATAAGTTAATCTAGAATTATATCAAATAAAAGTAGTCATAATGAACACTGTCTCTAATCATGTAGGAAAGGGAAATAAATGAATGTCTCAGAAAACAAATCACAGAAACAAAAGATGATTTTAAAGAAAAAAAACATACTAAAACTTTTTGGGAGGCTGTCAAAGAAGACAATATTGAATTATAACTTGAAATATTTTTATCAACAAAAAAATTATGAAATTGGACTTTAACTTGAAAAACAAAATTTATAACATTAAAAAACAACCAGTAATCCTGAAAATAAAAAAGAGATTTTTAAAACTTTGAAGAAAAAAAAAAATCTTTGAATTAATAAATAATATTAGGATCAGTTCAACAATTAATGCAATCAATAATCTATTGACTAATCTAACTTTTAAAAATAAAAAGGAAAAAATTACTAACATCAAAAATGAAAAAGATTAATTCATAAAAAATAAAAATGAAATAATTAGAATGTTTTGCCCAGTGACATGACAATATAATCAATAAAGGAAATGAATGGTTTCCCCCAAAAAAGTAAAAAATACTAATATTAACTAAAAAAAGAATTAGAGAATTTAGATGACTCAATCTAGGAAAAAAATTGAAAAAAGATATAAATGAACTCATGTAACAAATGGAATTACAAATAAACTATCAAAAATTGTGAAATGGCTTCTAACATTGGAAAAAGTGTTTTTTTGGAAAAATAAGAAAGAAGACATTTTGACAATTATCTGCTGTTACAGAAATTCTTGTTGATATATTACAACTTGATCTTAATATTCAAGTGGTGAAGAGAAAAAACATAGAAAGAAAACTAAAAACAAACATTCCTCATAAATTGATACACAAAAATATGAATAAAACATCAGTAAAGACATATAGACATCTAATTAAAGAATTATACATTATAATAAGGTTTAATTATATCAGGAATATAAGATTTGTTCATTTTGAAAACTAAAAACAACACTATTAATAAAAATAATTAAAATCACATGGTTACATCAATAAACAAAAAACTTGACAAATTACAATAGCTGTTTTTCTTTGAAAATAAAATTTTAAAATATAATAATAAAAAGATATTTTCTTATTAGGATTTTTTAAAAGTATGTAACTAAAACCAAGGTCTAGGCTCAATATGATCTAGAAATAGTTGGTATCTTTCCAACAAGATCAGAGGTAAAGCAAAATTGTCCATTATGACCACTTTTATTTTACATAAGTCTAGAAATGTTAATTATAAGAATAAAGCAATAAAAGGGAATACATGCAGGCAAAGGGGAAAGAAAATTTTCACCTTTTTTACAAATAGCATTATGGTCTATCTAATTAAAACAAGTACTCACCTAGGTAATAAGGTTCAACATAAAGCCACACAAACCATCAACTTTTCTGTATATGTCTAAAAGAAATTTTAAAGAAGAGATAGAAAAATAAATTCCTTTAAAAAAATTTTACAATGTATAAAATAGTTACTCACCAAGCAAGATATAGAAATTATATACATAGAGCTAGGAAATACTTTTAATAGAAATAAAGACCTAAATACAGAAATATTTATTACTCACAATTGGGCCATGCAAATATAATGAAAATACAACACTATTTAAATTAATTTGTTTATACAATGCAATGCCAATCAAACTATTGAAGTGTAATGATAGAGCTGGGGAAAAAATGGCAAAATTTATTTGTAGAAAGAAAAGATTCAGGATCTCAAGAAAAAATTATGGGAAGAAAGGGAGCCAAATAGTATCTAGTATCAAATCTTGAATATAAAGTAATAACCATCAAAAGTGTTTGGAGGGACAAAAAAACTGAATAAAAATGTTGCCTCAGTCACGTATGAGCTGTGTGACCCTAGGCCACTTAACTGAGTTCACAGCCTAAACTGACTTATCTACAATTTAGAGGTAATAAGAGTATTTATCTCACAAAGTTGTAGTAAGACTCAAATGAAATATTTATAAAGCACTTTGCAAACTATAAAAGACTATAAATTATTATTATTATTTCCTCTCATATAATTCCCTTCTTCCAAATATCTCGATGACTATTAAAGACATCACAGATCCTTAGTCATACAAACTAATAATCTTTGTATTATTCATCATTTTTTATTCAAACTCAATCTACATTTCTAGTCCATTGCCAAATCATTTCATTTCTACCTTCATAACATCTCTTCAATTTATCCTCTTCTTTGTATTCATTAAGCCACTGCCCTTGTATTCATTAAGCCACTGCCCTAGTATGAGTACCCTCAAACCTCTCTCCTAGATTATTACAACAGTCTTCTAATAGTCTCTCTTCCTCAATTCTTTACTAACTGAAATCCATTCTTTGTTTAGCTGTCAAAATAATTTTTGGAAAGTTTACAATTAGGGCGCAGCTAGGTAGTGCAGTGGATAGAGCACCAACCTTGAATTTAGGAGGACCTGAGTTCAAATTTGGCCTCAAACACTTAACACTTCCTAGCTGTGTGACCCTGGGCAAGTCACTTAACCCCAGCCTTAGGGGGGGGGGAAAAAAAAAAAAGGAAAGTTTACAATTATTACCCCCAGTTCAATAAATTCTAAAATTCTAATGGTTCCCTATTACTATAAATCTGAAACTTTCAGAAAAATATCTGGTATTTATGGTTCTTTATAATACAATGTCTTCCTACCTTTGCAATCTTTTTATATTTTATTCCCTCACACATACAATTAGTATTCAACAACTCTGGCCAACTTTCTCTTCCTCAAACATAGCAGCATATTTTCTGTCTACTTCTATTTATATTAGGTGTCTACTATTCCTGGAATGATCTCCTTTCTTACCTTTACTCTTCATTTTCTCCAGATTTTTTCAAGAGTCAGCCTGATTCCCACCTTCTCAAAGAGGCCTTTTCCAAAATTGTCTGGTCCAAATTGCTAGTTCCTTTCATTCTGATTACTTTATATCTTCTCTGAATTTGCCTTTCTTTTAGGTACCTCAGTTTTACATGCAAGGTCCCCCTTCAAATAATGAATTTTTTTAAAGTAAGAAGTTTTTGCTTTTCTTTGAATTCCCAATGCACATTTTCTAGCTAATAATGAACTTGTTCATTTGACATAAAATCCAAAAACAAATGAGCACAATAACATTGTGTTTTTGACAAACCTAAACTCCTCAATTACTAGGATAAGAATTCACTATTCTCCAAAAAACTGTTGGAAAAATGAGACATTAAATATAGGCCAATATTTTACCTCATATACTATAATAAATTCTAAATGGATGTGTAACCTCAAAAAAATCTATATCATAAGCATATTTGCCAATAAGGCAATGTATCCCTTTCACAGTTATGGATGGGATGAGGAAAGGGGAATTATTAACCAAGCAGGAAATAAAGAGGTTCTCACAAAAGAAAAAAAATGAACAATTTTTATTACATTAAGTTGAAGGACTTTCGAATACATAAAATCAATGAAGCTAAAATTAGAAAGGAAATGATTAAGTGGGAAAAACATTTTTGCACCAAATTTCCAATAAACGTCTAATATATTGGGATTGTTTCAAATATGTAAATATAAGCACCATTTTCTAATACATAAAGTCAAAGGATATGAATGAGTAGATATAAAAAGAAAAGTAAACTGCCAGCAATCATATAAGAATGTATCAAGATATTATTAATGAGAGAAATATATATTTAAAAGTTCCATTCTATCTGAAAACTGGCAAAGAAGACAAAGGAGAAAAAAATGACAATTATAGGAAAGAGTTGTTATGATATTCACTTTACTTCACTGTTTATGGAATTATGAATTGATTCAATAGTTCTGAAAAACTCTACCACATACCAGTATTAGGTGTGTAAAAAATATTAGAAAAAAAGAAGAGGGAATCATTTTATACTAAATCATAATAATTCTTGTTACATTAGAGAACTAAAAAATAATAGGGTAACCATTAAATGGAAAATTATTAAACAAATTATGGCATGTGAATATAATGTAATATTCCTGTGTCATAAGAAATTACAAAGAGAGAGAGAGAAAGAGAGAGAGAGAGATCAGAAAAGCCTGGGAAGACTTGTAACAACCAGGAGAATAATGTATATAATGATTATAGCATTATAAAAGGAGAAAAAAAAGAAATACCTCAGAGTCTTGTCAATATGAATAAAAATAGTTCCAGAGAACCAATGATAAAGCATGTTATCCACTTTCTGATGGAAGGTAATAGAGTTTCACAATAAGATATTTTAGGATATGATTATATTTATTCATTTTACTTGACTATATTACTTCATTACAAAAGAAAGGTTTTGTTTGTTTTGAAGGAGGAAGCATTGGGAAGTAATTGGATAGAATCAAAGGGAAGTTATTAATGATAAGAAAAGGAAAAAGAAGGGAAAGGTAGGGAAGGAAGAAGAGAAAGAAGAAAAGAAGGGAGAAGGGAAGAGAGGGAAAAGAAAGGGAAGAGGTAAAGGAGAAGGGAAGGGAAGAGGAAAAGAGGATGACAGGGAACAAAGAAGGGAAAGAAGAAGGAAAGAGTGAAGGGAAAAGAAAGGGAATGGAGAGAAGGGAAGGGGAAGAGAAAGGGAAAAAGGAAGGAAAAGTAGGAAGGGAACTGAAGGAAGTGTAGTATTAGTAATACTTTTTAAGATTCACAAAAGAGTACAGAAGGAAGTTGGTATGTAACTTTGGAGCTAAAGTGCAGAATTCAGTGTATATTCTTTTTAAAATGATATATAACATAAGATTTGTGTCTTTCTCTATAGTACTCCTATCTGCTTGTATATGGAGATATTTATGCTTATTGACATCAGGTTCAGATTAACAAAAAATTTTAAATAGCCATCTTTAACTTGGATGTGCCAGCTTAAATACCATGCTAAGGGTACTCTGAGAAGGAGGTAGAGGTCAGTTTTCAGAACAACTTCCTAAGGAAAAGGATAAAGGATTTAACAAAGTTTTGAGAATTATAAGAAATTCTCTTATTATAACATAATTATAATAAAATAAGAGAAAAAATTGTTATAATTGGTATCTATAGAACTCTCACATCTTGTTTAGAATATAAATGAATGAATTTGTATATGTGGTCTTTTAGTAATGATTCACAGAATTATACTCCAATGTTGAATATTTTTATGGGTGAAGGAATAAAAGTGACATATGGTGATATCTGAAAGATCATCTTTCCTGTCTGGGGTAGAGTGGGGGTGCTATTTTTATTTTTTCTTTAACACAAGAGTCCAAAATAATGAGTTCTTCATTGGTAATGCAAAAGAAAAGTTCAGGTTCTCATCTGTGATGACTGCATTCTTTTTCAGAGTTGTATATGAGCTCATCAAATAAAAACTTTTCTGAAAAGTCAGATCATGTAGAAGCCAAAGCTACTTTAAAATGTATTGCACAAAAAATTTATAATTTCCTGATAGATCTTCCTCTGTCAACTTCAAAGACTAAGTCAGTGAAGTTTTATTTTCATCATTTTTAAGCAGGAAAACCTTAATCATTATCAAAAGAATTTAAATTTGAGGTACCCATCTGTTGCATTTGTAAGAGGTTCCAAACACCCCTCATAGAGAAAGACCTTGATTTTGAACTTCAGTGATTAAACAGTGCTCTCTTTTGTACAATATGCTTATACTGCTGTTATACAGGGAGTATTTTAATGCCAACCTTCAGTCAAGAGCCTCTTGTCCTACAAGATACTCATTATTCAGGAAAAATACCAGCTACATTTAAAAATAAAAAGATGGAGTCTGCATTCACAGAAGTGTCTTATATTACATGTTTTCATCTACAATTCAGAGGCTCTGCAATCATCAGAATATGAGCTTGTTTTTTCTTGAAATAATAATAAACATTTTTAAAAGTCCATTCAATTATCATCTCATGGTCATTCTACCTGCTACATGTGGATTTTAGAATTACAATGATGAACATTGAAAACACTCTTCTTTGTGGCCACAACTCCTTTACACCTAGACCTTGATTTTCAGAAGGTAATTATATGGCAGGCATTAGAAAGGTCACCATGGAAGACCATGATCACAATACAAATCCTTCAGACTTCACAATCTCCTTGGCTGAGTGAATCACTCCAAAGGACAAAGGACTAAGTGGTTTAGAAAGAAGACCATTTGTGAATATATGTTAACATTCTGAAATTAGAAGAGGAAAAATAAACAACAAAGCTTGGCTAACATTTGTCTTATATGTAGATTTCTAGAGTGTCTTTTCAAAGTAAAAATAAGGGCAATAGTTAATGAAACTAATATTTTCCAGAAAATCTTGCCTACATGAAGTTGAACAAAACTTGAATAGAACTACCTGGGGAAAATGCAGAATTTTATCCACCAATTTGTTGTAAATGAGGGCATATGTTGTGTTTTATTTTGTATTCTCTGATAAATGAATGTTTATCCAGGGATCAATGGCTCAGGGTGAATGGCTGCAATTGCTTTCTTACCAGGAGAATTATCTTAAATCAGATCTCTTTTGTTTGATGAAACCTAAATTGCAGGGGGAATATTTAAACATCCAAGGAGAAAAATCCATAGATAAGCTACCACATAGATTCAAGATGCATTTAGCAGAACTAATTGTCTTTATCATTCTTTCATTCTGTCCAGCTTCTAATAGAATACTCAGTACAAATAGCCCTATGCAAGGTCACTTAATATCTTCTGATAAGATTTACTGGTCCTAAAACAAAGTATGTTAACCTTTAAATGATTTAGCAAAACATAAAATATCTACTAAGGAAGGTAGGTCTTTATTTCAAGTTTATCTATATACCAAATGAATTCACTTGTTCTTGAGTCAAAGACACGGAGTCTTTCCCTATGTTTTGTAACCATTTTTATGCCACTAAGCAAAGTAAATGAAAAATTAGATTTAGAACAGTTTCTAATGAAAATAAATGGATAAAATGCTGGACCTCAAGTTGACAGACTTGGCTTCAATTCCCACTTGCAACATTTACTGTCTGGTTAATCATAGCCAAGTCATTCAACCCTTCTGAGTATCCATTCTGGGGATATCTGCACTATTTATCTCATAGAGTTGTTATAGGTCAGATACTTGAGAAATCTTAAAGTATAATATGATTATGAATTATAAGAATAGCTTAAATTCTATTCTAATACTCAGGAAATATTAAAAGATTCAGAGGGCAACTTCCAATGCTTTATATTTAGTCATTATAAGGATTTTATAGACAAAAATGAGCAAGCATTAAATGAGAAGTTTGGATGGATGGTAGTGTGCAGATCATAAATGTGCTGAAATATATTCTTATATTTTGTAGACATAAATACCTTAAGTTTTAACAATATGATATAGAACTATACACCAATTTGACTCTATGTCCCTCATATATTAGGTAAAGAGTGTTACTTACATTTTCTTTTTTTTTAATTACTGAGCCTAAAATCATGCCTTAGAGATAAATGAGAAAGAAACCTAAACTTCCTAATACTATGATAATACAGTGATTTCAGTTGATACCTTCTTGCCTTCTCTCCTGTTGAGTAGAATTTCTTGCCCCTGTGCCTTTTGTCTCCAGTCTTCAGAAAAGTAGGCCTCAACAAGAACCCTGACTAGATCAAACCTTCTTAAACTATTGGTCATGACTCCATATGGGGTTATACACCTGAATGTGGGGATCAAGAAGTTATGATTTATTATCAGTAAATGCTTTATTTGCATCCCTATTTTGTTTACCTTTATAATCAGGATTGCATAAAGATTTCTCAAATGGAAAAGGATCATGATAGGAAAAAGATAAAGTCCTGTACTAGATTAAGTATGTGACTTTCTGCTACTAACAGACTTCCTTGATTCAAAATTGACTTGCCCCTTCATGAGGGACATATCTACATCTTTAGATGTGGTTTAGAACTTGGAATGTATAAGGCAAAATGTTGCCTCCATCTTAGTGGCTCTTAGTAGCAATTAGGAACCTGTTTAAACAGGAAACAATGGGTGAAAATACAATGATGTTCTGAGGAACCTCTCTTTGTTCTTTCTTTTCAGTATTTCTCTAGCTATGTAGGATGGAGAATCAAGGAGTGTGTCTTGCAAGATTTCCCTTCTGGAAGTCTAGTAGCAGACAGAAGTGCTGTATTCAATTTCTTTTCTGGCCTTTCTGAGAAAGCAAGAAGTTTTTTTTTTTTTTTCCCCCACCCTTTTTTTTTTCATCCTTACTGCCCATTTGCTATGAATTGGAAAATTAATATGACCTCACATCAAAAGGAGACAATTAGAATTAGATGGCCCAAGAGAGAGAATATAATTCTATCTGAATTAAAGGAATATTTCTTCTGAGTGGATTCTCATCAGCTGGGAAATGGCTGAATAAATTATGATATGTGAATGTACTGGAATATTATTCTTCTACAAGAAATGATCAGCAGGATGATTTCAGAAAGGCCTGGAGAGACTTACATGAACTGATGCTAAGTAAAGTGAGTAGAATCAAGAGAACATTGTCACTGCAACAAGATTATGTGATAATCAACTGTAATGCACTTGGCTTTTTTCAATAATGAGACAATTCAAATCAATTCTAATAGACTTGTGATAAAAAGAGCCATCTGCATCCAAAAAGAGGATTATAGGGACTGAACATAGATCACAACATAATATTTTCACCTTTTATGTTGTTCACTTGTTTTCTTTTTCTTTCTTTTTTTTTTCTTTTTCATCAAATTTGTCTTGTGCAGAATGATGATGTGGAAATATATTTAGAAGAACTGCACATATTTAGCCTATATACTTTTTGTCTAGGGAAGGGGAATAGGAAGAAAAATTTGAAACACAGGGTTTGCAAAAATAAATGTTGAAAACTCTCTTTGCATGTATTTTGAAAACAAAAAGCTAATATAAGGGATAAAAAAATAAAAAGCAGCTCAAGCAAAATTATAAAGGACAGACTTGATCCTAAAGAAAGGAGGTAAAAAGACACTTTGCTTTGCTCCTTTGCAGAAGTAAAGGGAAAGAGATGATGTGAATGTGAAACATTGCATAGAATATCAGTTTTTCCAATATTTTGTTTGTTTTTTCTTCTCTTTCCCTTCTTTTTCTTAAAAAAATTGTTACAAAGATATCTCTCTAGGGGATAAGGAAGAACATGAGGAAATGAAAAAACAAAAAATTAAATATAAAATATATCAATAAAAATATATTTAAGAAATAAACAAAAAGAAGGAACACTACTTCCTTCCGTAGTTTAGTGCTACCTCAAGATCTTAATTCACATAGACCAGATCTGATCTCTGAAAACATTATAAGTTTATCTCCTTTAATTATAATCCTCACCCAGAAAACCCCAAGTAGGAAAAATACTAGATTCATGTAAATATGGAGTAAAAAGATACTTGCACTCCTTCACAAACACTCAACTAAACCTTAACCTTTATTTCACCCCACAGAAAATAAAGGCACAAATAAATTTTAGGAATAAATTAACATATAGAAAACACATAAAACACTCTTATTATACTTCCCCTCATAAAGAAGTGAATCTAGGGTTGCCATTCAAGCAATGATCCTGACACTACAAAAGAATCCCTACTCTTCCAAAGTACTGCCATGATTCATAACATCTCCAGTGATTTTGATCAGCTCTTTCAGACCACTAGATTAGTTTGCTATTCAAAATCTTTCCAATCAGATCTATACCAAATGAATTACTCACAGAAATTTAGGGAGTTGGTTGTCCTTTGTTCTCAAAGAGAATCAAAATGATATCACTATACTGATGTGTCTGACTGTGACTAAACCAATGTGAACATCGAAGACTGTTCATAGGTCATAGGTCGTGTCATAAGTCCAGCACAAATAGTCCCTGTATATGGATGATGTCTTTGACTTCTACATAAATTGTTTCACAATCAGCTTTCCAAAATGTCCTGAAGACTGTAATATAACTTTTTTTTTTTAACATCACTTTCTTAAATCTAGACAATCAACCAGGTGTAAATGCTCACACTGAAAGTAGAACAATCTCCTAGCACTCCTAGCACCCCTATATCTGAGGCAATCTTCAAGAATGACACTAAAAAGCCTCCCTTTGCTCTATTTAAGACTAAATTTTGGGGCCATTTTGCCTAGTTATTAAAATCCTATCTCATTTACACTGCAGGTTTGGGGTCAGAAACATTGCCTAGGGATTTCCTCCTCTGATCACAAGGACAGCACCAGCTGCTTCCATCAGAAACTTTTGTCTTGGGCTGACAGGGAAATAAAACTTCCATGTGCTTCTGAAGAGCATTAACCATTCATTTCTACAAAGAAGACTGTCTAAAAAGGCTCCTAACATTTCTGCTCTGTGTTCTGTCTTCCAGACCTGGAATTTTCTGCTCACTTCTACTTCTTAGAATCCCCAGTTTTCTTCTGGGTTCAGATTATCACCTTCAATATGAATTCTTTTCTCCTTTCTCAACTAGTATCTTTGTTCCTAATCTACCTTGTGCTTGTTTTGCATAACTATATATGAATTAGGTGGCTCCCAAAACTAATTATTATAAGCTTCTGGAAAATGGAGACTATTTTATTTTTGTCACTGTTTCTCCCAATAATGCCTGGCATGTAGTATACTAAACTAGAAATTTTCCTCAAAATTCTGGGTTCAATCTGCAGAACATCCTATTGTCCAAAGATAGGACAAAGAAAAAGCAAAAAACAAAAACAAAAACAAAGAATCCCCAAAACACTGGTCTTTTAAAATTAATTATAGAATTCATCCAGAAAGCTTTCTGAGAAATGTGTGGAGTATTTTAAAAGGTCCACAGATTTTTCTGTAGGCCTATAGCAAAGCTTGAGAAAGTTATTAAAAAGATCACTGAACTTGGACTCAGATGATCTGATTCTCCTCCTATGCTTTCTTATAAAGAGCTTTACAATAAGCTTCTCAACCCTGAAAGCTTACTTAGCTCTGGACTTCACACACCTGGGACTCTCCCTCAGATTGGCCCTATGTCCTCAGAGCCTCACTTTCTCTGATTTTATTGGGTTCCTCCCAAAACATCAATTTAACAACATCCAGGACAGGCAAGCTTTCATTCCTCTTCAAAAAGCATTCATGATCCTCTTCCCAGACTTTCCCTATATCACACCTTCATTTCATCTTCCCTTCCCCTTCTACCAACTGCATTTCACCTTCCTTTTATATTTTTGTTTTTCCCTGTTATAAGGTAAGCCCTCTAAGGGCTTACATTGCCTTCTTTTCTGTTTGTTTTTGCATTCCCACATCCTAAAACTGTGTCAGGCTCATATGTGTTTAATAAAGACTTGTTGACTTAATTATTCACTGACAGTGTTCTTGTCACAACTTCTCAGAATCTTAAAAAAAAAAAAAATTAATCTACGAACAAGAACCAAACCTATGATTTCATTGGCATTTCAGTGCAAATCAGCACCTTCTCTAAAAAAATTAATTTTAGATAGTTGGCCTGACAGAACTGAAAGGAAGCAGGTATTTGCCCAGAGATATACATTTGATATGTGTCAGCAATAGGTCTTGACCCCAAGTATCCCTGACTCTGAAGCAGGTTTCTATCAACTATACAACACTTTCATATCACCCATAACTGGTTTTAAAACTGTTCATAATAATATATTTTCTGATGAGGTCCCGGATAGCTGGGTGCAGTAGGCAGAAAAAAGATTGAGGTATTACCCTGAGGCAAACAAGGAAGGGCACTGATGGGAATCAGTTTAACCTTATAACCCCACCCCTTGCTGTGTCCAGCTAATAAATCCAAGTTATCTCAAACCCCTGAGGCCCACTCTTTGTGGGTGCCATGGGCAGCCCCATCTTGCTGTGCAATAAATCCCAGCTATGTCCCTGAGGGACATAGTTTTCCCTATAAATCTGCTTATGACCCACACCATCTTTCCTGAACCCCTTTGGTCTGTGTTCCATGGCACTCTGTCTTATGACGCCTTTCCCTTTATACTTTCCCCATACTGTATGGTGTCTCTCCTCTGATCCTCCCACCCTATACCTTCTTAGAGCTAACTAGCTTTTTTAGGGTGCTAAATTCCTTTTAGGATTTAGTCTGGCAGCTGAAGGCATGCCCCAACTCATGGGGTATTCCCTTTCTTCTGGGTAATTGTGAGTTCCACTAAGGAACTTACTTGTCTTCCATCATTACTTGTTTAAAACAAACAAACAAACAAACAAACAAAAAAACCTTTCTGGCTAATTAAATGCTCCCCAAACTCTATTTCATATTTGCTATTCCTGATGTCTATTATGTTCCTTTATTTTGGCTATAACCTCTTCTCCTAAATAAACCTACCTTTTGCCAAAGAGAATGGCCATTATCAATTCTTCACATGACCCAATCCCAACATTTGGTGCTTCTCCTAAATCACATCATCTGGTGTAACATCATTTGCTACATCACACATATTCTCTACTTGCCTTAGACAATGGTTGTGAGGATTAAATGTGAATGTATTACCAGCATGTATATAAGAATGATATGCTACTTAAATGTAAATAGTTATTGTTATTATTAGATTATCAAAAATTGTTTTAGATAAAAGTCAATCAGCCTATCTTCTCATCATAGGTAAAGAACATCAGTTAGTACTAAACTCTATAAACCTGTGCCAACAATCATGAACCATTTGTCTCGAGTTCTGATAACTCCAAAAGATAAGATTTCATATCTCAAGTTTCTCCCAGCTCCTATCTCCCTCCACATGCTTTACATAACAGTAAGCCATGAAGTCATTGCAGGTAAACTCCTTGAGAGAGTATAAAACCCTTTTGCTCCAGAGAAGTGTGGATTAAGAGTGTGAGATTCTGGTAGCTGTCTATAGTTCAGATAATTGTCCTTGACCCATGGAGAAAGCCAAAAGTATTTGTAAAAATAGCACTTATCTCTAGGATTTTCTAAAATGGAAAGAATTGGCGCTTGAATTATTCTTAACTATAACTGTTCACCAAGATTCTCTCCTAGGCCTTTTTCTCTCACAGCTATTCGTAAATTGGGGTCCATATTTTCTTAAATATTTGAATAACTTTTAATATAATTAATTCTTTTGTAATTATATGTATTTAGTTTTATATATTTAAAAATAAAGTTCTTGGTGGTAGAGTCAAGATAATGGAGTAAAAGGAAATATTTTTCCTCATTTTCCCCCTATAACAACCCAGAAAACATATTTAATAGAAATTGGGAAAGCCAAGAAAAATCACAATGAATCATTTTTTTCTAACCTAGGGAAGCTTAGAAAGACAGACAGAAATATTTGTGGATGTTGGTGGAGGCTGGCTAAAAGCATATACTGGCAGCATGCATTGTAGTAGGTACCAGGAGCATTCTAGCACCTAGAGACAGAAAGAATATTGAGATAAAGCAGAAGGACAAAAGGTATTAAGGCAAAAAGAGATCCTAGGGGATCTCTGAATCAATGCTGCAAGCAGAAACAAGTGTCATCTGGCAAGTATGTCACTCATTATTACCCAGTTCAGGGTTTTAGATCTAAGGCAGAGTGGCAACTTTGTTGAGTACTGAGCACAAAATATTTTCCAGAAACTTCGCTCAAAGTTTATGTGGCTATGTGGCTCTGAGCACAGGAGTAGAGCAGTGACTTATTTCTAACCTTTAACTGAGTACATAAACTTGCAGTGGAAAAACAAGGGCAAGAGATCAAAACCAAAGGAGAATCAGGAGTTCAATCACTTTAAACCCTGCAGGACCAGCCAGTGGGCTAATCGTGACTGACTCTAGCAATAATCCACTAAACTCACATCAAAACAATAGAACCTGGATCAGGGTTCTGCAGTGCTCAGATGAGAACACTTTGACTCCCAAGTCAAGACAATAAACAGATTTCTCCTTGGATCATACCAACTTTGGAAACACCAAAAATTTATAGATCTGGTATCTGAGCTGTAAAAACAACACAAACAGACATTATCCCCATCATCCCCAGAAGTAATCGGAGTCTAACTTTAATGTTAAATCAAGAAATAGACTAAAAGAACGAATAATCAATCATAAAGGGCTACTATACTGACAAGAAAACTCAAGACAATAAACACAAAAGATATCAATGACTTGAAAACGTTAACAAGCAGTCTCAAAAGGAAAAAAAAAAAAAAAAGCAAGACACAAGACTACCAAGAATCCCCAAAAGAATTAAAGCAAGAGCTAAAGAAGGAGATGAAAAAGAGAGGAAAAAAGTTTTCCAACAAGAACAATAGATAAGAAAATGGAAATAGTAAATAGAAAAAAAAAAAAAAAGAAGAAGTGAGAGCTACCTAAGAAAGTTATAAAAAGAGAATATATTGATAAAAGAGGTACAAAATTTTACAAAAAAAAAAAAAAAAAAAACTCCTTAAAAATAAGAACTGACCAAATGAAAGCTATTGACTTCATGAGACATCAAGAAATAATAAAAACTATGTCAAAATAAGGAAAGAATATCAGAAAACATAAAATATTTGATAAGAAAAAATAACTGATCTGAAAACTAAATCAAAGAGAAATAATTTTTTAAATAATTTGTCTACGATAATAGCTAGATGGTACAGTAGATAGAACCCTGGCCCTGAAGTCAAGAAAATTTGAGTTCAAATCCAACCTCAAACAAGTAACATTTACTAGCTGTGTGACCCTGCGCAAGTCACAGAACTCCAATTGCCTTGCCAAAAAAGAGGGGAAAAAGTCTCTCTCAAAAGAATTTCTACCATTGATCTTTCATAACTAAGTCTAATTGTGTGGGGTCCAGGAAACCTTGTTACTTCCTCATCATACCTAGCTGCTGTCATCTCTTGGATGAAATGCCTTTCCATGATTACTGTCTCTGAAGCTTTGGAGGAGTATACTTCATCCCTATAGAACCAAAGCCTGTTCTCATGTTTATTGCTTTTAGTCCATGTTCAATTGTTGTTTTTTTTTGGATCACTCCAATTAAATTAATAGTTTTTAATATGTTCATTACAAAATCCCCTGATAGCATGGGACAATCAAGTCATTCCATTTTTTTTTAATGAAATGTCCACATTTTCCATGGAAGAATGACATGTCCCCCAAAATTATCTCACCCTTTTAATTTCATCAAGTTTATAAGGCTCTCCAGATGAACTTTCTATATAACTTACATTTTTTTTTTAAATGCCAAAAAATAATACTATAATACTCCAGGCATGGTGTCTTGCATCCTTAGCTTTAAATTTCTCTCTAAAGACTGAGAAAAGCTGTATAGTTTTAGGCAACTCAATCAAAAGAGAAATTACTTCCTTGCCTGAATATCTTCCCCAGGGCCTAATATCCTAACAAGGAGTCTATAGCAATGTCCATTATACTGTTCTAAGACACCTTCTACAAGGCATTTAACTTGGTACTGATAAGAAATAGGAATTATAAAATGAATTAGTAATGTACAAGAAAGACTTTAAAGTTATTTTACAAGTGAGTTATTATTACTGTTCCAATTATTGATGAATTATTCCTGATTAAGAGGTTCTTAACTTGGCAGTCAAAGTTATATAGATTGATAGTATTTCAGTGTAGATTTTTTTTCTGGGTAATCCTACATATTTTATTTTCTGCATATAAAAACATCAATGTTTTTACAACCACCTCCAAAAAGAGAACTGATGAACTCTGAGTACAGATTGAATCATATTCTTTTACATTTTATTTTTCTTAGGGGTTTTTTTGAGGAAGGATTTGCAAGATGACTAATATAGAAATATGTTTTGCAAGACTTCACATCTATAACGGGTATTGCTTTCCTTTTCAAAGGGTAGGGAAGAATCTGAAGAGAACTGGGAGAGAATTTGGAACTCAATTTTTTAAAAAATGAATGTTAAAAATGTTTAAAATTAATAAAGACATTATTTTGAGAATGGATCCATAGGCTTCCCATGACTGCCAAAGAGGTTCCTGGCAAAAAAATGTTAAGAACCTCCACTTTGGATGGTAATGAGGGACACCATATGGGATGTATAAGCACTAAGCAATGTTATTTTTTATCTTTAAATTGCCAGTGAGAAAGAGCGAGGTGGCAAAGTGGGTAGAATGCTGGACTTGGAATCATGAAGACCTGAATTTGAATTCTGAATCACATACTTCCTAGCGCTATCATTCTGAATGTCACTTAAATTCAGCCTCATTTTGTTCCTCTATAAAATGGGGATTAATAATAGCACCTACTTCCTGGGATTATAATGAGGATTAAATGAGATAATACAAGATAAATTTCACAAATATTAGATTACTATATAAATACTAGCTATTATTGCAATATCTTCTCCAGGTGACTTAACAGATGCTTATTAAAATAAGACTCAAGAATCCTTTGAATCATGTCTTTCCCATTAACTTCAGGACAGTTACTTTACCTTAAAGGGCTTTTAACCTCAGAATCTATAATAAATCACAATACTATAGTGCTTTGGGGTTTATAAAGTGTTTTCCTCACAACCACCTTATGAAATAGGCAGTATAACTATTATTATCCCCATTTTACATATAAAGAAAATAGTTCTTAGAAAGGCTAAATGATTTGCCCAATACCACAAAATGATGAGCATTGATTGCAGGATTTGAATTCAGATGTTATCTACTATATCACAATGCTTCTTAACTATGATCCCTCCCAACTCTAATAAATCTGTAACTCTCAAGTTCAGGTTTAGTGAAGTTCAAGAATTATAATTCAAATTTCTATTAGAATCCCTGCTCTCTGGTCTTTCCCATTTTTCTTATTAACCACCTCTTTTTAATGTCTTTAGTCCATAATTCCCTCTAACTTTGTTGTTTCAATAAAGAATTACACATCTTTGGATTTTCCCCAGTGACCCAGGGAAGTCCGTAGTACTACACTATTCAGTTTTTCTATTATAAAGAGGTGTCGAAACATACCCCCAGTACATTATGAAGTATGATCACAAGTACTGCAAATCTTTGTACATAAGAAAACAGTTCTCCACAGCCTGGAGCCATGTATTCAACTTTATTTACAGCTTAGCACTGAATGGGTGCTCAATAAAAACAGTTGACAAACTATTCCTGAAACACTAACCAATAAAGACAGGAGCTCTAGAGAAGCTCCCTGCAGCCTCTCTTACCAATTAGGTGAAATCCCTGTAGGGTTATTCCAGGTCATAGCAGAAAGGATTTCCTTGGATTTACAAGACACCAAATTTGAAGCAGCCCTAGGCTTTAGATTTGTCCTCATCCCTTAAAAGACTTATTTACAATAAACATCTAGGTCTGGGCTGTTTTTACTACAATCTCTTTATTAAGGACTGAGGTCACTGAAATTGCTTCTATGTCAGGCTCATAGCTCAGGATAAAACATTTCCTTCTAGGAATCATTTAAAACAATGCCTGTGGTTAAGGATACATGGAGCTCACCACTCTGCAAATGTACACACAGGTGCCAGTGGAAATTCTATTTACATTTCCTGTTTAACTCCTTTGCCCTCAGTTTTACCCTCTAACTTGGAAGTTATCCTTTCCCTTCCACACTCCTTTAGAGGTGGGAGGCTTTAGTGTCTAACAGTGAATATTTCTTATGAACTGTCTAGGGAGGAATTTACTAGAACAAAGATGACAGAATGAAGCTCATCATATTAATTCTTGAAGTGCTTTTTAAAAGTACAGCCTTCTGGTAGAGTATTTTTTAAATAATGTTGTGTGCTTCAAGAAGACATTTTCAAATCTCACTCATAATTTTTGAAAATCTTCCTCATTCAGAATCGTCACAGCTTGACAGCCGGGCTGTGTTTGGAGTATATTCCTCTATAACTTACTACAAACTGATTGAAGAGCTGATGAATTTGACTTAACCCAAACAAAAACCTTTAAATATATCTGGCTGAGCATGCTTAATGAAAATGCATATATAGACAATGTCTGGCGTCCTATTCTAAAAAAAATGAAAGTGGCATAATTAAGATTTTCCTTGAAAACACACACAACAACAACAACAAATGCTATTACTTTTTCACACCAGACAACAAATCTACATTATGACCAAAGGAAAAAAAAAAAAAAAGTCTTTACAAGTCATTCAGTGTCAGTTTTTACTTTCCCCTGTTTCTTTGCTGGTAGAAATCTTTTATTTGATTTTCTGAATATGCTATGCATAATTTTTAACCCCTTTGAAACTCAGTTACTTATTGTTACAATCAGATTTACTGTGTTCTTTAATTTAAACAATTTATTCTAGTTTGTACAAATGATGGACAAGAAATGTTGAAACTCTACATTAGACTTATTAGTAGAATTTTCCTATTAAAAAGCAATGTGGGGAGCAACAATGGATAGAGCACCAGTCCTGAAGTCAGGAGGATCCGAGTTGAAGTCTGGCCTCAAACATTTAATACTTCCTAATTTGTGACCCTGGGCAAATCACTTAACCCCAATTGCCTCAGCAAAAACAAACAAACAACAAAGAAAAAGCAAGGTAGACACACAACTCAGGAAGCCCAAGAAACCATAGCAATCAGCAGAGGATAAAAAGAGAACATTTAGAAGTATTTAATTACTATACTTCTGGACCATCATGTCACAGGCTACCATTTTGATATAGTCTTCTGTTCTTCAATTTTCTTTTCACTGAAGCTTTAGCGGGGGTGGGGAAGACCAGGAAAACAATGGAAGTACCTTTATAGTTCATGTTTAATAAAATTTTGTTACTGAGTTGACCAGCAATATTTTTTTTCATTCATCCAACCTTATTTCTCTCCCACATTCATCATCACCACTCTAGAGACTTACCATATAGTTGCTGACTTAGTGTAGACACCCAGTATCAGCATATTGCAGAATTCCAGAGATCAAGTTATCCACTAGCTTTAGTCTTTCCAAGAATACAGGTTTGTATCACCATCCCCTATCTTTCACACACTTTCTACAGATAGTTATGGAATGGTATGGATTCACATTTATATAATGCCTTTTTATTTCAAAGCATTTTATATGCATTTCATTTTATTTACACAGTAACTTGAGAGATAGGTGAAAGACCTATTATTTCCATAATACAGACAAGGAAACATAAGTGAAGGGAATCAAAGGCCACAAAACTAGCAAGTTGCAAAGCCCCAATTTGAGCTTAGTCCTAGGGATCATAGGAGCCATAGATTTAGAGCTAGAACTTTAAAGCTTTTTTAGTTTCTTACACTCATTTTTCAGATGAGAAAATTGAGGCTGGAAGAGACAGGATGACTTTCCAAGCTTCCACAAATAATAAACAGGAGAGCCTGAGCCTCTTATTTTAGATATATTTCTCAAAACTTTTTGACTCCAGGTTTAGATTTCTTTCTACTACACAGCATTGACTCCCTGAATGAAAACTCATGTTTAAAATAATCTCCTGAGTCATAACTAGATAAGTGAAAAGAAAAGAAAAATGGCTATGTTTATTATACTCCATATAGTATATGTATATTATACGTATTAGAGAGAGGTAGTACCTGAGTTAATACTCAGTTAACCAGAAAATTCAATTAACTGAAACATACCATTCCTGAAGCATTCAGATTAATTGAGGTTTTATTCAATATTGATTTCACTGTTGGCATACTGCTAAAGATACAGGGCCCAATTCTCCCTGTTCCAATTTTTTTTTTCAGCTTTAAAATGCATTTGTTATGGAGGCTTTGGCAACATGCCTGGTAACCATGAAGGGCTTTTCCTACAACTAGTAACCTGTAACAACAACTACTGAAGGACATGGTTCTAATAAACTTTTGAAGATTCAATGGCTTGGATGCTTTTATCAGGAATGCGTCTGGTTTTCAAGACAAGCCAAGGGAGAAATGAAAAATATGAGCTCAACAGAAACAACCTTGGACCAAGAAAGGAAATTGGATATAATAGTAATCCAGAGCAGTCAAAGTAAAGTAAGATAGTATGTAGTTTGAATGGCTTACACTAGGCACCTGACACTGGGGAGTTAAGAGTTTATGGTCATTACTGCTTGTATGCTTTGGGATCTCCCCCAGTTATTACACAAATACAGTCTCACATCATTAAATCCTCATCAATGCTGCCACTCTCTGCCTTTCACTGCACAGAATGCTAAAGAAGTAAATGTGATCTCAGAGTTTCATTTTCAGAATGGAAGGGGAAGGTTTAAGGAGTGTGTGTGTGTGTGTGTGTGTGTGTGTGTGTGTGCGCGCGTTTTCCCATGAGCCACATTTTGAGCTTTTCCTAGGAAGTACAAGCCCTTTATTCATCCACTGCCTTGAGGTGTCAGTATCTCTTCCACAGTCCAGTCTGATGTCTTCAGACCAAACTTTGACATCTGAAATACTCAGGTTTCTATTGATCCCTGAAAATTGGAAGAAGATGATATAGTCAACTGTCAAGTAGAAATTCTTAAAGAATACCTTTTGAATCATCCAAAACTCCTATTTTAATGAGTGATATCACTATTTATTATTCACAATCATAAGCAATGCTAACTTCTTTTATCCCAGAATAAGAATTGCCTAAGATTATCACAGAATTGCCTAAGAATCAGGATTTAGAGCCAGGAGAGACCTTACAAATCATATTCTATACCTTTTTCTCTTTTTTTAATGGATAAGGAAACTGAGATCCAAATATATGAAATAATTTGTCCACAGCCACAGAGTCAATAAGTAACAAAGAAAATATTTGAATTTACATCTTCATAATCCAAAACTATTTTTCTTTCCACTATATTACATTCCTTCCATTTGGAATATCTTTGATTATAATAATTTTCCTCTAGAGGCTTGTTCAAAGGAATACCTTATGTTAGTGAAATAAACAATTAAATTCCATATCTACCTACCCTATCTGAGAACTTTCTAGTTTCTTTTAATATAGATATAAAATGTTGGGTTTTTATTGGTTGTTTTTTTTTTTTTTAACCCAGAAATGCACTCACCTCTTCAGTTGAGGTCTAGATGCCTAACCATTCCCCAAGTGCTCTTTTCATATTCTTTGTGAACCCAACAACTCTGGAATCTCAGTACATTGTGTATACCCAATCCCCACCCCAGCCCCACCTCAGCCCCATGCAATGTTTACTCTAATGAAGACATAGCATTGGCACTTCCTCCCTGTATGACTGAGAAAGGGTGATGGAACTGATGAGCACCATCCAGATGGTACAGTTCAGCAGAACATCTGCCTCATCTGTCTGTTACCTCCCTACATCCTGCTATAGAGCTTTTCATTAGCCATTCAAGGAGTACACTCATCCAGTTATAAATAAATAACCCTCCAAAAAATTGAAAATTCACTTTTCTGTGATGCTTGGCTTGGCTTTTCTGATTATTTTTTACTTGCCCTAATGGGAGAATTGCATCCAGCCACCTCTCCTAAAGTTATAGGAAGTTTCTTGGAAGAAATAACAATTGTTAGCCAAAACCCAGGCCAATACTTACTATAGAGCCAAGGGCAAATATCACAAACCATGACTAGGACAACTAACATGGAGTATATTCTCAGTTAAGTGGCAAAGGAAGGAATAATAGGATACCATTCTATAGCAGAGCAGAGACAGAAACTCCTTATCACAGGACATTATCATGAAGACTCCGGTGACAGAGAGAGATAACAAGCCAGTGAAGATGTTTACTCTAATTGTCATACTTTAGCTTTTTCTATTATTAACTATTCTTGCTAATTAGGTGCTAAACCCTATTTTTCCCCATTGTCAACACCCTTTAAGTTCAATGCCCTCTAAATGAGTGCCTTCAAGAAAAGCCCCACCATAATTATAGTTTTAAAATCAAAACAATGGAACTCGGTCTTTAAAAAAAAGTCTACCAGCAACCCTCACAATATTTTTCCTCTGTCAAAGCATTTTACCCATAATAGACATAATCCAGGAAGATACTCTAATATCCCATCAAAGAAAAAATACCATTAGTCCAATGGTGATAACTAAATTCCTGAGAAATACCAGTCATAACTATGAAGACCACTAATATTTTTTGGATAGTTTCATCAAAAAAATGCTATAGAGAAAAAAATATGTGCCAACTGTCTTAGAGTATAGCATGTCTGTTGCTAAATGATAAGTTTATATGAGGGGGAAAAAAATACATGAGGAGGCATTATTGCAAGATTAAAATAGCTTATTGTAAACAAACAACACTAACACAAAGAAATCTTGGGTGGATGAATAACCATAACATTTTTTATTGCTCTGAATTAAGAAACAGATAACCTAACTAGACAATAAAGTGAGAATGTAGCCATGTTACTCATTTCCCTGTATGTATAATCTTCTTTAATGTCCTTAGCAGGAGAGTAGTGGAAGTAGGGAAAACCTTTCCTCTTCGTATCCTGAACTTATTAGCTCCAAAGAGTTTGTATATCATCTTCCTCTAAAGAGGCCATTAGAATGGACCCAATTTTATAACTGAAATGGTCTGAAAGGGCAATGCCTTGCTCAAAATATCACATTCTTCTTAATGAAAAAATGCTCATGATTAATTTGTATGTATTTTTTTTAATGTGACCACTTTCTGCTCTAGAGCTTTTAAACATATTCATCCTTCAAGAAAAGTGAGGAGGGGGGAGAAGGAGAGAGGAGAAAAGGAGTTAAGGGTTAAGGGGTAGTCTAATCTAGTCATATTACAAATTCCTATGGAAAACAGCAAAATGAAGGGAAAAAGCAAGAGTAAAAAGGAAAAAAGGACTTTCAAGAAGGAAGAGGAAAAAAGGAAATAACAATAATGATTTTTAACACTTAAGAAATTGACAAAACAATCATGTTATTCTAATACACATATAAACACATACACACATGTATAGTTATAACTATTATTTTAAAAATGTCTTCCTGTTACCACTTTAAAGAGGATACCTAAGAAAATAAGTGTCCTGATAATAGGTTTTGACAGACTATAGTTGTATATACATAACATAGCATAGCATAAATGATGCATGTCCCACATATGTATTATTTCCATCAATGTCAGAATTCTAGTTTGCTTAGTTCTCTCCATTAAAGTGACCACTATAAGTCAATTGCTAATCCTCTCAATTGCCTAGTACCCTTTCTCCCATTTTTTTTGCTACCTTTTACTATTTTGTATTTATTCTGTTTGTACTTATTTTCCATATAATTATATATGTATATATTGATTCACTTAATATAATGTAAGCTCCTTAAATATAGAAATTATTTTATATTTTTACATCCCTGACACCTACGACACTAAGGCATAATAAGTAAGCCCTTAAAAAATGTTTGCTGATTGATGATAGATAGGAATTCCTGCAAAGGACAAGCAAGAATAGTTTTGTTTTTAGATGTCATTCTTTTCAATTCCTTTCCATCAATTCATTCACATGATTTGTGCTTTCTTTATTAGTGCTTCATTTCACACATGGTAAATAGTAAGCACTTGATAAGTGTTTATTACATTGCCTGGTGACCAACTTTCTGGTGATGAGCCTCTCCACATTTAACTTGACTAATTCTCCAGATAACAATCCAACATCAAATTCAATTCATTAGTAACCATTTATTAATTTCCCACTATGTGCCAGACAATGCTAATCAATGATTATACAAACATGAAAAAAATAAATTTAACAATCCCTGCTCTTAAGAAGCTTAAATTTAGCTGAAGAGACATGTACAGTGCATGTGCATACACATATGTATGTATACATATATGAGTATGTTGTGTTTATGTGTATATACAGATACATGTGTGTATCTGCACTATTCATATTTATTTCTGCACACACACATTCATATGCTTATATACGTACAAAATAAATGCAAGACAAATGGAGGGAGAGGTACTAAAAGTTGGAGAACAAAGAAAGGCTTCGTGTAAAAGGTGTTGTGTGAACAGAGCTTTGAAGAAAGCTAGGGATTCAAAAAGATTAAGTTGCAAGTAGAGAGCAATCCAAGCATGGAGAAAAGCCAGTGCAAAGGCACAGAGATGGAAGATGGAATCTACTGTGTGAGGAACAGAAAGGAGGAGTATTGAGTATACAAATGGTAATCATGTATAATAATACTGAAAAGATGGATTGGAGGCACATTGTAAAAGGTTTTAACTGTCAAAGGAGTTTGCATTTGATCTGTTATTAGGACCATTGGATCTTATCGAATAACCAAGGGAAAGGGATCATACTCTAGGGAAATGACTTTGTCAATTGTATAGGGAATACATTAGAGCGAGGAAAGATGTAAGGTGGAGGTAGATTGACCAAATAGGTAGCTGTTGCAATAGGCCAGGTAACTGGCCTCAACTAGAGTAATGGCTAGTCTCTACTAAGGAAAGAGATACTTAGCATAGTGTCTGGCTCATAGTAGGCACTTACTACATGTTTTTGATAAGGAAGCATGAAAAAATCTTGTGGAGATAGAATTAACAAGATTTGCCAACTGACAGGATAGGTGGGGTCAGAGTTTTAGCTTCTCTTACATTGCTTTTGAAGATCCAGAATCATACTCCTGATTCATATCATCCTCTGATGATTATTGTATCTATTGCTGCGCATGCGCACGCGCACACACTCACACACACACACACACACAATTTTCCCGCAGTTTTATCTTCTTTAAAATGATCCCCAAGGTCTCTACTCTGAAATTCTGGTCCTCTACCGCCTAAAATTCCATGCTGTACAAACCCAAGTAGGAAGGAAGTATGTCAATTTGTAAGACTTGAAACATGACTTTTCCATTAGCATAGAGTCTGGGAGCAGTCCAGAGGGGCTATTTTTACATTTCCCTTTAAAGTAGTTAAGCCAGAGAAAGAGTGGGAAAACCTTCTTTTGATTTGAAAGGAATTATTGAACCAACTCCCTCCAGAAGCTAGGAGCCTTCTACCTGGCAGTTGGTAGATTTCTTCCTCTGAAGAGGTTGATTTCTTTATCTTTGGCTTTCAGAACCCCTATGTGTTCCAGGGCAAGAATGAGGCAAAAGGAATAGCAAGATCAGAAGGGCTCTAATTGTCTAAGAAAAGAATAAGTTAGAAGGAGCCAACACATTCAGCCATGATTTATGAAATACCCAAGTACTAACTCTCAAGCCAACAGCACAGCTTCCAGGCTATATGCAACCACTGAATTACCATAAATTAAGTTCAGGCAAAAATAAGGCCATAAAATGGACATTTTACAGTGGCTATTGACTATGATGTTCAGTTCACATTAAATCTTCTGAAACATTGTTACTTTGTCAACTGAATTAGTAATTGGTGTCATTGATGGGGGGGAGGCAGCCAATATATAAGGTTTCAAACTCCATATATATTACTCACTACAATTAAAGTCATTCTCCGTAAGAAGCTGCTATCTATATGCATCAGACTAATTATTTTGTGCTTTTTTACTAAGATAATGGCACATTGCTGCCAGTGGGCAAATCCTGATCATACATTATATCACACTTCCTAGCAATTTTGATGAAAACTACAGGTGGAGACAGATTATAATGGGAACATCTAATTGAAATTCATCTCCATTTTGCTTCAGATGGAAGACATGCTGCTTGAGCCCTGAAACATATTCAATTTCATTCAAATTGGATGCAGATTTTTCAGGCAAAGCTAAATTCAAAAAAAAAAAAAATGTTTCAAAGGGTCCTAGAAGGGGAACTGATGAGTCCTGTGCTTGCTCTCTAGCTCTATTTCCATTAGTCTCCTTTGCTCTTAGCCTTTCCATTTCCATGAGAACTCCCCACTGGGGTAGGATGGGAGCAACAACTCCCCCCTGCTGTGAATCCTTATTTTCAGCATAATACATTTCACTATTTAGCTGTTTCCCCCTACTCCAAAAGTACCAAAGAGGAATCTTGAACATTGTCTGGATATTTGTCATTAATCCGTGGACAGGCATACTCTTCCAGACAGAAGATACTTTCTTTCTATAGTCCCAGCCTATGGTAGGAAAAGAAAGTAATTTCTGCTAATGATGCATTATGTGAAGAGTGAAAGAGGAATTTCCAGATTGAAAAAGAGATCTTGGATTTATCCATGGAGCAACAAATTCCCTATACAAACAATAAGAAACTTGTAAGACACTATGCTAAAAACATTAATAAACATCAATCAGCCAGGCCAAGTCATATATATAACAAAAAAAGATAAAAGCTTATAGAGTTTGCTTTTGGGGAGCCTCTGATCTGTCAGTGCCTCATAATACAACAAATAATTGCTCTTTAAAATGACTGACTCCAACATAAATGGACAAACTAAATATAAAAACTTTTTAAAACTTTCACTAGACCAACAAAGAGTTGTTGAAACTTTTAGGATACACATCTTCAGTGAAGGATAACAAGTGACTGCCATCCTTATGGAAAGCTCCCCTGAAAAAATTTTCTTTTTCAATCTTTATGTTCATCCTATAAGTTTTTATTCAGTGCATCTGAAGGTATATTCACATTCGAGATAATAAAGTGGATTTTGGCTAATGCTACTTTCATAGAACAATATCATCCGTACCACATTTCCCTTTTTCCCAGTAGAGAGGTGGGGGACCATAGAGACATTAATATTATATATGCTGTCAGGCTCAGTGATTTGGTTAAAGTACCTTAATCACTTGTCTTTGTCAGAAAAGAGGGTTCAGTGTGGGGACGATAGCAGGTGGTGACTATGATGTAAAAAACAAAAAGACATCAATAAAACACTGAAAAAGAATATCATTAATCATTTTTCCTGTCTATTGCAAATATATTTTATATACCATACTTATTTAGCATATAATGAAATAAATATGTATAGTAGATTAAAATGGGATTATTTAATGAGAAGATTTAGACATAGAAAGGATCTTAGAATTTATCCAACCCAAATGATTTTATAAATAAGGCAACTCAGGCTCCCCCAAAACAAAGGACTTTTGTGGTCATTTACTTAACTTAAAGGAGGCAGAGGTGAAGAGGAACAAGTATGAATGGGGAATGGGACGTGTGCACAAAAAAAAAAAAAAAAAAAAAAAAAAAAAAGATACTCCTTCATTTCCCAGTCTTTTGATTAGAAAAAGTAGAAAATATATATTAGAGAGTTCTTCTTTGGTCATTTATTTAAAGGTGAAACAAAGCAGAAAGATACTTTCTTATCTGGCCACTGTTCTAGACTTCATTATACTCCCTAGCTGGGTAACTTCCTTGTATCCCTTTCCATTTCCCACCTTCTTTTTCATTATGTTGTCTTATCTTTTGTTTTTATTTGTATCCCTATCACTTAGCACAGTGTCTGATATTTAGTGGGTGCTTTGTAAATTTTTATTGACTGACAAAAAGCAACTGTCATTTAGTTAAATAATAGAAAGGTCATTTTAGCCATTCAGGAAAGATCTGAACCTGATTAAGTCCAGAAAGATAAGGTGGAGTCAGATAATAAAGGGCTTTATATGACAAAAGGAAGAGTTTGGATGGGGGGAGGGGTAAATCCTAAAAAGTAATAGGGAGCCTCTGGAGTTTGAGTAAAGAGGTAACATGTTCCAATTGAGTCACCAGTCAGAAGCTAGATTGCAAGAGCTTTAAAAATGAGTGCTAAGAGAAATGAAAACAATTGGCATGGAATTGATTATGGAGTTTGGTTCTGAAAGTAGGGAAGATAGAGGATAGCACAATCTTTTGCTTTGTATTAAGGATGATGGAGACAAACATTTTTATAGACAGCAGGAAAGGAATCAGCATATAGGAGAGAATGAAGATTAGAAAAAGGTGATGGTTTGGGGGCAATCTACTATTAATTTTAGGAGGAATGAGATTCAGGAATACAAACAGCAAGTTTGATCTTGAAGAGCAGAAGAGTCTCTTCACCTGACACTGGAACATAGGAAAAGACAATGGAACTTATTAAAAAGTTTTGAAATATAAACTCAAAAAGAGGAAGCTCATGGGGAACATAGAGTTTACATTAAGGTGACTGAATATGAACAAAATATTCGTGTACATCACAAACCACATACAATTACATTGTGCTTTCCAGTGCTGTGCTTAAGATCTAAACATTGTACTGTGCCAAACTGTCATTTAAAAACCACCACATAACTTCTAGATGCAGTTGCAAAAGCAGAATAACCAATATACTCTCAAAAATGGATCTAATTCTTCCCTGAAGTCTTCAAGTCAGAAAAAAACAAACATATAGTGTCTAGTGATAGGCAAGGTTTCTCCAAAGCACATTAAATAACTGTTCAGCTATCCCTTTCACAATTGATTAGGTCTGGAATAAAAATCAGTTTTCAACCTTTTTACAGGAAGCAAAATCTATTTCTTCCTCCATCTGGCTCCCAAATCAGCAAAGTAGAAAATGTGTTGTGACCTAGGCATTCCCATACTCATTACAAAGTGCATTCTTGCAGCATCCTGTATTCATCCCAACCAGCTGACCAGGGGCCTACTCATTGACACCATGCACAATTCCCTGGTGTGTTCTGTGGATGAACAGTTAGTGAAGAACCCAACCTATAGCAATCTCTGTGGATCTCTTCTCCATTCGAGAACTGAAGTCATCGGGAGATGTGCTAAACTGACCATCTGTTCCTCTCACTGATAATATGTAATTAAGTAATTTATTTATTCAGCACTTGAGCCCCCTCCCCTCTTCTCCCATTAGTTAGGGATGATTATGAGAGATCCAGATGTAGTTAACATATTGCTCACTTGAGCAAGCGGTGTGTTACAAAGCACTTTGCTAGCCTCCTGGCTAATCCCACCTCTCCAACCCAATTGTGGAGATAGTCATGTGAGCCTTGCTGCTCTATTTACTTATTTCCTCCCAAATATAGGCCTCTCTTTTCTGTCATGCACCAAACCATTTGCTATGTATTTTTCACTTATTTAAAAACAAATTTATTAATATTATCCTTTTACTAAGCCAGAGGCAAGCTGCACAGTGCTGTCACATAACATCTACTACTCTAACCTCCTAATTTTATAAATTACAATATTAAGTTCCAGAGAAGTTAAGTGATTTACTCATTGAGCCAGTAAATGACAAATTCAAGACTTGAATTCAAGTCTTCTGCCTGCAATTTTGACATTTCCAATAGCATGCTTAGAATATATAACTCAAATGGAATCTAACAATAAATGAAACTATTTGATAAAATGGGAAATATAGTATATGTATTCATCATGATTAATGACACAATTCAATAGGAAACTATCATCTTAGTCTAGTATGCTGAATATTGGGGAAACTTCTATAGTTTTGTAAATGAGTAATATCTACCTGAGATGGCTTCCCTCTTCACTTTTGCTTTTTAAAATTTTAGATGCTTTTGATGAGGTTCAGTGCGGGGCAGAGAGTTGTGGGAATCCCCTTCTGGTCATCTCCGGTCCTTTGTAAATGAATTTACAAACCCAAAAAGTTACACTGGCAAAAGAAGTTTATATTGGCACTGGGAAGTCAGCTTTTGAAGGCTGACTTCCTTAGTGGCAAGGTCCTGATAGAGAACTAAAGATCTAGCAGAGAAATCCTCTAGGGAAATGTGTGAGAGAGACAAAGAGAGGTTAAGACTGAAAAGAGAATGTCTTTTTAGTGGGCAGAGTTCATCACAGGCAGCTATGCCAAGGGAGGTCCCTTGACCTGGCATGATTCCTGCTTTTGCCCTCTCTGCAAGGAATTGAGCTGAAGGAAGCTTGTTATATGGGTAGCTCTTGGTGAGAGTGAGGGGCTGGGACCAGTTCGAGTTGAAATCAGAATAGAGAATCTTTGAATTGAATGAGTGTCCCTGTACTAATCTCCAACTCAATAGAGGTCAATATCTCAATCTCCAGGTCAGGATAAGTAGGAGTGGTCCTGGACACAACTAATTACACCCAGATAACAGAGTGAAACCACTTTATCTTGATTAAGATACCCCCTAGGGTGGGGTCTCTCGGGAAAGAACTTCTCTGAAGGAGTTTCTCAAGTGTTAACCCCAAAGTCCAAGAAAGAGTGAGAGTTTCGGGGCTCCCTTATCATTTTCAAATCACAATTCAAGTGCTACCTCCTCGAGGTCTTCTCTGATACCTGAACTTCAGTTGATATTTATTTATTAGCACTCTTCTCAAAATGATTTTGAATAACTTATTATATATTTTTGAATTTATTTATCTGTTTTGTTAGTTTTCCCTCTACCTCCCTTCCAGTACACTGTAAATTTTTTGAGGGCAGTAACTGTTTCATTGTTGTCCTCATGTCTCCTATACCCAGTATGTTAATTTGTATATGGTTGATATTTGATATTTTTAATTGAATTGAATTGAATTCCCACAGAATGGAAAAATCAAATTGACTCTGGGCTGGGAACTTTATCTTTGTTTCGGGATCCAAAATCTCTTAGCTTGTATAAACGAGGATATGGGGATATAAGAACTGAAAGATGCCGATTCCTAGAAACCAGAAAACTTTGAAAGAGAAAAAAATCTGTAGTAATTTTGATTTCTATGCTTTAAACTAAAATTCTGGTTGTCTCATTACAGTACAAGGCATTGAAACTATTATTTCCCATAAATTTCATATGTCTATTAATTCAGCTCAAGCTTTCTTTTTCAAAAGCCATGTTGAAAAACTATTTTCAAGTATTATATACATAAAAGCATTTTATATTCCTAGCATATAAGCCAAAAACATTCTCTAAAGTAACTTCATTTAACAAACACATACTAATCACCCAAACTGTGCAAAGTATTGGGGGAGAAAACAATGTAATGTATTCCTTAAATGTACGTTTCCCCCCAAAAATTAACTCTAGTTCATGGCATGCTTCATATCAATCTCTCTCAGAACTAGAAATCTTAATATTCCGCTTATGCTCTTTTCATCAAATTAACCAGAATACAGATTAATTCAAAGCAAAAATCATTTAAATAGCTCAGCAAAATAGTAATAAACAAAGAAAATTCCTCCACAACAATGACTACAGGATATATATTCTCGCAGCTTACTGCAAGGGCACAAAGCATCTGGAACACACAGGGCAAGGCACAGAGAGCATACATATTAGGAACATAATTAGCTATGCCAACTCATGCTCCTAGGCGATGGCCTCTTTAAAGTCCTTCTCTGCTTCTAAAGCACCATTCCTGTCTTTGTTCCCCTTTTAGACACATTAATATCATCAAACTAAGCTGTTCTGATATTATATGAAGTCAGGAAGACCTGAATTGAAATATGACCTCAGAAACTTAACATTTCTTGGTTGTGATCCTAGGTAAGTCATTTTAATCCCAATTGCCTTGCCAAAAAAAAAAAAAAAAAAAAAACCCTGAATTTCTCAGTTTTTTCAGCTGTAAAATATGGATAATAGGACCTACTTCCAGGATCAAATGATAAGAAAATATTGTAAAGAACTAAGCACAAGTGCTTAGTCAGCCAGTCATCTGTCTGTTAGTCCTTTATATCTGGGTTCCTATCTACTGCCACATACTGTCTTCTGCTAGAGGTACTATATGATTTCTCCTAAGGTATATGTTTTCAGTTCTTTTAGCACATAGCCTCAGAGTAATCTTGATTTTTTGTGATAGAAACTTCCCAAACATAGTAAGCTAGTCAATTAGGGGAACTCCTCAAGCTTAAGTTAAATCTTTTTTTTTTTTTTTTTTTTAAACTCCTTTTAATCTCTCTGAGATAAGAAAGATAGGATTTCAATGCTACTCTTCCAGACATTAAATCGAGTAAGCAATCCATTGTGCCATATTACTGCTCAACAAACTCATGTGTTTCTTATTGTCATATTTTCAGTAGCTCATTTAGGCCTTTAATGAGAATTTTTTTATTTTTTCAGCTTATCTAGATCATAATCTTGGATGGAAAATTGTTGAACAAATCTATTCTTATAGCAATTTTTATTTATGAAAAATTTCCATACCAGTCTATCCTTCCTTGTTATTCTCTAACTTATAAAAGTTCAATGGAAATGGAAGGGAAGAAAGAAGGAATTTTTAAAGCTTGAGACTATATGTAAATATTTTGAAAATTTAGCAAAGTTTGCAGTTTGCTTGTATATACTATTTATTACATTTTAAGTAAAGAGTCATTTTGTGCTTTTAA
This sequence comes from Sminthopsis crassicaudata, assembly GCF_048593235.1. Taxonomy (NCBI): domain Eukaryota; kingdom Metazoa; phylum Chordata; class Mammalia; order Dasyuromorphia; family Dasyuridae; genus Sminthopsis; species Sminthopsis crassicaudata. Next base: position 414,396,724 of record NC_133618.1, on the reverse strand, counting down.
AAACTGGATGTATTATTATCTAGTCATGGGACAGCATTTTAAAGACTTTACCTTAAAATCTAAGTCATGTGGGGGGATGGGAAAAATGAGACCAGTTTTGTTGTGTTTTGTTTTTTTACTAAACAAACCCCATTTGTCTAGTGGGACTCCCACTTCATTTCAAACACAAATGTGCTATTAAGTGAATCTGAAATAACTGATAACAAATCTCTCCACTGGGCCATTGGGAAATTCCAACCTCTATAAGTTTGCAAGTGCTAAACCAGCAACCTTTTAGAGAAGAATATCTATCTTTTTTGAGGTGTTTCTAGGGAATAAAATATAAAACATTCTGAAAACAAAAATACTTTTCCATTTTTCCAAGATTTGTTTTGCCTGCTTGATTCTAGGCTGCTCAAGACAGATATTGTCAAGACCCATCATGTTTTCAGGATTATGTTCACAGTTTAAATGTTTCCCAATATATGGTATGAGGATCAAGACCAAAACATCCCTTGAGTAGGTACCAAAGAAATACATTCTTTGGTGTGTTTTTTTTTCTTCATCCCAATGAAATCTCCAAAGGAGTTTTTGTCTCTGTGCCAGCATCCCCATCAATTATTAATTTGACAATCCTTCTGGGAGGAAAAAGACATGTATAATATGTACCTTTAGTAGTGAGAATTAGATGTAATATTTTGATTAACCATACATGAAAGAGGGAGAGGAAAAACTGAATAGCTAGAAAAGAAAATTAAAAGCTGAATGCTATTTGAGTGTCATCTTATGAGTGAAACAAATTATTATTAATTGGGTAAAAAAAAAAAGTGTTCATTAATGAAAAACAACTGTTAATCTATTCCATGTGGTGAATAAAAATATAGTACAAGTAAAATGAAGCAAATTTTCCAGGCAAGATAACATTTATATGCATCACTGTTAAACTGTTAATAAAATGATTCAAACTGACTTCTCCTTGGTGGGTCATCAATGATTATAGAACTTAAAAAGACTATATTTATTGAGATTCCAAAGAATGGGGTGGAGGTTCAGGTAGTAATTAAAAAAAAAAAAAAAAAAAAAGCCTTTTGATTAGCTGCAACTAAGAAAAGTGGACTTGTTTTCAGGTATAACTGATCAAGACCCATTCAGACTAAGGAATGCTAATTGCTTTATGAGACTCAGCAGGCTCTAGTAATCTTTTCCAGAAAGAAACAGAATCACCTCAATCAAAATCCCCTCTTTCTTTAGTCTTCCCTTTGGAGACCAAGTTACCATCACTACCCTCTTTGAGAAAGATTAAAGAAAGGACTAAAAAGTGGGTCCAATGGGGAGTGACTTAGTCCAAAGTGGTTTTTCTGCTTATAATGAAGCACTTTAAACAGCTTAGGGAACAAATTTCCCAGGAACTAGGAGTGATCATGTTCTTCAACCACACCTTTAGTTTGAACTGAAAGAGTTTTTATTTTGAGATAGGCTGAGAAATGGGATTTAACAAAATGGAAAATCAGATGGATTGCAGATAATATTGGTTATTAAATAACACTGCATAAAATTAATTTTCTTCATCCAATAAAAGCTGATTCCATTTTACAAAAAAATTAATTATTGCCGAGCGAATATAATTAAGATGACAATACTCCCTAAACTAATCTATTTATTTAGTGCTATACCAATCAGACTTCCAAGAAACTATTGTAATAACCTAGAAAAAATAACAACAGAATTCATATGGAACAACAAAAGGTCGAGAATTTCAAGGGAAGTAGTGAAAAAAAAAAATTAAGTGAAGGTGGTCTAGCTGTACCTGATCTAGAATTGTATTATAAAGCAACAGTCACCAAAACCATTTGGTATTGGCTAAGAAATAGACTAGTTGATCAGTGGCATAGGTTAGGTTCACAGGGCAAGATAGTGAATAAAAATAGCAATCTAGTGTTTGACAAACCCAAAGATCCCAAATTTTGGGATAAGAATTCATTATTTGACAAAAACTGTTGGGAAAACTGGAAATTAGTATGGCAGAAACTAGGCATGGACCCACACTTAACACCACATACTAAGATTAGATCAAAATGGGTCCAAGATTTAGGCATAAAGAATGAAATCATAAATAAATTGGAGGAACATGGGATGGTTTACCTCTCAGACTTGTGGAGGAGGAAGGAGTTTGTGTCCAAGGGAGAACTAGAGACCATTATTGATCACAAAATAGAAAATTTTAATTACACCAAATTAAAAAGTTTCTGCACAAACAAAACTAATGCAAACAAGATTAGAAGGGAAGTAACAAATTGGGAAAACATTTTTACAGTTAAAGGTTCTGATAAAGGCCTCATCTCCAAAATATACAGAGAATTGACTTTAATTTATAAGAAATCAAGCCATTCTCCAATTGATAAATGGTCAAAGGATATGAACAGATAATTTTCAGATGATGAAATTAAAACTATCTCCACTCATATGAAAGAGTGTTCCAAATCACTATTGATCAGAGAAATGCAAATTAAGACAACTCTGAGATATCATTACACACCTGTCAGATTGGCTAAGATGACAGGAACAAATAATGATGAATGTTGGAGGGGCTGTGGGAAAACGGGGACACTGATGCATTGTTGGTGGAGTTGTGAAAGAATCCAACCATTCTGGAGCAGCAATCTGGAATTATGCCCAAAAAGTTATCAAAATGTGTATACCCTTTGACCCAGCCATATTACTACTGGGCTTATACCCCAAGGAACTACTAAAGAAGGGAAAGGGACCTGTATGTGCCAAAATATTTGTGGCAGCCCTTTTCATAGTGGCTAGAAGCTGGAAGATGAATGGATGTCCATCAATTGGAGAATGGTTGGATAAATTATGGTATATGAACGTTATGGAATATTATTGTTCTGTAAGAAATGACCAACAGGAGAAATACAGAGAGGCTTGGAGAGACTTACATCAACTGATGCTTAGTGAAACGAGCAGAACCAGAAGATCATTATACACTTCAACAATGATACTGTACGAGGATGTATTCTGATGGAAGTGGATATCTTCAACATAGAGAAGAGCTAATCCAATTCCAATTGATTAATGATGGACAGAATCAGCTACATCCAGAAAAGGAACACTGGGAAATGAGTGTAAACTGTTATTTTTACCTTCTGAATCCAATTCTTCCTGTGCAACAAGAAATTCGGTTCTACACACATATATTTTATCTAGAATATATTGTAATATATTTAACATGTATAAGACTGCTTGCCATCTCGGGGAGAGGGTTGGGGGAGGAAGGGAAAAAATCTGAACAGAAGTAAGTTCAAGGGATAATGTTGTAAAAAAAATTACCCATGCATATGTACTGTCAAAAAAAAAGTTATAATTATAAAATAAAATAAAAATTAAATTAAAAAAAATTAATTATTGGGGAAAGTATTATACTATGGTGAATGAATAACAAGGAATGCTTTTTTTAACTGTGTAATTTATTTTATTTTTTTAAAATGTACATTTTTACATTGTATTATTTAAAAATAATTCCTTCCATCAAAGTCTTTTGCCAATACTTTCTTATTATACAACAGTGACCTCAAATTCTCAAAAGCAGTCTACAAACTACAAACAATCTGATTAATACTTTGAATATGGGACTAGTGATAACCTTTGTGTCTATGAAGGACTAATCATCAAGAAGGCCATAGGGTGATTAATACTTTTCAGCCGCAACAACTCACAATAACCATCTACTATGACATAGAATTGCAATCTTCATATCAAGAAGATCCTCAAAGTATTTGCATAAAGATATGTCCCATTACCTAGGAATAAAAATTAGATCTGTGATTTCTTTCATAAATGAAATTCCCAGTTGGGAAAAAAAAAAATTTCCTCAATGAAGATAAACACTTTTTTAGGTATCTTATAGTTTAAGTTTATTTTAAGATCAAAAAATCAAAAATTTAGAAAGGAAGGTACATTTAATTCCACTTAGACTAAATTCAACATGTCTAAAATAAAACTCATTATTTTTTTTCCAACTCCCCTTCCTTCCTTATTACTGTCAAGGGCAAGAGCACCTTTATCATTCTTCAGGCTCCCGACCTAAGTGTATCATCCTTGACACCTCACTATCATCTCTCTCACATATATTCCCCATATCCAACTTTTTCTGAGGCCTATCAATTTCATCTTTGCAACATCTTTCCAGTCTATTCTTTTTTCAACTCTCATGCTGCCCAAACTGATATAGGCTCTCATCATCTCACACGAAAATTGTTGTTATAATCTGCTAGTGGCTCTTCCTTTCTCAAGGCTGTTCTCACTCCAATCTATCCTCCAAAGAATTTTTCCTTAAATTCAGATGTGATTATGTCACCGTAAATTATTACCCTGCCATTCCAATCAAGAGATCAAGATCAAGTGGCTCCCTGTTGCTTGCAGTATTTAAGAAAAAAATCCTGTTTGGTATGCAATGCCAATACTGTCCATAAACAAGACTCTCCATCCCTCAAGGGATTTTCTTTGACTGTTCTCCATACAGAGAGTACTCGATTTACATCTTTACCTTTTGGTTTCCTAAAATCCCATCTTCTAAAGGAAGCTTTTCCTAATTCTTTGTTTTAGTTTCTTCCTTCTGTTAATTATTTCCTGTTTATCTTGTTTATGTCTTGTTTCTATATCTTTGTTTTCTTGTTGTTTTTCTGCCTCTATTAGAATGTGAGATCCATGAGGACAGGAAATGTGTTTTGCCTCTTTTTATATCTCCAGCACTTAACACAGTGTCTGGCCTGTGGTGGATGATTAATAAAAGTTTATTGACTAATTGACCTAGGCAACTCCCCTCATTTAACTGTTGAGTAAACTAATGAAATAACTTGCCCAGGATCAAACATCCAATATATAGAGTTAAGAATTGAATCCAGGTCTTCCTTGCTTCAAAACTGATTCGTTATCTGTACACTGCCCTTGATGGTTCAGTAAAAATCTAAAGAAAGTCATTCATAATATGAGTAAATAACTATTAAAGGTTGTTTAAATTACTGATCTAAAAACACAACCTCTCCTCCAGAGCTCAGTCCACTTCTATCTACCTCTCACATAAAAAATGTAGAAGCAATTACAGAGTTCCCAGTAGTGTTAGATTTCATATTCCATTTCCATTTAGCTTCAGCACAAACTCTTTCCATATTGCCAAACCTTCCAAATATTCACACCTGAGGGTTTGCAATGTTCCATCCAATTACATAAAGTTCCACACCTGAACAAATCTTACCTACCCTCTCCACTTCTTTCAGGCCTCTGTCCAAAGAAAGACTCATAGCCCTGAGTGCTTACACTTACATACACATTTATAAACACAGATACCATAAAACTAAATCACATTCTCAACTTCAATATTCTTTTTCTTTTCAGATACATCCTGTCACAAATACCCAAGAATTCAGATCAAGGATATATCACCAAATATCAATATCAATAGAATGTCCTGACTGCTAACTTATAGCCCAGAAGGTAACTTATTACCACAGGCAATTGTAAACTTTCATCCAATCAAATCAATTGCTTACCAGTTCAGTTATAAAAATCTAGCATCTAACAATTAATTGAAGGGAAGGTGGTAATGTATCTTTAACTTCTGGGAATGAGGTGATCATGGGAAGAAACTACCATTCCATTCCATACAACATCTCTTAGTACCTCTACTGGGAGATAGTTTTGTTTTGTTTTTTTCCCTTTTATTTCAATAGGTAGCTCTCATATAAAATAGACTAAACAAATATATAAGTACAGGATGAACTCTCTCCTATACAAGTAAACAGACTTCCCATTTGGGATGGTGGGAATCAAAAATTAAAGGTATAGATTTTTTTAAAATTTCTTTCACTTCCCCTTCTTTGAATTTGTATGTATTCCATTTCTTCTTGAAATGCAGTTAATATTTAGACATTGAAAAGCATAAAAAGAAAGGAACCAAGCTGAGAAGGCATTCAAGACAGGTAAAGAATGCTGTCCATGCATATGTGTGAAGTTATTGTTTCAATAACTACTCTGAATTCATTTTAATCAGAAAACAACACAGCACACAGAGTAAAAAGAAAAACACAAAGAAGGAAAAGTAAAGTTTGATTCCAGGTAAAATGAAAGAAATTTGAAAAGAAATTTAATTTTGTGAAAATTTAGTGCATTTTATATTTAATTTTGCTCTGATTTATGACTGAATCTCTTGGGTTCCGATGGTATATAAGAAACCATTAACTTTGTGGAGGCAATTGTTAGTTTTTATAATAAAAAATGCATACTGCTTATACCATTATTGCTTAGGAAATTAGGTAACATGCCTTCTAATACCCTGTGCGCAGAATACTGTAGCAAACCACTTAACTTGCAATAATAGAGTATTGACTAGGTACAGTGATATGTGAGACACTGCCATGGCCAGATTAGGCTACCTTCAAACTGTGTTGGATAGAGTCCCTCTTGTAATACATTTATTCCACCTTTGCAGAAGAATTTTCCAAACAGATAACTAAGAAAGGACCTAAGAGGATCAAACTGTAAAAAATAGATATTTATTTTTTCTCTTTTTCCTTTTGTTTTTAAATTCTTAGTAACAAAAATGTTATTTTCACCTAAAAATGATAATGCTATGTTACATATTATACTGCATACTAGACTAAAGGCATATTTAAACTGAGAGATTTTTTTAAAGTAGCATTTCATATTTTCACAAAGAAAATTAATATCTAGAAAGCCTGTGTTCTCATGGGCTTAAAAATATTGTAGAAAGTTTTCAGCACTTTGAGAGATCTTTCAGATGACATGTACTGGTATCAACAAAACATATGCAGACAGCAACACATATATACAAATATATATATATGACTCAATGCTGACACAAATATGTTGCTCCCTCTCCCCAAAAAAAGAGATTCATTATTCTCTACTAATTGAGCATACAGTGAAAGAATAAGATAAATTATCTACCAGTCCCCATAACTATCTTATAAGTCCTAGAAAAGTCAGATTGAAGATTTACATTTGCATCTGGTGTTGAAATATATTAAAATAAAGGACAAGCTCTCATTTAATAGTTTTTTTTGAAGCTTCCTGGATTAAATGAAGGGGTAATGGGTGGGAAAAGTATTCAAGTATAGCAGAAGTCCTATGACATTCTCTCTCATGCCTCCATTCCCAGGACTTCAATGCCTCATCTCAATCTCTTGTACTGCCTTCTCCTCAAGGCTTAGCTTATATTCCATTTTCTTTGCAAAAGAAATTATTGAGGCACCTAGAATATCTTTCTCAGAGCTGGTACTACATAAATGTCCTTACTCTCTATCTGTAGCACCCAATCAATCAGTTCAACTTCTAATCTTCCTGCTAATAACCCCTTTCCTCTTTTCCCTCCTTTTTGGTCACTGAATTTCTTCAGCTTTATTTAAAGAACTTTTATTAAAGAACTCAGAATCCTGCTCTACACTAATAATTAAGTCCAATCTCTAAGTCCTAATAGTATTGGGTTAGGCCTCTTCAGTTATCTTTCCTTGCTGGACAGGCACAACCATGAACTTTGGGTCTTCTTATCCTTTTTACCTTCACTGGGATGTGTTGTTTTTCCCAATTATAGTGCAAGATTTTTGAGAAGTAGAACTGCCATCGTTTTTGGTTTATATCCTCATTCCTTATCATATTACTTAGCCCATAATAAACTCTTAATGTTTTCATTCACTCATTTATTCTTGCAAAAGCAGTGTAAGCAAACATTTTTTTTTTAGCAAGGTTTGATTTGTGTATAAAAACCTATTTATTCACAATTCTCACAGACCTAACAAGGTATCTTGCCAAAGTATCTGCTATGAAGAATTACTATTTTTGGGTCAAGATATTGTCTCCATAGTCATAATGCAAAAATTGAACATTACAGAGATATACTGAGTAAAATAGCACTTAATGAAAACACTAGCACTTATTTTATCACAGAATGGCCTATCACCTATCACTTTGCTTATGAGGTTGTGAGATACAATCCAATTCATTTGGGTGTCTCTGCAATATAAGCACCATTCTAGGTGATAAGACATAAAAATAAAACGAGGTAGTCTTTGCACTCAGACTACATACTTTCTGGAAGGTGTTATGGATGTGCATTATGGATCATCATGGATATATGCAAGCAATTTGGTCTAAAATAAGCTAAAATGTGAGTTCCAATGAAATAAGTGCTGGAGAGATACAAAATGATAAGAAGATTCACAAGAAAGGACTGTCCCTGACTGGATGGATTAGGATTCTAGGCATAGATGTAGAAGCTCAACAATAATCTAATTCAATCCTCTCATTTTACAAATTAAAAAACTAAAGAATGAGATATTGAATGGCTTGCCCAAAATCAAAGCTAATCAAAAACAGAAGTGAGATTTGAACTCAGATCCTCTCACCACAAAAGTTTTCTTTTTCACTGTATTATGAAGAGGATATAGAATAAATGTCAGATAAAAACGTGAATGGAAGAGAAAGGGCAAGTGCCTTAGACTAAAGCATGGCATTCTTTCTGTCTGGGGAGGGCAAACTATGAAGAGATATACATGACATGCAATCATTGCATGTTGATCAAGTGTTGTTATTTATGTAAAACATTTTGCAAACCTCAAAGCAGGATAGAATACCTTGGCAGGTACCTTGTTAGGTCAATGAGAACTATGGGTAGATAGGTCTTTATGCACAAATCAAACCTTGCTACAATAAATGTTTACTTACATTGCTTTTGCAAGAATGAATGAGTGAATGAAAACATTAAGAGCTCACTATAGATCAAGTAATATAAGGGATAAGGGCATAAATCAAAAAAGATGGCAGTTCCTCCTCTCAAAGATCTTGCATTAGAATTGGGAAAAACAACACATACATACACAGGAAAGATGAAAAGGCTAAGAGGACCCAAATTCTGAATTATTCTTATTGTTGTTAGAAAGAAAAATAGGCTCAAAGCCCTAACTCCCACACTAATTATTTTTCCTTTTGCTTGCATTTGTATCCTCAAAACTTAGCACAGTGCCTGGCACATAATGAGCACTTAATAGATGCTTATAGTTGACTAATTAGTTGTGTGATCTTGGGCAAGTCACCAACTGCTTGGTCACTACCTCCCTATCTCTAAAGTTAAAATAATAATTCCTATGTATATAATTCCTATAATTGTATATAAAATCCAAGCACCATTAATTGATTGTGCCTTTTATGTGTTAAAATTCATTTGGTTCATGCAAATGCACAACTTGGCAGGCACAGATAAGGCATGCTTAGTGTGTCAACTGGAGTCTGCCACACCCTTTCCTAGGTATTGTTCTTCACCATTTTTTTAAAATGACTACCTAAAAAATGATTAAAATCCCTCAAGCTTCACATTCAGCTCATGGACCCAAGTTATAATATTGAAGTACTTCTCCAAGCCAATGACTGGGCAGCAACTGACAATTTCTTATATAAAGTGGCCCTTTTACAAGCCAGTCCAACTCCTTTATCCCCTTTGTCCTGTATAATGAGAATAAAAGAAGCTGAATGAATTGTATACAATCAACACTGGTATCATGGGGGTAAAGGGTGTGTAATGAACTGTAAAAGAAATGGTTTTTCAAGTCACAGGGTGTTCTGAGAAAAATCCACAAAAAAGAAATACCATCTAGAGACCTGACATTTTTATAAATTGGTCCATAAAACAGTAATGCTCAAATTTTTTTACTAGACTAGAAATTATTTAGTTTTGACAGAAATAGCCCAAGTAGCACAGTATGTATTCCTACAAGGAAAGTGATAAATACACAAAATTTAGCCTGAACCAACTTTTGGACCCACAAATGAAGGAAATGGTGACTTCAAGAAGAGAATGGATCTAGCCAGTATGTACTCACATTCTAGAGGATCCTACTATTACCCACTTCAGAGATTTTCAAGGAAAAAATAATATATTTCACATCTTCCATTAGCAACTTATATCATTTCTCTCAGCTACTCTTAGAATTGTGATCATCGTTCCTAGATTCAAGGGGTTATTTCCCGAAGATGGAGAACTGATCAAAATATCTCTCTTCAGTTTTTAGCATTTAGCACCAAATGCTCTTTAAAATGAATGGTTATGGAATTAGCATTATCACTATGTTAATAAAAGTAAAGGCAGAGGTCAAAATATAACTCACGTATTCAAGGAATTTTGATTGAAGGTGCTGGCATAGTTATTCAGGAAGTACAATGATAGAGAAAGATGCTGCAAAGAAATTGCCTCTGGTGCTTCTCCTTGCCCTGAGATAGATGTAATATTTCATCAACTCCCATAAATTTGGAGGGATCTTCCTCCTACCACTACTCTTCAGCAGCAAAGAATCTATGGCAAAGTTGATATTTGGTGGGATGGTGTTTAAGGACTAATTGTTCCTGCTTAGAGGAACACACACTTCTCGTGTAAGACTTTTCTTCACATATTCTTACTTTTCAATCTGACCTTGAAAGATGAGGGGAAAAAATGATTAGTCAAAATATATTTGGCTGAGTTCATAGTCAATCTTTCCAAACTTAGCCAAGAGATTACAAGCATTTATGCTCTACCTTAAAGAAAACTGTTAATTTAATTTGAATATAGATTGCCTTACAATATATTGTCCAAATTAAGTGTTGCTTCTGCTTAGGAAGGAATTTCTCAAAATAAGAAGGGGGCAAAATCTTGATCACTTTAGTAAACAACAAAATTTTTTAAATAAATATAATTCTACATAGCCCCTTAGCCTCACTTAGCCTTATGCCTTTAGGGAAAAAAGCTAATATGTCCATAGAATCATGAAATGAATCACACTAGTCACATAAGTCACTGTCTTAAAAAAAAAAAAAAAATCACAAAGAACACCAGCAAAAATTTCTCAGGCACAAAGGAGATTGCACTTTGACTATTTAAGTGTCAGAGTAAAAAGCTTTGTTTATAAGGGGAAAAACGCTATTGAGGAATTGAGTCCCTCTTAAAAAAAAAAGTCCATAACTCCATCATTCAGATTTTTCAGGCCTTGACTTCTTCCATGAGAGAAAGTCTTTGGAATATGCTGCAACCTCTTTAGAAAACTGAGAAACAATAATATGTAAACAAATAATAATTCTAATACATATAATTCCTGGTGAACTAGAGGAATTGATAAGGATTTTAAAGTATTTCTAGGTGATCAGAAGAAAGAAACTTTTCTTCATCAAATCATGGTTATTTTCATGTCCTCCTACTAAAAAATGCTTTCAACAGCACTTTTTATGAATAGCAAGGACTACTGATAGCATATATTAATATAGTGCCTTTAACTTTTCAGAATGTTTTACTCACTATTCTTTTGAGACAGATACTTGGGTCATTTTCTTCTTTTTAAAAATAAGACAACCAAAGGTGATAGAGGTTAAGTGATTTGTCCAAAATCACATTACCAGAAAATGAAAAAATTATAACTTGAACCCTGTTCAAATGATTCCAAATCTGTTCATCTTTCTTCTATAACTGCAGTATCTCAAGAAGAGAAATAAGAATAGGAAAAGATATCCGCAATAGTAATTGCAGTATAACAGAACATTTGATTAGCAATCAGAAAACCTAGATTTTAGACCTTTTTGTCATTAACAATCTGAATTATCTTGTACAAATCATGTTGCCTTTCTGGATTTCTATTTCCTGATCTGTAAAATGAACAAGTTGGATTAGATGTTCTCTAAGTTCTCTTCCAATGTTAACATTCTATAATTCTGGCAAATGAAAATTTAAATGATTATCAAGATTTAGGACACAGGCACATTTTGCTCCAGAGAACTTAACTCACATCAGAAAAAGGTTGATCTTTGTTTGGAAATGAAGCAGATGATTCCATTGGGGTTAAGCAAGCCAATGACCCAACTTTCAGTGTAAATCCTTCTCAAGTGCTAAGGGTGCTATGAGAACTGGAGCTAAAAACAAAGAGATTAAACTAAAAGCGAAAACACCTGCCTCAAAGCCTATGGGGAACACTAGCCATTCTGACAGGCCATTTGTGGTGATTGTCCTGTCTTATCCAATAAACTGGATATTTGAGTGCTGAGAAGTTGATGTCTCTTGTCAGTTGACCATAATTTCAACAGTCACCATCCATATATATGTTTTATTTGTATCGCACCTGTACTACTTATAGGCCAAGAGAAGAATAATGACAAAGACAATTAAATTATAATCAGCCCTCATGCCACACAAATATGAGAAGCGGCTGTTCTTTATGTCAGCAGAAAACTGGGCAACAGACAGGCAAAATGAACATTTAGGCACTAAGTTTTGTGAGGAGATTAAAGAACACACAGATTATATATATAGCATATCACAATAATATATTCTGAAACTATAGCAGATATTAAAAGAATTTGTGATAAGGTTAGCTGGCCTTTTCATCCAATTACTTTTGTTGTATAAAGAACTTCCAGAATACCCTGCCCCCAAGGGACCCAGGAGAATATTTAACTTTAAACCCTTCTTTCTTAATAAAATAAGAAGAGAAAATGAATTAGACTATGTGATTTGACCCAAACAAGCACATCTGGTGCCCAGGTGTGCCTGCCCATCAGTTTTCTAGCAGCTGGATGAAATAGAGCATCTCATCATCTGGATTGCTGAACCCCAAGACACAGATGCTGACAAATATTTATCTCAACAGCTTTTGTGCTTCAACTCAATTTAACTTCATTCTATATTGTCTAGCACAAATGGAAATTTAAAAAAAAAAAACTATATTTGTACCACAATTAAGTCACCCTGAATCCAGTAGTTGCCTGCATTATCTACCTTCTCCTATTCTCTGATTATTCTTAATCTTCTCAATAGGACACCAATTGTAACTCTTAAAGGCTGATCACATATTTCACAAAGTTTATAAGAATAGTCGATTAGGTAACAAAATTTCTTGGATATACCCTCTAGTATTTTGGTTAAGAAGAAAAGGATGTCTGTACATTCTCCTTTGTGCTACAATATCATAGGATATACCCTATGATATACTTCTATTTCTCTTTGAGTTTCCTTCCTATTTCCTTCAAGACCATTTAGAAGTTATATGATTTCCTGAGGATCTAATACTCATGTCCGTCCAGAAATTCTAGGAAGATAGCAGAGATGAGAGGGTAAAATTGCAGGAACAATTTTCCCATTAAATCAACTAAATTTTAAGGTCCTGAAATACAGAAAATATAGTAATGACAAGAAAAAATGATAAATGCAAAAGCCCTATTCAAAAATTATCCCCAAAGGTAACTTCTATAGGAAACAAATTATTGAAGATTAGAACAGCTCAAAATCTTTGGCAGTCCCATAATTTCTGGCTTTAGCATCCCCACCTCCATGCTGATCAAGAGCAATCCTATCAACTCATGTACTTGCAGAAAATTTAGGCAACTTCTTTCAGTGTTAACCCATTCTTGATTTACTGGGGAATTCTAAGAAAGAAGAAAGTACAATTTCTCTAAGAGGCTCCCACCCCATTCATTCTTCTCCTGGTCCCCAACTTTTGAATGCTAACCCTTACCAGTTCTGTGACCCCTTTCCATGACCACAGCAATGAAAATCCTCATATATTGGATTTAATTTCTGGACAGGGTCCTCAGTACAAGTAGGGACCCCACTATAAGGACAAAATGAAAGCAATGAATCAAACTAGCCCAAAGGTTAAAGAAGGAAAGTTGTTGAATGTGGAACCACTGGATATAATAAATTAATATAGCAGAGAAGGAAATAGAAAACTGAAAAAGTAAGAGTCAAGTGAAGAAGAGATCAAGTTCAAAGACTTTTTGGAGACCCCATCTAAGTAAGTAACCTGGGAAGAATCTCCTTTGATCCAATCACTAGCAGTTCAAAGGATATGGCTTGAGACTGAAGTAAGTTAACTTTGGGGAAGACTGTGGATCCCAAATAGTGAAACTAGCAAAGATAAAGAAAAGGCCATAAAAATGACCAATCTTGCTATCTGCAGCAGTAATCTCAGTGACAATTTTTACCCTCTGGGAGAAACATAACTAGTACAACTTTGGATCTAAAAAAAACTGAGCATCAAATGGAAAGGTTGGTATGTGGGTGTAACAATGTTGGGGAAGAATAGTAAAAAGTATATGAAATATAGGAATGGAGTATGCTCAGATTTGTACATCCAGATATTCTTTGGGTCTAGTCTTCTACATATAAATTGTGAATCTATTTATAGCCATGCCTAAGTGACTTGTACCATGTGATGACAAAGAATCTTCCATCTGACTTTGGAGTCAGGAGTCATATGAAAGAGGCGACCTGCCTTTCATCATTTTCTTTCCTTTGTGGCTACAAAGGAGTACATAGAGTTATCTTTTGGGAGAATCAGATGAAAAGAAATCTGTCCTGTCTCCCGCATGGTCATGATAGCTGTGAACAAATGGCCACCTGTCTCTTTGTGTTTGTGTTTCCTTGATCTTAGACAAACTAAGGTTCCAAAATGGAAGTGTCCAAAATGGAAGTTTCAAAAGGTTCTGCAGATATGAGAATCTCCACTGGCACAACAGCAACTCTATGCTAATAAACATTTAACAACCTTCTTTCCAGAAAAAAAAAAAAGGCATATATGACACTTTGAAATTTAATAATCTACATTATTAAGGATTTTCAATCACTTTTTAAAATTGATACAATGAGAAAAAACAAGAAATCAAACCCAAATCTATAGTGTTTGTCAAATTTCAAAATGTAAGTGCTCACACTTTGTCTAAATATATGATTCATATCCATTGTTTTTTCAATTTGTCCCTTACCTCACCATAGTATATTTCTGGGAGGCTTGATCCCAAGTTTTATGTAAGTGTTTGTACTAGTAGTAATAGTAGTAGTAGTAGTAGTAGTAGTAGTAGTAGTAGTAGTAGTAGTAGTAGTAGTAGTAGTAGTACCTTTAGTAAATCCCTTTCCTAAAAACTAATTTATATTGGCTTATTGTTGATAAAAGCTAATGTTAAAAAGCACAGCCCCTGAAGGCTCCTTTTAGAACACTGAAATTAGAGTAGTTAACTTTTCTGGATACTTAACGTGCATATGAGAATCCAAGGCGTGGAAAATACCTATGAAAAGTAAAAACATGCTACATATGTTATCGTCAAGAAGACTGTAGAAAAATTGGGAGAAAAGAAATCATAAAGAAGAGGAAACATTGTACACATATGCACATAGCAAAAATATTTGTAGCAATTCTTTTTGTGGTGGCAAAGAATTGAAACATAAGTATATATCCATCAATTGGAGAATGGCTAAATAAGTTATGGCATATGAAAGTAATGGAATATTATTGTTCTATAGAAAATGATGAATGAACTGATTTTAGAAAAGACCTAGAACAATTTACACAAACTGATGCTGAGCAAAACAAGCAGAATCAGGAATACCCTGAACACAGAAACAAGATTGTGCAATGATCAATTATGAAAGACTTGATTCTTCTCAGCAGTTCAGTGATCCAAGGCAATCTCAATAAATTTTGGATGGAAAATGCCATTCACATCCACAGAGAAAACTATGGAGACTGAATGTAAACCAACACATGCTATGGTCACTTTCTTTTCCTTTTTCTTCTGTTTTTTTTTCTCTTTTTTCCCTTCTGTTCCAATTTTTCTCTCCAACATAATTCATAAGGAAATGTGTAAAAAAATTATATATATATATAACCAATAAATAATGAACCATTCCATGTTGATAAGTTAAAAAAAAGAAAAGAAAGGAAAGGAAAGGAAGAAAAAAAGGAAAAATCAGGAGAATAATACAGACAAAACACAATTAAAGAAGAAAAATGAATAAATTATTTTCACCAAAAAATAAGCTGTTCAGTGAACAGGTACTTTACAATGAAGAAAATTGAGTCAAAATTATCTCAAGAAGATAAAGTTATCAAAACACATTTTGCAAGAATCCTGGAAATTCAGAGCCAAGCAGGCAGAGTAGAGGAAGCACTCAGTTAAATTCTCCCAAAATTCTTCTCCAAACAGTGGTAGAGCCAATTAAAAGGTCAAAATAAGGCATTCTTCCACTCCAGATAGCAATAAAATAATATCTCAAGACAAATCTGGGAGAGGTAGAACCATCAAAATCTTCCAACGCAAGAAAACTTAGGTTAGCAACAAAAGTCTGTTGTGTCTAGGTGAAAGTGGGAACAATTCAGCACAGTCTACATCCCAGAAAGCCTGTAGCAGAACTTGAGTTACTTAATTGGCAGCAGTAATTTTTGGAGCTCCCATTAGACAGGTAGCAAGAGAACCAGATAACTAATTAGAAAGAGATTAAAGTGCCTTTGCTGGCACTGAGAGAAGGATTCTGTTGCATTGACCACTCAGGGTTCCAGGTCTCAGAAGAGAAATAATAGCAAGAATGGGGTATTTGGCCATGTTTCAGGGTGGAAAGGATATTTATAATAACTGAAAGACGAGAGCACAGGTCAGGGGAGCAATGGTCACACCTGTCTTTAGATCATACACTTTAGAAGATTTAAAAACTCTGAAAACTGCAATACAAAAAACTTAGTTTAGAATAACAACTTGGCCTCATCTCATTGCCCTAAATAGAATCCAATTTTAACATAAAATTAAAAGTCAATAAAAAAAGCTGGAAAATAAGCAAACAACAAAAAATATAGAGAAAATTATTTTTCTAATAGGGAAGATTAAAACAAAGACAAAAACAATAATGTTAAAACAGCTACATTCAAAGCCTCAAAGAAAAATGTAAATTAGTTTCAGGTTAAAAAAAAAAAAAAAAAAAAAAAAAGAATTCCTGGAAGAATTCAACAGCAGTTTTGTAAATAAAATATGTAAAGAAAAAATGAAAAGAGATATGAGAATAATGCAAGAAAAAGATTGGAAAAGGAATCAATAATCTGGTAAAGGAGGCATAAAAAAATACTAAAGAAAATAACTCCTTAAAAAAAACTGGATAGATAGAATAATATCTAATGCAGAGAATAACTTTTTAAAAATGCAAAATTGGTCAAATAGGAAAAGATATAGCAAATTCACTAAAAAAAAAATTCCATAAAAATTAGTATTGGGCAAGTGAAAACTAATGACCCTAAAAGAGATAAAAAAACAACAACAACAATAAAATTAAATTAAAAGAATGAAAATAAATCTTATGTGAAATATCTCATTGGAAAAAACAACTAACCTGGAAAACAAGTCAAAGAGAGATAATTTAAGAATTACTAGACAGCATGAAAGTCAACTTCAAGAAAGACACTACACATGATTTTTAAAGAAATTATCAAGAAAAAAGTTCCCTGATATAAATATAAGAGAAATTAAAAGAATCTACTGATCACCTCCTACGAATCATCCTTAAATCATTCCAGTAATATCATATCAAATTCTAGAATTCCCAGGCCAAAGAGAAAATATTGCAAGCAGACAGAAAGAAATAATTCAAATATCATGGAATTACAGTCAGATAAGATTTAGCAGCTTGTACATTCAAAATCAGAGGGCTGCCTTAGAATAAAGGAGGGCAAAGGAGCTAGTATTCCAACAAAAAAAATCACCTACTAGCAAAACTGAGTATAATCAGTTCGTTGTTGTTTTTTTTTTTTTTTTGGGGGGGGGTAGGGAATGACATTTAATGAGAAGACTTTCAAGCATTCCTAATGAAAAGTCCAGAGCTAAATAGAAGATTCGACTTTCAAATACAAAACTCATGAAAAGTATAAAAAGGTAAAATGGCAAGAGAAATCATAAGGGATTCAATAAGTAGACTGTGTTGTATTCCTACATGGAAATATTAAACCTGTAACTGCAAAGAATTTTATTGTTATTAGAGTAGTTAGGAATATATGTAGACAGGGCACAAGTTGACTATAATGGGATGATATCCAAATAAATAAATAAATAAACAAATAGATAGATAGATAGATAGATAGATAGATAAATAAATAAATAAATAAATAAATAAGAGATGAGAAAGAAGGATACATTGGGAGAAAGGAGAAGAGAAAGGTAAAATTGAGTAAATTGTCTCACATTAAAGAGTCACAAAAGAGTTTTTATTGTGGAAAGGAAGATGAGAAGGAGAAAGGTATTGCAGTAAGTTTTTGAATTTTACTCTTATCAGAATTGGCTTAAAGAAGGAACAACATCCACATTCAGTTGAATATAGAAATGTATCTCATCTTTTAGGTAAATAAAGGGGAAGGAGGATAAAACAAAAAGAGGAGCTGGTTGATAGAAGGAAGAATGGTTTGGGAAGGGTGGTCATCAGAAGCGAAACACTTTGGAGGAGAGACAGGGTAAAAAGAGAAAGAAAAGAATAAACAGGGTGAGGGGAATGTAGGATGGAGGAAAATAAACAGTATCATGATAGTGAATGTGAAAGAGATGAACTTATCCATCGAATGGAAGCACGTAGCAAAATCCTACAATAGATTATTTACAAGAAATACACTTGAAGCAGAGAGACATACATGGAGTAAAGAAGAGACTGAAGCAGAATCTATTCTGCTTTAGCTGAAGTATAAAAAACCAAACAAACAGGGGAAGCAATTATGATCTCAGACAAAGCAAAGACAAAAATAATTCTAATTAAGGCAGATAAGTAGGAAAACTACATTTTACTAAAAGGTACCAAAGATAATAAAGTAATATCAATATTAAACATATACACTAAGTGGTATACTATCCAAATTACATTAAGTTTAAAAGGATCTCAACCATTTTGGAAAGCAATTTGGAACTATGCCCAAAGGACTATCAAACTGTGCATACCTTTTGACCCAAAAATGACACTATTGGGTCTGTATCCCAAGGAAATCATAAAGGGAAAAGGACCCATATGTGCAAAAATGTTTGTAGCAGCTCTTTTTTGTGGTAGCAAAGAATTAGAAAATGAGTAGATGGCTATCAATTGGGGAATGGATGTATAAGTTGTGATATATGAAGGTAATGGAATATATTGTTCTATAAAAATGATAAACAAGCTGATTTTAGAAAGGCCTGGAACGATTACATGAATTGATGCTGAACCAGGAATACATTGTACATAGTAATAGCAAGATTGTATGATGATCAACTATGAAAGACTTAGTTCTTCTCAGCAGCTCAGTGATCCAAGGCAAATCCCAATAAATTGGATAGAAAATACACTCTGTATCCAGAAAGAAAACTATGGTGATTGAATAATCAACACATGCTATGTTCATTTCTTTTTTCTCTGGTTCTTTTCCCTCTCTCATGGGATTTCGCTTTTGTTCTTGTTTTTCTCTCCCAACATGATTCATAAAGAAATGTGTATTTTAAAAGTTACTATGCATGTATAACTGGAAAAAATAAAAAAATAATTTTTTGAAGTTTAAAAGGATCTTCACAAATAAATCAAATACAACTAAACTTAGAAAGAAAGCAAAAAAACTAGTGAGAGGGCATAAGGGAGGGTTAGAATTTAGAGCAAGCTTCTCTGATTAAGACCTCATTTCTCAAATACATAGAGAACTAAATATAGTCTTTTCCCAATTGATAGACAAAGAATACAAATAGGCAGTTTTCAGATAAAGAAATGAAAGCTATATACAATCACATTTTTAAAAAATGCTCTAAATCACTTGACTAGAGAAATGAAAATTAAAACAACTCTGAAAACATCATCTCATATCTATTAGATTAACTAATATGACAGAAAAGGAAAATGATAAATTTTGAAGGGGATATAGGAAAACTGGAACACTAATTCACTGTTGATAGAGTTGTGAACTGATCCAACCAATCTGGAGAACAATTTGGAGGTGTACTCAAAAGGCTGTAAAACCAGGACAATATTGTACACAGTTGCAATATTGAAAGAGGATTAACTGTGATTGACTTAGCTATTCTTAACAATACAATTCTGAGACAATTCCAAAGGACTTATAATAATAACAATAATAATAATAATAATCTATTATATATTGTATATATGTAATATGTACATAATATAATAAAAATATAAAAGGACTTATAATTTTTTAAAAATGCTATCCATCTGAGAAAGAACTGATCAAAGCATATTTTTCTTAAACATTATTTTTCTTTGGGTTTTTTGTGTGTAAGGGAATGGGAGGATCTGTGCTTTCTTTTATAATAAGACTTACAAGGAAATATATTTTGCATAATTATATCAAATTGCTTACTTTGTCAATGAGGGTGAGAGACAGGGGGGGAAATTTGCTTTTAAAAAGTTAGGAAATTTTACATGTAATTGAGAAATGTTTATCAAAGTAAGTGAAAATATATTTCAAAAAATAATTCTAGAAATTATTGTGGATCAATTCCAAACATTTCCAGAATGTTTCAAAAGTACAATCAAGAATAAATCCTAAATGTTAAATAATATAGATGAAAATTAGAATTTATAAGGAAGAAATAAGAAAATCTAATCAAAGAGTAAGTAATCTATCATATAATGCAGAATTTACTATTTATACTAGTAAATTATTTGAAAAAGAGAAAGAAATAGAATATAATTATACAGAGACAAGAATGGAAATTTTTTTCAACCCAGAAGATTTAGAAGAACATATGAGGGCTCTGTAAAACACTTTTTTTAATTTAAAAAAAGAACAAAAACTGTAGAATGCAAAAAAAATGTACATAAGGTACATAGGTCTTTTAGATAAAAATCATAAAGAATATGTAGACACTGTATTCCATTATTATTATAAAGAATTATGTAGAATATTACATATGAGTTAATATACATAACATATATTATTATATAGAAAATATTCCCAGAAATTTTTGAAGAAATTGGCAAATTTAGGACAAGAGAATCCAGAGAACGATACCTGAAATACAAATTCCCTTAGAACTACTTCAAAGGACTAATTGCAAGCAGTAAAGGAAAAGCCTTCAAATTCCAAGGAATACCAATTAGAAAAGTGTATGAATACATCATCATCATAAAGTAAAGAAGAATATGATGATGATGATGATGATGATGATGATGATGATGATGATGATAGCTAATATTTATAGAGCATTCTAAGGTATGCAAAGCACTTTACATCTTATCTAATTTGACCCTCACAAATAACTATGTAATATAGGTAGTATTTCTTACAAATGAGGAAACTAAGACTGGGAGAGGTCAAGTGACTTTGCTAAGTTCCTGAGGCAACAGCTGAATACATTTATCTTCCTAGATATTGTAAATCATGCCATATACACTGCATAACCAAGGTATCCTACAAAACAATTCTACAAATATTCATTAGGTAACTAATATATACCAAGTACTAGGTATACAAAGAAAAAAAAAAGTATCTATCCTCAGGAAGCTTAAATTCTATTAGACAGCAAAGGATGCAGTACTGTGTATACCACCCTCCACACACACAATTATGCAAACATCAATGGATGCAGAAGCCAGTTTAGTAGATTGTTACTCAGATGCATTATTCCTATTGTACAGAAGCATGAAGGTCTAAGTAAAAGAAATTATATTACTGTAGAATTCTAAGGTGGTGAGGTGGGGGGGGGGAGATGTAGATGAGAGTAAAAAAAGAATGAAATAAAAAATATTTAGAACTATATAATTTTATCACTTTAGTGGCTCATGTATCATCTTGCACAACCCATTTCATAAAAAAAATTAATAAAATTGAGACTCAAAGCAATGAAACAGCTTATCTAAAGAATTCACATTATGAACCAGAGACAAGTCTAGAATTCAGGTCTTTTTAGTCTAGGTTTAATGCTCTATACCACTGCCTACTAGTAACTACTCTTGTATTACATTCCACTAAATTATGACTTCTCTTTGACTCTCATTCCCTTTCTAAATGTGGTATCTAAGCTGATTGGGCAGCCACCAAAAGCAGCAACAGAAAATGCCACTGCAGCATAGCAAGACTGACTTATGATCCCATCTTAGCAAACTCTCATCTGCTTCTAAACACAGCTGTTCCCATATGGAACAAAGCTGTGTACAAACAGTGCCAGTCAGGCCTTGGAGCAAAAGAGCCTACAGTGGAAGAAAATCACTCTATCACTGGATTCTTTTTTGTGGCCAAGAACCCAGTCCATCACCTGTAATTTCAGGTACCCATATTCATAAGGATGCCATGTTCTACTGCTCTCTGCCTAAAGCAATTCTTGGAGTGATGCTTGTACAAACCCTGCTTTCTGCGTTACACTTAGAGAACAACATTCCCCAAATCTCTGCAAGTCTACCAATAAGAACAAAGCAGAGGGGCAATGAAGAAAGTTATGATATGCACAGTGCTTCCATCATGTGAATGTATTCACCCTGGAGGAGAAAACTGTATTCCTTTTAGTTATTAGGAGGTTAGACTCCATATGAGCTTTTGTATAGCCATAGAATTCACAGTTCGGTTTTGTTTGTTTTTTTAATTTTCAATTAAACATAATGAATCTCCTCCACAGGATGCCTGGAACAGATTTGACTTTTAGAGCCCATCAGATGTATAGGTTACCAGCTTGGGTAAAGTCCCTGTGGATAGTCATAGAAGCAAACTCCAAACCCCAACTATAAACAACTTCACCCCTGGGGCCCTCACCTAATGTTCCTCCTTGACAATGCAATCTTCTCAATATAGTATCAGAGGGATGGCTAATGAGTGCTGTGACCCTATATCCTCTAGCTTGTAGACAAAAACCTTTGAAGGCCACTTTCCACTTATATCCCTCTCCTGTCCTATCATTGCTGACCCTTCCCAGCTTCAGTCAAGTCTATCAGATTCACCCAAAACCAGAAGCTTTATTACACCAAGATTCTTTTTAAAACACCTGGAGATGATTCATTCTACAGGTTTCAGTAATTTAGCCTACAACTAATAAATCCCAACTTCCTATTCTCATCATTATTATTAAGTACTATTACCTACCAAAGTAACAATTCCTTTCTTCCGCTAACTCTTCCCACCGTTTTTTGTTGCATTGCAGCTTTCTCTTTCCCTAAACCTCTAATCTCCTCTTCCTGCCTTTTCTTCTGAGCCTTCTGGAATTTGTATGCTATTGCTTATGACTTTTCCTTTTTTAAATAATTTATTTATTTTTAAATACACATTGCTTTATGAATAATCATGTTGGGAGAGAAAAAATCAGAGCAAAAGGGAAAAGCCATGGGAGAGATGAAAGGAAGAAAGGAAGAAAGAAAGAAAGAAAGAAAGAAAGAAAGAAAGAAAGAAAGAAAGAAAGAAAGAAAGAAAGAAAGAAAGAAAGAAAGAAAGAAAGAAAGAAAGAAAGAAAGAAAGAAAGAAAGAAAGAAAGAAAGAAAGAAAGAAAGAAAGAAAGAAAGAAAGAAAGAAAGAAAGAAAGAAAGAAAGAAAGAAAGAAAGAAAGAAAGAAAGAAAGAAAGAAAGAAAGAAAGAAAGAAAGAAAGAAAGAAAGAAAGAAAGAAGAAAAAAAGAAGTGAACATACATGTGTGTATTTACATTCAGTATCCCTACTTCTTTTTCTAGATGCAAATGGAATTTTCTGTCCAAAGTCTATTAGGATTGCTTGGGATCACTGAACTACTGTGAAGAACCAAATCTTTCATAGTTGATTATTGCACATTCTTGCTGTTATTGTATACAGTGTATTCCTGGTTCTGCTTTTTTCACTCAGCATCAGTTCATATAAATCTTTCCAGGCCTTTCTAAAATCAGCTTGCTCATCATTTTTATAGAACAATAATATTCCATTATTTTGATATGCCATAACTTGTTCAGCCATTCCTCAATTTATGGGCATCCACTCCTTTTCCAATTCTTTGCTACCACAAAAAATTTTGCATATGTGGGTCCTTTGCCCTTCTTTATGATATCCTTGAGATATAGAACCAATAATGGCACTGCTGGGTCAAAGGGTATTGGGCATTGTTTCAGATTGCTCTCCAGAATGGTGGATCATTTCATAACTCCACCAAGAATGTAATGATTTTTCCTTTATCCATTCTATCTTCACCTCTCCCCTTGGAGTTAATCCAAATCAACTCTGTTGTGAATATTTTATTGTGCCTATATCTATCTCTATAAAACATGAAAAGAGAAACCGCTTTCTTTAGGATCTCTTCAGAAGAAGTAAATAGAATACAAGGTCAACTAGATGCCATGGAATAGACAGATGATTATATGAGAAAACACAAGAGAGTGAGGGAGGATTTACAACCACACAGACTTTCAGAGAAATTTCTAGTTCATCACAAACATATAAAATCATCATGGTAAACCCCAAAAGACAAAACAAAACATTCCAATAAAAAAGATTACTCATTGGTACTGTGCTGAGCCTAGTTGGGCCCTAATAAGGCCATAAGAGAATAGCTGCAAGCACTGTCTTGACCTCTCACTAATAATGCAGTAGAGTGTGATGATAGAATGCTAAGCCCCCATGTGTTACCCAGGATTAGAAGCCTCCTGTACCACATGACTTTTGTAATGACTAATAGAATCATGAATTTACAATTGGAATGATAAAGAAATGAATTAATGATTTGAAAAAAAAAAGACTGTATTAAGCATTCATGGGCTATCAAACAATATTAAGCATAGGAATACAAATATAAAAGAGAGGTCCTTTTTGCCTCTCTTATGTAAGAAATGTATGTTTTAGAAACACTTAGAAAGACTTGCATGAAATAATGAAGACTGGAAAGATTAGAACCAAGAGAACATTGTATACAGTAATAGCAAGGTTGTTTGAAGAATAACTGTGAATGACTAAGCTATTCTGAGTAATACAAATATTCAAATCTACCACAAAGGACCTATGAAGGAAGAAACTATCCACCTCCAGAGAAAAAGAAAACCTGATTAATGGATATATGTATATCATGCTCTTAGATATATGTGTGTGTGTGTGTGTGTGTGTGAAATGGTGGAGAAGGAGGGAAGAGGACAGTTTGGAACTTAAGATGTAATAAAAAAAATTAATAATTCTTTTTAAATTTATGCCCTAATAAGGGTAGGAAACATTTATAGGTGATTGGTAGTTAGGAAAGGATGTTCTGATCAATGGTGAGTGGAACTCTAGATCTCTTTTAAATACTCATTTTATAGGGGATGGGCCCTTTCCAGAAGCACTAGAAGTATATATTTTATTTACTGTTTCCAGAATAAGAAGTAGGAGTGAGGAATAAGAAGTCAACATAGAACACAGCGAGAAGACTGCAGTATGAAGCATGTTCAATAGTCTGGGACCAATTAGCTGTGATAATTTCTTACCGCTAAAGAGGTTATTCAGTCAGCCAATATACATTTATTAAGTATCAAATAAATCCCACACACTGTGCTAAGTATTGGTGACACAAAGAAAGGCTTTCAAGGAGTTTATAGTCTAATTGTAGAAATAAAATGTAAATAGCTGTCTACAACCAAGACAGATAACTAAATAAATTGGAAAAATTCAATACAAGAAAGTCACTAGAGTGAATGGGAATCAGGAAAGACTTTTTATAAAAAGTAGGATCTTAGCTGGGATTTGAATGAGATCAGAAAAGTCAGGAGGAAAAAAGGAGAGAATTGTTGACATGGGAGATAGACCATGAAAATATCTGAATTCAAGAGATTTTTTGAAGAATAGTCTGTCAAGGCAAAAAAAACCTCTTTTATCTGCTACTTCCCTCTGTATTTCCACATCCATCCACTTCTCCTTGCCCTGTCACTATATTTCTCTTCCCTTTTCCACCACATCTGAAATACCCATGAGATTTTTTCCTCTTCATTATTTTCTTCCTCATCAGTGTCATTATATATATATATATATATTTTTTTTTTTTTTTTTTTTTTTTTTTTTGGCTGAGGCAACTGGGGTTAAGTGACTTATTCAAAGTCACACAATTAGGAAGTATCAAGTGTCTGAAACCAGATTTGAACTCAGGTCCTCCTGACTTCAGGACTGGAGTTCTATCCACTGCCCCAGTGTCATTATAATTTATATAGAATTTTAAGATTTGCAAAGTGCTTTAAATATACTCTCATATGATCTTCACAACCACCCTGTGGTGAAGGTGCACAATAGGCCAGATCTGTACTCGGGTCTTCTCCACTCAAAGTCCAATACCTTATTCACTCTACAAAATAGCTGCCTATTACTCTCAAACTTTCCTCTATCATAGTAGAAATCTTAATTTTTCTAATTTCTGATACTCATGAAAAATTGGCTTTCTCTTTAAAATACCTTATCCCTGGCCACTCTTTCCATTGCTGGTTTTACCATCTTTCATCATTCCCCTTTCCCAAGTGAATTAGCATGAGGGGTTATCCTGAACCCATCACTTCCACTGACAAAGGCTCCTTTTAATAGTACTATTTAGGAATCTCTCCTGTGAGCTTCAAGTTCATCTGTTCCTATAACCCTGCCCAGGTTCTTGTTGCACTTACCTACTGGCTCTGTTTCACTCTCCTTTCATCCAGAGCTCATTTCACTTTGTTTTTTTTTTTTTTTTTTTTTTTTTGTTTTTTTGTTTTTTGTTTTTTGGTTTTGTTTGGTTTTGTTTTACATAATTTATTTCCCCCCACATTTGTACTTTGTTTTATTTTTACATGCATATTAACTTTTTAAATGCACATTTCTTTTCTTTTTTTTCCCCCCTCTGAGGCTGGGGTTAAGTGACTTGCCCAGGGTCACACAGCTAGGAAGTGCTAAGTGTCTGAGACCAGATTTGAACTCGGGTCCTCCTGAATTCAAGGCTGGTGCTCTATCCACTGCACCACCTAGCTGCCCCCAATGCACATTTCTTTATGAATCATTTTCATCCATTCATCCTTTCACACCCCATCTCACCCTCCCAGCTTCAATCATTCAAATTCCATCATTTGTTTCTCTGGAGGTGGATAGCATTTTCATTATAAATATTTTTAGTAGCTTTTTATTTTTCCAGTGGTTAAATCAATTCCACAACTCTATCAACAATGCATTTGTATTCCAGTTTTCATCCCTCCAACATTTGTCATTATCTTTTCCTGTCATTTTAGCCAATCTGAGAGGTATGAAATGTAATCTCAGAATTTTCTTAATTTGCATTTCTCTAAACAGTAGTGATTTAAACCATTTTTTCCTATAACTAGAAAAGACTTTAATTTCACTATCTAAAAATAGTCTGTTCATATCCTTTGACCATTTCTCAATTAGCTATAAGTTCTTTGGAATTGTCTTAGATCATTGTATTGATACTAGCTAAATCAGTTACAGTTGATCATTCTACAACATTGTTGTTACTGTGTACAATTTTCTCCTAGTTCTGTTCTGTTCACTTCACTTTATAGCATTACTTCATTAAGTTCCCAGCTTTTTCTGAAAGCATTCTGCTTATATAATTTCTTATACAATAGTATTCCATCATAACCATATATCACAACTTGTTCAGTCATTACCCAATTGAAGGGTATTCCTTCAATTTCCAATTCTTCACCACCATTAAAAGAGTTACTACAAATAATTCTACCAATGCATCCCTCTTTTACCCCTTAATTATGTTTTCTTTTTTATAATAATAATATCTTATTTTTCTCCAGAAACATGACAAGAAAATTTTTAGCATTATTTTTTATAAGATTTTTATTTTCAAAGGTATCTCCCTCTCTTCCTCCCTCCCCTTTTCCATAAAAGGTAGCCATTTTGATCTAGTCTACACATGTGCTATCATGATATATTTCCAGATTAGTCACAATTATGAAAGAAGAAACAAAAGGAAAAACCATGAAAAATAATAAGAAAATGGGTGAAAAAAAGCTTCAATCTGCATTCCAAGTAAATCAGGTTTTGTTTTTTTTTTTTAAATCTGGTTGTGAATAACATTTTCCTTTATAAATGTCTTTCTCTACACTTATTGTGTTGCTAAGATCTTAGTCAATCTTTGTCAATTATCACATAGTTTTGATGATACTATGTATATTTTCCTGGTCCAGAGCTCATTTCACTTTGGGGTTTTTTTTTTTTGGTTTGGATTTGTTTTACATAATTTATTTTCCCCCACATTTATACTTTGTTTTATTTTTTACATGCATATTAACTTTTTAAATACACATTTCTTTATGAATCATTTTGAGAGAGAAAAATCAAAACAAAATGAAAAAAAACATGACAGAAGGGGAAAAAAAGAAAGTGAACATAACATGTGTTGATTTACATTCAATTTCCATAGTTCTTTTTCTGGATACAGATGGTTTTTTCTATCCAAAGTTTATTGGGATTGCCTTGGATCACTGAACCACTGAGAAGAACCAAGTCTTTCAAAGCTGATCATCACATGTTCTTGCTGTTAGTATGCACAATGTATTCCTGGTTCTGCTCGTTTCACTCAGCATCAGTTCATATAAATCTTTCCAGGCTTTTCTAAAATTAGATTGTTCATCATTTTTAGAGAAAATAATATTCCATTACTTTCATATACCATAACTTATTCAGGCATTCTGATGGGCATCTCCTCATTTTCCAATTTTTGACTACAACAAAAAGAGATATTACAAATATTTTTGCACATGTGGGTCCTTTCCCCTCTATGATTTCCTTGGAATACAGACCTAATAGGATATGCAAAGGATATGCATAGTTTTATAATCCTTTGGACATAATTCCAAATTGCTCTTCAGAATAGATGGATCATTTCACAACTCCACCAACAATGCATTACTGTCCCAGTTTTCCCTCATCCCCTCCAATATTTATCATTATCTTTTTCTGTCATCTTAGCCTATCTGAGAGGTGTGAAATGGTACCTCAGAGCTATCTTAATCTGCATTTTTCTAATCAATAGTGATTTGGAACATTTTTTCATGACTATAGATGGCTTTAATTTCATCATCTGAAAATTGTCTATTCATATACTTTGACTATCAATTGAGGAATGACTTATATTCTTATAAATTTTACAAAGTTATTTGTATATTTTAGAAATGGGGCCTTTATCAGAAACATTGGCTGTAAAAATTTTTTCCAAGATTTGTACTTCCCTTTTAATCTTGTTTGCATTGGTTTTGTTTGTGCAAAACCTTTTTAATTTAGTGTAATCAAAGTTGTCCATTTTGCATTTCATGATGTTCCCTAGTTCTTCTTTGATCATAAATTCCTCCCTTCTCCAAAAATCAGATAGGTAAATTATTCCTTCTTCTCCTAATTGGCTTATCATCTTTTATGCCCAAATCATGTACCCATTTTTACCTTACTTTGAGATATAGGTCTGTGCTGAATTTTTGGCATATCATTTTTCAGTTTTCCCAGTAATTTTTGTGAAATAGTGTGTTCTTATCCCAAACCTGGAGTTTGAGACTTTATTAAATACTAGATTACTATAGCCATTGATTATTATGGCATGCCTTCTATCTATGTATATTCCTTCTGATTGCCCTAATAATGATAAAGTTCTTAGGAGTTACAAGTATCATATTTCCTGTATGAAGGTAAGAGTTTTAACTTTATTGAATCTTATATGATTTCTCCTCCTTTTTATTTAACCTTTTTATGCTCCTCACAAGTCTTGTTTTTGAAAGTCAAATTTTTTATTCAGCTCTAGTCTTTTCCTGAGAAATACTTGAAAATCCTTTATTTCATTAAATATTCATTTATTCCTAAAGGATTATACTGTTTTCTGGGTAGGTGATTATGGATTTGAATTTTAGATCCTTTGTCCTCCAGAATATCATATTCTAAGCCCTCTCCAATCCTTGAATGTAAAAGCTGCTAAATCTTGTGTTATGCTGACTGTAGCTCCATAGTATTTGAAGTATTTCTTTCTAACTGCTTGAAATATTTTCTCTTTGAGAACTCTGGAATTTTGTTATAATATTTCAGGGAGTTTTTATTTGGGGATCTTTTTCAGGAGGTGATTAGTAGAGCTTTTCAATTTCTATTTTATCCTCTGGATCTAAGATATATGGTAGTTCTTGATAATTTCTTCAAATATAATGTCTAAGCTCTTTTTAATCATGATTTTAGATGGTCCAATACTTTTTAAATCTCTCCTTAATCTATTTTTAAGTCAGTTATTTTTCAAATGAGATATTTCACATTTTCTTTTCTTTTCTTTTTTCCCCATCCTTTTGATTTTAACTTCATTGTTTCTTGATGTCTCCTGGAGTCATTAGCTTCTACTTGCTCAATATTAATTTTTAAGGAATTATTTCCTTAAAGGATTTTTGTAAAGTCTTTTCCATTTGGCTAATTCTACTTTTTAAGGAATTCTTCTCATCAGTAGCTTTTTTGTTACTCTCCCACATTTTGATCTATTCTGGTTTTTAAGGGGTTATTTTCTTTAGTATTTTTGTGCCTCTTTTACCAAGCTAATTTTTTTCATGATTTTCTTGCATCACTCATTTATTTTCCCATTTTTTCCTCTACCTTTCTCATGTGATTTTAAAAATTCTAATTGATGTCTTCCAGGAAGTCTTTTTGAGGTCTGAGACAATTCATATTGTTCTTTGAGGCCTTGGATATAACTATTTTGACTTTGTTGTCTTCTGAATTTCTACTTTTATCTTCCCTGTCACCATAATAACTTTCTATAGTCAAATTCTTTTTATGCTTTTTTGCTCATTTTTAAGCCTATTTTGTGACTTTTAACTATGTCTAAAGTGTCTGAAGAAAAGGTAACCTTTCTATTCAGTAAGGTGAAATCTACTACTAGAGTGGAGAGAGTTGCTGTTTTCAGAGAAAATTCTGGTGATTTATGTGTTTTTAGTATTTCCAAGATGATATGATATGTAAAGGGTTGCATTTAATACTTTCCATTTCTTACATTTGATCTGGTCTGCTCTTTTTTCACACTTTT
Organism: Sminthopsis crassicaudata; assembly: GCF_048593235.1. Taxonomy (NCBI): domain Eukaryota; kingdom Metazoa; phylum Chordata; class Mammalia; order Dasyuromorphia; family Dasyuridae; genus Sminthopsis; species Sminthopsis crassicaudata. The sequence continues at coordinate 414,365,996 of NC_133618.1, read as the reverse complement.
TCTTGTTTCAGAGGTAGTCTTTCTTCTCAATAAAGTGAACCCTTCTACCTGTGCCCTTGATTTCTACCCATCTCTTTTAGTAGTCTTCCCCAGCTATCAATGCTACTTTCTAATATTTTTTCACTATCCTCTGATTCTTCTTTGCTAACTATTGAGTCAGATCTTCCATTCTTAAAATATCTTCACTTGATCCTGGCATTCCTTCAGTCTATCTATCTATATATTTGTGAATCTTGTTAACATACATACATACATATATTACATATGTGTATTTATGCATGTAAACAAGATACACATACATATATTTCTTTAATTCATTGCTAAAATCTTAGACAAATTCAACTCTACTCATTTATTCTGCTTCATTTCCATCCACTTATTTTTTTATGGGGAACAATGGAAAGTATACTAGATTTGGAGTCTCCAGACTCACTTAAATTCAAAGTTGGCTCTGCAATTGTTATCTGAATAATATTGGACATTTGTCATTTTCTCCTACTTGAGATACAGTGTTGCATAGTAGATAGAGAACTGCATTTGGAAAAAGGAAGACCTACATTCAAATTCTGTTTCTCTACTACAGACACATGCTGCTTTTATAATCCTGAGCAACTCATTTAACCTCTGAATTTCCCTAAGAAACTCCTCAGAATTCTAAAGTTACAAAAAAAAAAAAAAAAAGTAGTAATAAACATACTCTGGTAGAAGAAATTTACTCATGAAAAAGTAATTTTCTCTCTGGGCCTATGTTTCATCATCTAGTAAAATGAGGGAGTTGAACCAAATGATCTCCATAATTCTTTTCAGATCAAAATCTATAATCCTATCATCTCTTGGTTACTAGTTCTGATGATCTTTTCTCAGTCTTCATTTTTTCTCTCAGCTACTAATACTGTTGACCCTTTCATCTCCTGGATAGTCTTTTTTCTTCTTTATTCCCTGAGCCTCACATTTTCTGGTCCTCTCTGTAGAACCTTGAATTCTCCTCTTGAAACCATACTGGACCCTGACATGCTAATTCTGGCCTTATTTTACACATATCCAAACATCTATTACATTTTCAGACCATCTCCACATCATACAGTTTCCACTCCATGCATGTATGTATACTCATCTCCACTTTCTGACTTTTTATTTGTTGTTTTCTCATAATCTAAGCTCTTTGAAAGCAGGGACTGTGTTGTTTGCTTGCATCTGTGTGCCTAGCATTTACTGCTATGCCTGATACATAAGTGCTTAATAAATATTCTATCTTTTTATTTATCTGCAAAATGAGGAAGCTGGACTGGATGGCCTCCAAGATCTCTTTCAGCTTTAAATCTATGATCCTATTAGCCTCTGGGATAAGTCTTTGCTGAATGCCCTCCTATCTCTCTGATCATTCCTTTTAAGTTTCCTTTTTGGTTTCCGTGCTTTAAGTGTAGATAACCTTCAATATTATTTGATACACACTATTCTCTCTGCAATTTTTTGATTGCTAAGCTCCTCTACTCCAGTAGAAGCAGTTTTGATGGCTATGATAAAGACTCCTAAACCTATAAATTCAGCTTTAGCCTCTCTTAGATTCTAGTACTATATCTTCAACTATGCCGTGGATATAGTCCTCTATTTGGTCCATTTAGCTTTCTAATGCAAACTCATTACCCAAAAATATATCCTCCTTTCCAAATTTGATTGTTTCTGTTGAAAGTTATGTATTCTCAGTCACCAAGATCCATAATTTGGGACTCATCTTTGACTCTTGCCTCTTTCTTTTCTTTCACCAACATCCTAGTTCACTAGATATTACTTCCATATTTATCATGTTCATTTATTTTTCTAATTACATAGTCACTATCTTGTTCAAGTTCTCATCATCTTTCTCTTGAACTACTGTAATAACCTTCTAATGGTTTCCCTTCTTCCAGTGTCTCCCTATTTCCAATATGATTTTCCTAAGGCACAAGTTTAACCATGTCACTACACTGCCCAAACATCTTCAGTGACTCTTCATAATCTTTAGAAAGATACAAACTTCTCAGCTTACCATTTAAGATCTCTATAATGTGGTACCAGTCTACCTTTCCAGTCTTATTTCAAAGCTTTGATAGATAACTAATTTCCAGACTTAGGGATGGTTGTCACTTCCTGACTATTTCCAAATCATACCTGTACTTTAACCATCATTCTCATCCTCATCACAGACCCACTGGAAGTTTGGACTCTTCCCCTGGAACTCTGGTCACTGATAAATGAATTGACCCTCACCAACTATCACTTAGCAAGACTCCACATCACTTCTCAGTCACTATTTCAAAACCATGTCACCATATGCTTAGCCCCTTTCCCTTTCCAATTTATCTGTGTTATCTTTTATCATTATAATGTCAACTCTTTGTCTTCCTTTCTTGTCTTTATATTCCCAAATGCTATATAATTCATTCATTCCTCCCTTTTCACACTATCAACATTTCAGCCAAACTAGACTACCAGCTCTTCTTTTAACTAATATTCTACATCCTGTGTTTATAAATTTACACTGTTTCCCATGTCTAGAATTCACCAAACTCACCAATAAACAAATAAACCCTGTCCTTGACTTTTCTATTTCTACTTAAATTCTAGAATGAGCATTTTCCATTTTTTCTTCCTCAGCCATTAACTCTTTAACTCAAGCAATCAGCCTCTGTCCTAACAGTCCCACTGGAACCTTTCTATATCTCTTCCTTGCGAAATACAATGGTCTTTTCAAAGTGTCCATTTTGTTTGAATTATTTGTTGCAATTGATATTGTTCACCTACTCAATATTTTCTTATCACCTGCTCTCAGCGAGTTTACATTTTAATGGGGCAAGATAATACATAAAGGAGAACTGGCAGAAGTTACATTTGATGTGACATGGCTTTAAAATGACTAGAAAATGATATGGCGATCCAATTACAGACAAGATAACCATCAACTTCACTATTCCAGAGTCAGAGTCCAGGTTTTGGGGGGAGTGAGATGAGAAAAATGGCCAGAATGTAGGTGTTAAGATATAGAAATAATGTACAAGTTTGTTTTGCTAGAAAACTTTTTTTAATATTCTCTTATTCTATGTTATAAGAAATGAATCTCTGGGTAGTATAAAGAAGAATCAAAGTGATATAAAATAAAATAATATATCAACAGAAAATTAGGGAAACAATATTAGAATTATAAAGGTTCTTAGACATTTCCAGTTTATCCAGGTTCATAACCTCAAAGGCATCCTACATCCTCTTCCCCAAATCCTGAGTATACTACCTCCACATCTCTCAAATTAGTCCCCTTCTCTCCACTCACATGGATAATTTCCTAGTTCAGGGTTTCATCACCTTTCAACTGGACTGGACTATTTTAACAGCTACTTAATTAGTCTTCCTGCTTCCTTTTTCTTCACTCTTCAATACATCCTTTACCTAGCTGCCAAAATAATCTTTCTAAACTACATGTATGGCTATTTCACCCTCCTACTCAAAATTTTTCAGTAACTTTCCATCATCTATCTACAAGATAAAATATAGACTCTGACTTAGATTGGTATTAAAGATGATTTCTCACCATTTTCCAACTTTATTTCATTACACTCCCCTTCTTTTAAACTATGTTTTTGTCATACTAAGAATTCTGTTTCTTAGAATCCCTAGAATTCTGTTTCTCATATCCTATCTCTATTTACTTGAATTAGCTGCAAGCTGTGTTTGGAATATGAACCCTATTTATCAACATCCTTCAGACTCATTCTTTCTTCTAGGGCCACCTTGAGTTGCCATTTCTCTGAAGCCTTCTGTTACGTGATTTTAGAGAAAAGTTCAGATACGCTCCTATAAATGACGCTCTTGGACTCAATTAAAGTGAAAGTAAAATTTAATTATATAATACGTGGAATAGATTGCTTACAATAATAACTAATACAGCAAATAACACTTGCAAGACAGAGAATAATGAGAATTATGATTAAAATAGTAGAAAAGGAAAAAAGAAAACATCACCAATTCGGAAGAGCACCAACACTAGAGCAACCAGCTGGGGAATGTGGGAGAAGGCAGGGCTCCAACTGCCGGGTCATCATCCCACATACCATCCCAACTTCAATAGCCTCTAGGTTCCGAATGGGAAAAGATGGTCCCAGACAGATCATAGCAGAGAAGGAAAGAGAATGCATCACCAATTTGGAGAAGCACCAACACTAGATTCCACTGGCTGAGGAGTCCCGATTTCTTTAACAGCCTTTAGGTTCCAAGTGGGAATAGATGGTCCCAGACAGATCATAGGAACATAGGAGAAGGCAGGGCTCCAACTGCTGAAACATCATCCCATATACTACTAATCTTCATGGGTGAAATTCCGAATAGAGAGGGCATTACTCACTTTTTATAGGGGTCGAAACAAAGAAGGCTTTGAGCCAGGTAAAGACATCATATAAGACAGTAACGTACCAACAAGGGCTCCAGATGGTTATAGTTAAGAGTTGTTTTGACAAGGAGGCCAGCCTTTATCAAGACAACTCTTCCAAGGGGTGGCAAGTTCCTGGGACCACATATTTTGGGGAAAAAAACAAGTGATATGCTCCCATCTTATAGATTAAAAAATGGTCAGGTTCTCATAGGAGAAGTCACGTCCTACCTCTATTAGGTTCACATGGCTTACAGGGGAATTAGGTTATTAGGCTCACATGGTTCAAATGGAAATCAGGTTCACATGGAGAGAGTCAGTCCTTACAATGATTTGAAATGAACTTACTAATAATATAGAAATTTCTTATTCACCTTCCTACATTGCTGAGTTGCTAATGTATACTTCTGCTTCAACTTTTATGTACATGTTTCAATGCACCACCTCCAAGAAGAATATAACTTTCTGGATGCCAAGGACTATTTCATGTTTCTTTTTTATATACCCAGAATTTAGTACAATACCCTATACCTATTAGACACTATATAATTATCTTTTGAGATAATCAAGTCTCACTCGATCATTGAACAGATGAGGGAATTGAAGGTAAAGTGTTTTGCCCAGGGTCACATGACTACAGGCAGTTAGGTAGTGACTTGGATAGAGTACCAAGCCTGGAGTCAGGAAGCCCTGAGTTCAAATTCACCCTCAGACATATATTGGCTGTGTGATTCTGGGTACATAATTTAACCTGTTTGTCTCAGTTTCCCAATCTGTTAAAGAAAATAATAACACCTATGTCCCAGGATTGTTAGGAGTTTTCAAATGGGATAATGTTTGCAATATGCTTAACACAGTGCCTGACACCACAAGAAGTACTATATAAATGTAAAGTATTATTATTTTTTACTGAAATGGCTTAACTGTGACTTAAATTTAGGTTTTTTGATTCCCTGTCTAGTACACTTTCCCCTATGCCATACTGCTTGTCATACAATGGACACTGATAGAAATTCCTTAGCTAATTCCAAAGTTCACCTCCCAAAGTCTCCTGCAAAATGGCAAATTAATGAAACATACATGAAGCACTGAACACATTCTCATTGGCTAATTGGATCCAAAGATTAGAAACTCCTTCTAAATTTTCAATCTGTTCTAATAGGGATTCCTAACTATCTCAGTCCCCTTGGCAAGATTTTTGGCTCATTCTGGAAGAGTTCTACTTAAAGAACAAATGACAGTACTCTGGATTCTGAAATGAGTTAATTTGGCCTTGGTACTGAAGAGGGAGTTAAAATTTCTAGTCATGTAGCTTCTGTTTTTTTTTTTCCTTCTATATAGGATAGATCCAAATTCAGAATGCTAGCTGACAGGGATTCTCCCAAAGTAAATATATTTCTAAGTAGTCAGATAATATTCACAAATACAATCCTAGAGATGAAATGGATACTTTATTATTACTATTTATATTATTATATGTATTATTACTATAATGCATATTTCGGTGTATGTATGTATAATTATATAATGTATGTAGCTATGATTTCATTAATATAAGGAGCTTCCCAAAAACAACAACAAAAAAAAACATTTCCTCTACCAGTACAGCTACATCAATTGTTCTGCAACTGATGTTCTTAAAAGAATTGCCTAGAATACTAAGGCTAGTCACCTAGCTAGTCTGTCAAGGAGGCAGAATTTGAATGTTTGTTTCCCTTACTCTAAGGCTATCTTTCTGTCCAACATAATACACTGCCTCTTGTTAACATTGTCTTTTAAAATTACATCAATAAAGATATTTCCACTTTTAAAAAATTTTTTATATTTAATTTATGGAATAAAATAAGCATTTCTATAACAGCATAATAAAAAAGATGATTGCACATAAAATTGCAATTCTATTATGTACAACTTGATATTCCTTTTAAATACATAATAAAGATATTTAAATTTATTTTTTTCTTATTTTCATACCTTTCCCCCTCCTCCACTTTGCCCTAGCAATGCCATTAGACATATATCATAATGGCTGTAGAGATGGCTTAAATGTCAGAAAGACCATTGTGGTTCTGTGTGATTGTAGACAAGTCTCTTAACTTTTCAGGAGGCCAAGAAACTCTTTATAATATAAACTGAGGTGTCAATGCCTGTCTGCATTGGTAAAGTGAGTTTCTTAATGTGAAGTTCACTAAAATGATGAAATCATAGACCTAGCCTCAGTCAAAAAAGTAATATTACTAATCATGGGGAACAATGTGTTTTAAGGGAAAGAGTCACAGACTTGATGTCAGAAGACAATCTGATAATCATAAGATCAATGCTGTCTCCAACACTTACTATGTGATCTTGAGAAATCACTTCTCTGAGTTTAAATTTCCTCATCTAAAGATGAAATAATGTTTAAATTGTACTTTGTAAGCCTTAAGCTATTATGTAAATGTGAATTATTGTCATTTTAATTATTTACCATTAATTATTAAATGTTATCAATTATTTATTAATGATAATTAATAATTAGACTTTACACTTATGCATCATTGATATAGGAAAGTATTTAAATGCATTATTTTATATTATCTTCACAACAAACCTGTTAGGTAAGTAGTATGTTAGTAATGTTGTTGTCATTGTTTTTTTTTATTATTGTTATTGTCATTATTATTCTCATTGAACTGAGGCAGCTAGGTTATACAGGAGATAAAATGCTAAATTTGGGAGTTAAAAAGACCGAAGTTTAATTATTGATACAGATACTAGTTTTGTGACCCTTGGCAAATCATTTATTATCTGTCTACCTCAGTTTTCTCATCTGTAAAATGGAAATGATGATGATGACAATAATATGTACCTCCCAGAGTTGTTGTTAGAATAAAATGAACTGACATACATAATGAACTTGGCAAATATTAAATCACTACAGAAATACTAATTATTTTCTTATTATTTTGTTATTATTATTATATCGAATTGGTTCTTAGTGATGTCACAGAAGTCATAAGAGACAAAAAATGGTATCATGCAGAAACAAGATGTTGTATTGAAGGACCATTAGATTTGGATTAAATTAACTTAATTTCAAATCCTAGCTCTTCCATTTACTATATGTGAAACCCTGAGTAAATCTCATGGCCTCTCTCTATATCCTAAGTTCTTCTGAAAATGAAGGGATTGTACTAGATGGGAAAGAAAATTAAACTTGGAGTCATGTTAGTCTTAAATCTGCCATTTGTGCTTCACATGTAAAAATGTGGGAGTGACCTTCAAGACTCCTTTCAACTGTGGGTCTATGAACCTGTGAGGTAACTAACTCTAAAACTCATAAGGAGTTGGGACTCTATCCTAACTATTCAACTGGTAGCTACTCAACTAGTGCAATCTTTAAGACCTTAAGGAAAAAATGAAGAGAGTAATAATTTATTCTGTCTCCTTAGACTCAAGAGGAAAAACTCTGTAACTAATTCATATCATAGAGCTGTAAGACTGAGTAAGGAAGCTAGACCTCAGTGACTTGTCAGGTCAGACCAGAGACTTTAAGGTAAGTCCTTGCCATTAGTGAAATAAAAGGAAAAGAGGAAGGGAAAAAATAAACAATTGACTTTTTTCTTCCTCCTTTGAAGACAGGTCCACTTCTCCCCCACCATCATCACCCCACCCTTTCTCCTTGCAGCAGCAGCAATCACACACACAGCTGACACTCAGATGGATTACTGCACTGAGAAAAGTATTGGTGATTTTATTGATGAGTCTCTCAAATCATCACTAAAACAAAATAAGCTGTTCACTTCCCAGCTGGAGTCAAATGGAGTGATGACTGTTGTCTCACCCTTCTCTGATGATAAACGAGTCTCCCCTCCCTACTTAGGTCCTTGACCCAAATTCACAGTAATTTCAGTGACCCAGGCAAGCCTTTGGAAAAAAAATGCCTAATGAAGCTTGTCTCGACTATTACTATTGTTCCCTGTCACTCTAACTATAATTGATTTTCTGAAGCAGCTATTTTTTAATAATCAACTTAGCAACCAAGCCTCCTAATAAAAATTAAATGCTTCTCACTCTTTTCTTCCTTTTCTCCCACCTCACCTATACTACCCCATTGACTATCACAAGGTTTTTCTGAAATATTTCAGATTCTTACTTCCCACTGGCAAACAAGAAAGTAATAATTTATGCCTTATGCCTTTTAAAGACTACTCCTCTGGATAGAAGCTCCTAGAACTAGTTACTACAAGGACCAGTTATTTTTTTTTAATCCATGTCTCTCCAAAGTACCTTGCAATTCAAGTCACTTCAATCTAACAAAGTTACTGGGCCAAATCTCTTTGTTAGATACAGGGGGCACAAAGTCAAAACAAGAAATACATACATTCTGTCTTAAAAGATGATATACTCTAGCAGAGGAGTTTAGATAAATACAAATGAGTAATTAGGTAATTAATCAACCATTCAACAAGCATTTAAGTGCCTACCATTTGCCAGTTGATGGGTTACAGAGAAGCCATAGGGATAAATAAATAGCTAAGGTCAAAGTCTCCAAAAAGTATTTATAAAGCTTGTTGATTGTCCAGTAACCTACAAACTATGGGTTATAGCTACTTCTCCTCCAAAGTGACTGGAGGGGAGAATGGTCCTCCAGCTAAAGGAAGATGCTTTAGAGAGAGCACACTAACAACTGAAAGGATTAGGAAAAGCTTATTAAGAGTTGGCACCTAAGCCAAGCAGTTAAAGAAACTTCCTAAAGGGGGTAGGATTTTTTGTTTTCTTTTCATACAGTTGAACGCAGAATGATCTTCAAAAATGTTATTTTATAGGATTCTGAATGCATTGTGACTATATCAGTCAACCCACCAACAAGCTTTGAGCAAATCTAAGTTCAGGGAGTGTGAAGTACTGTTGATATTTAGTCACTGAATGAACATTGCCTCAAACTGAGGCCTGGGAAAGATCTTAATTTAGGAAAACCAAGATTGCCCAAAGCATCCTGGGCCATTACCACTTACCTTAACTTCTGTCTTGCCATTGGACTTCATGACTGGAAGACAGTATGAGACTGATGATTTAGTGAATCTCTGCCTCACAAATCCAATTCATTCATAAGTCATTACCTCCATGATGTCCTCTTCCAGAACAAAGAAACAGTAAAAACAAAAAAAAATAAAAATAAAAATGAAACAAGCCCCATCTTTAAATGAGCTTATATTCTGTCAGAAAACAAAATATAAACATAATTTAGCAAAAAAAAATACAGAAAATAAATTCACGGTGATGAGGAAGCACTAGAAGCTAGCAGGGAAGAAAAAAAAGGTTTTATATGGTACTTGAAGCTTAACTTTGAAGAAAGCTACAGATTCTAATTCAGAAGTGAGGAAGTTGTGAACACCAGGCCCAAGATTCAAAGTCATGGAGATGAGTCAAATGTAAGTAACAGCAGAATCAGTTTGCCAGTTCCAGGCAAAATCATAAAATAAGATCAACTTATTTTCAATAGCCTCTGTCTACTTGGTTGCTCCCTCTTTCTCTCAACACCCTTCCATTCATGTTGTTCTCGTCTTCCTTCTAGTACCTTAATTACAGCATTTCATCCATCTTTCTCTCTCACACAAATGGCCCATTCTCTGACTTTGCCTTCTCAACATCAAAACCTAACTCTCTTGTGTCTCCTCTCCCATTCTTTGTTGACTAATCTGATAAATTTTCAAAATACACTAAGGATTAATAATCACTTAATAAATTGCTGCCCACTTCTAGCTAACACACACACATACACACACATGTGTGTGTATGTGTGTGTGTTGATATAGGATCTTCAGTTCTTTAATCCAAAATCATCCAGTCAGCCAGTAAACATTTATTAAGTGTCTACTATATACCAGGCACTGTGTTAAGTGTTATTATTATTGAACCACAAATGCTTGGAATGGTCAATCTGCAGAGATGGGATTTTTAACCTCTGTTGGCAATTTGGTAAAGCATGGAGTCAATCTCAAAAGAGTGTTTCTAAATGCATTAAAGATAATACACAGGACTATAAAGGAAACCAATAATATTGAATTCCTTTGCAAAGTCATTAACCTTTTGAAATCCATCCACAGACTCCCAAATCCTTAGACCTCTACATCAGAGAAAACATCAATGTACAGTTTTTAATTACTTAGGGATAGGATAGTATGTAATGAAAACTGGAAATCCTGTCAAAGGATATACACAAGTACTTTGCAAAAGAAAATTGCAAACAGTCAGACTAACTCTTGGAAGCAGATAAGGCAAATTCTCAGAATCCCAAAACATTAAGCTAAATTTCAAGGAGGAGAGACTATTTCTTAGAAAGTATGAAATTAAAGGTTAACAACAGATCACAAAGGTAATGCCCAACTTCCCCCTGTCATGTTTTCCCCTAGTTTCATTAAGATATCAAGAGAAAGCAAGAAAATTTCTAAGCATATTGAAAAGACCTCCTAGGTGAATTTATGGTAAAACATGGATGAGAATTGCACATGGATAAGTAGCAATATGCATCACTGGAAGATGTATGTATGTATATATGTATGTTTGTGTGTATATATATATATATATATATATATATATATATATAGAAAACACACACACACACAAACTATATATATATATATATATATATACACACACACACACACACACACACACACACATATGTGATATCAACAGATCAATGGCATTCAGAGGTTCATTTTAAGTGTCTGAATATTTCCATTTGCAGAAAATGATTTAATCAAAAAGATATCTTGAAAAACAAGGCAACTACCTACCTCCAAGTGCCAGTGGCGTTAGTCTGTACTGACCAGATTAACAAAACTTCTTTAGTAAATTAAAATAAAGATGAAAATAAAAACTTGACTAGCCACAATGCTCATGGAATGTGATGCTTAATTTAATTATCTGGTTAAATTATTGTTAATGAATATAATTATTTCAATTTTGACTCTAGTTACCCAAAATTTTCCTAAAATGGGTGAATCCACTTTTCTGTTTTATTAAAATGAGATCTGTCAGATTTCTCTTTGATTATTCAAATCTTACTGGGAAATTGTTCTGCACAGCATTGAACAAAATGCCACATTATAGACTCAGACTCTCCAAGCTGGATAGTCTTTCAAAGGTTACTTAGGTCAATCCATACCTTTAAAAATCCCCTTATATAATATCCCAAACACATCAAAATGAAGAAATTCTTACCTCCTGATGTGTCCAATTCTAATTTGACATCTCTGATTGATAGGAAAATTTTCCTTATATCAAAATGAATTGTCTTTAAAATTTCCGCTGGCTTAAGGGTATATACCATTGTGAGTTCTCTTAGATCCCTGATAAGAGTTATTTTATCCTTTGGGATTGTGGTGATCAGTGATTTTCCTATAAACTCCCTGAAAGCAGGAACCATCATTTACCTTTCTTTGTATCTCCAGTGCTGAGCATAATAGCCGGCACATAGTAGGTGCTTAATAAATGACTTGCTCCTGACCAAATAGCTGACTTACTCCTGAAAACAATATGGAAGGATATTGAGAGTTGAGTTCCTTATTAGTTGAAGATTCCTGTTATTGGAGGCTTCTGGAGAGCTCATAACAATAAGGGCATTGGATTTCTATTGACTTGTGTGTAATTCAGTGCACTTTATATTATGAAGATAAGAAACATGAAAATAAAATAATGAAATACAGCCCCACAGGAATAGTTATTGTAAAGTTTTAGGCTTTTTAAACTTTTAAGTCATCTAGAGGGGTCATTCTATTAACTTGTGTGCACTGAGTAGTTCAATAGTCTGGAGTTCTTCACCCAACTTGTTTCATTGTATTCTTAGTGACTACAGAACTTACAGAGGCCATTAAGTACCTGGCCACATTGTGCTCTATGACTTTCTCATTCACCTCATGGCCAGTGGAGTAGACATGCATTCTCCAAACCCAAAAGAGAATAGTAGACTCAGGCCACGAAAAGGTAATGGGCAGAAGACAATCTCTCCAAGATTACATTCCATAAAACTGAATTGGCAACATCTGCTCAATCTACTGTAGATAAACAGTGAACTATTTTCCATCTCATTAACTGAGAGGATGAGATATTAAATAAACCCCAGGGGCCTCATGCTTTGTTATCACATTTAAGGGTTGGCCCAGAGTTGCTGCATTAGCTAATCTGTGCAATAGCAAGACAGTCTTAAAACTAGTGTTCCCTCTCTCCCTCTCTCTGCCTCTTTTTCTCTCTCCCCCATTTCTCTCTCTCCCCTCCCTGTCTGTCTTTGTCTCTCTCTATCTCTGTCTCTCTCTCACATACACAAATACACACACACATTCACTCACTCACACTCCCAAATGACTTAAAACCAAAAGTTCCCGTTAAATCTGACTGTCTCTCTAATTACTAGTCACTTAGCTTAAATTATTAACCATGTCCTCAGCAGTGATATATGATACCTGTAGATCCCTGAACAGGATTCTAATAGAATTATCTAATTCTATTAAACCACAAACAACTGCCCATTAAATATTTATTAGCCAACTTGCATTCATTTAAGATAGAGTGTCAGCAAACTGCTCTGCTCCCTCTATCCTAGGCTCTGTCTCACAGAAGGAAGCATCAAAGCAGCTAATCAGAATCACACCTATTGATCAACTACCAATTACCTGTTTAATCAAAATCAATGGAAATAAAAAGAGTTTAGAAGAACTTACAAGCCATACTATAGATTTTTTAAGTACTTGGTTAAATAAGTACATTGGCTAGAAACTAGCTAACTTGATTTTAAATACTCTGGTTTTACTATTGGATAAGAATACTAGATGTTAAACAATTTATACACACACGCACACACATATATAAATATATATATATATATATATGTAAACATTGAGTTGTGGTTCTAATGAAATGGATTGAAGAGATGTCAGTTTCAAGTCACTTGAGAGATTTTCTTGAACATCATGTTGTTAGGCTAATACATTTTCTTTTCTTAAAACCATATGTAGGCTGACCTAACACCTGAATAGATAACACTATTTCATATTGCAAGCATGTGGGCAGTATCTGACAATTAGATTATGCAGGATAGCAAGTGTTCATTCACTAAAAATGTAAAGACCATCTGGAATCTCCCAGAGGATCCCACAAAGAGAAAACAAGAAAAGTTACTGCTCAAACCATGCTACTTATAGCATCAATCATTCAAAAGACAAATTATAAATCAATTCTTAATTGCTGAATATATAAAATGAAAAAAAAACAAAGGTAAAAGCTGAGGGTTAGGAATGGGATTTCTATCTTTCAGCTCCAATATTCTCAAAAAGGAAAAAATAAAGCTACATAATATAGGAATAAGGAAGAAAATGATGATAATTAGAGCATATTATTGTTAAAAAAGAGAGCAAACCATAGATTGGTGCCTTTTTGGACTAAAATATTTTAATACTCTACTAAATAGTTATATGACCTTGAGTTCCTTACTCCCTGACAATTTAAATCAATGGACATTTATTAGGCACCTAGTAAGAGCAAAGCTCTATGCTAGGTAATAGGAATATAAAGATAAAAACATTTTTTGTTATCAAACAGCTTACATTCTACTAAAAATATAGGGGATACAACATATATGAGAGACAGACAGAGACACAAAGAGAAACAGAGTGACAGAAATAGAGAAAAGTAGAAGAAGGATAGAGAGAGAAAAGAGAGGAGAGGGGGAAAAGAGTGTGTTAACAACTGGAGAGAATGTGCATCAAGAGACTTTGTATAGAAATTGGTATTTGAAATATGCTTTGAAGGTATCTAGAGATTTGAGAGGAGTAGAGGTGAGAATATATGGGAGAACACCTATACCATTGCATAGAGGCTAGAGAAGGAATATTATGAATATCAAACAACCAGCAAGTCATTTGGAATGTGACAGAGAGTGCATGAAGAAAAGTAATATAAAATAATACTGGGAAAGTAGGTAGGATGCATTTGATTTAGAACTTTAAATGCCAACTTGTAGATTTTATATTTTATCCTAGGAGGCAATAGGAAAGGTGTTGTTGTTGTTGTTGCTTTGGGATTTGGATTTTTGGGTTTTGGGAGGGAGAGAGGAGAGATGATACCAGATCAAATCTATGGTTTAGGAATGGCAATGATAAGAGATTTCTTCAAATAACCACTATAAGATAAATGTAAATTTAAAAATTTCTGAGATATCCCCTCACATTCATAAAATTGGCAAAGATAATGAACAGCGAGAGAAGGAAAGAAAGAAAGAAAGAAAGAAAGAAAGAAAGAAAGAAAGAAAGAAAGAAAGAAAGAAAGAAAGAAAGAAAGAAAGAAAGAAAGAAAGAAAGAAAGAAAGAAAGAAAGAAAGAAAGACAATTATAGAGGAACTTCAAGATAGACAAAAAATATGCTTTTGAGGGAGCTGAAAACTGCCCCAACTATTCCGGGAGAAAAATTTGCAATCATGTGAGTAAAATCTATAAAATATATATGCAATACAAACCAGTAATTCCACTACTTGGCACATACCCCAAGAAAGTAAAACATAGGAGGTTCATAGATATAATAAAATAATCATAACTGAACTGTTTATAATATATACACATATACAGTGTATGTCCATTGATTGAGGAATAACTGAAAAAATGTTGGTATCTGAACATATGAAATATTATTTTATCCTATTAAAAATGAATAGAAAATGAAGTAAGAGAAATATGGAAGAACTTGTGTGGCTTAATACAAAGTGTAGAAAGTAGAACCAATAGATAAACATGCATAATGACAATCACAATGCAATCCATGGCCTAAAAAGCAGTAGAACTATGATGAACTGTAATGCATATTCTCAGCCTTGCAGAATTGATAAGCAGAAAAGAGGGGACTAAAAACTTAGAATGCAGCATATACATTATCAGATGCAGTCCCATGAAAGTTAGTTTTGAATATATGATTTTGTCATGGCTTATGTAATATTCTTTCTAAAATGTAATATTCGCTGTTGAGGTTTCCTTGGTGTCTCTGAAAGCAGCCTTAGTTTCAGTTCAGTAATCACCACACAAGTAGCCAGGGGTTAAAATCCAATTCCTTTATTGTCTCTTTCCAAGTCTTGTCTCCTTTCCTGTGGCCTAGGGTTAGCTTTCTTATAGTCCAGATCCTTTATTATCCCCTTCCTGGGGCTGGGCAGCTTTCTGGAGAGCTTTCAGTCTGGCCTTGGTTCCTAGAGCTTGAGCTCCCGCCTGCCTTCTCTGGCTTCTGAATCTCCCTGACTGAATCCTAGCTGATGCTCCGAGAGCTTCTAGTGCTCTTGTCCTTCTGGCCCTGCTTATATCCTCCACATTGAGTATACACCAATCATTATATCACTAGGAAACCATTATTTGTTGGAGGATTAAATCAATGCTAAACTAGATTTAATCATTGTCTCCTCAATTCCACTTAGTATCTTGTTTTAAGTTCTAGCCCATAACATCTCCTTGTAGGATTAAATCAATCATACTCAACCATGGTAAATTAGATAACTATCATCTCTATCAATTCCACTGACTTAGTACCTTGTAAGAATCCTTTGTTTCAAGTTCAGAGTTCTGGCCCATAACACTATTACAAAGGAGTCAATGGAAGCAAGGCAAGATTTAAAGAAAAATTACTGAGGCATAAAAAAAAAGATTATTTAAAATAAAATGAAATAAAATTTATAATATTTGCATTAGTTTTTTTAATAAAGGTATTTTGCAAACTATTAAACTATACATAAGTGTGAGCTACTCTGATGATTATTTGAAATATCATTACCCTTTAAGTTAATTAGCCCTCTAAATCTACACTGAACACACAATTCTTTCCCCCTTTTACTCATGTTATCGTCTTTTTGGCTAAGAAGACATAAATCTATCTCCTAGCTATACATATAACCAGAGATAAAAATAGATTCTAGGGAAAACAAACAAAAGGGAGAGTAAAATAGGCAGCATTCATACAATGTTAAAAGAGAGGGGAAAAGGAAGAATCTGATACCAGATATTTATTACCTTTTCTCCCCATTCTTTCTGAAAAGTTCTATTTTGATGCCCAGCATGGATATGACCTTGGATTCTTGAATGTGTCATCAGTAAAGCCTGAGCTCTGTCAGCTCCTGCTAAACTAGAAAATCTGTTAGTTTGAGTGTAGCTTCTTAGGGCCACCACAAATAGATTTGGAGAGACTTATCAAACAGATCAAATAGAGTTCTTTCTTTTCTTCTTCCCTTTTCCTCTCTTTTTTCCTCTTTCCCTTCTTCTCTCTGACCCTTTTCTCTCTCTCTCTCTCTCTCTCTCTCTCTCTCTCTCTCTCTCTCTCTCTCTCTCTCTCTCTCTCTGTCTGTCTCTCTCTCTCTCTGTCTCTCTGTCTCTCTCTCTGTCTCTCTCTCTCTCTCTGTCTCTGTCTCTCTGTCTCTCTGTCTCTCTCTCTCTCTGTCTCTCTGTCTCTCTCTCTCTGCCTCTCTCTCTCTGTCTCTCTCTCTTTTCTCTCTCTCTCTCTCTGTCTCTCTCTCTCTCTCTCTGTCTCTCTGTCTGTCTCTCTCTCTGTCTCTCTCTCTTCTCTCTCTCTCGCTCTCTTCTCTCTCTCTCTCTGTCTCTCTCTCTGTCTCTCTCTGTCTCTCTCTCTCTGTCTCTCTTCTCTCTCTCTCTCGCTCTCTTCTCTCTCTCTCTCTCTCTGTCTCTCTCTCTCTCTCTCTTTATGTGTCTCTGTCTCAAACCACATATTATGGAGGGCAGAGGTGAATCTTTATCACTGCAGAGACTGACCAAACTGATAAATTGTCAGATGTTTTAAAATATTTAAGCATTCTTCCCTTCAAACCTCAACTTTTGGCTTTCCATTGTCTTTGAAGGCATTCTCACATAAGATAATATTAAATGTGCATGATTTGTTTCACCAGAAAATATGCTAGGATTCCAGCACTGGATAATTCCATACATGTAAGCACAGTGAGTATTTGGATTTACCTGATTTGAAGCCCTCTGTCCCACCCCACAAAAAAAAAAAAAACAATATATTCTCAAAATATCTCTCCTCATACAGGGTCTGGCATCCCTACCATTAGAGTTATTTCTTTATGTAAAGACACTAGCTGTATAAGATCTTTGTGATTAAGAATTTTTTATATTCCCTTTGATCCAGAGATCCCACTGCTAAGAACATAATAACTAAGTAATTAAAGCTAGTCAGTGAATAGACATTTATTATTGACTGTCTGATATAGTACTTTAAGGTTTGCAGAGTGCCTCACAAATATTGTCATTTGATTGTCACATATACCCTAGGAATTAGATGATATTTTCATGTTCATTTTACAGATGAAGAAACTGAGACATACATAGGGTAAGTGATTTGCTCAGAGTCACACAACTAGTATCTACACCTGTCTTTGAACTCAGCTCTTTCTGACTCCAGATTCACTATCTTTATTGTGACAATTGTAGTCTACTTAAATGCCTATTCTCCAAAGTCAGTGATTAAAAAAAAGACTCTATATATACCAAACTATTCAAAGCAGTACATTTTATAGTAGCAAAGAACCTGAAGCAAAGTAGATGTTCAAAACTCTGTTACTTTAGATTTTATATTGGAACCAAATAAAACATTTTCAAGACACTGAACAGTTAACAAAAATAAATTAATTTGCTATAATTTGGGACAGAAATACAAGGTCACAGTGAATAGCCCTTAGCTTTTCTGGACACATTCCCTCTAATTTCTGTATGGAAAAGCATCTAGTCATCCAATCAGGATGTGGTGAATATTTATGGTATAGAAAGTATTTTGCAAACCTTAAAGTGACTCACAGCATCTTCCAAAATCCAAGTCTAAAGGGTCATAAATGCATATGATTGGAACATTTTATATTCCAGGTGACCAGAATCAGGGGAAACAGGAACCAATCAGGTCCCAAGATCTTTTAAGAAAAACTCTTCCCATTGTTTTAGCAACTATGTGGTGCAGTGGATAAAGTGCAGGGCCCAAAGTCAGGAAAGTTCATTTTCCTGAATTCAAATTGGCCTCAGGCATTAAGCTTTGTGACTTGGGGCAAGTCACTTATCCTGTTTGTCTCAGTTTCCTCATTTGTAAGAAAAAGCCTAGTCCAGATGGGACACCACGTTTAAGGATCCTGCCCTGCATGAAGGTAGAAAGGAAGCAATGAAAGGGAGAGATCAGGGGGGGGAAAAAAAAACAAACAAACATTCTCACTGCATAATTTTCCCAAGGAATGAACCTTGGAGATCATCTGATTGAACATCCTCATCTTTCAGATAACAACACTGGGTACCAAAAAGTAGTGATTTTCCCATGGACACACATTTTAGTGGCAGACCCAGGGCTAAAATACATCTTTCTACCACTCTGTTATGTCTTTCTAGTGATTTCTTTTCCTATAATCTTCTCTCACTTGGTTCCATCCTGCACTCTACAACCAGTTTAGCCTAGAGACAGCTCTGGTCAGGTAAAACTGAGTTTGAAACCTACCTCAGATACTTACTAGCTCTTTGACCCAAGAGAGTTACTAAGGCTTAGTTTCTTCATCCACAAAATGCAAATTATAATGCATTTCCCTTTCAAGGTTGTTGTGAGGGTCAAAGAAGATCATGTATATAAAATATTTTGCAAACTTTAAAATACTAAATAGATATCAGATTTCGCTGGAATCAGGAAGACTTAACTGAGATACTTATAAGCTGTGTGACACTGGGCAATTCCCAGGGTTTTTTGTTGTTTTTTTTTTACTCTGTTTCTTCATCTGTAAAATTGGGATAATAATGGCACCTGCCTCCTAGGATAGTTGTAAAGATAAAATGAAATATTTGTAAAAAAAAATGCTTTGCACAGTGCCTTTGTACATAGTAAGCATTAAATAAATGGTAGCTATTATCCTTATTCTCAATTCATAGTTTTCATCATATTACTTTCCTCATAGTCTGCCTCCTGGTACAACAATTTGATAGCACTAATATAAGGTTCAAATATGTTAAATATTTTGTAAACTTTAGAGGGCTGCATAATATAAGTTGTTATTTTATGAGAAGATAGTGAGCTCCTCATTACCAAAAGGCAAAAAATAAGGTCCTATCTGTGAGTTATTTCCATTCCTACAAATGTACCTGACAACAACAGAGTACTGGTCCTTTCAGATTCTTTTCAAATACAAAAGCTTTGGGAACTTATCCATCTCCTAAAGAACATCAAAAACCTGTGATTTAATTACAATAATTTCCTTGATCAGTATTTTACAAGTTTTCAGGAATTGCTTAAGGTGATTAAATGATTTATCTTGGGATCTGTACCCATGTTTTCTCTTACTCCCAAATGAAGACTCTATCCATTAGGCCCAAATACTTCAGAGAAAAACATGGTACCTTCCTAAAAATAAATTTTGTCACCAAGGTACAGCCATACATATTAAACTGCTAAAGTTCTAGGGCACTGTGAATAAGCATCTCTTCCTTACTGATCTTATACTAAGTACACACCCCTAAGCAGGATTGGCACTTTCTATTTCTGTGGAACAGCCTCCTTTTTAACTTAATAGAAAACAGAAAATCTAGAAGCAAAGAAAGACTTTATGGACTTATAAGGATTCATCAGGGAATAAATAAATGTCACTATTCTATAGGCAGAAATAATGGATAAAATAAAATCTAATTCCCCAAAGTATAGAAAAATGCAACTCTTGGTCTCCCAACTAGAGTTAACTCTTAAATGGGCAAAAAGTATGAATCAAAAGCTTTTCTTTGGAGATGCATTCCAAGATCATATTGTCAGCTAACCTGTTATTGGTTATTTCTCCTTAACTCACAGTCAAAACAAAGGGCTAGAGAATATTCAATGAACTGAATCCCCACTGTATTTCTTACAATCCTTAGACAAAGAGAGAAAACAATTTGGTTGGGTTCCCTTGACAGTGTACAAGTCTCCCCAAGAGAATATCCTAGTCAGTTAAAAGAGTTATTTCTAAATGTCTCTCTTCAGTTTTTTTGGATTTTCAGCTGGGATTCTACTTTTACCTTTGGGGCTATGAGAGTGAGAGCTGCTTCCCTTTTCAGCTCCCCAGAAGGAACAACATCCCAAAATTTAGTTTCAGAACCAGTCCTTTGAAGTATTATCTATTTTTTGTCCCAGCCAAAAAAGATCCAGGGAAAAGCACAGCAGTATCACCTATAGTTGTTGGATGACAGACAGAAAGCCTTGTTATATGTTAATCAGGAGCCAGATAATGAAAATGACACAAGACAGATTAATGGAAATCAGTATATTTGTCTAAAATGAATATTTATTTTACTTTTTTGTTTTAATAGATTGCCTCCAAATCAAACACTAATCAGCAAGGAGTTTCAGAGGAGCAACACTGTAAAGGACACTATCTAGGAAATATTTGAATAAAAAACAGGATACTTATGTGTAAGAGTGAGGGGTGACTAATACACAGCTGGCATGTTCCACTGGTATCCTCCAAAGTTAAAAGAGAATAAAGACTTCCTTTTGTATACTGGAGAAATACCTTGTTATGAACTTATGGGAGATAGATATAGAGAAGGGTTTCATAAGATGGGCAGGAATGAATGCATTGTACACTACATTATTGGAATATGTCAATATGATCACAGATGTACATATTGTATGGATATAATAGATAAATTTCAAGATGTGCCCTTTTATTTTTATTGTCATCAATACCATTTTAGATAGTATATTTCTAGACATAAGATTTCAAAAATGGTACACAAAAATGTGCCAAAAACCAAAATCTTGTATTTTTTTAAACTATAGAAGACAAAAGATAGATGGATAAATGGATAGATAGATAGGTAGGTAGGTAGATGAATAGATACAGCTGTATCTATCTATATACAGACTATATATCTATATATATCCATATGTGTGAGGGGGAAGAAAGATATTGGTGAATATGATTGATTGATTCAAAAGTAGTATCTTGGGGTGAAGGGCTGTATAAAATTTCTAAAGCCTGAATCATTGAAAAATTACCAACTTAGCGAGAAAAGGTTTTTGAAATCATTTAATTCAATTCCCAAGTTATATATGGGCAAAATGAAACCTAGACAGGATAACATTCTCAACATCACAAAGCTGGCTAGTGTCAGCTCTGGAACTAAAACCCTAATTTCCTGCTTCCTAGTTCAGTGAACCTTCTGCTATATTACATTATCTTCTCCATTTGTATGGCATCTGTAACTCTCCATTTGGATTTCTGAAATAAGCTCTAAGTACCTAAAGCCACAATTCTTTGGCATCTATAAGATGCTCCCTGAGTGCAGGGGGAGCTCTGATGCAGTTCAATTGCCAGACTGGGATACCTCCTTCCATGTTCTGAATCAACATCTCCAGTGGGGATAATGCTGAAGGATGCCTCAGCAGTAAATGTGTGCTTCTTTTTGGTGAAATAGTCCCGAATCCATTTGAAGTAGCCAGCTAAAGGATCTATCATGAGAACTTCTGCTGGAGGGAATATTGTATGTATGATCACAGGTGTGAAAACAGTTAAGAAAATGGTGGCAGCACTAACTCTCTCAGCAGACCAAGCACAGTATTGCCATTTGGAAATTCACAATCCTCTTGGCTTATTCTCCATCTATTCTCTCACAGGTTTGGATGGAAATAATGTTCCAGTTCAGAGTGTCAATAGCACCACAGCAGAAGGGTTGGCGTAGGTAATGAGTTTATTTTGACTGCCCAAGGTCAGATATTTAACAATATTCCAAAGTTTAAGTATTGTACACTAAACGCTATTTTTTGCTCCTCACTTGAAAGCCTCACAGCTGCTAATATTTACAGAAATAGAAAGCAATTACAGTTTGCTGCCACAGGAGGAACTTAAATAATTTAGCACTCATAATGCTTCTGATTCTTTTCATGCCTTCTTTTTTCTAAAAACCAGCTGCTTCATGCTCTCAGACAGAGTTCTCTACGTTCAGAAAGTGGAACTGGTCAGATGTGTAATGCACAGCTTTTACTATCCCCCAAATGGAAGGCCTAAACCTTGATACAGAGGGCAATTCTCCCACATTTGGCTTTCACTTCAGGAAAGAAACCCCTTCTTTCTCACCAATATTGAAACTTAGGTGCCATCTGCCCTGGCCTAATCTGGACAAACTGGCATATATGCAGAGGGTCATAATGTGATTTTACTAATTAAACTAATTTACCTCAGGATCCACTTTCATACCTTGAGAGAGAGGTAGAGAGTAAGGAAAGGACATTAACTAAATAAGCTTTACACACAGTGACCTGAGAAGTGTATGTTTTAAATGCTCCCAGAATCTTCTTTGGACTAGTCTGAGTTCCCCTTATAAAGATTTGGTGGGTAATGCAATGATTTCTTAAGAGAATCAACAAATTGATTTGTGTGTGTGAGTGTGTGTGTATGTGTGTATGTGATCATTTTGAACTAGAGTTTGGATTGGACTGTTTCTGATAATAGGCCCTTATACAATATATCTGACAGTGATTTAAATTTTTGTAAGTTAGGAAAATTAGCTTTCATCTAATGTTATATGGTAGAAAGGAAACAGTCAGAGAGAGGACAGGTTAAAATCTTGGCTCTGCTAATTATTCACTGTACCACTTTGGGCCTCAGTTTCCTCAGCTGTAAATCAAGGAATTGATCAAAACTGCCTCTCTGATCCCTCCTGTCTTGTAATCTATACACAGTGTCTGTCAGTAAGCTCTTTAAATATCCTTCCACTTCTAAAACCATGATCCTAAAATACTATTCTGAACTATTTCAAGGGTTTCTGGACACTCTTGGTCTTACTTTTTGTTTTTTCTTC
This sequence comes from Sminthopsis crassicaudata, assembly GCF_048593235.1. Lineage (NCBI taxonomy): Eukaryota > Metazoa > Chordata > Mammalia > Dasyuromorphia > Dasyuridae > Sminthopsis > Sminthopsis crassicaudata. Next base: position 414,342,785 of record NC_133618.1, on the reverse strand, counting down.
TCTTCAGCTTCTTTTTGTCCCCTGTATTTAGCCATGTATCTTTCTAGTGCAGTATATCTTATCTATTCATGCTGCATACAAGGGGAAGACAGCTTTGCTATGCCGGTCAAATGCTTCTCCTTGTATATTAAACATTCAGGGCTTATTTCTGTTGCAAGAAAGGATTGATTGCTAGAAATAGTCTTCTGCCAGGGGTGCATGTTAACAGCTTCTACCATTACAACCTTCTGTGGAAGTTGACAATCTTACTCCTAAGTCTGGATACATGTTGACTTGTCTTTTGCACTGTATAGGAATAAACATGGTAAATTAATAATAAAATTGCTAGCTGATTGACTTAGATTTAAAAGGCACTGGACTGCCTTGCAACATGATATATTGGCAAAATTGGGAATATGAATCCAAGGCCAATATTTGGTCAGCTTGCAGGAGGGGAACTTACTAATAAATACTTTTTATTTTTAATGCCTTTTATTGAAATTTCTATTGTGAGTCCATGAAACCTATGCCACAGTGTCAAATTCACAAACATAGATGTGTACTTGCATATCATTCCTACATCTTTAAGGGTTACATGAATTTCAAACTGGAAGAGGATTAGAGATAATTGAGTCCAAACTCCTAATCTTGTTAATGGAGGAAAATAGCAAAAGCAAAAAAGATGGGTTGGGTTTTTTTACATGTAATTGGGGAAAATATATTTTTTAAATACAGAAAAATTGCCTTGAGAGGTTAAATAATTTGCCCAAGATCACACAAGCAGTAAGTAATAGAGCTGGGATAGAAGTCCAGGTCTTCTGACTCCAAATCTCAGACTATTTCCACTGTATGATATTGCCTTTATAACTTCATTTGTTATAGCATTAAAGGAAGTCCTTGTTTCATGTGAAAGTTAATTATCTTGCTGACCTCTTGAGAGCACCTACAGATCTAAGCATTTTTCTTGTACATCTTTGAAGAAGCTGCACAGAATAGTGAAAAGGGTAAAGACCTTGGAGTCAGGAAAGCCCACATTCAAATCCTGCTTCTGACATTAGGTATGTGACCCTGCGCAAGTCACCTAACCCTTCTAAGCCCCAAGAGGGGCTTCATCTGTTTTCTCTTCTTTAAAATGAGGATGTGGAATTAGATGATGATTAATGACCTATCTGATCTTGAGAAAACTAGAACTAGAAATAGTGCTGGTAGCATCCAGGAGGTCAGTCATGTTGAATTTAGCATATGCTCCACATACTACCTAGCATTTGAATTCTCCATGAGGATGGATGGTCACCACTCACAACAATAAGAGGTGCTAAATTATACTGTGGGGCCTTCAAGGACCAGAGTCTATCCTCTCCACACCATAGATGAACATAATTCAAAGCATATAATAGATTCCCAGGATAGATTAGTTAACATGAATTGAATTAAAATAGATGAGTTGGATATCAAATTCTTACTAAATACTGGTTGACTGATTAACTAATTGAACAACTGACTGGGGCAAGCAAATACATACAGAACAGCTAGACAGATATAGACAGTCAAGATTTTCCCAATCTTGGTGGCCCTCTCAAAAGGGAGATTAACAACCACTGAACAAGGAAGTCCCTGAGAAAAGTTCCCATTGGGAACAGAACAGAAGCAGATTCTGAAATGGGAAGTAAAGTTTGATAGAATGAGATGGATCTCCACCCACATGCAAGTACACTACTGGAAACAGCTCTTCAAGGGCATAATTCTATTTTATGGTATTGTAGAAGAACACTACATTTAGTGTTTGAATTTGATAGATATCTATGTGGATTCCTATGAGGAGCTGGGCAAATCATTTAACCACTCTGATAATATCCAAGATTCCTCTTATCTCTAAATTCCTATAATGCTATTTAACAAACTTACATGATATGTAGAGTAGATATTCTCCCCTTTTTCTGATGGAAAAACTGAGAACTGAAGAAGTAGATGATTTTTCTGAGTTTACATGATTATTTAATTGACAGAAGTAAGATAAGAATCAATGTTTCTGAACGATTAGCTCAGCACTCTTTTCACCACACTGTCATACACATCCAGTAAAAATCTTTTAACTAAGCTAAAAAAAAAAAAAAATCAGGCTCAGGGACTAGATGAAAAACCCTTTCTTCAGAACTTCTTAGATGAAATAAAGATTACATAAAACTTCTTTTTATTAAATACATATGTTCAACAACATGAGAGCAATCACAGTAACATTTCAAGATAAAGCCATATACTATAATGTTATAAATCATAATTATATGACTCTAAGTAAGAGAGAAAATTGTATTTAAAATAATACTTATTCTACTTATGTCTGGACTGAAATCCTTTTGCATATGTAACCCAAGTTTCAAATGAAATATTTGGCATGATTCTGAGAATGATTACTTTTTGCATATTTGAATGAGCAATGGGATTAGAGAAGCTTTGGAGGGGAGAGGTATGTACAATTGCATACCCTCTTCAAAGAGAGAACCAAGGAAAATGAGAAAAGACTTTGGAATATAGACATGTAAAAGGAAAATCAGCTCTTCCACAAATTGCTGATTTACAACTTGCTTTTTTAGACATTTTAGGGAATTTCTCTTGGGTAAGTTCAACCTCTCCTTTGATTGAATGGAGACATCTTATTCTCAGCATGAGAGTTTATCCATCCTATATATTTTCTGGTATATGGTATAACTTCTCTGATTTCTGTTTGCTACTTACTTGGAAAAATGAGTTTGCTTACTATTCATTATCTGTGATTGTCTTTTGTATAATTAACATTTGGTAGGAATTAATTAAGCCTGTGGATGTAGGCTTGAAGTGCTTCTTCTTCTTCAAGGGACAGTGACTAGGAAAGCATCTTTTTTTTTTTTTTTTTTTTTTTTTTTTTACTGTGGCAATTGGGGTTAAATAACTTGCCCAGGGTCACACAGTTAGGAAGTGTTAAGTGTCTGAAGTCAAATTTGAACTCAGGTCCTCCTGACTTCAGAGGTGGTGCTCTATCCACTGCATCCCTTAGCTCCCTCAAAATGAGCTTGATCAGCACTGACAAATGCCACACTGAGATCAAGAAGGAGGAAGATTGAGAAAAGGCCATAGGATTTTAACTTTTTTTTTTTTTAACTGAGGCAATTGTTAAGTGACTTGCCCAGGGTCACACAGTTAGGAAGTGTTAAGTGTCTGAAGTCAAATTTGAACTCATGTCCTCCTGATTTGGGGGCTGGTGCTCTATCCACTGCACCACCTAGCTGCCCCTAGGAAAGCATCTTGAATGTAAAAAAAATTTCATTTTTCTAAACCAGAAATATTTAGGAAGATAGTCTGGTATCTCTATCTCTCAAAAAAAAAAGCACAATGCAGCCAATTCATAACCCATGCTCCTGTAATCCTCTAGGAAGGAATCAAAGTCTCATTCAGAGAGAAATAGTGATCCCAGATATATATATATATATACACACATATAAATATATATATATATATATATACATATATACACACATATAAATATATATATATGTCTACATGGATAAACTCACTTTCAAGGAGTATGAATACATATATATATATATATATATATATATATATATATATATATATAACATAAATAGAGAACATATACCTTACACATATATTTTATATGGAATGTACATGCTCAATGCTTTTCTTTCTGTTCCTACATTTTGTCTCTTCATTCATTCTTCATTCACTAATTGAGTCTCCTTGGATATTTATTAGACATAGTCTTATTCTATGTTCTATTAAGGATAGAAGGTAATATAATGCATAGTTTTTACTTTTAAGTTATTTAGAATTTCTTAGACTAGGAGAATTGGGATATAGGAGACCTGTGCATGTTGAAGGCACATATAGGAGGTGTCAGAAAAAAGGGATAACATGGAAAAGGCTAAGAGGAATAGGGAATAATTCAAGGAAGAAGTTTCCAAAAGAAGCAAGAAGAAGTGGGGATGAGAGCACAGGTCAGCCTGCACCCTTAATTCACCTGACTGAAACACAAGGAAACAACGAATAGGTTACACATGCTCTGTCACCTTAGGCAAGCAGAGGTGAAATCTAGAATCTAGTTATTTGCAGATAAAATATGCAGGCTGTCTTAGAAAATATAACTCCCCTTCTAAAATGTTTCATACATATTCATTGCCTCCTATGAACTGAATTCTACAGTCAAAACCATGCCTTGCCCTTAGCTCTTGAGAAACATTTGACACTTTTGTAGTAAATAAATATTTCTAAGATAAACAACTTTAATAATTAGATTGCAAGTGTATTAAAATTCTTTTAAAACTTGAATTGTAGACTCTCCAAAATGTTTTTAAAATACCTTTTTAGCTGTACCCTTAAAATAATCCTCTGATTTCTTTATGCCCTGCTCTCTCCCCTTCTCCTTTCCTTCTCTCCCTCTCCCCTGCCTTTTTCCCTCTTCTCTCTCTCACTCTTCTTTTTTTCTCTCTCTCTCTCTCTCTTTCTCCCTCCCTCCCTCTCTGTCCCTCTATCTGTCTCTGTCTCTGTCTCTTTCTGTGTCTCTCTCAGTGTCTTTTCTCTGTTTCTCTGTTTCTGTCTGTCTCTCTCCTTCTATATTATACACAAACATTTTCTTTTTGTTACAAAAAATCTTGCCATTTCAGGTGGCTCTTGGTCATTGCTATCATAACTGCTTCAAAATGCTAAGAAGCCAGCATGACAACAGTGGCCAATGGTTTGGTTTCAACACTGTTCCTGCAAATTTCAGATCTTAGATGTTGATGCCACAGAATCAAATGGTTGGTCTTTTTCTACTGGGCTGATGTTTTTGGAATTAATCTTTCAGGACAGGAAGCAGTGCCATCTTTAAAGATTCCTGACAAAGACTACAAGTCCCCTACTTTAGGCCTTTGAACCAAATCAAACACTCAGTGCTTCCCCATAGATTTCCAAATATAATAGCCTCTTCAAAACCTGCCCTATACAATTCATTTCTAAGGAGCCCAGGGAAAGTCTTAGTTGTAAACTTTCATTGAAAACTGTTGCTAAATCAGCACCAAGCACTGTCTCTTGATTTTTAATGATTAACTGTATCCACTTAATAAAGTATTCAATCACAACATTGTCTGGCATTTATTCCTTGCTTTAGAACATCTCTTAGGGGAGTGACAAAGCAAACACAATTTTAGACTCTATCTGCTTTTATACAGGAAAAGGTATCCAAGCAATCAAATAGAATATTCACACTGAATTCATTTTCAAAGCAACCTGAGTGTCTCAAAACACTCTCTGCAAAGAGAACTGAGATTCCTATTGTAGGAATGCAAACTAAACTTCTAATTTTAGTGATATAGGGAACTCCCTGGTGAGAAAACTACTCAAGTAATGCAGATTATCTTCTTTTTACCAACTAATTATCAGTGAGTTGCTAGATTACCAAGAGGTTAGGTGGCTTGCTATAGTCATACAGCCAGTATTTCCCATAAGTAGAGCTTGAACCCAAACCTTCCTGGATTCAGGGACAGCCTTTTAAGCTTAATATTACAGATGGGGAAGAACAATTAGCAAATCAATCTAGTATCCTTCAATTTATACATCAGTTCCAAAACTTATGTATTGCTTGCCCTCTCAATGGATGGGGAAAACGGCTAAAAGGAGGGAGAAAATTTGGAGCTCAAATTTAAAAAATAATATTAAATTTTTAAAATTCAAAAACTTAAAGAATTGATTGGGCTTTATTCCTTTTCTAGAAATGTTACATTTATAAATCCAAATACTCATGAAATAATTGTTAATGGCTTTTAGTCAGGTACAACTCTATAAACTGATCAATTAGTTGTTTTATTTGAAACAAATAGGATAATTCATGAATTTGTTAATTGCTCTCCCCTGTTGCACATGAACAATACTTAGTATTTAGCCACAACATCTGTTTTTAATTCAAAACACAATTGCTGATTATTTAACTAACAGAGTTGTACTTTGATTAAGAGCCATTCATAACAATTAATAGTGAAGCTGTGTTTGCATTTCCTCAAGCACAGCTGAACTTCAAAAATGTTGCATTTCATCACCAGGATGTCAAGGTAGTGTTAGACCAGTATTGAGAGATCTCATTTTAGTAGTATGTTACAAATTAATAACTAAAAATTGAGAACTGTGGTTAAAAGAACATCAATAAAAGGCAAGGATGAGATTATCAACTGATGTTGACCTCTGCTGCCTATGATTGATTTGGACCTTTCTTTTACAAGCTAGGAAAGAATTCCATTAACATAGTAAGCTAATCAAGGCTCACCAATTGGGATATCTACTAGTCTGACAGCAACAAAAAGAAAAATTCACATCTAGGTGCTGTCACATAGCACCAACGGATTTCCAGACACACCATCTCACACAAGCCCATCAATTATATAAACTCCCAGCAAGTGCAAATAAAACAATAAAAAAGAAAAGGTCATCATATAACAGCAAAACATGTCAAGAGAAACAGCTGCAAGTGTCAGCCAATGCATGATCCAATCTGAGGTTGAAAATATCAGGAGAGATAAAGATTTCAGTAGACTTTAAATCTTGGGCAGTATATACCCCTTGTCAACCACTTAGAATGAAACAACACCTACAAAAAAATAATAATATACTGAAACTTTTAGCAGAATATCTCTAATAAAGTTTCTTTATCAGCAATGTGAAGACACTAAGCCATAGAGTTTAAATATTGGTCTATAGAGAACAATGGGTTTCTTAAAGCAAAAAATCAAAACCATATCCAAGATACATATGAATGTTAAATTTTGTATAGCATAATACAATATTGGTTGTGATTAGAAAGATTTAAGCTATGCCTCCCAAATCAGTAAAGTAAAAATCGCAGAGGTCAGTTTCAAATTACAAAAACATAATTCAAATTACATTTGCAAATAATTCCTTGACTAGAAATCAAGCCACCATGATTAGAAGTTGATCTTCAATAATGATGTCAAAATACAGAGCTGAGAAATAGAGGAATGACATTAATATGGGCCATATTGGATAAATGCAATATAGTTTTTAAAATATGGGTTTTGACTGACAGTGCTGAAAATTGCCCTCTCTCCTAATTATCCAATAATATCCTATTTATGGAATGTGTTCCTTCTGTTGTAGTATATATCCATATATAGAATTAAATAATGTCTTTTAATAAATTAATTATATTTCAAATGCTCTAGGTCTCATGACATCATAGATTTGGATCTGGAACATATAAGTCAATGACTATCTAATCCAGGTATTCTTAACCTAAGGTCCATATTTTTTTTCAATATTTTCATAACAGTGTTCAATATAATTAGTTTTCTTTATAATCTTATTATTCTGAGGAGTGAGTCAATATGCTTCACCAGACTTTACCAGAGCCACTAATATTTCTCACCCTATCTTATTTTCCAGTTCAAAAAAACTAATCCAGAATGATTGAATTTCCTATAAAGATTTCCTATGATTACATAAGAAGTAAGTAGCACAGTCAGGATTTGAACATATGTTCTCTGACTCCAAATTTAGTGTTCTTGTCATTGCACCACACAGCTGAAATCTTTTGTGAAATATATGAGTATTTATAATGTGAATGCCTAGTTTCAATAAGGAGATACAAGATCTCACTAGAACAATAATCCCTTTGCTAGTACATATTGCAACCTCTCTATATCCAAAATGAATGATAATTGAATTTTCTCTTAGTGGATCAAAATGCCCATAAAACCATTGTGTTTTTGTTTTTGTTTTTGTTTTTGTTTTTCACTTCACTTATCCAGTTTCCACAGCAATAATAATCTGTTGCATCAACCGATTGGTGCTAGGACTGTTCATAAATCTTCACAAATATATCTGGATCTTCTGATTCTCATAATGAAATGGATTCTCCATCTCAGCTATCTCCAGAATTTAGAAATAAAGTCCAATTCATAGAGATAATAGATGATTATATTGCAGTGAAGAGTTTTTACATTCTGAGAGCTTCTTACTCTCTGCCTCACATTTTCATATTCAGCCAGATGCAAAAGGGCAAGTTGCAAATCCAAATACTAGGGAAACCCTATGGAGAGTTGTACAAAATGAATTATAAGTTGTTTAAAGTTGAGTTGTCCTCCTTTTTATATTTTTTTCCTCCTTTCATGTTTTTTCAACAATACCTCTTAGAACCTTTATTAGTAATTAGTCAATGCTGTTAAAACTGGATGACTCATTTGATATAGTTCTCACTGTAAATATCTAACTCAGAAGTTAGAAAATGACTCAATCAGTAGAAATTCAACTAAAACATACTTTGAAAAGAGACTGTCTTATTCATCAATTCTAGAAAAGCAAAATGCACATAGTAGGAAGTCAATAAATGTTTGTTGGATTGAATTAAATTGGGAAAAATCATTTTAGAATAGTATCAAAACAAATATGAAAATCTTTGCTTAAACATCTAAAAGTTTTTATTCATATTAAATTGATCATTTTAGTATATAAAATTTAAAGTTTATGTGTAGACTCCTAAATAAGAAAAATTAACTTTATTCTTAAAAATCTAGGATGATGAGGCAGCTAGTTGGTACAATGGATAGAGCACCAACCCAGAAGTCAAGAGGACCTGAGTTCAAATTTGACCTCAGACACTTAACACGTCCTAGCTGTGTGACTCTAGGCAAGTCACTTAACCCCAATTGCCTCAGCAAAAAACAAAACAAAACAAAACAAAACAAAACAAAACAAAACAAAACAAACAAACAAAAAAACACCAAACTTCATAAACTATTAAATGGAAATTCTTCTAGTAGAGACTTATTACTATGTGTTATTCACTTTCTCCCTATAGTCTTCACCATAATATTTTGAGGAAAATATTGACTTTGGATTTGACTAATGACTAATTATGGGACACTGGTTGAGTCACACCATCTCTCTGCACCTAGTATCCACATCTGTAAAATGAGATCATTAGAATGAATTATTTCTGAAGTTCTTTCTAGTTCTATCCTCCTAAGATCTATGATTCTGGAAGGGGTAACACATTAGCTTCCTTTCTCATAGTATGAATTACAAGTGAGATGATCATGTTACATGATATATGATTTTAGAGAGGAGGAGAAATTAACCTTTTTTGTGTCATCAATAATTTTTCCAATCTGATGAAGCCTACGGAATTCGTCTCAAAATAATTTTAAATGAATAAAATAAAATACATGGGAATACAGAGCAAATTAATTATACTAAAGTATAGTCATCAAGATTTTTAAAAAACAAGTTCCTTGACCCTAGATTAAGAAGAAACCCTGACTAAAAAGAGATGAAAAGGCTACAGGATAAGGCTACAGGAAGCAAAAAAAAAAAAGTAATCTTCTCAATTTTAGAATTATATGTATGTATGTATGTGTATATATATATATATATATATATATATATATACATATATATATACACACATATAGCTCATCAGCAAACCTACTTGAAAAAAAACAACAGTAAATGTTATGAATAATAGTACCATGGCCCAGAGAACTTCCATAAATGTGTCATATTACCCAGATAATTAAATTGGTCAGGACCTGTAGAGAACAATTTGCTGCTGCTGCTGCTGCTGCTGTTGTTGTTGTTGTTGTTGTTGTTGTTGTTGTTGTTGTTGTTGTTGTTGTTGTTGTTGTTGTTGTCATTAGCAACTATTTATAGGAATCAGAGCTTTCCATGAAGATGAAAAGTCAAATAATAGAATTTTCCCTCTTCCCAAATCTCACACTTGCTATAATATCTTCTTTATTACTGCATGCTTAGGGAGAGGAGAATGAAGCAGGATAGAAAGCTTTTGGTTTACTTTATGTAGATGAGCCCTAGATCCATAGATTTATCCTTTTTTTAACTCCTTTTTATATAAAAGTTTTCTTTAAAATTGGAAAGAAAAAAAAATAGACATAAATGCCAGAGCCCTCCTCCTCACCCTACCCCACCCCATCCTCATATACATGAGCCTTCATCCAGTCAGCCAACAAATCTAAAAGTTTCATATTCATTGCTAGACTCCCTCCCAACAAATGGCTTACTTTTCAAGCAAGTAGTCTTAGTTCCAGGTCAGTGTTGCTTTCACTACTGCAATATGACAAGCCTTGGCAAAAACCCATATTCAGTTAAACTAAAGAACAGGAAATAAAAAAGAGTAAATGTATGCAAAGGTATTCCACAGGGAACTGCACAATGTGGTTATTAAAACACACATACACACTCAAAATAGCACATAGCTTGGGTCCAGAGGCATGCAACCTTATTCCAAGTATAAGTGATGAGATAAGAGAATCAGTACACTAAGTCTATGTACTGAAATTTAATCAAACTAAAAACAGCAGTTGATTTGTCTCCAATAGAAAAGGGGAGTGTGTGTAATATCTTTAATATATGGATGGCTGGATAGAGTAAATGACTGTCGCATAGGAGGTTTATCTGTAAACACTGCAGCAAGGCTAGGGTTTTTTGCCACGATAAATGGCTGGTTTCAATCAAATGCTGCTAACAGGAAAGCCATGGCCCATAAGAGCAATTACCCATCTCTTGACTAAAATGCAGGGCAATTACAACAAGCTCCCTGAGTATAAGCCAATACTTGAGCGCTAGAATATATTGGTGCCAAAGTAACCAAAAATAATACTGCTGCTAACAATAACAAAAGACAAAAAACAATGATTTGGGGCTCCATTTAACCATTCCCCCATCCCATCTGAATTTCACTAACTAGAATTCACCTTCGAAATAGAAGAATACTGGCTAGATAGTATAGCCCTAATAGAACTATAGACAAGGAGAGGACTAGTCTTCTAACCAAATATAGACATGAATGTTTTCTTTTTCCTTCATCTTCCAATCTTAGCCTAATTTCATTCCCTTAAAATCTGCATTCATTTTTATTTTTTTTTCAGAATCCTTTGTGCCTAATTCTTGACTAAATAGTTTCTCCAGAAAATTTTAAATGTCCACTTCTTGTCTGATTTTCCTTTCTTTAATATGTGGTGCCTAATGTGAAATTGATGACCTGGAGAAGATAATACTCTGATCCTAAAGAAAGTAAAAAAATTCTTTAAATATAAAATTGGAAAAATAATAAGCATGTGTGCTTCTTTAAAGAATAATTCAATTGAACTCACTAAATTAACTGCAGGGAATAATATTCAACACCACAGGAAATGAAGAAAATGACAAATGGTTCAAGTTAACCCCAGTTCTGATATAGTTACTAACAGTTATCTTATCCTTGGGATCCTATGACAAGTTCCCAGAAACCTGGAACATTTGATAGTCTTACATAGAATGATTAGGTAAGCATCCTTCTCAACTCAAAATTAATGTGATTTCAAAATTAATGTCCTTTTCTCTTTTTTTTTGGTTAGCCTAAATTTATCTCACCTCCACAAAATAGGAGGAAGTTTAACATAGTGAAAAGAATATGACTTTGGGCAATAAGACTCAGAAGAGCTGACTGTGAATTCCAGCTATGGCATTCACTAACATAGTACAGGTTGTGAGAATCACTCTCAGACCTGGGGAGCAGACTGGGCCCCCAGAGATCATCCAATTTCTTGGAGCCTCAAGGACTTAGAAGACTGTGAACTGTGACAGGGAGGTGGGGAGTGGTTTTGTGATGCCTGAACTCAAAAGCACTACTTGGCACGTTTTGTTCATTGATTATCAGCTAATATGATTTAATCAGACAGACTGAATCAGCTTTTAAATAGGGATATTTATTAATGTGGGAAAGTAAGATGAGTTGCTACAAAAAAATCTCCCCAAAAGTCTGCCACACTTTCTTCTGCTGGTAAATGCGTAGTCCAGGGGAAATAGAGCTAAAACAAAGAAAGCATAGCTCCTGGTTATTGTAAGCCTTTTTCTCTCCTGTGAAAAGGTATTTGTAAAAGTTCTCCTTAGACCTAACATAGCTTTGCTTCTGAATTCTTTGTAGTTTTGAAACTTCCTTTCCTTAGTGTTCCCAGTTTGTCCTTAGCTCCCAAGATAGTGCTGCTAGTTACCATAATTCCAGAGACATTGGTAGAAAGTCAATGAAAAAAAAATCCAAATCCTCTGGCTCTCCAAAGTTGACAAGGTCCTTCTTTAGTTGAGATAGGAAAGAGATCCCTGATGGATTGATTCAGTGGAGATGGCTAGGTTTTGCAATTCCTTCATAATTCTGAGATACTGATTTCCTTTACAAAAAGATTAAAGAAGTCTGGGGCTGCTAGGTGGCACAGTGGTAGAGCACTAGTCCTGAGGTCAGGAGAACCTGAGTTCAAATCAGGTTATCAGATACTTAACACTTTCTAGCTGTGTGACCCTGGGCAAGTCACTTAACCCCAGCCTCAGGGAAAAAAAAGGAAAAGAAAAAATTAAAGAGGTCCCAAGCAGGGACAACAAGTAATTTTTAATGGCTTATTATTTACCAGGCACTGTGTTGAGTCCTGGAAATACAAATAAAAGGAAAAAGAAAGGCAGTCCCTGCCCTCAAAGAGCTTATTTTCTTATGCAGGAAACAAATTAAAAAACAGAGCACACTAGAGAGGAATTTTGAGCTTTATGTTTTTCTTTTAACTATTTGTTTTCTCTTTCACTGTATGGATTTAACAAGGCTGTGGAGATTAGTTTTGCTCTCACTATTCCTCTGAACATGTTACTTTTTGTTCTATTCATGACAACTTAAAGGTCTGTATTCTAACATATGCAAGGTCATTGAATATCAAGTGTCATACTAACCTCAAGATGCTTATATCATCTATACACATTCAGTAAACAAAATGAAAACTTGCCTAGATCTATGAAAAGTAAAATATTCTTCATTTCACCGAGCCCCAATATATCATATTTACCATGACTAAAAGCACTATCAGTATTTCTTCTGTCATTTTAACTTTCCTATTTTATCTCTTCTCTATACTTGGTAATTCGAGATTCTATATTAGATAACAGAACTACATACCAAGAATTTTGGAAGTTATGAGAACAACACTTTTTCCCTGCCCCAGAATTACCCACCCCATTTCAATTAAAGTTACCCATCCTCAGTTTTTACATGATCTTAGTCACCATATCAGAAGCCAATGACCCTAATAAGTTCAATAGCTTCAGTTTGGGGCTAAATCCAGTCAATGTACTTTTAATTTCTAACAAACTTGTTGTGAGTAACTCTTTGAAAATAAATAACAACAGAGAAGGCAGAATTCTTTTTCAAGACACAATCTACTGAAAAGTTTTTCAACTGAGATATTAGTACTTCAGATATTGAAATAGCCACCTGGCAGAGACTGATAAAAAAATTCTCTGTTGATTTTTAAAAGGTCAAATACCCTTGATGGTATGAGATATCTAGAAAGTACAACAGTGAACCTAATTCTTTAGTGGCAATATATACCAGCTTTCTCTATGTGCCTTGATTTATTTATGCTCTCCTCCTCTTTCTCCTTCCTCCCCTTCTCTCCTCCATCCTGAGTTAACCCTCACAAGAAGTATGCACTTTGCAATATGGGCCAGGCAGGTTTAGTTACTCATCTACCATCCCGTGCCCCATTCCCTCACACACACCCCAAAAAAATCCTCACAAAATTAATTAACAAAAAATATCTAGCTGAAAAGACAAGCAATTCTAGAAGAGATGGGGGGGTTGAAAAGAAAAGGGAAATGAATTATTTCAGACTAAAAGCAATTATATTTTGAAGGCAGAAGCAGACATTTTCTGGCACAACTGTCAAGATGTTACAAAAAGATTAAAGGGGTTTTTTTGTCACTTAAAAACCTGTTTCTGGTACTCAAAAAAATTCTTCTGTTCAGTTTGTGATGGTAATAACATTTCTCAATAGAAACTGCTAAAAAAATTAAAAGAAAAAAAGAAGCATAACTTAAAGGTAATTCAACAAATTTAGTCACAACCTTGATACTGTATCATTCAACCTTCCCATTCTGGGGGTTAGACAAGGTTTGTGCAAGAGATTGTACCCTCTGCAACATCTTTTCAACAAAATATATTTTTTTGCAAAGCCAATTCAGGTTATAAAATCCTTTTAGGGTTAAAGTGTCAGAGACCAATTAATTTTCTACAAAACTTTAAGAAGTTTTGTCAAGAAACTAAAAGATAGTATTTTTGGTAGTAAATCCAGTTCCAAATGCAGACCAATTGAGCATTTATCCCAATATGAATCCCTAAATTCTCAAAAAGTTCAAATGTCATCCATTTCATGTTTAACATCATTACTCAACCTGGAATGCCAGGAAATATAAGTTTATATATATATATATATATATATATATATATATATATATATATATATATATATATATATATATATATATATATATATATATATATATATATATATATATATCTTGAAAACTGCATGAAGGAATGCAATCAATTACATGATATTTGATAGGATGACCAGAATCTTCCTCTCACCCAACTATCTGCTGCAGCAGAATCCCATTCAAGGCTTGCTCTGTGCTTCTAGAGACCATTGAACAGACATTGGCATTCCTCCCTTCCCCTCCCCACCTTCTGTAAAGTGGTCATAAGAATCAAGTCTTTTCAGTATTCTGAATCTCTACATTTAAAGTTAAAATACTTCAATTTTTGGGGGCAGCTAGGTGGCGAGGTGGATAGAGCACCAACCTTGACTTCAGGAGGACCCAAGTTCAAAGCTGGGCTCAGACACTTAGCACTTCCTAGCTGTGTGACCCTGGGCAAGTCACTTAACCCCAGCCTCAGGAAAAAAAAACAAACTTCAATTCTTCTATAGATCCATTTTCTAATTAGTATAAGTACTCCTCCTTTTATTGGTTCAGATTGTAACTCATCTATACCTTTTCATCCAGGTCCTCATACAAGTCTCCTACAAAAGATCTATTCAACATACAACAGGCCTTCCTCTAGATCTCTCAATATTTCACCTTACCAGTTATAGCACCTGAGGGTCTATTTTTTTACATATCCAGTCCATCTCCTTTCTCTAATCCTGCAATTCCCTGGATAATATATTTAAAAGCCTATCTTGCATACAAGTCATCAAAGGTAATATCCTATAGCCTACTAATAATACCCACTATGGGTAAGAAATAAGAAAATGCAATTGTTATTGTGATATGTCGTTACTATTCTAATGTTCACTAAACAGAATTAAAATCTTAGTGATTCTGTTTTGTACTGACTGTTTTTATGTAAGTAAATATAATGTACTCTATATATTAAGGTTTGTAAACTATTTAGCTACTTACTGTCTTTTGACCAGCTCTCTCCATTCAAAAGTTATATAAGAAAAAGAAAAATATGTGAAATGTAAATCAATTGATTTTTTACTGATTACTAACAAAAAATTCTAAAGATGAAGAGATTAAAAGTGTTATTTATTTGGATTTTCTATAAGTTTCATTTTCCCTCAGCCTTATCTTTTTTATAATTATAAACAATCAATAATGTGTTATATCACCTTTCAACCATTGAGCTGTTAGATTTACTTCCATTTTTATGGCAAGCAGACAACCTTCTGATTTGGCCAAGTGGAGACAGCAGGACACCAATAGGAGGGAGTTTATCTTTTTTTTTTTTTTTTTTTTTTTTTTTGTCTGCAAACATCCCAGAACATACAAAAATCCAATGGTATAAAACCACCAAGAAGAGGGAAATCTTTATCCACTGATGGAGATATAGGATAAGAGGTAAAACATGGAATAATAAATTAATCTCCAGTTTCTTCATGAAGCCAACCATGACCTAGTGAATATTTTTGATGGAAAGAATTGCTGACTCAGATATCAGTACACTTGGACCCACAATCAAGGCAATCACATGGTATAACAGATTTGGAGTCAGGAAGATCTGAATTATAATTCTACCTCAACTGCTTATTAGCTGAGTGACTCTAGATGAATAATTTCTCTGTGCTTCAGTTTCTTTTTTTTTTTTTTTCTTTGCTACTGAGGCAATTGGAGTTAAATGACTTGCCCAGGGTCATACAGCTAGAAGTGTTAAATGTGCCACTTAGCTGCCCTCCAGTTTCTTTGTCCATAAAATACTTAGCTTTTATAATGCTTTCCAGGTCTAAATTGGTTGCTGTGGAAACCTCTATATTTCTAAAGTTTTGAAGGCAGAAATACCTGGTCAATTCATCTATATGAAAAAAAAAAAAATTGGTTGACAATAGGTATAGCAAAAAAAAAAAATTCTCAGGGTATTTGGTGTTCTGTCACTTTTCAGTAAAAGGGTAACCTATTGCACGTGGAGCTGGACAGGACTGACAGAGGGAGGAGAAAAGATCAAAGGTTGTATTTAGAAATGAAAGTGAGACAGATAATTCAGGATTCTTACTTTTCAAATTTCAACCTGTTGGATAAAAACAATAGCAAATGAAGTACTGAATATGCATGAGACAGGGAAGGTATTTTAAGTTTTTCAGGAGACAGCTCGCTGAACTGAATTGCTAATTATGTCTCACATTGCTTTGTCCAATTCAGTTAGCTTGATTATGGTTGAGTTGCTGACTCCCTGTACACCAGGTTCTACTTGCAGCACATTTAGTTGCTTATCACAGAATTAGAGCAATTTTTCCCCCTAAAAATATTTTCAAATCCTAAAGTACTAGCTTTGCCCTTCACAAAAAAAAGAAAAAAGAAAAAAGAAAAAAAGTCTTTTCTTGGCAAAAATAAAATTAAAAGCAGAAGCTTCCTATTCAGGGGCTTGTATAATTTTGTTTAACATCCAAGGTATAATCATGGCTGTGACAATCGCAAATTAAGATTGAACAATGAACCAAATTAAAAGGGTAAAGGAAAGCAAAAGCAGCATATGGAAGATTTCACAGCTATGGCAGAAAAAGTCTCTTCTCTTGGAGGGAAAAGTAGATTTTTAGAATGAGTGACAGCCTAAACTTAGAGTGCTAACCTCACCTTTGCAATCACCTCCCTCAGTGATTTTAGGCAAGACACTTTTCCATTTTTTCCTCAATTTTGTGAAACATGATTGACCTAAGTTGGTCTAGGGGCTAAGGGGAAACCATAAAAGGTATAGGAGAAAGAGCATAGTCTGAGCATCAGGTGACCTAAATTCTAGTACCAGCTTTGCTTCTCACCAGCTGTGTGTCAGAGATAATGTTCCTTCATCTCTCCAGCTTTCAGTTTCCTTATTTGTTTATTAGGTTTGGACTAGGTGACCTCTCAGATTCCTTTCTAGTTGAAAATTATTTGATTTAAAATATAGAGGACATTTTTCACTCAAATAGAGATCAAGTTTATAGTGCCATGCATCTGAGTTAGTAGTTCCTCACTTTTATTAGAATGCTCATTATTAGAATTATGCAAATAAAGAGGCTAAAATGTTTATGCCATTTCATTCCAAAATTAAATATAATATTCCAAATAGGTCTTTGGCAAAAAGAAGCCTCCATATACAAATTAATATAATATTGATAGAAGCACTTTTATGATAGCAAAAAACTAGAAATAAAAGTAAATGTCCATTGGTTAGGGAATGCTAACAATCAAATATGAATGTAATAGAACATTATTGTGCTACAGGAAATGAAGAATATGGTAAATAAAGATAAGCATGGAAAAATTTACATTAACTGATGCAAAGTGAGTGGTAAAAAGAGTCAGGAAAGTAATACATACAACTAAAAACAGTGTTAGTGGAAAGAACAACCACAAAAAATAGAAACTAAATATTGTAAAATCATAGAGAACAAACAGTCCCAAGTGAAAGGTGTGAGAAGAGACTGTCCCTATTTCTTTGCAGAAGATGGCCTATAGGTGTGGAATAATGCTTATTACATCAGATTTTTCTGATATGTTTATTAGTTTTGCTGGATTTTCTCTCTGTGTTAAAAATTCTTGTTATATGAGAGGGGGAAGTCCTTTGGAGAAGGATAATGATAACAGCAACTAAAACAAAAGATAACAATAAAAATCTATTTTCAAAAAAATTCCTGATTCACACGATTCTTAGTACACTCCTCAATCACTACAGATTTATTTTGCATATAGCCCATATTTAGTTATCAATAAAGCATTGAATCATTTTTTTTTCCTTCTCTAGGATAAGCAAGTGTCTGATGAGGGATTTGAATTCAGGTTGTCCTGATTTCAAGGCAGATACTCTCTCTAGTGCACCATCTAGCTGCCCCTATTGTATCTTTGTAATAGAATGTAAACTCCTTAAAGGCAAGGATTGTTTTGTTTTGGATTAGCATACCCAGAGCTTTATATGCCACAGGTACATAGGTGGTAATAAATGCTATTAATTGGTTGATACTAGAGATGATAAAGGAAGGTTTCATGGAGCTTTCATGGAGAAGGCAACTCTTTAACAGAACTTAAAAAGATGCCCAGGAATTCCTCAAGCAGATAGCATGAGTTGATGAAGAGAAAATTTAGGGGAGAGGGAATAAATGATTTTTATACCCATCTCAATGGCCCTAAAGCAAGGGAATCTTTGGGATATCGCAAATAGTTCAATTTGCCCAGATTATATGATACAGAAGGGAAGTAGTAACTGATAAGGCAGCTTTTGGTGAGAGCACTGAATGTGTAAAAAGTTTAGATTTCAATACTTTGCCCCATGAGAACTTTTGAGGATGCTGTCAGAAGCATGGAGAGGTGCTCTGAAAGATAGATAGAAGTCATTGAAAAGATGTCAGTGCAATTCCCCTTCTGGAAAAATATAAGAAATATGTCTAAGGAGATATTAACACTAGTTAACTTGTCTGACAAAACTTTCATAGATTCTATCAAGGAAGAAACTATGCTCCCAACAGCAGCCCCCTTTCTCCCCATATTTACATCATCAACAAGACAAAAGCAGTAGAAAACAATTTACCCTTATAATCCCTGCCTTTGACCCCAATTTTAAAAAAATAAAAAGAGTGACTGATCAATTCAAATAATCAACCATTTGGTCAATCAATTCATAAGCATTTGCTGTGTGTCAGGGGATACAAAGAAAAGCAAAAGATAGTTGCTGCCCTTGAGCTCACAAAACCTCCTGACAGAGGAGTAATGAACTAAATGTACAGAATACAATATATTTTGGGATAAACAAATGTAGGTGAAAATGTTTTGTTTTAATATGCTTATAGGTTAGAAGGATTATTTTCCTTTTTTTCTCACCAAAGGATAGGGAATGGCAAAAAGATAATTATCATGTTTTCAAAAGAAGAAGAAAAAAAAAAAGAGAGAATTTACAGAGGCATTGTTTTAAATGCACAAAAGAAAAGAAAATATCAGAAGAAAATAAATAGAACAACTTTGAAAATAATGTATTAAATATTAGTATGTTGTAAAGCAAACTATATGTAAGAGAATCACAAATTCATATTTAATTTTGTGTGTGTTAAGTCCAGAATTAATTTAAAAAAATCCAAAGCAATGGAATTATACAGACCAATAAGCAAGCATTTCAATCACATGTTAACCTTATAAAGGGCCTTCTCTTACCAAAATAATAAACTGCTTGTATATCTATAATCTCATTTGAACTCCTATTATTTCTTTAAGGAAAAGGGAAGGAAAGATAGAACTATTTCTACCAAGTAGCAAGCTAAGAAATAGAAAATGTAAGGACAAGGTCATAAAGCAAGTTAACAGAAAAACTATGACTATTAACAAGAATGGGATAAGTTTAGTTTTAGAAGGAGTACTCCATTAACCCATTAGTTCAGAGTGCAAAACTGAGGAATAGCCTGAAGGGCACAGGGGATTGTTTCTTATTAAACTTAGCTGAAAAATTGCCTGGAAAAGACCACTATATTTTTTAAACACTTGAAGTATTCCTATTTTCCTTCTCATCTCTCCCATCCTGAATTCAAGGATGTTCTTTCGGACAAGACTGTTTCTTGAACAGATTTCTCTGTGATTATATCTCAGCTGTTCTCATGCAGCATCCTCCATGATACCATCGCTCTGCTTCTGATAAGCTTGGGGTCAGTTCTATTGAAGTTTACAATTCAATTTGAACTTTCAGTGATTGCAGAATGATTTTTTTTAATTTTTCCTTCAGTTATACAAGATTGAGCTGTCATCCCAAAGCAGCCAATGCAGAAAAATTAAAATCCCATCATGAAATGCAGAAACTATTCACCAGAACTGAAGAAGTTTCGGATATGAGAACATCAAAATGTTGTTGATAATTAAGGATAATATTTTTAAAATTCTAATGCTATGATTTGTTGTGTGTCTCTGCTATCTGTCTCTAAAAAGAAAGTAATTGGGCTTGTTTCAATAGGTATGTCGTCTGGTTGTGATGATCTTTGCTAGTTGGAAATTTCAATGTAAAGTTGATAGTTTCTTTAAAAAGAAGATTGTTACCATGGTTCCAATCCAGAGGTTCAAACCTTTTTTGTCCCTAAAAGCAAAACAACATTTCCATGAATACTGTATACTGTTTCACATGTGAAGCAGCCTAATGTTTGGAGAAAAATGTCAGGGAAGAACTGGAGCAACAGGACAACTGAATTCAGTGTCAAATAGAGCTGGATTTCAGAGATGCAAAATTATGTAGTTCAACCACTTCATTTTGCAAAGGAAGAAACTGAGGTCAGAAGAGCTGAAAAAGAATAAAGCCAGAACCAGAGCCCAGGACTTATGGCTGCCAGTCTCATGATCTATTTACTGTGGCGCACTACTCCTTCTTCCTTAATAATGGTGCAAAGTTCTTCAGTTTCACATGGGTAGTTTATTTGACCAGAAATTCGGAAGACAGAATGATATTCTTTCAAACCCACCACACCTCTAACATGATTTAATTTGGCATGTTTTGAAAGTGGGTTTGGAAGGAAGAGGAAAATTCTGAAGATGAAGAGGCCAGTTCTCAGGTCTAAACTGTGTCATAAATCAATCTTAAATGACAAGCAATAACGAACATATTCAAACATGAGTTCCTTGCAAATATTCTGAAGTCTCATGGCAAAGATACCAAATAAAAATTGCAATTGCTCTAGTAGGTTTTGTAGAATTTTCAAAATAATTTTCCCCTTTGGTAAGGACCATCCTCTTTAACCAAAATAGAAGAGAGAAAAATATAGAAACTGACAAAACGAGAGGTAAACCACATTTTCTTACCTGTATATCTTTAGTTACAAAAGACTATTTACCTGTCAATTGGGTTGAGAACACCCATAAGGTTTTCTTTGAAGTTAACCTTTTGGATTTAAAGAGATTTTTAAAAAGCTGTTGAGGAATTGCTTGATCTAAAGTCTCAGAGCCTTTTGAAGTTGTGACTTAATGGAAGATTATTTTTATTCACAGTGATCAAGCAGTTAATGAGATAAAGTAGTGGGGAGACAAGCTTAATAGAATATGTGGTTGCATGGCATGTTAATCCTTATAAAAGGCAGTATGAAAATAACAGGAAACTAGGAAGAAATTGGGACAGATGGCTGAACAGCTCAAAGATGGGAAAAACAACTCTTCTTTGCATAAGGCGAAAGATATTGAAAACAAATCTGCCAATTTTGCCATGATTCCTTCTTTACTATCCCTGAAAAAGTTATGGCCTAGCACATCTGGAATAAAAAATGACTTTTCAATATAAACAGAATCAAAACTGTAAAGAAACTTTCTATCTGCCTCAATGGTTCATTATGCATTATTGTACCACCCATAAGTCACAACAGAATGGGAGAGAATCTTAGACTGAGCAGATTTAGGCTTCAATGCATTAGGGACAAAGCAAACAGATGGAAGCCTAGAGGATGACAGTCATTTCTATTTACTCCATTATTTTTAATTAAATTTAGATTTCTTTCCTTTCTTCATTTTTTTTTCTTCTCTTGAATAATGTTACCTAATTACAATATCAATTGGGTCACAGAATTATAGATTTAATACTGAACCAAACTATAGAGATCATCTAATCCAACTCCCTTATTTGATATATTAGGATATCGAGATCCAGAGATGTTAGATGATTTGCTCACAATCATATGACAACCAAGTAGTTAGGCCAGGAATTTAACCCAGGATTTCTGGCTCCGAATTCAGCATACTCTTTACTGTGCCATCTTATCTCACCTAAATAATCTCAGGGGAAAGAACAGATCTCCCAAATATTTCAACAATAAAACCAAATCTACCACAATGATAGGATGTGGGATAGAAAAGGTAAAAAACCATATGTCAGAACTTAACTCCATTCAAAACATGAATAGAATTTAAACTATCAATTAGGAAATTCACAAATTCTATGTCTATGTCTTGGTATATTCATGGGCATGTTCATCTTTCTGTCCCATGATTCAGTTACAACACCCCAAACAGGTTAGGAAAGGGAAGAAAGAAAAAAATTCTCTTGACTATTTCCTTTTCCAATTTTTTTCCCTTCTTATGTATCAATATACTTAGGTCTTGTTCCATAGCTATGATTTTATCTTAGAAGTTATCATTCTTGAATTTTTAAACATGTAGTGAAATTGGCGACAACTTAGAATGTACATTATTCCATTTAAATGAAAAAAGACAAAAATGAAACCTTCCTCTATTTCATTCTATTTATCCATTTTTTCAGCCCATCAAGAACTGCTAGTCTTCTTTCTCTACCCAAATCAAGAGAATCTAAAGCAAAAATTAGCTCAAAGTTGATAGGATGGATGAGATAAATTCAAATAGATTTAATAAACAACTGAGACAAGAAGTCAAGTAGGGCTTTGTAAGGAGTCAACTAGGTAAGTACATTAGAAAAATGATTGTGGTAGTTGTGTGGAGGATAGATTTTGAGGGGGAAAAGTTAGAAGTAGAAAGGTAAGTTGGGGAGTCATTACAGTAGTCGAGGAGAGAAAATATGAAGATATAAACTAGGGCATTAGTTGTGTAAGTAGAGAAAAGAGAAAACCAAAAGAGATTGTAAAGGGAGAATTAACAAGGCTTATATGAGAATGAGGGAGAGGGGAAAGTCAAGAATGACTATTAGGTTATAAACCTGAGTGACTGGGAAAAAATGAATATCATGAAAAGATAAATGCTAGATGTTGAAGGAGATGTGCAAAGACTAGGATACTAACACATTGTTGGTGGAGTTGTGAACTGATCCAGTCATTCTGAAGAGCAATTTGGAACTATGCCCAGTAGCGTTCACTACTGGGTCTGTATCCCATAGAGATTATAAAAGAGGAAAAACGTATATAGCAGCTCTTTTTAGTGGCAAGGAATTGGAAATTAATGGATGCTAATTAGTTGGGGAATGGCTGAATAAGTTATAGCATATAAATGTAATGCAATATTATTATTCTATAAGAAATGATGAGCAGGCTGATTTCAGAAAAATCTGGAGAGACTTATGTGAACTGATGCTAAGTGAAATGAACAGAACCAGGAGAACATTGTACATAATAACAGCAAAACTGTGTGATGATCAACTATGATGAATTTAGTTCTCAGTAATACTGTGATCCAAGACAATTCCAAAAGATTTGGGATAGAAAATACTATCTGCAACCAGAGAAAGAAATATGGAGACTGAATGTAGACAGAAGCAAAATATTTTAACCTTTTTTGCTTGCTTGTTTACTTTCTTTTTCTTATGGGTTTTTTTTTCATTCTGTTCTGATTTTTCTTTTACAACATGACTAATATAGATATGTGTTTAAAATGATTGTATATATATAACCTGTATCATATTAGTTGCTATTTTGGGAAGGGGGATGATAAGGGAGGGAAAGAGAAAAATATGGAACTCAAAAGCTTACAAAAATGAATGGTGAAAACTATCTTTACAAGTAACTGAAAAAATAAAAAATATTATTAAAATACCCCCCAAAAAAGAATGTCATTAATAAAAACAAACTTTAAAGAAGACTCCATATTGAGGAAGCTGAAGATAATTAGTTTATTTTTGAAGATGCTGAATTTGAAATGCTTATGCAACATCTAGATGGAGATGACCAACAGCCCTGACATAGCATAATGGCATATAGGAGAAAGATCAGGACTAGATTTGGAAGTCATCTGCATAGACATGATAGCTAAATCAAAGAGAGTGAAAGTGATTGATAAGGAAGATCATGTGCAGAGAGAAGAAGACTGATATTGATATTGATATTGATCTGGCAAAAGAGAAGGATTACCCTAACAGATAAGCAAAAAATGAAGAAAAGAGTTCCAAGGAAGTGAAGAAACTATAGAACATCTAGGCAAAGGGGGTGATTAACAAAAGTTGCAGAGAGGTCAACAAAGATCAGCAATGAAAGAAGGTCATCAAATGTTAGCACTTGAAATTATTGATAATCTTGGTTTCAACATAATGGTGAAATCAGAAGCCAGAATGCAAGAAGTTGAAAAGTTAGTGGGATGATTGAGAGAATGACAAGGTCAAGTAAAGGTATTTGGGGAGGCTAAGGTATATTGTAGATTGTAGAGGAAGTACCAGTAGACAAATTAGAGATTAAAAAGAGAGTGAGAAAGTAAAAAACTGTTAAGGTAAACCCCCAAAGAACACAGGAAAGAATGGAGTTGAAGATACATTATAAAGAGATATATATGTTATGATGTTATGAAGATATATTATAATGAGCCTTGGTAAGGAGAAAGGTCACTTCTACCACAGACCCTGGAGCAAAGAAGAGAATAGGCAATAACATAGGTTGTGAATAAGAAAGTAAATCAAAATTAAAGGCTTTGAATTTCTAAGGTGATGTCAGGATCACTTGATGAGAAAGGGAATGTGTGGGGGATAGGAGGGAAGTTTCAGGGCTTGAAGAGAGAAGATTTGAACCAGCAGTTTTAGAGAGCATCTAGATCTATTCAACAGCTAGACATTGTGTTAGATAAGTCTTTCATTATGTTGGAATAAGCTGTGTTTACATTATACAAGATACATTCCCCTTTATGTATACTAACTGATTTGGTTTCAGGCTAGATTGTTCTTTTTAATCTAACACTTTAAGACCATCCTGTTGAAGTTGAGAACTGGTATAGTAAAGGGGCATGTTACGTTATAATCTGACACACTTTCAGTCTCCAGAATTTGCACAATTATACAATGATAAGACATTGCCTTGATGTCTGAGGTAGACAGCAACCTAGTATAAGTTAATTTACAAAGGAAAATAGTGCAGATAAGTCAATGATTCAGAAAGGAAGATGAAATGAATGAGGTTCTAATGAATTTTCTTCTATACAATATTCCTTTTTTAAGAAACAGATTAAAGTTCTCAGTGATTCACTGTTTATAGTGTCCTGTTTCCTTTACCTTCAACTAAGCCAATTGTAAATGTATATGTGTTCATATACACAACTTTGAATAGATAACCGGAGGATTTTCAAGCCACAGCAACATATGAAATGTTATTCAGAATCAAAAGTATTTAAGAGCCACTAGGAGAATATTCACTTCATTTGCCCTCCTTCTGCTAGCATTCATATAACCTAGTCTCCTACATTTTAGCTTCTGTAATTTCCCACAGCAACTCATTCTAGAGTCTAAAAAATTCTCAATGTTAAGAGATGTTAGAGATACTTTGGCTGACTAAACTAGTCTATTCTCTTTATTATTAAAAGTTCTCTTAATTGATCTTATCAAAGCTCTATTCTGATTCTTTCTTAATACACATGCTGTCATAGAGTCACAGGAGACCTTTTGTACATTTATTTAAACTTGCTTACATTTATTTGAGTATTTATAACACATTAATTTGCCTATGCCCTCTCCTTCCCTTAAGTTGTGTGTGTGTAGCTACTTGACCATTGAACATATACTTATACATGACTATTTTTCCTTAATCAAAAAATTTAACAGTTGAATTCTAACAGTACCCTTGCTCTTGTGAACTTCCTTGGTAGATATGGTCCTACCTTTATTTTAAATTTTGAAGAATTTATTAGGCTATAGAAACCTCTTGGGGAGTTAGTAGTCTCATTTGTGCAATGAAAGGATTGGAATAGATGGTCTCTGAGATCCCTTCTGGCTCTAAATTTATTATCCTTAGATCCTAAGTGACTTATCCAAGATCACACAAATTATTCAAACAGTTGTGTTTGAATCCCATCCTCTAACTCCAGAGACAGTTCATTTTACACCATAAATTGCTGATATTTGTCTGCAATATTGAGATATTAAAATATATAAAGAGACAAAGAAATGAGAAGGGAACCACAGAGAGAACAATAGCCAAGCTATCATCAGTGTTTTTAAAAGTATTTTATTAAAGTTTTAATCTATACATATATGTGTGTGTGTTTTCATAACTTTTATTTGCTAAATTCAGAATAGTTTTTAAGTATTAAATGTGAAATATTTTAAATATATGTGACATATTTGTGAAATATCTGTGAAATATGTGAAATATTTGATGGCAGGAATTCACCTACTTGGCCCACACTTAATTTCATCTTTCTTTCTCAAAGCAATCTAAAAATTCAATGTCTTCTCATATATTTTTAAAATATTATTGCCCAATTAACTATGGATTTACTATCTAATATTCTTTTATAAGAGAAACATTTTTATATAGTAAAATGCAGAGTGCTACAGCTGAACAAGAACTAGAGTTGAATCAGAGGATCTGGATTCAATCTCAACCTCCTATTCTTATTACCTCTAAGATTTTAGGTAAGTCCTAGAACCCCATAGGTTTCAGGTTTTTTTTAATCTGTAAAATAAGATTAGTTGATTTAAAAGAGTTCTGAAGTCCCTTTTAGAAATAAATCTATGATTCTATGACTTCCCTGACTATGCCACCATGTAGAGGTGACCTTGGCTTGTGGAAGATTGAGCCAATAGAATAGAATCCTGGATATTTCTCTATCAAGTGAGAAAGGGTTTGGGGTAAGATCATAGTGAAAGACAATGGTTGTTGTCTAAGAATCAGCTTAACTAAGCATAAAAAGTCATTACCAGCAGGTTGTTAAATTAGAAGATGAACTCTCCCAACAAACTTTGGATGGAAAAATGCCTTTCACATACAGAGAGAGAACTATGAAGATTGAATGTAGATAAACACATACTATTTTCATCTTTTTTTCTCATGCTTTTTCCCTTTTGTTCTAATTTTTCTCTCCCGAAATGATACATCTGGAAATATGTAAAAAATGAACAAAAAAAGTTTTTATTCATAACTGGGGAAAATAAAAATAATAATGAAGAAGAAAATGAATTCTTTGGCCACTTTACTTTTGAAATAGGTAAAACTGTCCCAATATAAAATCTTCATTTTTGTGGCAATTAAAAAAACTGAATTTGAGTTAATGTTCTTGAAATTAACAAGTCTATCTAGCTCTGAACATAGTCAAGATTAAAGCTAAGTGTCCTAGAAGACATTTCACTCATTCCTTCCTTTACAAAGCAGAAAAGAAAGTTCTATCACCCAATCAATAATCCACTCTCTGTGTCCTTTGCTTAAGTCTTAACCTCATACATTTGTCTATATGACTATCATTCAGGTGATTTATTGAATTATTTTTAGTAGCTCTACATTGGGATGTCTAAGAAGTCAATGAATTGGTAAAGGAAATAAAATTTTATTTAGTTCCTTCCCCAACCATTATAGACTATAAGCCATTCAATATTTTATCTCTGATAACAGGAAAAATATATCTTTTAATGTCTTTCAGTATTTTTAATAGTTCTGCCACCCTTCTTAGAAATAAAGCCACATGAGGTGGATGTTCTACCAAATTAAGCAACTAGCTCAGAACCTCTGCTATCAGACTTTCCAGAACATTTCTGTTAGACTCCTACATAACCAATGAGCATTTTTGTGGTGTTATTTTTTTTTCAGTCAGGATGCCAAGCAGTGGTTGTGGATATTATTACTTCTTTGCTTCTGTCTGAGGTATCTCAATTTTCCCCTCTCAGAAGTAGATAAATCTAGCCATAAAATAAGAAAGAAATTAAGGAGATGAATGGAATTATAGAAAAGTTAGATATAATAAATCTCTGGGGAAAATTTAATGGGGATACAAAGGAATAAACCTTTTCTTCAATGGTACATGGTACATACACAAAAATTGACTATTAGTGCATAAAAACCTCACAAATACAGATCAGAAATAGTAAATGAATCTTTTTATACCATAATGCAATAAATATTACATTTAATAAAGGACTATGGAAATATAGGTTTAAAATTAATAGAGAATTAAATAATTCAATCCTAAAGAATGAATGTGTCAAAGAAAAAAATCATAGAAACAATAAATTCATTAAAGAAAATGACAACAATTAAATAACATACAAGAATTTATAGGATTCAATCAAAACAATACTTAGGAAAAAACCGTTCTAACTGCTTATATGAGCTACATAGCTAACAACAACAAAAAAAGAACTGAACATTCACTTTTTTAAAATCTAGAAAAAGAATAAATGAAAGATCCCTAATTAAAAACCAAATTATAAAGTCTGAAAATGAAAGGAGAAATTAATACAATTTAAAGTAAGACAGCCATTGAACTTATAAAACTAAAAGCTGGTTTATAAGGGGGACAAAAACAAAATAGGTAAATTGTTGGTTAATTTGATTCTTAAAAAAAGAAGAAACATTATCAGTATTAAAAAAGAAAAGAATAAATGTGCCAACAAAGAAAATGAAATTCAAGCAATTATCAAAAGTTATTTTGCTCAATTATATGTCAATAAATCTGATCCACCAAGGAGCAATTTTGGGCTGAACCCCAATCAAATTCCTCTTCTCCATCAATATACCTAGCCCCTGCATATACGTAGAAAAATAGCTCAATTATTCTTGGGAATGCAAAGTTAGTAAGGCTTTTGGAAACTTAAGGTAGAATCACTCAAAATGCAAGGAGTGGCACACTGACTTGGTTCCTCTGTCAATTAGATATGTGTATCTTAGTCTTCCAAGTAAATCTATTACCTTAGCTACCTAAACAAAATCCAATAGTTGTTTATTATGTGGCACTCTAACTGAATAATTTAACTTTTAGAAAAACATTTAGAATATTATATGACAAGTTTTCCATAAGAAAATATCAATATTAATAATTCAGGCAATATTTTATTAAATATCAAATGTAAATAGTAAGTATACTTATTTCAATATCTTCTTTGCTCCTTTAGTTGAAGAAAATGAAAATTTTCAGCATAAAAAGTGCAAAAGCCTAGATTGTTGTGTATTCCTAACGTACCAGCACCACTGTGTTAGAAAAGAAAATTCACTCCCTGTGGCTATA
Organism: Sminthopsis crassicaudata; assembly: GCF_048593235.1. Lineage (NCBI taxonomy): Eukaryota > Metazoa > Chordata > Mammalia > Dasyuromorphia > Dasyuridae > Sminthopsis > Sminthopsis crassicaudata. The sequence continues at coordinate 414,313,655 of NC_133618.1, read as the reverse complement.
ATAGCAGGAAAGTGGTCTAGAGTTTTCATGAGGTATCATCTTAGTCTCATACACAGCACAATTTTCTTGAAATCTGCCTTTTATAATTTTTTTCTCCTAGTTTTTCACTTTCTACATTCACTGAAGTTCCTACCTTGCTAGAAAAGATAGTATTCATGAGGCTATACATGAGAAGCTAGACATTTTTAATTAGAGACCCAATAACAAGAAAGCTTTTGAAGTTTTATGAATGCAGGTACTCCTCATTTTGAATAAACTTATTTTTTTATAAAGTTTCAAGTTTATGTCACAGATGGTCCTTAACTCATTAGTAGTAACCATGATTTAAGCTGGAATATGTCAAAAGTACAGAGCAGCCTATTTCTTACTTTTCAATAGAATTTTTATTTTCCAAATACATGTAAAGATAAGTTAGGGCATTCATTTTTTTTAACTTTTTATTCCAAAATTTTCTCCCTCTGTCCCTTACCTCCCTTCCAAAGACAGAAACCAATTGAAATAGGTTTTTAAAAATGCAATGCTTTTAAACATACTTCCACATTTGTCATGTTGTACAAGAAAAATCAGATCATAAAGCTATATTATATAGCAGCAGTCACCAAAACCATTTGGTATTGGCTACGAAATAGACCGGTAGATCAGTGGAACAGATTAGATACAAAGGACAAAAAAGGGTACATCTATAGCAATCTAATCTTTGACAAACCCAAAGATTCCAACATTAGGGATAAAAATTCATTATTCGGAAAGAACTGTTGGGAAAACTGGAAATTAGTATGGCAGAAATTAGATATGGATCCACACTTAACACCATATACCAAGATAAGATCAAAATGGGTCCATGATTTAGGCATAAAGAGGGAGATAATAAATAGATTAGAGGAACAGAGGATAATCTACCTCTCAGACTTGTGGAGGAGGAAGGGGTTTGTGACCGGAGGAGAACTGGAGATCATTGTTGATCACAAAATGGAAGATTTTGATTACATCAAACTGGAAAGTTTCTGTACAAATAATACTAATGCAAACAAGATTGGAGGGGAAGTAACAAATTGGGAAAATATTTTTAAAAACAAAGGTTCTGACAAAGGTCTCATTTCCAAAATATATAGAGAACTGACCATAATTTATAAGAAACCGAACCATTCTCCAATTGATAAATGGTCAAAGGATATGAACAGACAATTCTCAGAGGAAGAAATTGAAACTATATCCACTCACATGAAAGAGTGTTCCAAATCACTACTGATCAGAGAAATGCAAATTAAGACCACTCTGAGATACCACTACACACCTGTCAGATTGGCTAAGATGACAGGAACAAATAATGACAAATGTTGGAGGGGATGTGGGGAAATTGGGACACTAATACATTGCTGGTGGAGTTGTGAAAGAATCCAGCCATTCTGGAGAGCAATCTGGAATTATGCCCAAAAAGTTATCAAACTGTGCATACCCTTTGACCCAGCAGCGCTACTACTGGGCTTATATCCCAAAGAAATACTAAAGAGCGGAAAGAAACATATATGTGCCAAAATGTTTGTGGCAGCTCTTTTTGTTGTAGCTAGAAACTGGAAGATGAATGGATGTCCATCAGTTGGAGAATGGTTGGGTAAATTGTGGTATATGAAGGTTATGGAATATTATTGCTCGGTAAGAAATGACCAGCAGGAGGAATATAGAGAGGCCTGGAGAGACTTAAATCAACTGATGCTGAGTGAAATGAGCAGAACCAGAAGATCACTGTACACTTCAACAACAATACTGTATGAGGATGTATTCTGATGGAAGTGGAAATCTTCAACATAAAGAAAAACCAACTCACTTCCAGTTGATCAATGATGGACAGAGGTAGCTACACCCAGAGAAGAAACACTGGGAGGGGAATGAAAATTGTTAGCACTAATATCTGTCTGCCCAGGTTGCATGTACCTTCGGATTCTAATGTTTATTGTGCAACAAGAAAATGATATTCGCACACATGTATTGTACCTAGATTATATTGTAACACATGTAAAATGTATGGTATTGCCTGTCGTCGGGGGGAGGGAATAGAGGGAGGGGGGGCAATTTGGAAAAATGAATACAAGGGATAATATTATAAAATATATATATATATATATAATAAAAAAAGAAAAAAAAAAGAAAAATCAGATCAAAAGAAAAAAAAAACACAAGAAAGAAAAACAAACAAGTCAAAAATACTGTGCTTTAATCCACAATCAGGCTTCATAGTTCTCTCTCTCTCTTTCTAAATATGATTGACATTTTCCATCCCAAGTCTGTTGGAATTGCCTTGAATCATTGCATTATTTGAGAAGAACCAAGACCATCACAGTTGACCACCATATAATCTTGTTGTATTTTGTATACTAGGTTCTCATGATTCTGCTCACCTCATTCAGCATCAGTTCATATAGGTCCTTCAAGGCTTTTCTGAAATCAGTCTGCTCATCATTTTGTATGGAACAAAAACATTTCATTATCTTCCTATACCATAACTTATTCAGTTATTCCCCAATTGATGTGGACTTTCCAGTTCCTTGCCACTACAAAAAGGGCTTCTATAAGCATTTTTGCACATGTAGGTTCTGTGCCCAATAAAGAAAATCCCTTTTTTATGATTTCTTTGGGATACAGTCTCAGTTGTGAAACTGATGGATCAAATGATATGCACAACTTATTGTCCTTTGGGCATAGTTCCAAATTGCTTTCCAAAATGATTGGATCATTTTATAACTCCACCAACACTGTATTAGTGTTATAGTTTTCCACATCTCCTCCAACATTCATCATTATCTTTTCCTATAATTTTAAGCAATCTGAAAGGTATAAGGTGGTACCTCAGAGTTGTCTTAATTTGCATTTCTCTAATCAATAGTGATTTAGAGCACTTTTTCATATGAGAAAGGCTTTAATTTCTTCATCTGAAAGTTGTCTGTTCATATCCTTTGACCAGTTATTAATTGAGAGATGACTTCTATTCTTGCTCCTTCTCCTACTTTTCCCTCCAAAACCCTGATAAAAAATCCTGGGTTTTATAGAGCTTATGACTATAACAGTGATATTTATCATTTCAGAAGCTGAACTGTTAACTGTGCTATTATTTCCATGTTTTAGAAAATTATTCTCAGATTACTTGATCAGTAAATCAACAGCACTATAAAAGCTCATTCCCAACCCTAGTTTTCCCTCCTCCCCTTCCAGTGTTATCTTCCCCTCAATCAGGTGGTACAATGAATAGAGAGTACTGAGCTTAGAATCAGGAAAATCTGAATTCTAATGTAACTTCAGATGCCTACCAACTATATAACTCTAGGCAAGTCTTAACTATTACATGCCTCCGTTTCCTCAACTATAAAATGGGAATAATAAGAGGACCCACTTCACAAGGTTGTTATAAAGCTCAAAAAAGATATTTGTAAAAGCACTTATCTCAGTGTGTGGCACATAGTAGACAATTTTATTTCCCCTGAGGCTGGGGTTAAGTGACTTGCCCAGGGTGACACAGCTACGAAGTGCTCAGTGTCTGAGACCAGATTTAAACTGGGGTCCTCCTGAATTCACGGCTGGTACTCTATCCACTGCGCCACCTAGCTGCCCCCTATATAGTAGACAATTAATAAATGCTTCCATCCACTTGAGGTAATGTTTGAATGTTTTCATGGAACCTCACAGCTACTGAGGGAATAAATGTTATGCCTCAAGTTATTAAAATAACAAATTACAAAACTGGGATTTGAATGCAGGTTCTAAAAGAAACTGAAATTCCAATTCTAAGGCTCGATCCATCAAACCCTAGTACTTTCTTGATGAGTAACTCCTCCATATAACATGCTTTACAAATGGACAATGACCTTCAATGACTTACTCTAACAGAGGATCTTCTGGTGGAGAACACCCTTTCAATTCATACTCCATAAAGGGCCTATTTTGCCAATACAGAGGGGTGTCAGGATATGAAGAGGCAAAAGTTCTCAGTAATTAGAACTATCTAACAACTGAAATTGCTCTCCTGAAAAGTAATGAGCTGTAGGTGACTAAGAGTGATTTTGCAGAGATTACATGATGCCCTTTGAAGGACAATAAAAATAAATTCCTACATGTGATATGGGATTATATTGAATGAATTGTCACTCTGTGTGAATCTAAAATTCCAGATTTCTTCTATAACAGTGATAAGGAAAGGGAATAAGCATTTATTAAGCATTTAAAATGGACCAGTGACTATATTAAGTTCTTTATATATATATAAATAATCTCATTTAATCTCACAATAATCCTGAAAGGTAAGTGCTATTATTATCCCCATTTTACAGTTGATGGAACCGAGGCAGGCAGAGGTTAATAACTTGTCCAGAAGAACCTAGCCAGAGGCTGAATTATGAGGCAGGATTTATACTCAGGTCTTTCTGACTACAAGCCCCATATGTGTATCTACTGCACCATATAGCTGCCCATATAATTAGCCCCTGCAATGTCTTCAAAGAAACAGAGAAACTATCCAAATTCCTGTCTCAACTCCATTTCAATTAAAATCAAGAACAACCCAAAGGATATGAACAATTTTCGGATGAAGAAATTGAAACTATTTCTACTCATATGAAAAGGTGTTCCAAATAACTATTGATCAGAGAAATGCAAATTAAGACAACTCTGATATTCCACTATACACTTCTCAAATTGGCTACAATGATAGGAAAATATAATGATGAATCTTGGAGGGGATATGGGGAAACTGGGACACTGATGCATTGTTGGTGGAGTTGTGAATATATCCCACCATTCTGGAGAGCAATTTGGAACTATACTCAAAAAGTTATCAAACTGTGCATACCCTTTGATCCAGCAGTGCTACTATTGGGCTTATATCCCAAAGAAATATTAAAGAAGGGAAAGGGACCTGTATGTGCAAGAATGTTTGTGGCAGCCCTCTTTGTAGTGGCTAAAAACTGGAAATTGAATGGATTCCCATCAGTTGGAGAATGGCTGAATAAATTGTGTATATGAATGTGATGAAATATTATTTTTCTACAAGAAATGACCAGCAGGCTGATTTCAGAAAGGCCTGGAGAGACTTATGTGAATTGATGCTGAATGAAATGAGCAAAACCAGGAGATTATTATACACTTCAACAACAATACTATATGAGGATCAATTCTGATGGAAGTGGCTCTCTTCAGCAATGAGAGGATCCAAATCAGTTCCAATTGGTCAGTGATGAATAGAACCAGTTACACCCAGTGAAAGAACTCTGGGAAATGAATGTGGACTCATTTTTCTTCTTGAAGTTATTTTTAACTTCTTTCTAAATCTGATTTTTCTTGTGCAGCAAGATTACTGTATAAATATGTATACATATATTGTATTTAATGTCTATTTTAACATATTTAACATGTATGAGACTACCTACCATCTGAGGGAAGGAGTGGAGGAAAGGAGTGGAAAAGTTGGGACAGAAGTTTTTGCAAGGGTCAATGTTGAAGAATGACCCATGCATATGTTTTGTCAATAAAAAGCTATAATAAAATGAAAAAAAAAAATCAAGGACAACCATTTCAATTGAAAATGATCAGCAAGTCATTCCCTGTGATAGCACTACCAATTTTACTTTTTATAAAACATTTCTCTACAGAGAGACTGTGATTTGGCATAAAGATTTCTACAAAGACCTGAAGCTCCTAGGTGTCAAATTCTGACACCTATGAGATCTCTGCCAAGTTGTTTGTTTTTTTAATCTGCAAAATGGGTGGGTTGAACCCCATGATTTTTAGGGTCTTTATTAGACTTAATATTCATCAAAAATGGCCATTTTGCTATCCCCAACTGAAAGGATCACAAAAATCTAGTTCAAAGCTTCATCTCTAATTATTACCACATATGAATCTTCCCAAACCCATGAATTAGACATAGGCACTATTTCCAAGATGCCAATAGAATCAGATTCCACAAACTCCCCTAGTAATCTGTTCCAGTGTTTAACCACCAGCTGCTGATTATAAGTCAAATTCTAAAATTGGGCAAAGGGACCTATCTGTGAAAGCCATGTAATTGATTTATCTAGAGAAGTTGATTGGAGAGCTTAGCCATTCCTATGAGTTTCTGTTTCTGTTGAAGCTCTTAATGATCAGACTTAAAAGCCTTTAATTTATGGTGGTATGAGAGGGCCTAGGGAGTTGAAACAATAATCTGAATGATACAGGCCTACCAATTTGTATCCTATATGGTATCAGATTTCTAGGCATGAATTTTCTTATCTTTTCCCTTAAAACCCAGAATACCTTGTTTATGTCATCAGCTAATGGTCTCCAACTAAAGCATCTTGCTGGAGCCTATGAAATGCTAAACCGATCTCCTAGGAGCACAAAAGGATGATAAATCTCATCATTAATGCTTCTCAGACTATTAAAAAAAAAGGTTTCAAAAATCAGATAAATAACACTGTTGTTATGTCAAATATGACAATATTTGAGTCAACCTACCAAATACCACATCTATTTAAAAGGAAATGAAAGTTCTTTCACTTGGATTTCCAACTTGGGTTTTCATCAAACAGTTGGTCTTACTATGTATTTGAAGAACAATGAGATAGAATATCTAATATGGATAACACAGTAATGATCTTGGGATCTCTTGTAACTTTAAACATCTAGGGTAGAATGGGTAAAGCACTTGAACGGGGCGGAGGGGCTGATGAAATGACCCCACAAGGTTGTTTTCATCACTCTAATGCTATAGACATGTTTATAGCCAATCCCACATCAGATGAGCTTCACTAACCACAGAAGGTTAGGATGAAAGCCAGTTACATCCCACATCTCCCTACAATTCTCCTGCCTCCTGGCAAATTCTGGGACCAGACTGGCAGATCTATACCCAGCTTGGGGCCAAAGTTTGGCATGATACTGGGATAATTTATATGGCTTTGGTTAGAATCCAAAGGAAATTAGTTATTTTGGCCAAGTTTGGCTTTGGGGTTTCCTAGTCACTAGGAATGAAATGCAGCAAGTGGGGACAGATGGATTTACCCACAGGGATCAAAAGTGGTCTGCATCAACCCCAGGGGACAAAAAATAACTGAGTTTCCTCCATCTCTAGTCAAGAGATTTTTTTAAAAGTATAACACAGGTGGTAATGGGGAGAAAAAGAATTGGATATGTATGTGATTTCCAGGATTTGCCAAAAATAAAAATAAATTGCTTTTAATTTCAGAAGGGAAAAATGCTGGATTGATTTTACAGGCTTTCCTATAAACAGCAATTTACATGCTGAAAATCATAAAGCTAAAGGTACAATGCCCCCTTCTCAGTGATTTGAAATCAGTTGATTAATTTCAAGTTGATGACCTTGTTCTCTTCCTACAATGGAAGTTTAATTCATCTCAGTGAGCTGCTTCTAACTAGTTTCACTGAGTCACTAAACAACTAGGGAGTGGTGAGCATTTGGTAGATGCAATCCCTAATGATGAAAACAAATTAAATAAAGTCTATTCCAAGAACCTGCTCCTGATATCATACTAAATAAGTATTATCTCTGAGCTTTGGAAAAGTGGAACATGTTTGTATTAAAAGAGTCTCAGACACTGCTGGGAAGTTTGTCGACTATGCTAAATAGTCTATGTTGCTATGAGTAAATTTCAACAATTGCCTCATTGGAAACTATGACAAAATGAAATAGCACCTGAATCACAGAACGCATGTAAGGAGACAGACTTTTCCTTACTGCTCCTATAACATCTCATGACTCAGGAGTCATAAAAGAACCCAACTTTGCTGAGACAACACCTCACAAAAGTGGAAGCTTGAGACTCACATTTGCATATCAAATAAAGCCAAGGAGATTGTTTTACATCTTTTTGGAATTCATTTTCACCTTCTTATTTTGAAATAAAATACATAATTTATTTTTCCATATTGTTCATTTCCTTTTCCTCTTCCAAACAATATGGGTTCATTTCAACTCTACAATTCAAACAGAAATGACCTCAGAAAGAGCACCACAACAATATGTTTTGTGTGGCGTGTCAAAATATGCAAATTCTTTCATCTTAATAGAATTCAGAATATTTCAAATGATGAACAATAGTTCAATGGTTTGGGGCTTGGAAACATATTTTTATTTCTATGACAGGATATAACATCCTGAAGCCTATTGGACACTTTATAAGTATTTTTACTCAATATATCTGAAGTTGAATTCAATATTTTTTTGCAAAAGTCCACCCCTCTTCCAGAACCTATTTTTCACCCTAAAAGTACCAACATCCTTGGAGTCACAGAGTCAAAACGACCCTCAGGTTTTTTTTCTTCCTCACTTAACATAGGCGATCAGTTGCCAAATTCTACCATTTTAACTACACAAATTTTTGCATTCATTCCCTTCTCTCTGTTCATGTGGCTATCATGCCATTAAAACCACCTTCTTGTTCTTCTTTTGGCTTAAAGACTTTCTCCATTCCAATTCAGTATTCACACACACAAGAAAAATTATTTTCCTAAAGCTCAGGACTGAACATATCACTTCCCTAATCAATAAACTAATCTGATTCACTATTACCTTTAGTATCAAATATTAACTCCTCTCTGAAATTTAAAGCCTTTCCCAATCTTGTGGGAATATATGGGAATGAATGAATGAATAAATAATAAATAAATAAATGAATGAATAGCTAAATAAATAAATGGTGTCAATAAATGAAACCTTATTATGGATAGAGCACTGGGCCTAGGGTCCCAAATTCAAATTCAGCTTTGGACACATACTAACTGTGTGACTCTGGGCAAGTAATAACTTCTCTTAGTCTCAGTTTCCTCATCTATAAAATGGGAAGTTATATACAGTGCCCACCTTCAAATACTCTTGTGAGAATCAAAATGAGTTAATATTTATAAAGAGCAGCTAGGTGACACAGTGGATAAAGTGGGCTATATGTCCCTGGGCATGTCACTTAACCCTGTTTGCTTTCAGTTTCTGTATAAAATTAGCTGGAGAAGGAAATGACAAACCACCCTAGGATGTTTACCCAGAAAATCCCAAATGGGATCATGAAGAGTTGGAGACGACTGAAAACAGAACAGCCCAGTATGCTAAGTACCAAATAGTAGGTATTAATATATTTCTTTCCTATTTTACAAAGCATACTATGGTTTGACCAAAATGGTCTTTTTTTTCTGTTCCTTACACATGATGATTCAACTCCTGTGTCTTTGCATTATTCCCCCTTCCTAAAACACAATCTCTTTTCTATCTCTTAAAATCCTGGTATTGATATTTTTTATTTATTTGTTTGTTTGTTTATTCTGCTGAGGCAATTGGAGTTAAGTGATTTGCCCAGGGTCACACAGCCAGGAATCAGTTAAGTGTCTGAAACTGGATTTGAACTCAGGTCCTCCTGACTTCAGAGTTGGTACTCTATCCACTGCACTATCTAACTGCCCTAATCCTGGTATCTTTAAACTGAACTCAAGCACCATTTTCTTCATGAAGCCTTTTCTGATATACCCAGCTACTAGTACCATCCCCCCAAAATTATCTTTTTGCAGTTTGCATACTAGTTTATAGTTTGTACCTAGTCACATTATCTGCCTTGAAGATGAGGATTTTTTTTTTGTCTTTGTATTTCCAGTATTCCAGTACATAATAGGAGCTCAATAAATGCTTAAGTGATCTAGTCCAGACACCTCACTTTACATATTAGGAAACTAAGGACCAGAAAGGTAAAATGACTTATCCAAGATCATATCACCAAACCACCTTGGTAGAGTTTGTCAAAGCAAAGTGTCAAGAGCAAGATGTTTTCCCACTATAACATAATGCCTCTTTCAGAATCCTATTTTTCATTTATTTGTTTTTTGTGATGTAATAATCAGGAACCATAAAAACTTAATCTAAAAGAATGCTTAAGGGCGAAATATCAAATATATAAAGCAGCTAGGAGGAGTTGAATTCAAATATTGCCTCAGACATCTAATAGCTGTGTGTCTCTGGCTAGTGACAATCTTTCTCAGACTCAGTTTCCTTACTTGCAAAATGAATAGAATAATACACCTATCTCCCAGGACTGTAATGAGTATCAAATGAAATAATATATGTAAAGTACTTTGTGGACCTTCAAGTACTGCATAAATGCTATCTCTTAAATGCACTGGCAGATTGGTGAGGAATAAAATTCTTAGCATGTTAGCCTTACAGTACCTTCAAATCATTTGAAACAGACAGCCTAATTTGTTCATAAGATAAGGTCAGTGCTGGCCAAATCTATAGGGAACAGTAAGCAGAATAATACAACTAAAACAGATCATCCTAAAATCATTTATATATGAAAGTGGTAAGATACATGACAGGCAAAAAAAGAGAAAAAGGAGACACACACACACACACACAAAACCAGATTCAGACAGACAGACATCCACATTTTGTTAATAAACCACTAACCTTACTGATGACAATGGAATCCAAATTTGGAAGAGTTCTAAAAAAAATTGGGTTTTATGGTACTTTATGAGTAATTTGAAGTAGCACTGAGGAAGAGCAAAAACAAAGAAAACAGCTAAGTCAAATCAAGTTCATATGAATGGCATTCGAGCTGAATCTCTCACAATTATTAAGGCTTTGAAGAATTAGTTTTTGAGAACTCTAAAACAGTGTAAGATACCCAAAAAAAATTGAGAGAGAGGAAAATCACATATAGCATTTTTTTAAGAACTAAGAGATTGAATGAAATCAACACAAGCTATGTTCACTTCTTTTTTCTGTTTTGTTTTTCCTCTCTCCCATGGCTTTTTCCTTTTGCTCTGATTTTCCTCTCCCAACATATTCATAAAGTAATGTGTATTGAAAATAAATAAATTTACTAGAAAAAATAAATAAATATTATCTTTTAAAGAAAGAAGAAAACACAAATAATATTCCCCTCCAAAAAAAAAAACCTACCAACTTGTATACTTACTTTTTCATCTATAAACATTCTTTATGAATATGATCTACAAACATGTCAATAATATCCTTGATGAATTAGCCTACGATGTGCTAGGCACAGAAGATTCAAAGAATGAAGCAATCCCTACTTTTGAGCTTACATTCTAATAAATGAAAAGATAAGAAGGGATCATGCAGGCTTTTTGAAAGTGATTTTCTAAAGCAGATCACATCTTCATAGTGCCAAGATTGACTGAAATGAACAGAGAATGAAAGATCCAACTGTGTTCTTTGCTTTGATTTTTTTTAAGCACTCAACCCAGTAGAGCAAAATGCATCTATAAAGATTCTCTTCCAAGAAGATGTCTCTTCTACATATATAATACAATGATGAAAGATTACTTGAAAGAGACAAACACAATGAAAATTTTGTTCAGTGATTCTCAGGATAGCAACATCAAGGACAACATCATTATAAAATGGAGAAATGTATGCACATCAAACACGTGCACTAGTCTTTTGGAGAATGTCCTGTGCAATATCCAAAATGGAAACAGAATTCTTTTTTAAGATGGCAAAATACTCTAGAATTTTTTGTTTATAACAGCAGCATGCTAATTACATCAACTCTTAAGACTACTGTAGCTAGATAGAATACCATCTCAATAAAATTCATGGCCACCAAGGAGAGATGAATATCTTGCTCCCCACAGGAAGTAATAAACAGAAGAACAATGTCTATTGTCCAGACAAGAAGATACAGATGATTGGGCTGCCTTTTCAGTTACTCTGTCAGTCCACATATGTTGGACAGGCATTACAGATATATCATGGATTTGAATAAAGGGAAAGGAGTAGAATGAATTGCTTTTGGAAAAATTTCAGTGATTTTAATACTTTCATTCTGCTCTCATATTAATATAAAAAAATCATCTTTCCAATATCATTTTCTTTTTCCATTGATTATTCACAAATATTTTCCAGTTTTGCATCACAAATTTTCCAATTTTCAAAAATCAGGATGATTTTTGAATAATCAGAAGACATATAATAGATATTATAGTGATGATTCGTGAATAAGAAAGGGTATAAAAATATCACCAAGTAATTCTATGATCAAAAAGGTATCGTCATAGAGTAAGAACAAGAGTTAAGAGTCGTACAATCCAAGTGCTACATGGATACTCACTGACTGTAAAATAGTACTTTGAGGAAGTCTTCCTACTCATGGAATGTTCTCTTTCATGAATGTTTTATGGGAAGAATAGTTAGGCATACAATTATGCAACTTGGGCCCATGGTGTGCAAGTAAATTTTTAACAATCTTCTCAATGACAGAAAAAAATAAAGCATGCCTTAATGACACATTTTTATCTTAATTCTGTACTATTAATAATTTTATTATTATTCTCAAGTTTAGCCAATCAACAAAACAACAAACCAAGTCTGATTTTAGCTTTTGCTGATTTCTAAGGTACAAATGCTCACACCAACAATTTAACTATTGACTTCTGCTTTATAAGCTGGTTCCAGCACATCACTGCCTATATACTCCTGGAGGGAATACCAACATTACTGACATAATGTCAATTACTGACTTAATAACTTGAAATATGAAGGTCCTGAAATTACTATTTCAAAGAAATCTGAAGCTGTAAAGGACCTTAGAATTCATCTAATCTAATCTCCTCATTTTATATATGAGGAAACTGAGTTAGAGAAAAGTTAATAATCACAACTAATAGGTATCTAAACCTGGATTTGCATTTTTTTTCTTATTTCAAATCCAGATGCCTTGAGGATTCTCATTTATGAAGAACAATGAAAAGATTTTATTTTCATAAGAATACAAGCTTAATGCTGAAAAAGGACCTATTCTCTATCTTACTTCATCAGGCTGTCAGAGGCAGATAATTCTTTACAAAACTGAATTATTTCAGGGGGAGGAGGAGAGGGAAGACAGACAAATTTCCTGTGTAGAAAGATGTCTTGTTAAGATGCATATATGTCTGAAAAAAATGGACAACAATAAAATTAACAATAAACTTCTCCCTGATTTGAGACTTCATGAAACAGAAAAGGAGAAAGATAAATAAAAGAAAAAACAATAGAAAGGGAAGGAGAAAAGGAGGGAGGGGGAGAAAAATAATTGGAGAGAGAGAAAGAGACAAAATACAGAGAGAAGAAGGGAGAGAAAGAGGCGGCAAAGGAGAATAGAAAGTGTTGGGAGAGTGGGAAGGAGGAAGCAGGAAATGAAGATAGCAAAGAAAAAGAGAGAAAGAGATAGAAAAAGGGAGAAAGTAATGGGAATAGGAACAGACAGAAACATACACACAGGTACACAGAGAAATGGTTATACAGAGAAAGAAAGGGAGAAGGGAGGAAGGAGAACAGAAAAAGGGAGAGAGGAGGAGGAGGAAAAGGAGAAAGAAGGAGAGCAGAAAGGAAAGGGAAGGAAAGGAAAGAATAAAGTTGGGAGAAGAAGAAGTAGTAAACAGGAAGGAGGGAAAGAAGTAGAAAGGGGGAAAGAAGGGACAAAAGAGAGGAAGAGACAGACAGGCAGACAGAGAGAAAAAGAAAGAGAGAGAGAGAAAGAGAGAGGGGGGGGGGGATTGGGAAATAAATCTAGAGACAGATTAACAGAAAAGAAATCTATGAAATACAGCCAATCTCTTCCTTTTATATTATTAAGTATCCATGCAGAAAAATATAAAGAATAAGGCCAATTTTCTCCTTATTGTTGGTGAATGACCACAGATATACAGTCAAATACACAGGAGGTATTTGATAACCAGCAAATGTATTACACATGCACGCACACACACACACGTATATATTACCAAGGAAATTTTTTTTTAAATATATCATCACCATCCCCATCCTAGGGATCTTTCTGATGGAGAGAGAGAGGAGAAAAAACACAACACAACAAATAATTTTTTCTAGCTTAGTAGAAAAAGATTAGGATAGAGCTTGGATATATTGCACATCCATGATGGTTAAATATTTGCTATGGAACATTGTGAAGAACAGTTTCTTATTCCTTCCTTCCAGCAATCCAAGTTTTCCAAGATCATCCCCAGGCTGTAGAATACAGGAAGAAAACAACTAGGACCATTTAGAATCTTTCAAAAATGTATTTTTGTTCTTCAGATTACCCCAAGACATATGCTAGACCAGATGTACACCAGAGCAAGCCCAAACTATGAAGTTCTCTCACATCTCGGACTTTCAAATTCTTAAATTTGCCCTTTACTTAAAAAAGTCAATGATTTCACCAAGAAAGTTTGATTAGTTTCTTTTACTTTCTGTAATGAAGTGCCATCCTTTTTACACTTGAAAGGATCTTTGTAATAATGCAACATTGATCTTTTGAATACAGATGAGCTAACCTAGATAATAGGATTTAGAACTCAAAGATGAGACTTGTGAAGATAACTGAGGTTCCACTGCCATCGAGAGGAATTTCAGCATAATGCATCATCTGTTCCCAGAAACACTGTCTGCAGTTGCAGCCAAAGCCAGGTTTCTTCCAGTGTATCATGTGTATTTTCTTCAATATATTTATAGATAACATATAGCTGAAACATGAGTGGTGGTCATGATAGCCGAGAACATCAACCACCTCACTCTAAACATAAAGCAAAGCTCCTGATATCCTGACCTCAAAAAGTCTGCTTTTTCTGGTCTGAGACTTTAATCTTCAAAGGTCTAAGAAAGATTCAATTAGGACACCAGAAAGTGGGTCTGCCATCAAAACAAACCAGATCACAGACTAAAGGGAGGTTGCACTTTCCAAAGTAAGTTTTCAAGGAAGCAGGTCATTCTCAGATTTCTGAGTTTCTATTCTCAAAAAGGCAGAAGAATACAAAGGGTTAAGTCACAGTTTCTCCTTTACTAATGGCAAATGACCAAAACTGCACAGAGCTAAATGCATAGGAGACATTTGATAACCAACCAACACATTTATTTTATGCCAAGGAAATAACAACAATAAATATAAGATATACTTTCTATCCTAAAAATTTGACATGCTGATGGGATAAGGGAAAAGATAAAACATGTATGAAGAATAAGACTAGACATTAATGAGACAAGGTATGTATATTTAACTAGATTCTACGGTCTTGTGATCCACAATGAAGAGGTCACATGTCAGATAATGGAGGAGAACATTTCAAAGATCAGAGTATTTCTTTTTGTTATTTTCACCAAATCTGTGATTTCACTAATCTAGGCAATTCCCAGTGAACAAATTCCCTCTGCAAATTCATATCCTACTTTGATAAGGATGATCAGCCTCCAGACAACTCAACTCTACTTCCTTCTGCTATTTGCCTTTTGAGGGGACTTGAATAGCAAACAATGATTACCTGGCTTTGGAGAACACCAGACTTTGTTTCAGTCCTGAAGGGAGAAAAATAGAGATTGATGCCCACATCAACTGTTTTTTTCCAAAATCCATATATGGTAGATTATATGATGATGCAGTTAAAGCTGATTTTTATTCTCTCTGGCTCAGAAAATCTTAATTCCTTCCAGATGCTCATCCGTCTTCTCTCTCACAAAAAAAAAAAAAAAAAAAAAAAAAAAATCATAGATTCATAGATATAGAAGTAGTAAAGACCTTGGGGCTATCTTATTCAATGCTCTCATTTTATAGATTAGGAAACTGGAAGCTGAGAGGTTAAATGATTTATCCAGGGTCATACAACCAGTAAGTGTCTAAGGAAAAATTTAAACTTAGATCTGCCTGACTCCAACTTCTGCATTCTATCCACTGTCATCATTTAGATACCTACTGTACAGCCATCAATTTAAACCTTTAGTTTAGTTCCTTTAGTGCTAAACAGCCTTCTGTAATATAGTGTTTAGGCTTAATTGTTGTTGTTTGTCCTTCATTCTGGAAGAGGCCCATGACCATCAGGGAGGCGATGCTGTGACATGCAAGTGAGTTGGATTTAAGTGAGGGAGAGCTTTGTAAGGTCACCTGCCTCACTTTCTCCTCCAGAGTCATTACAGACTTAGTACTTAGTACTACCAAGAAGGATTACCGTTTTCAAAAGGAGGTAGACTTGACTATTATCAAAAAGCCTTTCAAAGATAGAAAGGTTGAAGGGTTAGGCAGAAGGCTATAGCACATCTGGCTGTTGACATGCTTCCATTTCCTTGAAATAGCTCATCCACCACCCCAGATCTAAAAAGACATGCATCTTCTTATCTCTGTGTTCCATAATCCCCTAAATCTGTATAGTACAATTATAGAAGACTTGACAACATTATCAATTCCGACCTTTAAACAACCCTAGGAGATACAGTAATATAGTTATCATATCCATTTTTACAGATCAGGAAACTAAACCACACAAGAGTTAAATAACTTACTCAATCACAACTAATAAGTGGCAGAGCCAGAACTCAAACTCCAGTTTTTCTTCTGATAGCAAGCCTATTTCTCTTTCTATTATACCATAATAGCTTGAAATCAATTAAGATTTAAATGTTGTAGCACTAACTGTAAGTTGTGGACTAGAATATGAAGAGAAATCTTGGTGAAAAGAGGCATAATTTGAGTAGAATCTTGATGAATGAGTAAGATCTAGATTGTTAAAAAAAAAAGACTATCATAACTGGGACCTAGTCAGCCGTAGGCTGGACTAAACTAAAAAGAACTCATAAGTAGAAACCAAACCAAGTACAAGAGAGCAACAAGAAATAGGAGGACAAATAAACAAACAAAAAACACCACAGAGACCCAAAGATCTGCAACAGAGAAAAGTCCTAGCAGCCAGGAAAATAACATGAATAAGGATCCTATCTTCAAGGACAGAGCTTCTGTTTTTGAATAAAGAGGGGTGGCTGATGGAAAGTCACCAGAACAGTGGGTTGGGTTGCAAATCAGTCTTGGTCATGGGAAGCTAAGACAAACCTGTTACTGACATGAGGGTAAGGCCCAGATTAGGAACAGCAGTTAGACTGACTGACCCTTTGAGACTAGAGTCTCTTTAAATTTTCTCAACCTCGAGATAAAATTGATCTCAGAGACTGGAGCAAAGGCAGAACCTGCAGGTGGAGAAGGATGAGGGGTAGATGGAGAGGTTAGAAGTACACAGGGCCAGTAAGTCTAGTAGATCATCAGAGTAGAGAGGGCATTGCAGGTGTTGGGGGGAATAGCTAGAACAAAGGCATAAATCTGGGAGGGAGCGTGGTGTGCTTGGAGGACAATGAGCCAACCCACCTGACTGGGATGGACTGTTAAGGTTGGATAGGTAGTTGGGGCCAAATTATGGCAGGCTTTGAAAGCTGGAAAGATGATGCAGAAGTCAATGGGGAGCCATGCTCAGTTCACAAGCAGATGAATCACATGATGAAAGGCAATGTTTAATATATACATTTGGGAAAAAAGATGATGGAATTTCAGCATTCAAGCTCTAACTATGGCAGTTAGAAGATTATTCTTTTAAATTCAAACTTTTGTGGGGGAGGGGTGTTTTTTTTTTTTGTTTTTAGTTCTGCACTATGTAAAGTTTCTACATATGTGCTAAAGAAACTGTGCTAAGACCTTTACAAATATTATCTCATTTGATAATATTAAGTTGAACATGTTTCCTGTGAACACAGACCTATTCATTTTAGAAGAGATGGTCTAATCAAACTAGAACCAGAAAAATACCCAATGCAAGTAACATAAAAATAGAATAAGCTCTGAAACACTTCAGAACTTTAATCAATGTAGTGAAACACCACATGGAACTTCAGAAGACTAAGTGAAATATTTGTACTACTAAATGGCAGAAGTGGTAGACTACTGATACAGAATGAAACATGAATTTTTATATATTGCCAAAGTGCCCATTTGTTTTGTTTGATTACACTTAGCTATTACAAAGGAGAATTCTCTGAGTGTGGTAACCAAAAGGAAATACTACTGACATAAACTAATTAAAGGATAAAGAAAACATTAAAGGAAAATGAACAGTGAATCAGATCAGTATTTGTGGTAGGAAGAAATAAAACCAAGTCTAAAAATTTACTACAGATAATCCAAGTTTGTGGCTAATCAGGAGCTGACATAAATGCTAGATTCTCCTGCAAGTACAATTTGGAGAAAAACTGTGAAATAGGCATAGTTCGTTTTTAGAACCCCATCCAGCCTTCTTTTTTCACAGTCTTTTAATTTTTCTATATCTTATCAGAGTCCTGCCAGCTGCCTAGGTTCACTGAGATGCCCCATCCTTCCCCTTCAAAAACCACTGACTCTCTAGTCACAAATGTGTTAAACACTCCTACCTCCCTAACTACCAAATGCTTTAACCCTGCAGCAATAACTTTAATGTTGGAAATTTTAAGCAACTCAGAAAAGCTGTTAAGGGGGGATATTTTTGGCCTGGTGGGAAGGGAGTGGAGGGCAGCCTTCCTTCCTCAATTCACAGCTGTCTATTCATAAAGCCAGCCCTAGCTAGTCACATTGACATCATCTGCTTTGCATGTAAAGCAAGATTGAATAGAGATCATGGCTCTTAATTCACATAATACAATAAATAGCAAAGCACCATGTGTAGGTGAGCATTTCATAAAGGGTGCCTGATGATGAGATTCTCTAAACAAATATTATGGCTTCAGGGGACCGTGTAACTGCACCTGCTCCTCCGGAAACCTTCTCTAGCAGCCTCCTCTATTTGGCTACTTTTATTTCATCTTTTTCTTAAAGGGCTGACATAAATTTCCTTGTCAGCAAACGGAGGGTACTCCCACCACTGAGACATATAGGTCACCCAATCAAAAATCACAGTTAGTACTTTGGGTGGCAGTGAGTAGCAACTCACCTACATACCATTCCTCCAAGTGCTCTGCTTCCCCAGAGAAAGTTCAGACACCATTCCCATAAGAGTGGGAGAGAGTGAATATCAATTCTAAGCTGATAGTGTAGGATAGATACCCTAAGGTTTGGAAAAAACATTGAGCAGAACTAGAGCCTAACCTGCTATCCTGAATACCAAATTTCTGCTTACCATTCCAGGCCAGGTTAGTTATCCAGAATAAATCCTTCTATAGTAAAAGATATATGCTTAATCACTTGAGAGGATAGTACTTGCTATATCCAAGAAGGAATACATTGGCTTAGCATGCCCTAGTGACAAGATCACTTTCTTATAAGACTTTGGGGACAGATAACCCTTATTTTTCATCTATCTAAATTTCATCCTTCCCTTCAAGGCTTACCTCAAATCTCACTTCCTTCATGAATTCTTTCCCCAACTGCTCCAGGTCAGGCTGAGTTCTAGAGTTCCTCTAACATCCTAGCTTTCTAGGAAGGTAGGTGGCACAGTAGATAGAATATTGGCCCTGGAATTGAAGTAACTGAGGTCAAAATCTGGCCTTAGACATGTATGTACTAGTTTTGTGAGCCTGAGCAAATCCTCACTTTCCTTATCTGAAAAATGAGCCAATGAAGGAAATAGCAAAACACAGAATGTTTACCAAGAAAACCCCAAATGGGGTCACAAAGAGTTGGACATGACCTGAACAACATAACAACTTCCTATAACGCCTTTAATCTGTACTATTGAAACCATTTTGTTACCTACTTTCTATTTTTGATCTGTAAACTTAATTTCCATTCTTCTAAACTGTGAATTCTTTAAGAAAAAGAAAGAAACACAAGCAGGTAGATGGTACAATGGATAATGTACTGGCTCTGCAGTCAGGAGGACCTGAGTGCAAATCCAACCTTAGACATTTAACATTTACTAGTTATGTGACCCTGGACAAAAAAAAAAAGAAAAGAAAAGAAAAAGAAACAAAGAAAAAGAAAAGAAGACAGTATATATTTCTTTTATTTATTCCCATAATACTATAGCAGGTCATATGATTATATTCAAATATTTATGAAACTAAGCCTTTCAATAAAATTGGGATATTGATAAAAGCAGTTTACTTTGTTATAAAAGTTTATAGTGCTCTTCTTAAAATTCTTATCTGAATTCTCCAACAATTCTGTGAGGAAGGCAGGTCAGATAATGTGATATCCATTTGATAGATGGGAAAATTGATATTGAGAAAGATAATGGTTAAATAACTTATTAGTGTCAGAGTTGAACCCAGAATTCAGATATCTTCATCTCAAGCTTAGTGTGTTTTCTATTATGTTAGTGTTTATAAAAATGACTTGTTCAAAGTCACATAGCTAAGAAGTGACAGAAGCAAAATTCTGATTCTAAATGAAATGATTTTTCCCTTTATACCATTGTTCTATCAATTTACTCAGCTATTAAAGAAATAAAATTAAGTTCTAGATGAGAATGGATAGAGAGAGGTAAGCCCTGATATGTACAAAGTACTATTAGCTATTGCTGGAGAATATATAAATGAATAAGTCTCTTTCAGTCTTTGATTTCAATTTTCTGTCTCTGTCTCTGTGACTGTCTTTGCTTTTGTGTCTATGTCTATGTCTGTCTCTGTGTTATCTGTCTATGTGTTATCTCTACAGTTTGTCAGTCTCTGTTCTCTTTACATTATCTAGGTCTCTCTGCCCAATTCTCTGTCAAAGCAACATATTCCTTAATACTATTCATGCTCCTCATTTGGGGGTCAGTACTGACCATGAGTATTTTACTTAGCACTCCTCTCTTGTGCACAAATAGGACTGTGGGAGTTCCAATGCAGGTGGGTAGTTCTCACTCTCTTGGTTCCAAAGGTGTTTAAACAAACAGTTCAGTCTTCAGAACATCAAGGCTTCTGTTATCAGAGATAGCAGCAGGAGATCCTCTGACTTTTCCAGTAAGAGGCCCAGAGGCAGGACCTATAGATTGGCAGTTTGAGAAAAAAGCCCAGTCTGAGCCTTGGCTTTAACTTGTAAACAGGGGCTTTGAAAGAGCAAAGTTGTGAGTTTGTCTCCACTAAAGCAAACTTACTTTGCTGTTTGCTTTAGGCACTTTGGTGATGTATCTGTGGAGCAGAAATGGATTTCCTGTCGGATTCTGCAAACTCTCCGTTAACTGCACAGAGCATAGCTGCCACAAGTCTTTGCAAAACTCACAAGGATATGTCAGGGTCAGAACCCCTGAATCAAAAGAGCATGTCCTGTCCCTTCCCTTCTACCCCGCCTTCTCTGCAGAGCAGCAAGCCAGTGAAAATATAGCACTCTATTTGTATACAGAAGGGGAGGTCCTAAGGTACACCTAACTGAAGTCTACTGTCAAGCTTCAGTCCATTAGGTATCAAAAATCTACTATTTATTCTTAGGGAAGTAAATCATTTATCCCATCTGTAGAATGGGACAATTGAACTTGGGGAAAAGAGGGAAAAACTCAAAATTCTAGTTTCATAATGCAAGCATAAGGATTCTTTCATTTTTCGGTCCCCATCTCCTAGTATAATGTTTGATACATGGTGAACCCTTAATAAATGCTTGATTAATATGACTGAATGATATCTGACTGCTTCTTTTTATTGAATAAACGTGAGTGAGATGAAAGGAAAATATTTCTATCCAAGAAAAGCAGAACCTTCAAGAAATCTACGATGTTTTGGAGTTTTCGGGAGGGCTGTTTATGCGTCGCCTCCACGACATTTCCAATTAAAAGCAAAATTTCACATCGGTGTCACAGCGGGAAAGGAGGGACGCTCACCTTTGTTGGCGCGCGTCTCTTAAATTGGCAAACGAAAAGAAATCAACTACCTTTGCTTCCTCCATCAGTATAAACAAAGAAATAAAATACAATATAAAATTTTAACTATCTTCCCCCTTCTACCTGCAAATGTGAAATTCCCCCGTGCTTCAATAAAGGAAAAATATATCCAACGAAGTCTAACAAATGCACCATCTGTTCAGACCAGAAGCTCTAAGAAAGATGACTTTTCAGTGTGGCAACAGTGCTCTCTTGTGGCAAAAGTAAAACGGTGCTCCAGCTCCCAAAAGAAAGCAGATGAGATGGTCGGTCATTGCCTCAAAAACAAAGTTTTCATAAATATGAATCAATTATACAAATGAAACTATGAAGAAATCTCAAGTTTAAAAAAAAAAACAACACAAAAATGGCAGTAAAGCCATCCATCAAAGCAAAAATGTTTCTCCTTAGTTCTGGTCTACATTCAAAAACAAAACTTTCATTTGACTCTGAGAAGAAACCAAAAGAAAAATATCATTAGGTAACAGCTAGAAACTAAGGTCGTGAATCTTGTAGACTTAATTATTCTATCAGTCATTTCCCTGCCATAAGGACTTTCCCTGGCTTCACAGTTCACTGTGTTTCTTGCCTCTGCATCTGGCAAGATTTCATTCTTCCTATCACATTAAACTGTTTTACATCAATTTCTATGGCTATCTCCAGCCCTTGTCTAAACCACTAAAGTTAACATTAATTGATTAGTCTTTGGGGCTTTATTTGGCTATGTTTCCCTTTGTCAGATTTTGTGCACAGAATTATGGGTGGAAAGGCAACTTCCTTTAGTAACTACTCTCCGAAGGAATAAAGAACCTTCTTCCTGCATGTATGCCCATGAAACATATGTCATCCTTGATCCAGGGCTTGTGACGTGATTGTTATAAAGAACTTTCATAAGCAAAATCCCTTTACCAATATTGACCCTGTTTTATTCTAGGAAAGTTGGCTGGGGCACTGAGAAGTTAAATAATTTGTCCAGGGTAACAAAGCCAATATGTGTCAGAGGCACAACTTTAACTCATGTCTCCATGATCACCTTTCTATTCACCATGCCACGTAGCCAATCTGTCAAGCAAAGCAATAATATCAGAAGACAAGAACTCTAATAACTTTGGAGAAGATTAGTGCAATCATATATATCTGGCCAGTATGTTCCACTTTGAATTATTTGACTCAGAATAAATTATTTCTTCATAAACCACAAAGAACCACAATCATTCACCTTCCCCTCTATTCCAATACAGTGTCCCATCTGACAAGGGTGAATAGCAATGTGATGGCTACTAACTGGAAGGTTTCCTTCTGCTGCACTTTTTGAGTTTCTGTGATATTCTCTTCACACCAGGATGACCAGACTTTCCCATTTTTTTAAAATGTGGTCTCAATAGGGCTGCCAGGAAGCATGCTCTGTGACCTTTTTTGCTTCAAGCCTGTCAAGCACAGGGCAGATGGTTTTAACTTTCAATTCCCAGCCTCACTTCAGTCTCATTCTCCTTCTCTACATTGTATTCCCATCTTTTTTTTTTTTTTTTTTTTTTTTTTTTCAGTCTCAGATTCCCAACAGGATCCTTGGCCCTTGCTTCCTCATTACCTTTTCACGGTTTGTTTCTTAACATGGCAGAAACAGATTAGCTTCATTCCCAAATGATGTGCATTGATATTCAACAGTTTCTATCTCCCCATTTCTATATCAGTTCCAAACTTAGTCACTTTTCACTTTGTTCCTCTGGATCATTTTCTCCAAATAAGAAAAGATCCTGTAAGGTAAATAATGCATTCTGAAGCAATAGTCCTCTGGGAATGTTCAGTCTGTTCCTCACATTCCTTTACGTTTCCCATAGGGAATGTTAGAAAAGAAGAGACTTGTAACTTCTTGATTTCATTGCCTGGCTGAGCTTTGAATCTATTTTTACCAGCTCTATCTAGTCTCAAATCATTTCTAGAAGGAAAAATAAATATTTTGGTAGTAGAGAATCAGGTCATTCTCTTTACAACCTATCCACGATATAGGCATGTTACATTCACACGTTGGATGGGTTCCCAAAGATGCTTTATTATATTCCAAATAAAGTATGAATTTCATGAAAAGATGAATTCTCCTTGACCTAGATTCTCATTTGCTAGTAGTAAGGATCACCAAGTTGCCATAACATTAATTACAGAGTTGACACTTGAGTTGACTCCTGAGTTTGACTTCTATAAAGAAGGCAGTATCCTCAAAAATACAGATACACTCTCAAGGAGAACTCAGCACAGAAATAGTTCTAAAGTTCCTTCAAGGAGGGATTTAATCTAAGTTACTTTATGCAAACTCATGTCCTGACCACATCATTCATTTGTGGAGTTTAACAAAACACAGGCCCCCTCAATCTAGATATTGAGGTTGAATATGAAATTATTAAACCAATGAAAACTTGGAAATACCATGAGAAAAAAAACCTTGGTCTGAGAGGACCCAGAGAGTAAAACTCTTAAGAGGAGGTTCACCTCAAACAAATCCAGGGAAAGCCTAGATAAAAAAAAAAAAAAAAAAAAAAAAAAGACTTGTCAACAGAGATTTAAAGAGTATCTAAAAAAACTGAATGAAAAAATACAGAATGGAAAAGCAATGTGCAAAAAAATTAGCAATAAAAATTGATACCTTAGAACAGATGGTGAAAAACCTCATTAAGAATTAAATATGAAAATTAGACAGAAAATGATTCAAGAAGAAATAGTAAAACAAAACCTGATATATAGACACAGAGGGGAAATACAAGCAGACACACCTATCCAAAAGATAACACAGAGATTCAATCACAGAAATATTAGATTCCAAAGAGACCTAAAAAACACCAGAGGGCTTATTTTCAGGGGAGGGCTTATTTTATCCTCCATCATGCCCCTTTTATCCTCCATCATGCCCATTTTAGCCTCCATCATGCCCCTTTTAGCCTCCATCATGCCCCCTGAGTGCTTATTTTATTCTCCATCGCTTACTGAACTTACGAGTTTTTAGATGGTCCTGTCTCAGCTCTACTCCGCGGCGCTGCTCTCAGTAGCGCCAGCAAGCAAATCACCAGGGAAGAAGAGGATGACGCGCTCACTGCTGCAGCTCTGATTGGATGCAGCTCGGAGCGCGACGTGCGTTTCACCCGGGAGGGGAGGGCGGCGCTGCTTACTGAAGGTACCGCTACGCAGCATATAGCGCAGGGGATCACCATGATGACCGTTTTCATAGTAAGTTCGATAGGGCTTATTTTCGGGGGAGGGCTTATTTTAGCGGAATATTAAAGAGTATGTGGGTGTCTTATTTTCAGGATAGGTCTTATTATCGGGGAAACACGGTAGTAGGAAGAAAAGAATTTAGAGCTTCAAGTACAGAAGAGAATGGAGAAAATGAAGTGACAACCCTTAGATGAACTTCAAAAGAGGCCAACAGGTGATGTTATCTGCATAGCCCCAAAGGGCAATAAGGATAATATAGAGTAATATGCACTGACTTCTCTTAACTAATACCATTACCCAGATAAATTATATAGGACCTAATGGAAGGTTAAGATTTGTTAAATTAGGGTTCATTTGACAACCTCCAGAAAATGAAACATTAATTGATGATTAAGAATCTTAAGAACGAGCTGGTTCTTCATCTTTCATAGTGTTTAAAAGCAAAACTTGTCATGTATCTCATGAATAGGTAGCCTGAATGCTTATCAAAGAATGAATCACCCCAAATTCTGGTGTTTCAAGAAGAAAATCTAGAAAGAAGCAAAATTAATCATGATTTTATTGTCCAGCTTAGTTGCTGGTATATAGAAGACACTTAATAGACACTTACTGATTGATTGTAAAAAGTTTTTCAAGGAGATCCCAGTCTATCATGTTAGAGATTATAATCCAAATGACAAATGGATTACATATATGTTTTACTTCAATCCTTCAACTATCAGAAATTTCAGTGATGTATTTCAATCACAGATGCTAGTACTAATTCTTCCACATCTAACAGTCTTTTTAAATTTCTAGAGGAAAAAAAATCATTACCTGTTGATCAACCTTAAACTTAACTACTCTGGTTCCCAGATAGAAGACACATAGCAATTGCTGGGCCCATGTTTGAAGTTTTTCAAGCTTAGCTTGTAAGCTCCACTAGCAAGTAACAGAGATTTTTCCCCCATGCCAAGAGGAAGTATCACAACAGGACTTTAGAGAAGATTATACATACATAAATGTGTGTATGTGTGTGTGTGTGTGTGTGTGTATATATATATATATATACACATACATAGAGAGATGTTGTTGTATCTATATAGAGAGATATTAAATTTGAATGACAATTTAAATATAATTTTCATTTTAAAAGATCTTGATTTTATCAACATGATACTTCCTCCTCTAACAAAAGGGGGAAAAAAATCTATGTTTCATTTAAATTAAATTCAGCAAACAGAATCAGAACTGAAAGGATCCTCTGAGGTCATCTCATTGAACCTAACCAAGAAACTCTTTCTACAAACGTTCTGCAAACATTAGTCATCCAACTTTCTCTAGAAAAGTCCTGAAGGAAGCAGAAAGTATTGCAGTATGTGTTTCATAAATCCCTATGTGAAAGGAATTGTCGTAGGCTTGAGATATAATGAGAAACAGCAGCAGAAGAATTTAAAATCCTTTTAATTATATTAATATATGCATTGATATTTAGCAACTTCAGTACAAAACTGGGCTCAGCCAAGGTCCATGAAAAGCATGGTAGTAAACTTGATTCATAAGGAAATAAGAAAGGCCAAAGGCTTGTAGAATACCTAGAAGTCTTGAGCCTTTATGTCATGAATATTTTCTTTAAGAACATAAAAGATGATGAACAAGCTGAGTATCAAATATTATCACAAACAAAAAAAACTATTTTATGACACAACTAGTTTTAAATACTATAATAATTCTGCATTTGGCTGTCTACAATCAAATCATTGAAGTGTTAAAGAAAATGTTAATTAATATCAAATTAGAAAAATAAACTTGGTAAACTATAGCATCCAACTGAATCAGCTCCAATCTCTCTTTAAACAAACTAACTTGAAAAAAAGAAGGTTAGTTTTTAAAATAGATTAAATACAGACTATTGTGATTTTTAAAAGAAGTTTAGCCAATAGTAATTTGTCACCACAATAAGAATCATCAAAAGGGCTTAAAACTTCCTTAATCATGTTATCAACCAGAAAACTTTGGCAGCCAAAGGAAACATAAAATGATGATCATAAATTCCCTCATAAATCTTATGAAAGAAGATGGTGTACAGAGAGGCTTGGAGAGACTTAAATCAACTGTTGCTGAGTGAAATGAGCAGAACCAGAAGATCACTATACACTTCAACAACAATACTGTATGAGGATGTATTCTGATGGAAGTGGAAATCTTCAACATAAAGAAGATCCAACTCACTTCCAGTTGATCAATGATGGACAGAAATACTATACCCAGAGAAGGAACACTGGGAAGTGAATGTAAATTGTTAGCACTACTGTCTATCTACCCAGGTTACTTATACCTTCGGAAGCTAATAATTAATGTGCAACAAGAAAATGGTATTTACACACATATATTGTATCTAGGTTATACTGTAACACATGTAAAATGTATGGGATTACCTGTCATCGGAGGGAGTGGAGGGAGGGAGGGGATAATTTGGAAAAATGAATAAAAAAAAAAAAAAAGAAAGAAAGAAGATGGTGGGTGAATATGAGTATTATCTCCTCATAAAATAGAGAGAAGTGTGAAGAAGAAAAGCATACAGAGAGTCAAGAAGTCATCCAAACTATTTATAATCCAGACTGCTATAACATACAATTTTATAACCAACATCTTAACCAGAGAAGAGGAAAGATTACAAACTGGGCCCCAAAATGGAGAGGAGCAGAATGATTGCATTGTTTTTAAGAAATTTTGCAATGTTTTTTAAAAGACTTTTTTCCTGAAACAAAGACCTCTATCTTTAACATTAATAGTTTTCCAAAAATGCTGTTTTACTATGTCACAGTCTAAAGAATTAAATTTGTGATTTACCCAAATGGTCCATTTGTATCAATCAGTCAACTATTATGATCCAGGTATTGTGTTAAGCACTGGAGAGTCAAAAAGAGACAAAAGACAGTCCTATTCTCAGAGAGCTACCTACATGATGTCTATAGAATTAAAGGAAATCTTCCATAGGCATAACTCCTGTGGAGAATTTGTGAGAGTATTTAGACAAGAATCACAAATGATAAAAATGCCTATAGTCTGAACCTTTGGAGAGAGTATGCATAGATGAGATCATAGATCCATCCAAGCATAAATTTGGGGAGGAAGATAATGAATGATCAGAAGCTTCATAGAGAATTGGTACCTGAAGTGAACTAGAATATTAAATCACAGCAGTAGCAGTATCTATGTAATACACACATTTCAATTTGCCCAATACAACTTCTATTCTCTTTACCATTGAAACTCTTCTATCCCAAAAGTTAAACATGAAGCTATATTATAATTTATTAGGAAATATTTAACAAAATAAAAATGCAAAAAAATATAGATAACATTAACATTTAAAACTGTCAATATATGGCCTGCAGGAATACTAATGTATGGATTAGTGACTTCGATTTCTCTTTGAATTTGACATTACTGCTCTGTTTACTTCCTCTGCTTCCTCACCACTAACTCATTTATCAATCTCTTAAAATTTAGCTATTTACTACTTTACTGAAAATGCTGAATTAAAAGTTTTCAATGATCTCTCCAATGTTTGTCCTTTTAATGGTCCTCATTCTCCTAAGCCTTTCTAAGGCTTTTG
This sequence comes from Sminthopsis crassicaudata, assembly GCF_048593235.1. NCBI lineage: Eukaryota > Metazoa > Chordata > Mammalia > Dasyuromorphia > Dasyuridae > Sminthopsis > Sminthopsis crassicaudata. Next base: position 414,285,262 of record NC_133618.1, on the reverse strand, counting down.
ACATTACTGACCACCCCTTCTACCAAGCCAGTCAGTCATCCATGGTTATCTTCTCTTTTCTCTCTCTAATCTTTCATTCTCATGCTTAACACCTACACAACTAACCTTAATCTCTCTTTTTAGATCAACTCTTACTTCATAAATTTCAAGCTAGGCAGCTCTATCTAGACATTTCATTAGCTTCTTAAAAGAGAACTAATCATCTTTATATTCCTCTACTCAGCCTCCATCTCTTTTGAGTAGTATAACCCAAATAGATAATCTTAAAGTTATCTTTGACTCCTCCTTTTACCTCACTCTCCTAAATCCAATCATGGTTAATTGGAACTGGGATTCCCTTGAAAGGACTGCTTAGTATGAATTATACCTGAGTATTTGTAAAGGCAGTGAAAAAAGAAGTAGCTGAAAAAGGAATAATTAACGAGGCAAATTCCCAAAGAGAAGTGTATGCAATTAGAGGTATAAAGGGGTCCACTCCAGCAAAAAAAAAGAATTGCCTCTACCTCAAATATTGGGAGGAGAGTTAAGTTACAAAGTTTTGAGGGAAGAAAAGAAGTCATGATAGTTTTCATTTCTATAGTAAAGGAAGAGATACTGTTGTCTACTGGGAGATGTTTGAGAATGTTGTCAAGACCTAAGGGAAAAAAAAAAAAAAAGAGGCTTTTTTAAAAGATACTATGAGTTGTAATAACCATAGCAATCTAGTGTTTGATAGACTGAAGTTTTTTTGGACATGAACTCATAAAAACTTCTGGAAAAATTGGAAAACAGTATGGCAGAAACTAGATAAAGACCAATGTTTCATGCTATATACTAAGATAATGTCAAACTAGGACCATAATTTAGACATAAAAGGTGATACCATAAGTCGATTAGAGGATCATGAAATGGTTTACCAGTCAAATCTATGGAGAAGGGGAAAATTTATGGCCAAACGAGAGATAGGGAGAATTATAGGATACAGAATGGATCACTTTGATTGTACTAAATTCAAAATCTTTTTGCAAAAATAATATCAATGCAGCCCAGATTAAGAAGAAAGCAGAAACATTTTTTTACATCAAATTTTTTGTTAAAGGCCTTATTTCTCAAATATGTAGAGAACTGAGCCTACTTTATAAGAATACAAGACATTTCCCAATGAATAAATGACTGAAGAATATAAAGTTTTCAAGTAAAGAAATCAAACCTATCTATAATCATATAGAAAAATAGAATAAACCAATATTGATTAGAGAAATATAAATTTAAACAACCCAAGGTGCCACCTCACATCTATCAGATTGGCTAATATAACAGAAAAACAAAATGCAAATAGGGGAGGATATGTGGGAAAATTAAGATACTATTGCATTATTGGTGGAGGTCCAAGCATTCTGGAGACCAATTTGGAACTATGCTCAAAAGACTACAAAATTGTGCATACCCTTTGATTCTGCATATCTTCTGAGCTAATTCAATTCTGCTTTGCTCATTGAACTCAGTATCTTCTCTGATGAGGGAACACCATGCCAAGCAGTCCTGTGCCAGTGTGTCCCATATCATGCAATAGATTCTAAAGTTCTTGATAGTGTCCTTATATCACTTTTCTGACTACTCTATGAAGCTTGCCCTGTATAGGTGTGTATTTCAGAGATTAAAGAAAAGGAAAAAGGGGGGAGGGCAGCTAGATGGCTCAGTGAATAGAATGTTGACCTTGAAGTTGGGAGGATCTAAGTTCATATCCTGCCTCAAACACTTAATATTTCTTAATTGTATGACCCTGGGCAAGTCACTTAATTCCAGTTGTCTCAGCACCAAAAATTAAAAAAAAAAAAAAAAGGCAAAGAAAAGGACCTATAAGTACAAAAAATATTTATAGCAACTCTTTTTTATGACCTTTATGTACAAAGAATATTTATAGCAACTTTTTTTGTGATGACAAAGAATTGGTCAATTTCTTTTTTTTTTTTAATTTTTATTTTATTTTATAATTATAACTTTTTTTGACAGTACATATGCATGGGTAATTTTTTACAACATTATCCCTTGCACTTACTTCTATTCAGATTTTTTCCCTTCCTCCCCCAACCCCCTCCCCCAGATGGCAAGCAGTCTTATATATGTTAAATATATTACAGTATATTCTAGATACAATATATGTGTGTAGAACCGAATTTTTTGTTGCACAGGAAGAATTGGATTCAGAAGGTAAAAATAACAGATTACATTCATTTCCCAGTGTTCCTTTTCTGGATGTAGTTGGTTCTGTCCATCATTAATCAATTGGAATTGGATTAGCTCTTCTCTATGTTGAAGAAATCCACTTCCATCAGCATACATCCTTGTACAGTATCATTGTTGAAGTGTATAATGCTCTTCTGGTTCTGCTCGTTTCACTCAGCATCAGTTGATGTAAGTCTCTCCAAGCCTCTCTGTATTTCTCCTGTTGGTCATTTCTTATAGAACAATAATATTCCATAACATTCATATACCATAGTTTACCCAACTATTCTCCAATTGATGGACATCCATTCATCTTCCAGCTTCTAACCACTATGAAAAGGGCTGCCACAAACATTTTGGCACATACAGGTCCCTTTCCCTTCTTTAGTAGTTCCTTGGGGTATAAGCCCAGTAGTAGTATGGCTAGGTCAAAGGGGTATGCACATTTTGATAACTTTTTGGGCATAATTCCAGATTGCTCTCCAGAATGGTTGGATTCTTTCACAACTCCACCAACAATGCATCAGTGTCCCAGTTTTCCCACAGCCCCTCCAACATTCATCGTTATTTGTTCCTGTCCTCTTAGCCAATCTGACAGGTGTGTAATGATACCTCAGAGTTGTCTTAATTTGCATTTCTCTGATCAATAGTGATTTGGAACACTCTTTCATATGAGTGGAAATAGTTTTAATTTCATCATCTGAAAATTGTCTGTTCATATCCTTTGACCATTTATCAATTGGAGAATGGCTTGATTTCTTATAAATTAAAGTCAGTTCTCTGTATATTTTGGAGATGAGGCCTTTATCAGAACCTTTAACTGTAAAAATTTTTTCCCAATTTGTTACTTCCCTTCTAATCTTGTTTGCATTAGTTTTATTAGTGCAGAAACTTTTTAATTTGGTGTAATCAAAATGTTCTATTTTGTGATCAATAATGGTCTCTAGTTCTCCCTTGGACACAAACTCCTTCCTCCTCCACAAGTCTGAGAGGTAAACTATCCCATGTTCCTCCAATTTATTTATGATTTCGTTCTTTATGCCTAAATCTTGGACCCATTTTGATCTAATCTTAGTATGTGGTGTTAAATGTGGGTCCATGCCTAGTTTCTGCCATACTAATTTCCAGTTTTCCCAGCAGTTTTTGTCAAATAATGAATTCTTATCCCAAAATTTGGGATCTTTGGGTTTGTCAAAGATTAGATTGCTATTTTTATTCACTATCTTGCCCTGTGAACCTAACCTATGCCACTGATCAACTAGTCTATTTCTTAGCCAATACCAAATGGTTTTGGTGACTGTTGCTTTATAATATAGCTTTAAATCAGGTACACTTAGACCACCTTCCTCTGACTTTTTTTTCATTAGTTCCCTTGCAATTCTCGACCTTTTATTCTTCCATATGAATTTTGTTGTTATTTTTTCTAGGTCATTAAAATAGTTTCTTGGGAGTCTGATTGGTATAGCACTAAATAAATAGATTAGTTTGGGGAGTATTGATGACAAAGAATTGGAAATTTAGGAGATGCCCATCAACTAAGGAATAGCTTACTGTAGTATATGAAATGATAAGCAGAATGCTTGCAGAAAAGTTTGGATTTAAATAAACTGATGCAAAGTGAAGTGAGCAGACCCAGAAGCACACTGTACATCCTAAAAACAGTATTATATAATGAACAACTGTGAATAATTTAACTATTCTCAGCAATATAATAAGCCAAAACAATTCCAAAACTCATGATGAAAAATCTTAATTACCTCCTAAGAAATAATTGATAAATTCAGAATGCAGATCAAAGCATACTTTTTTTTTATTTTGCTTTTTGCCCTGTTGTTTCTTTCACAATATAACTAATATGAAAATATGTTTTGTATGACTGCACATGTATAACTTATATCAAATTGCTTGCCTTTTCAATAAGGCAGGAGTACAGGGAAAGAAGAGAATTTGGAACTCAAAATTTTTTTTGACAATACATATATACTTTTTTGATAGTACATACACATGGGTAATTTCTTACAACATTATCCCTTGTACTCAGTTCTGTTCTGAATCTTCCCCTCTTTCCCTCTACCCCCTCCCCTAGATGGCAGGCAGTCCCATACATGTTAAATGTGTTATGATATATCCTAGATACAATATATGTGTGCAGAACCAAATTTCTTGTTGGAAGAATTGGATTCAGAAGGTAAAAATAACCTGGGAAGAAAAACAAAAATGCACACAGTTTACACTCATTTCCCAGTAGAACTCGAAATTTGAAAAAAAAATATTTAAAATGTTTTATATGTAACTGGAAAATAAAATATTTGATTTTTTTAAAAGAAAAGATAATGCGAGAAATATGACAAAGATCAAATCAGGGTAGAATAAAAAGATTACTATGTATCAGCAAGGGCTCAGCTTAATTTAGATAATATAAATCTATATTGGACCCAATCAATAAGGTTATATGATGTTTTTTTGGTAGTAAAAGAACTTAAGAGTAAGCATGTAGTTAGCAAATATAAGGGATGACCCTGAGTTTATGTTGGCAGGGCATCAATAACAGAAAGACAATTAGACAAGAATTCAAAGACAGAGGTCAATGCATTTCATTTGATTGACTATGGGGGAAATACTATGAAGGAAGGTAAGGTTTGCGCAGGGGTAATATAGTACATAAAAGAATAGGAAGAAATTATGGCATTGGTGGTCATGGTGAAGATGAATAGCTTTAAGAGGAATCAAAAAAAGGAAAAGATTAAACCATTGGAGATTATGATAACAGAGGGAAATTTCAGAGTTCAAGATTATAATCTTGAGGTAATGTGTAGTCTAAGGTATAAGTAGATCCTTGGTAGCTGAAGTAGATCAACAAAAAAAGGCATCAGAGTAAAATCAGTGTGCTCTAGAGGATGCTAATATGAATACTGAAGTCGCCAAACATGAGGAAAAAGGTTAGGTTAGAAAGAAAAACTGGATTTCTTCACAAAGGAGGGAGGGGGACCTGAAAGCTGATTGATAACAGAAACAAAGATTTCTAGACATTTTGACACATCGAGCGAACTTCAAATAAAAAGAGGTTGCTCAGTCACATTGGTATGTGACAGTGGAAAACAGTGAGTATGACAACCCTTCATTTTGGCATAGTGTGTCAAGGGGATTAAAAAGGAGCACTCATCAGTGAAAATGGTAGCCAGGGATGAAGTTTCTACCTGAGAAAACTTGGCTTTCATGAATGAAAGAAGATAGAAGGAGATCTAGGACAATGAAGAATTTGTTAATATAAAAATGGATGTTTAGGAGGGCACAATAGCCTAAGGAAGACAGAGAATACTAATTGAGGAGATGGAAGGAAGACTTGGATCAAGATAAGAATTTGGAATTGGGTAGTGGGATTTTCCTGTTGGCAAACAAATTCTGAATAATAGGAGTGAAAGTAACTGAAGTCAATATTTACTACCTGTAAGTTAAGGAAAATATGAGTTTATAAGCTATTTAGTTGATAAGGACAGGGATCATAGTGATGACAGCCAAGAGAATCATGTGGTAAATGGAAGTCTCTGAAAGCCAATAGCCTTCATTATTTCTCTCTCTGTCTCTGTCTCTCTTTGTCTATCTCTCTGTTTCTCTGTCTCTCTCTAACACTGTCTTTTTTCTCTTCTACAATCCCTGTAATACATTATGTCAGTCTGTCAATAAACATTATTTAGGGCCTAATATGTGCCAGAGGCTATACTAAACAGTCAGCTGAAGCCAAGGATAGGAAAATATTATTAGTAACAATAGCAATAATACTAATTTTTCTTTTTCTGAATGGTAGCAATCTCTTTGGGCTCTTAGGGGAAAGAGGGGGGGGGGAAAGTATTTATATAATTTTTACTATGTGTTAGACACTGTGCTTAAGTATCTTTATTATTTCATTTGATCCTCACAACAACTTAATGAGGTTGATGTTATTAGGAGCCACATTTTACAGTTTGAGAAAAATGAGGCACAGAAGTTAAATAGTTTGTACAGGGTCACACATTTAGTAAGTTTTGAAATTAGGTCTTCCTGACTCTAGGCCCAGTAGTAAAGAAGTACAAAGCATTCAAAACCATTAAGAGCCAGATTTGGGATAAACAAGATTAGCTACTCTCTGACTTTTTTTTTTTTTTAATCACGCGTGCACATGCACACACACACACACACACACACACACACACACACACACAAAGAAAAAACAGATAATTCTCTATTTGTATCACTAAGTAATTCCTTACAAAGAATGGCCCCTAGTGCCTGGAACATTGACAATCCCATCTAAAGACAGGCCAGATTCCCCAAATAAAGTATAGCATAAATATTCAGCAATCGTTTCACAAATAATCAGGCAAGAGAGGGCAGCTAGGTGGCACAGTGGATAGAACACCAGCCTAGAATTCAGGAGGACTCGAGTTCAAATCTGGTCTCAGACACTTAACACTTCCTAGCTGTGTGACCCTGGGCAAGTCACTTAACCCCAGCCTCAAAAAAAAAAAAAAAAAAAAAAAACAGGCAAGATTCACACATAATATATTTCAATAGTTTTGTGAGCTCACCTATGTGAGCATACTCTCCAACAATGCAAGATTCTTTTTGTCTGATTATGGGTAGGTTCCTTATGCCATTCAATGTCACCCACAAAGAGGAGAAACTGAAGGATATCACCATCTACAAAGAATCTCTCTTCTATTTGTATTCAGAACTGTTCACAATAGTGAACATCATTGCTGAGTATCATCTCTCCCTGCTTTATGCTTCACTTGATATTAATCAGAGGATCAAAATTATCCCTATTGTTGTATACATCAAAGAATTGGGTATGATCTACAAATTAGCATAGATGAGAAAGACATTGTTGAAGAATACCTTTGAAAATTTCATTTTGCTATAAAATCAAATGCTTTTTTTAAAATGATAAACAAAAATAAGTATAATTGCTTCTTATATTTCTTGTAACTTTTAGTAAAAAATGTCATCTGCAGTAGAATATCATTTGCCAACAACTTGCAATTCTCTCAATTTTATCAAAGAATTCCTTGATATATGTATCAAATATTTATTCTCAAAAAATTTGTAACGGTGCAAAAAGAGATATCTGGGTCAGTATTTATTGATATCCTTACAATTATCTTTTAGAGAGTAATAACATCTTAATTTTCACCCTATAGCTTTTCCAGAATTGGGAGCTTCTTTGTTTTTCCTTAGTACCATTTCTACTATTTCATTACCTCATCAGGGACAGTGATATTTAAGTACAAGTGTGTTAGCAACACATTTCATCTGTTTGTTATCCTTTTAATTCTTTCCTAAATACTCTTAGAATAATATGATTTAACTTGCTGGTTTTGTTTTTGGTTTTATTCTTGTTTTTTGAAGCAATTGGGATTAAATGACAGGCTCACACAGCTAAAAAGCATCTGAGACCAGCCTTAAACTCAGGTACTCCTGACTGCAGGATCAAGGTTCTATTCACTAAAAAACTTAGTTGCTCTTCTTGCAGCTTATTTTTGAGGTAGTTAGGTGGCTCAATGGATAGAGTACCATAGGTCTGACTATGGATCCTGATTACTCATAGAAACATAGGATTTTTAAGTTAGAAATACCCCTGAGATTGTTTTGTTTTGTTTTGTTTGTTTGTTTTTTCATGTTACAATCAAGAAGGCAGAATTGGGTCCTCAAACAGAGAAACTGGGTTCAAATTCTGCCTCACTACCTCCTTAGCTATAGGAGGAGATTCAATTATACAACAAGAAGAATTAACCTAGATGGCCTCTGAGATCCCTATCAGTTCTACTGAAACTATATTCCCTACCAGTTGAAGCCTGAAAGATTAAAGTGACCTGTCCATGAGTAAACAGAACAAGGCTTGAGGTGATATCTTATCTTGGTATTCTCCCCACCTAACACAGTCTATGCACATGGTAAGTATTTAATATCTGTTTGTTGAATTGAACTACACTACTCTTCATAGATTAGATATATCCTGAATCTGAAGTTTTATCCTCCCTTTTTCTTAGAAAAAGAAGTAAACAATTGCAACAGTGACAACTCTGCCTCACACTGCCATGAGATCTTTCTCCAGAATCCTCTGATACTGTTAGGAGGTTAGATTTGGAAATCTATTCTCTCTGTAGTTAACTAAATATGTTGAAATTGGGAACCTAATATTCCCAATGTCAAGTACTCGAAGTATCAGGGTTACATTTAGCCACTAAACTGTCAAATTTTATAGAGGAATATTTACTTTAGAGCTGGCTCACAAACATTTTCCTCAATATCTAGAGGAATAATGTTTCTCACACCCCCTCAGTTTAAGACAAATTGGTTAAAACTGCTAACCTGGAATTTTCAGTTCCAAATTCTCCAGGGCTCAAGGTCCCCCTGTTCAGAGCTCCACTTCTTGCACCTGGTAATGAAAAAGACAAACTAAAGACCAAAATCTCAAGCTCATTCCTCGTAATCACCAGACAAAAGCAGAAGGTAGCCCTTCCCCTCTCAGCTTGCTTCATAATGCCTCTGCTATGGATGCTTGAGACCTTCAACCCTAAATACCACTAGAAAAAGAACGATTATACCTTGGCTGGGTAGATTCAAAGATGCAAACAATTCTAGCTAAGCAGCCAATGCAAATAGTTACTTCCTCACACGTGGTAGTCCAAGGAAAACTTTCTTCTCCCAGAAGTAGGTCCCTAATTTTTCCCATCTACGTTGTTATCTCTATCTTAAGTTATCTGGTCCTGTACCAAGTTCCATTATGTAAAAAAACAATTAAGGCTCCATTCTATTTATCTTCTTATTGAGTTGCAGATAGCATGATTTTAGATTTATGATTAGAAGCAAAAAACAAAACCAAACAAAAATAAATTTGGGGGACTGGAGTGAAAATGTTTGTTTTGTTTTTATAAATAACTCCTTTAATTTTGCTCCTTTGGATAGGTTGGTTTCAACATATAAGAAATATCTTACCTTTTCACCTGTAAAATAATGTGGAGTGTCCCACACACAAACATCTGTCCAAGGAGGAGCTTACTTTATAAATTAGGTCATTTGAAAAGAAACCATACCTTGCAGGGCCTTTATGCAGTTTCTACACTAGCTACTCATGTCTCTACCAGCAGAATCAGGCAATTATATTTAGCTCCATGTGTTTGAATTAAAGAAACCTAATGGGAGAACACCCTACTACCCTCAGAGGTCTGCTGCCTCTGAAGCTCAGCAATGCATAAAGGACCATGGAGATTGTATCATTGGCACATTACAGAATAAAATTTCTACTGGAAAGCAAAATGCCTTTATGCTTCAGTGACTTCTAAAATGGCCCAGAAATTTATTCTAAATGACTCACTTCTGAAAATGTCAGATTTTTATTGAACTCTGGGGAGCCAAACTTTCTGGGTAATAGGAGCTAGCTATTACTCTGTGGATTGGTGTCTACAAGTCCAATAAGGAGGTTGTACAACTTTTTGACAGGTCTCAGTTCATCAGTTGTCAGACAAGAAGGGAGCCTGATATTATTGGGACCAATCTCTACTTCTTAGAATGTATGGAGCCAACTTTCTCCTCATGCACCTAAAAAAAAGTAAAAATAAAAAGTGTACACAGTTATTTTCTGAGGGACTAGCTTTTTTCAACTATTCTTTTTTCTTTTTTTTGATCCTAGAAACCAGACAAAGCATTCTGCACAGCTTAGAGAAAAGTAAGTACCAATAATCTATTGAACACATTCATATATTCACAGGCAAAAAGAAGAAAATGGGAAAACTAAAGGGGAGAGGAACAGAAAAAGAGAAAAGGAAAGGAAAAAGATGCTAAGTGGAATTAAGTATAAAGTGCTTAACTTGGAACCAAGAAGAGCTGAGTTCAAATCTTGCCTCAGAAACTTAATAGCTCTGTGACTTTGAACAAGTCACTTAACTTTCTAATACCTCAGTTACTATCTGTAAAATGGGGATAAAGATAGTTTACCTATCTCACCTTATCTTGTGAGGATCAAATGGATAACACATGTAAAGTGTTTTACAAACCTTAAAGTGTTCCATAAATGCTAGCTAATTTTATTATCAGAGGCAGAAAAAAAAGAGAGAGAGAGAGGGAGAGGGAGAAAGGGACATAGTAAAGGAAAAAAAAGAGAAAGAAAGGTGAGAGAAACAGAGGGAAGCATTTTAGAGAAAAACCATGGCTTTTGAGGAACTGTTGAAAGACACAGAAATGATTACAGAAAAGAAAAGGAGATTTAGGAAAGGTGAAAAAGACCTTCCTTTTCATTAAATATCTGTCACATAAAAGAGAGATTAGGCTTACTCATGGGCAAAACTAGGATCAACATGTTTGTGAAAGCTTAAATAAAACTTCCACAGAGCCCTACATCATTATTGCATTGACATGAGTGATTCCATCTTTAAGCAAACTTCCATTTCTTCGTAAAATGAGCAATCATGTCCACTTTTCTGTTTTTGGATTTATCTCTATCTGTCATTTTGTAAAGTCCTTCAAAATATTATCGTCAGTGTCTCTGGTATCACTGTGACAAACAATATTGTAAAATGTTACAAAACCATATTTGAGAATTGTGTGTTCTGTCCTTATTTTTCCTTAGATAGAACATTATGGCCTTGTACTTATAAATGAAATGTTCCAATGAAGTTGTCCTTCATTGTTTCTCCTTCATTTCTTGCCATGCATTCATAGGCCTCTTGCCTCATGGAGATTTCTATGTGTGCTAACTGGTCTCTGCCTGCTATTAGCTAATAAAACACTAAAGATTTTATCTGACCTGAATCCTAAAATTGGGAATTGCAGGGTTTTTTCTATGATGAGCTGTAGTTCATATAAAAAGGAACTTCCTAACAATTTACTATCCAAAGTTGGCCTGAGATGCCACCAAAGGTAACAAATTTCCACATTACCAAGGATTTTTCTTTAAACTTCCTCTGTATTTTCCTAATATGATTCTCCTACTCTGAATTTATTTGTCTTTATATAATCCTTCACTCCATATTCTTCCCCTTTAAACTTTCACTAAGATAAGGTTTCATTATCTTAGAATCCCTTGCCCTCCTCATCTTTTTCTGTTCCCTACCTTCCTAAACTCAATTCAACTTAGCTTTCCAAGGTTATCATATATTACTTCCCTTCTTGTACTCTAGATACCTGACATTCTTCCAGGTCCTTATATGTCACATTCTATCCCATCACTGTGCTTTTCTTTATATAAGCTCTTCCTCATGACTGAAATATTCTTTCTTCTCACTTCTACATCTTTAGTTCCTAACTTCCTTCAAACCTCGGTTCAAACACCACCTCCTATATGAAGCCTTTCCTAATTTCCTTAGTTATTAGGGCTCCCCCTGCCAAATTACTTTCTATAGATTTTGTATCTATTTGTATGTGTGCATGTTGACATCAACTCATCAACTCCTTAATAGAAAGGATGGTTTTATATTTGTTGTTGTATCACCTAAGCCTAGCATAGTGTCTAAAACAATAAACACCTAATAAATGCTAGTTGAATTGAACTTCAACCACTTTAAATGTCTGGCACATAAGCTCAATTGACCTCAGAGTCAACAATTATTCTAATTTTTTTTTTTAATCAGTTCTCTTTGTCACATCCTGCATTAGTGGTTTCAAACTCTTTCCTCTCTCTTCAAATCCCCTTCCATGACTCCATCTCTCAATACTTATGACAAACAATTTAACCTGATTTCTCTGAAAAGATAGAAGTAATTTTTAGGGAAAGAAATCACAAGATAATGCTTAGCATGGAAGGGATCTTTCAGTATTAATTTCAATCCACTTAAAAAAAAAAAATACAACCCAATCACACCCACTAATTGTCAGTATTGTCTATGACTATCCTGAGGTCTATTTCCTTTTTCCTCTTTACTTTCTCCAATGGGTTAAACTTTAATTTCTATGCAGATGATTTCTAAATCTATATACTTAGCTCATCTTTCTTTTGAGTTCTAATTCTGTTAACAACTATCTTTTGAACATTTCAAATTGGATATCTCATAGGTAGTTTCAAACTCAACATGTCCCATTAAAGTTCTCATTTTCTTTTCTCTAAAACACATTCCTCTTCTCAAGTTTCCTATTATAGAATATACTATTATCCAGTCACCTAATCTCTCAGCCTCACTATCTCTCCCTATATCTTTTACTAAACTGCCAAAAGTAATTTATGTCAAAGTATAGGTCTCACTGTGTCAACATCCCCACTTCCCAATAAACATATTCAATAAACTGCAGGGACCATTATTTTTTGGACCAAATTTTTAAAATTCTCTGGCATTAAAAGCTATTCATAACCATACTCCTTCTTACATTTTTCAGTTTTCTAACACTTTATTCCCCTCCATGTACAGTATACTCTAGCTACTTTGGGCTACTTACTGCTCCTTGAAAAAAGCACAGTATAAGCCAAATCCATATATTTGCAGTATCTTGCCCCTTGACTGGTATTCTGTCCTTTCTCAATTTCTAGTTTCCTTCAAAACTCATCCCAAATCCCACTTTCATAAGAGACCTTTCCTGATCATCTCCCCTGTTTACCCCAGTTCTTTTCTCTCCATTTATATTTTATATATATATGTCTTATATGTACATAGTATTTAAATGCTATCTTCCCCATTAGAATGTAGGCTTATGAACAAGAATTGTTTGTATCTTTCTTAGTATATGCTATTATACAAAGTAGCATGGCCAAACTTAGATTAGATTAATTTACAAAGGGAATGAACTGTACAATCAACTTCTGTTTTTTTGTTTTTTTTTTCTGAAACAGACTAAAAATTTTTATTAAAAATTGTTTGGTTGTAATTTAGTTTATTTTCATAATGACTGTTTGCTTTCTCTGCTTCTCATCTTGTGAGGATAAATAGACATCTAAAATGTTGTAACAGTTCCAACAAAATATTTCTGTTCACCTTCCCATATGCTTTTGCACTCTGGTATATTTCTTGAACTATGTTTTCATAGTATTTCTTTCCTTTCTATGAAATGTTGAGTTTGATTTTTTTTTTTTTTAGTCTCAGGACCACTAGGTTATAAAGAAGGCATGTGGTTTTTACCTGACTGGTATCATACTGCCCCATATTGGTACTGTTACCACTGCTCCATACTCTGAAAGTAGAGCAATTGGTAGCTGATGGGCTTTAAAATTAATTCTGGATTTTTTTTCTTAAAAAAAGGGGAAAAAAATAATTTTTTCAATCTCACAAAACAGAATTAGTCTTTGGCCACTCATTTTATGTGATATTCTTTGGAGTAATTCATCTAACCATCATTTTGTTACTCTTCATAACAAACTATATGCAATTATTTATGATAGAACAAATCGCTTTTCTTATTTTTTCTTTAATTTTTCATTAATTTTTTCCTTGTTCAAGAGCTTTTTGAACCATTGCCCAATAAAATGACCAAATGACATAAACAAACAATTTTCTTTTTTAAAAAAATAGCTTTTTATTGACAAAACATATGCATGGGTAATTTTTCAACATTGGCCCTTACAAAAACTTCTATTCCAACTTTTACCCTTCTTCCTTCCACCCCGTCCCCTAGGTAGTACCATACATGTTAAATATATTAAAGTATATGTTATGTATAATATATGTATACATATTTATACAGTTGTCTTGCTACACGAGAAAAATCGGATTTAGAAACAAGGTAAAAATAACTTGGGAAGAAAAACAAAAATGCAAGCAAACAATAACAGAAAGAATGTAAATGCTATGTTATGGTTCACACTCATTTTCCAGTGTTCTTTTCATAAGCAAACAATTTTCAAAGCAAATGCAAATTTTAAACAACCACAGGAAAGATTGTTCCAAATCACTAATAATAAAAATGCAAACACAACTGTGAATTGTTCGCCTTAAAACTAGAAAGTTAGCTAAGACGATTAAAGAAGTGAACAATCAATTTGTACATTAAATAAATACAAAAGTACATATACTTTTGAACTTGCTTGACGGATTGGTTTTATTGAATTTCATTTTTTGTTGTTTAATTTTTTTTTTTCCTATAAGAGATGACTTTCCAGTTAGAGGAGGAGGAATGTTGAGAAATAATTTGAGAAGAAAGAACATCCACAAATATTTTAAGAAAGAAATTCAAAATGGACTAAGAGATATATATTTCCCCCCATTAGAAGGTATGCTTTGGAGCAACTAGAGTCAAGAGGACCTGACTTCAAGTCTGGTCTCAGACTCTTAACACTTCCTAGCCGTCTGACCCTGTTATGTCATTTAACTCTAATTGCTTAGCAAAGAAAAAAAAGAAAAACGGAAGGTAAGCTCCTTGAGATGTATACTTTCTTTTTAGAGGCCATAGGCTAAAAATAATAAAATGATTTAAAACTGTTTGAATTCTTCTCTGAGGACCTACCTAAATTTTCCTCTGAGGTATCTCTAAGATCTGCCTCTTAACTAGGTGGGTCTCTGGAGTAAAAGTGTCACACAAATAACCCATGCACTCCTGAGAGCAGTGGGTACCAGATTTAAATGTAACTGAGAAATGCTTAATGAAATAAATAAATACACAACAAAACATAGATAACATTTCAATTTAAAATTAAGTCAATAGCTGGAGTTTGCCACAGATTCTTTTGAATGATTTAAAGGCTGTTTCTATTTGAGTTTGACACTACTGTCCCAGAGAATAACCCTATTACCCATCCAACAGCCTAGTATCTTCAATGCTTAATAGCATACTGCTGAGTTGCTGTCCTTATCCTCCACCTCACAGATGGTTACTTTACCCTCCTTTCTGATCCCTGTAGTCTCGGGTAAACTCTATATTCTTTCTTCCTCTGCCTCCCAAATTTCTGGTGCAGACTTCAATACTTTGGCTTTAACCGCAGAGGGCAAGATAATGTCACTTCCAGAACCATCCAACCACTCAAAAATTATGGCTCTGCACTTGGAGCTGAGTTCCACCTCTTGCCAGCTGCTAGCTAATTAATACGTAGCTGGTGCAGCTGCCTCACTGAGGTGGTAATTGAACAGGCAGATGCACCTGGTCAGGGAGCTCAGAGGGGAGTCCTTTCACTTTGCCTGCTAATGGAAGGCAGGAAGTGAGACTAAAGGAAATATTTCAAATGCCCTCTTTGCTCCCTGAACTTAGAGGTATTGCCTCTAACTAGTTGGGGGGGAAAAGCAAGAAAGCAGATACTTTAATTGCTCCAAGGCTCAGTTTGCTAATCTGCAAAATGGTGATAATAATACCTGTATCCACTGTCACAAGATTGTAATGAAGATCAAATGAGATGTCTGTGAAGTGATTTGAAAAACCCTTAAAGCATCTTTATAAATGTCAGTTACTTTTATTAACAATCACAATTTATGATAAGATTTTAAAAATAAAATAATAATAATATATACTATTATCATTAATGATTGTTCTAGAATTATACCATTTCCTTACCTGGAAAAGCTGAACAATACTATTTTGTGTTTCTTACTCTGTTTTGTAATTTTCTTTCTTCTTGCTATATTTATTCTTTTTAGCTAGACTATAAATTCCTATATATATATATCCTTCCTTTTCCCATACCTAAAGTGGTGTTCAATGAGAACATATTCAATTAACATTTTTTAACTGATTTGCTGATGAATAGTAGTGGGACTACATTTTATTTGGAGATAGGGACAGAAGGAGAGTATTTCTTGTTTTTTTATCACCTCCTAATAATAAAGCAACATCAAAAGGTGTTTTCAGGGGCATATATTCAGATCTAATTTCCTCCCTTAGAAACAGAGAAGCTTCAATTGATATCATGAATTGCTGGTAAATGGGTCAGAAACATCCAAATTACCCTTTAGATGGCTATTGTCTTTTGTTGTTTGGCTGTGTTAATTTTAGAAAACAAATACAATTCAATTGAAAAAATGTAAAATATTTAAGACTTGATATCATCAGTATCAATAGCCTGTATCTTCTTACTAGAAAGTGAAAACTACAAAATGGGCCTGTGGAAAATATTTTTTATGTTTTGCATAACTTCACATGTGATTTCTTTTTTTTTCAAGTTTATTTTTATAATAGTTTTTTATTTTTTAAAATATATGCAGTTTTCAACATTCATCTTTGCAAAAGTATATTTTCTCCCTCCCTCCCCTAGACAGCAAATAATCTAATATATGTTAAATATGTGCAATTCTTCTAAACATATTTCCACACTTATCATGTTGCACAAGAAAAATCAGATCAAAAAGGGAAAAAAAAATTAGAAAAACCAGACAAGCAAACAACAACAACAAAAAGGTGAAAATACAATGTTGTGATCCACATTCAGTCCCTGTTGTCCTTTCTCTGCATGCAAATGGCTCTCTCCATCACAAGTCCATTGGAAATGACCTGAATCCCCTCACTGTTGAAAAGAGCCAACTCAATCATAGTCAATTATCACAACTTGTTGTTGTTGTGTACAATGTTCTTTCCATTCTATTCACTTCACTTAGTATCAATTAATGCAAGTCTCTCCAAGCCTCTCTGAAATCATCCTGCTGATCATTTTTTAATAGAGCAATAATATTCCATTACATTCATATAGCATAACTTATTCAGCCATTCACCAACTAATGGGCATCCACTCAATTTCCAGTTCTTTGTCACTACAAAAAGGGCTGTTGCAAACATTTTTGCACTATATATGGCTTCTTAATTGGGGATGGTAATAAAGGAGAGAATCTAGAACTTGAATGTTTTAAAAATGTTAAAAAAAAAAAAGTTTTAAATGTAGTTGGGGAAAAATATTAAATTAATTAATTAATAGAAAAATAAAAAGTAAAGAAAATATTTTAGAAATCCTCTATAAATATACAACATAAGTAAATCATAGGTATAGAATTGGAAGAGACCTAGATATGATTATTCCAACCATACTTATCCCAATTTATCTTGGACTCTTCATATTCTTCCTCAACTTCTATAATCAATCAGTTGCCAAATCTTATCACTTCTACCTTTGTAACCTTTGTAACATTTCTCCTCCATGCTCCCTTTCCTCTTCAGGAGCTACCACCAACCTGATAAAGGCTCTCATCATATTTCACCTTAGTTGTTTCAATAAGTTTAGTCTACATGCCCACTCATCATAGTGAGAATAAGTTTTCTCTCAATTAGACGATAAGAAGATTTGTCAACCTAACAGACTCCATTTTGTTTTGTCTTCATTTTGTGATTGAATTAAGTAAGTGGTTTTTATAGAGGCTGTTGTTCAATAAGATGAACACTTGTGTGATTATATCAGAAACAGCACGGTGTGTCCTTAAATAACTGATAAACATATGTGGACCCTCTGATACAGACAACCAATAGAAAAAATATGAACAACTTTATCAATAATCTATGTAATTAACTACCAATCAAATTATGTGGTGAACAAACCAGGAATTCCAATAGTGTTCTTAAAGATAAAAGTTAAAAAAAAAAAAAAAACAACCTATAAGAGGCCCAAAGCTTCAGCCTCTTCATGAATTGCTATTGGGACAGGTTCTTCCATTGCCTATACTTGAAACATGAGCATCTCCAAGTTCTCTTGACAGCAGTATTGATAGATGGGGACCTAAAAGAGATGTCTTCTGGTTGAGCACACAGTCATGATGATAATGTGGTCATGAATATCAGTCTGAAAGATGGTTCTAGTCTAAAACTCAGGTTGGTGAATTGTTTTAATAGGGGAATATTGTTTGTATCATTTGTATATTTTGACTAATAAAGTAGAATTGAATTCATTGAGAAGAAAAGTCTAATTAGTGTTTCCATAATATTAGTTAGCATATATAATACCTAAAAACACATTCATCCATCTTCCATTCACCTATCAAAATAAGCCTCTTAAAGAATAGGTCTGATTATGTGTCACACAAACACACACACACATACACACATACACACACCACCACCACCACCACCACCACCACCTGCCAATATAAACACTAATGATTTTTTGTTACTGCCAGGATCAAATATAGTCTTTTTTTGTGACTTTTATATCCTTTCATGACTTGACCTCTTCCTATCATCCCAATCTTATATTTCTTCATGCAGTACAGTGGATAGAGTACTAAGCCTGGGATTTAAAAAAAAAAAATTTAAAAAAAATCCAAGTTCAAAGCTGGGATCCCCATTTAATAACTGTGTAATCTTAGGCAAGTCATGTAACTAACTTCTCTTTGCCTCACTTCCTTCATTCGTAAAATGAGGTTAATAGTACCTATAGACCCAAGTTTATTGTGAGAATCAAATAAGATAAATAATTGTAAAGTGTTTAGTGTAGTACCTGACACATAGTAAGACCTATATAATTGTTGCTATTAATATAATTTGCTTACAATATTTATATATTATATGATAATAAACAATATTTCATATTACTCATAATTTTGTTATAGTTTGTTTGTTTTTTTTCAAATGACATTCCATCTCCTGATTTCAAGCACTTTCAATGTCCCCCTTGCTTAAAATTCTCTCTGTCTTCATTTCAATCTCACAGTGTCCCTAGATTCCTTTAAGTCTTAACTAAAATCCTACCTTTGGCAAAAAGCCTTTTCAAATTCTTCTTAATGCTAATGTCTTGCTTCTGAGATTATTTCTAATTTATCCATTGTATATATTATCTGTATATATATCCATTGTATATATTATTGTAAATTGTCTTCTTCCACCCCCATTAGAGGAAGATGAGTTCTTTGAGGGCAAGGAACTTAGCACAGTACTATATCTTAGTAGACACTTAATGAACAAATTTGACTTAAGACCTAGAAAGTTTAAATGACTTGTACTTGCCTAGGGACAAATAGGAAGGAAAAAAAGCAAGATCTGAATGCAGGTCTTATCCCAAATGCAACATTCTTTTCCCTATAACACTGAATCAATAACCCAGAAATTATTTTGTGAAAGTATTATTTATCAAGAATTGTTCATGATCAGCTTTGACTCTTACTCTGTAAAGATTAGGACTTTACCTTTAAACAATTAGTCTAAAATTTTTAATTCTCCATGTACAAATAAGCAGAGCCTATTTTTTTAAGTAGATAGTTGCACCTGGCTAATTGGAGTTGTTAGATGGAAAAAAAGATTAGAAAGCAGCAGTGTTAGTGCATTCTATACTAGTCAGATGTAATTAACAGAAGAGAGAGCAACTTTTTCCTGGCTTCTGCTGAAGAAAATACTCAGTGGACTGATTTCTTGGAACATCTTCAATTACTCAATTATGAGTAGCACTTGCTGCCACATGGGAAGGCATCTGAAGAGGCTAGTAGTTATTAAAGGGCATAGATTCTGCTATTTTGTTAAGATGTTTATAATCTTCAGGTTCTCCCAACATAAGCAAGAAATTCTGGAAGTACATAAAAGAAAAATGCCCAAGGGAAGCTAAATGGGGAGGGGGGCATACTAACTTTTAATGAAGCTTGTTGGTAAGAGAAATCCTGAGACCTAGCCCTCCCAACCTGATCCCAATCTGAAACCCAGAGACCTAAAGAATCTGAAATCTATTAACGTCCAGAAGACTTGAAGATTTAGAATCTAAAGGCTTCTGGTAGTAACAACAATGCTTCAAAAAGAACTAAAAACTTGGGAAGTCAACCCCCAATTGCCTCAGCCAAAAAAAAAAAAAAAAAAAAGAAAAAGAAAAAAATATATATATATATACACTTGGGTCAAGGGCAGCTAAGTAAGGCCTAATGGATAGAGTTCAAGGCTGGAGTCCAGCCTCAGACATTTATTAGCTGTGTGACCCTGGGCAAGTCCTTTATCCCTATTTGCCTATTTTTTATCATCTGTAAAATAAACTGGGAAAGGAAATGGCAAACCATTTAGTATCTTTGCCAAGAAAATCACAGATGGGGTCAGGAAGAATGAGCCATGATTTAAATAACTCAACAACAAAAACTAAGGGTCAGAAGACTTGAACCACTTTTCCAGCTTGCTAGCAAACTTCTACACTCTCTAAGAAAAAAATTTGCTTTCTCATTCTTTGTTATTATTAATTCAAACCCATGGAGATATAAAAGTTTTCAGAGTTAGCTAGTATAGACATGGGTAACTAGTGTTATCAGTAATTCAGATCCAAGAAACCTGGATTCAAATACCAGTTCATGTACATACCACCTGTTCAACCTTCATGGCTCCATTTACCTGTATGTGACTCAGTATTCTCATCTGAAAAAAAGGAGGAGAGACCTGATTAATACTAATTCTTTTACTCATTCATTTATTCAAAAAGCACTTATTAAGCATTGAAACATTCCAGGTACTGTGCTAGGAGCCAGTGATACAGAGCTAAACAAAAATTAAAAATAAGAGAGTCCTTTCCCTCAGGGAAGGAGTTATAAATCTCCTCTGGCCTGTGCTTAAAAGCAAAGGTTATGTTAATTTAGAGTTCAATCAATCAATAATAAACATTGATTTAATACCTTCTACATGCCAGGTGCTGTGCTTGGTGCTAGGGATTCCAAAAGAAGCAAGACAATTCCTATCCTCAAGCAGTTTACAACTAATTGGGAAACAACATGCAAACAAATTTCAGCAAAACAAGCTGTCTGTATATAGATTAAATAGTAAAAAAAAAAAAAAAAAAAAAAAAAAATATATATATATATATATATATATATATATATATATATATATATATATATATATATACAAGGAAGGTACTGAAATTAGAAAAGTTGAGGAACATTTCCTATAGAAGGTAGGATTTTAATTGGGACTTCAAAGGAAGCCAGGGACCTTAGTCATCAGAGAAGAGAAGGGTATATAAAGGGCCCAGATGAATTTACTGATTTCAAGAGGTGATGTATGCATGGGTAATGTGGAGGAAAGGGCATCAGATCAGAAGACTAGCAAACAGGGTTCTAATTCCAATTTTAATACAAGATAATTGTCATATTAGGACAACTCACTTTTCTGGTCCTCATCTGTAGAATGCTAGGTTTGAACTAAGGTTCCAATTATAACTTTATCATATTCAGGCTTCCTGTAGAAGCAGTAACTAAGGACCTACCTACCTACTTCCTGTTGCACATATTCCCATTAAAATTGCAAGAGATTTATCCCTACAAGTGATACTGAATCTTTGCGACAGGGATCAGAAGCCTTGGCAACATGTGTATATATTCAAATGTTACATGGTATCTCTGGTTGTACTTTTCACCCCTGCATTTGTAGGATCTAAATTATTCAGCCTTGATTTTTCATTTCACTAAAATTACTAATTTGGATTATGGTCACATTCAGGATTAGTTTGCCTAGCTGTCGAGGGTTTACTAAGCAACCTGCAACTGCTGAGATGAGGCATGTATAAATTAGACAATGAAGCTTTGCTTATAGTAGAAAGCTAACAGAATAATTTGTGCAATAAAGACTCTGAATAGCTAGTAGTTTTATAGTGTTTCTCTGGTGTAATTAGGAGGGGTATTGTTGTGTAATGAAGAAAATTAATTAGAACTAAATGCTTAGGGAGTGTGGCTGGGTAACTGAAGGCAAATTTGCAGCCTAATTGTTTTTGGCACCTGTAGTCATTTTATACCTTTTTTTAGAGAGGTTAGCTAAAGGATATTTAATCTGCCTCACTGTTTCTTTTTTCTTATATATAAACTACATAAGTATAGGGTCCTCCCTCCATAATTAAATACATTAAAACCTGTTAGATGAAGGGCAGTAGATAGAGCACTGAAGTCAGGAAAACCTGAGTTCAAATTTGGCCTTAGATAGCTAAGTGACCCTGTGCAAGTCACTTAATTTCTGTTTCTCTCAGTTTCCTTCTCTGTAAAATGGAGAAAATGACATCTGACTCCCAGGGTTATTGTGAGGACCAAATGAAATGATAATTATTATAAAGTGCCTCATAATTAATACTACATAAATGTTAGCTTTTATTATTAGTCACTATTTTGCATATTTGACAATGCTACTGATTAATTTATTTTCTTTTTTGTGGAGGAAACTGAGGTTATGTGACTTGCCTAAAGTCACACAGCTAGGAAGTGTTAAGTGTCTAAGGCCAGAATTTGAACTCTGATCTTCCTGACTTCAGGACTGGTGCTCTATCCACTGCACCACCTAGCTGCTCCATTAGTGACTAAATTGTAAAAGAGAGTCATGTATAAGGCAAGGGGACTGGGTTAGATGTTATGAATTTTAAGCCCTATAAGTTCTTTTGAAATTTGGAGTCTCTGATTCCTTGAAATTATGTTACACATGTACATTTTTTCACTTATTCAGACAATATCTGTAATGGGGATGTTAAGCCTTAAACTTCAACCTATAAAAATTGGATTATCTGGAGGCTACAAAATAGTCTCTCCAAAAAACATATGAGGAAATGTACAATCAACTCTGGGGATTATTTATTTATTTGCAAATTGTTTTATTTATATGTCTTTTAATTTTTGCTACAATTATATAATTATGATTCCTCTACTTTGTTAATTCTTTAATCTCTGCCTTATTAACAATTCAGAACTATTGAGTAAAAGAGAAGTAAAATTTTGTTGATTATTATAGGGCAGTGATGGTCAAAGATTTTATAAGAGATAAAATGAAATCTTAAGAAGCCAATTAAATTGAATTACCACAGGTAATTTCTAAGGTATTAGATATTCTAGTTAAGCCCATGAGGAAGATAATTGTAGTTGAGATTTAGTTTAGATTATAGAAGGTAAAGAAATTATACCCAAAATTTGATAATACTTTAATGCTTGATGACTTGAATATAAAGGTGAACACAGGGGAAGGTGGTAAAGATTTATTTGAAAACATGCTTCACAATGAAAAAGGGAAAAAGTCAGAGTGATTTTTTTGTCAGAGTGCAAAGTCCAAAAAGAAAGAGTAGGGCAGAGCATTACAGATAGTAGAGACTTCAAGATGACATTATGCTTTGTAGAACTTCCTAAATGATAATTAACAAATAATAAATAAATAATCAAATAGTTTGATCTAATTCATTCCAGAAAAATCAAGTAGATGAAGAGTAAATGTCCAAACTATGAGGTGCAGTAGATATGTCTACACTATGTATAGTAATGTATACACTATGTATAGTGAATGTTTATATTTACATACAGACACGTTATTTTTGTTGAGTTGTTCAATTTTCATGACTCTATAGAACATATCACACCAATATTGTTCATGGAGTTTTCTTCACAAAGATGCTAAGATGGTTTAGTGTGTGTGTGTGTGTGTGTGTGTGTGTGTGTGTGTGTGTGTGCTGATACACACACACACATACATACAGATAGATTGTTGGTTGTTGTTTTTCTTTTGTTCTTCACCAAGAGGATTATGACATCAGGAAGGTGACGCCATGACACAAAAGTGAATTGGATTTAAGTGAGGATGGGCTGTTCCAGGACACCCACCTCATTTTCTCCTCCAGCTCAATCTGGTTCCAGTGGCCAGGAAAATTGGAGATAGTCCTAGAGGTAGTGAGAGACTTGGCCTTTTTAAGCTAAGGTCTCTCTTTCATGAACTGATACTAAGTGTAAAGTACTGCCCCAACATCTTAACTAACTCTTGCCTAATCTTGGAAGCTTAGATTACAGCAAATTCCCTGGGACCTGAAAGGAAAACTGCTATAACCAGCATGACTCAACCCACCTGCCCTCAAGGGCAACACAAGACATCTTCTTGACCCCACACAAAAACTCTCATAGTCTCCACCCAGTGTGAGACTGGTGCTAGACCCCTTTTCCCTAATTAGCTAATCAGACACATCTTCAGGTTCAAAGAGAAAGCACTAATTTAATCCTTGCTGGGAGAGGCCCAGATATACCTAGGAGCTATACCAACTCCCATCATGTGCTTCTGGAAACTGGTCAGCTTCCATCTTGTCCAGGCCTTAAAAGCAAAACACCCAAGCCTTTTCATTGGATAAACTAAAAGGACATAACCATCCTTGCCCAATGGTCACCTATGTTTTTTTTGTTTGTTTGTTTTTGTTTTTGTTTTTGTTTTTGTTTTGTTTTTTATTATTGACAGTTATTATTTTTTTTATAACATTATCCCTTGTATTCATTTTTCCAAATTTTCCCCTCCCTCCTTCTACTCCCTCCCCTAGATGAAAGGCAATCCCATACATATTACTATGTTACAGTATAACCTAGATACAATATATGTGTGTAACCCCAATTTTCTTGTTGCACATTAAGTATTGGATTCCGACAGTATAAGTAACCTGTGTAGATAGACAGTAGTGCTATTAGTTTAGATTCAATTCCCAGTGTTCCCTCTCTGGGAACAGTTTCTGTCCATCATTGATCAACTGGAAGTGAGTTGGATCTTCTTTATGTTGAAGATATCCACTTCCATCAGAATACATCCTCATACAGTATTGTTGTTGAAGTGTATAGTGATCTTCTGGTTCTGCTCATTTCACTCAGCATCAGTTGATGTAAGTCTCTCCAAACCTTTCTGAATTCATCCTGCTGGTCATTTCTTACAGAGCAATATTATTCCATAACCTTCATATACCATAATTTCCAATGGTCACCTATGTTGTCTGCTTCCTGTGGTCAGGTCATTTCCTGTAACTTCACTAACTTCCTTCATCCCAAGGTTCAAGGCTGGTAATAGGGATCATGTGACTTTCTGAAATCTGTGGCCCAAGACTCATCTTCCCATTCTGGATATAGGGATCATGTTACAGTCTCAATACTGAGAAATACTTCATCCCATCAGTTCCATTCAACTCCTTGTGCACAAGCTTTGCATTGTGCTCAAACCCCTAGTAGACATACCCTGTTACCCCATAACAGGGAAATTACAATAAGCTCTCCTTTCTCTTAAGCCCCTAAGGGTTGTTTTTCAATCAGCTCCTTCCTTTGCTAACTCCCTGAAACATCTTATACGGCATGAAGTCCAAGGGCATCCCTAGATAAGGAACTAAACGCTGTTTGGGTTTTTTTTTTTTTTTTGGTTGTTTTTTTTCTTTTTTTCTTCTGTACAACTATTGCTTATGGAGATAAGGACACTCCCCCTCAGTTCTTGCTCCTTATAAACTAGAAGCTTCATCCATTAAGACCTGCTTGGATCCTTGTAGCCACACTTGCATGTCAATATTCCATTATTAATAAATCTCCACATCAAATTCCTGTTGGGTCTTATCTTGCATCTGTTATGGCACAAGTCAGTGAGCAGAACCAAGAGAACATTGCACATAATAAGAAGATTATGTGATGATCAACTGTGATGGACTTGGTTATTTTCAGCAATGAGGCAATCCAAGACAATTCCAATAGATTTGTGACAGAAAGTGCCATCCAAATTCAGAGAGAGAATTATGGAGATGGAATGTGGATCAAAGGATAGCATTTTCATCTTTTTTATTGTTGTTGCTTATTTGCTTGCTTTCTTTCTCATGTTTTTTTTTTCTACTTTTGATTAGAATTTTCTTCTGTAGCATAATGAATATGGAAATGTTTTAGAATAATTGCATATTATATTATCAGATTTTTTCTGTCTTGGGGAGGGTGAAAGGAAAAAAAGAAGGAAAAAAATTTGGAACACAAGGTTTTGCAAAGAATATTGAAAACTATGTATTTGGAAAAATAAAATAGTATTTAAAAAACAAACTAAGGTCTTTAGCAGATCTCAGTTTGACTGAGGCTACACCCATTCAGTGATTAAGGCAAGGTAGTAATTGAGGCAAAGAAAGAATAGACCTTTTCACCTAATCCAAACAAATAAATAAATCTGGAAGGAGAAGGTTCTCAGGTTTTCTAGCCAAAATAGAAGTGATTGCTATTTACATTCACTCTGAATCAATCAGGATCCAAATAATGACCAATTGGGGACCTATTGGTTGGCCCATTAATGAGTCAGACTAATATAAGTGAAAGGGGGAGGGTGTGATAAAAAGAGGGAAACTACATCCCAGGAAGAGGCATAGAAAATACACCATATCTGAGGGAATTTAGAGAGGGGGAGAATCATTGTGTGAATCTTACTCTCATCAGAAGAGGCTCAAAGAGTAAATAATTGTCATATTTGTTTTTCAGAGATTCTCTCTCACCTCATTAAAAGGGGGGAGAGGAAAAGGGAAAAGGAAAAGGAGAATAAGGGAAGGGACGTGGAGGGAGGGGGGAGGGATACTAAAAAATAAAAGGGAGGGCTGTGCATCACAAGGGGGGTCTATAAATTAAATATTGGGGAAGGGATTCAGGGGGGTCAAGGGAAAAAGCACAATCTGGGGATAATATGATGGCAGGAAATACAGAATTAGTAATTTTAACTGTAAATGTGAATGGGATGAACGCTCCCATCAAACGGAGACGGATAGCAGACTGGATCAAAAATCAGAACCCTACAATATGTTGTTTACAGGAAACACACTTAAAGCAGAGAGATACATATAGAGTAAAGGTAAAAGGTTGAAGCAGAATCTATTATGCTTCAGGTAAAGCCAAAAAAGCAGGGGTAGCTATCCTTATCTCAGATCAAGCAAAAGCAGAAGTTCATCTAATTAAATGAAATAAGGAAGGAAACTATATTCTGCTGAAAGGAAGCATAAATAATGAAGCCATATCGATACTAAACATATATGCACCAAGTGGTATAGCATCTAACTTTCTAAAGGAAAAGTTAAGAGAGTTGCAAGAAGAAATAGACAGTAAAACTATAATAATGGGAGATCTCAACCTTGCACTCTCAGATTTAGACAAATCAAACCACAAAACAAACAAGAAAGAAATTTAAAAAGTAAATAGAACATTAGAAAAACTAGGTATGATAGACCTTTGGAGAAAACTGAATGGCAATAGAAAGGAATATACTTTCTTCTCAGCAGTTCATGGATCCTATACAAAAATTGACCATATATTAGGACATAAAGATCTCAAAATTAAATGTAGGAAGGCAGAAATAATAAATGCCTTCTTCTCAGATCACAATGCAATAAAAGCTACATTCAGTAAAAAGTTAGGGATAAATAGACCAAAAAGTAATTGGAAACTGAATAATCTCATCTTAAAGAATGACTGGGTGAAACAGCAAATTATAGAAACAATTAATAATTTCACCCAAGATAATGACAATGATGAGACATCATACCAAAATCTGTGGGATGCAGCTAAAGCAGTAATAAGGGGAAATTTTATATCTTTAGAGGCTTATTTGAAGAAAATAGAGAAAGAGAAGATTAACAAATTGGGCTTGCAACTTAAAAGGCTAGAAAAAGACCAAATTAAAAACCCCCAACCAAAAATTAAACTTGAAATACAAAAATTAAAAGGAGAAATCAATAATATTGAAAGTAAAAAAACTATTGAATTAATAAATAAAACCAAGAGTTGGTTTTATGAAAAAGCCAATAAAATAGATAAACCTTTGGTAAATCTGATCAGAAAAAAAGAAAGAGGAAAATCAAATTGTTAGTCTTACAAATGAAAAGGGGGATCTTTACACCAATGAAAAGGAAATTAGAGAAATAATAAGGAGTTACTTTGCCCAACTTTATGCCAATAAATTTGATAACTTAAGTGAAATGGATGACTTCCTCCAAAAATATAGGCTTCCTAGATTAACAGAGGAGGAAATAAATTGCTTAAATAGTCCCATTTCAGAAAAAGAAATAGAACAAGCTATTAATCAACTCCCCAGGAAAAAATCCCCTGGACCAGATGGATTTACATGTGAATTCTACCAAACATTTAAAGAACAATTAGCCTCAATGCTATATAAACTACATGAAAAAATAGGGAATGAAGGAGTCCTACCAAACTCCTTTTATGACACAGACATGGTACTGATACCTAAAGCAGGTCGATCGAAAACTGAGAAAGAAAATTATAGACCAATTTCCTTAATGAATATTGATGCTAAAATCTTAAATAAGATATTAGCAAAAAGACTTCAGAAAATCATCCCCAGGATAATACACTATGATCAAGTAGGATTCATACCAGGAATGCAGGGCTGGTTTAATATTAGGAAAACTATTAGGATAATTGACCATATTAATAATCAAATTAATAAAAACCATATGATCATCTCAATAGATGCAGAAAAAGCATTTGACAAAATCCAACATCCATTCCTACTAAAAACTCTTGAGAGTATAGGAATAAATGGACTATTCCTTAGAATAATCAGGAGCATATATTTAAGACCATCAGTAAGCATAATATGCAATAGAAATAAACTGCAACTTTTCCCAGTAAGATCAGGAGTGAAACAAGGTTGCCCACTATCACCATTACTATTCAATATAGTACTAGAAACGCTAGCCTCGGCAATAAGAGCCGAGAAAGAGATTCAAGGAATTAGAGTAGGAAATGAGGAAATCAAACTATCACTCTTTGCAGATGACATGATGGTATACTTAGAGAACCCCAAAGACTCTGCTAAAAAGTTATTAGACATAATTCAGAATTTTAGCAAAGTGGCAGGATACAAAATAAATCCACATAAATCCTCAGCATTCTTATATATCACCAACAAAATGCAACAACAAGAGATACAAAGAGAAATTCCATTCCAAACAAATGTTGAGAGTATAAAGTATTTGGGAATCCCTCTACCAAAGAATAGTCAGGAATTATATAAGAAAAATTACAAAACACTTGCCACAAAAATAAAGTCAGATTTAAATAATTGGAAAGACATTCAGTGCTCTTGGATAGGCCGAGCGAATATAATAAAGATGACAATACTCCCCAAACTAATCTATTTATTTAGTGCTATACCAATCAGACTCCCAAGAAACTATTTTAATGACCTAGAAAAAATAACAACAAAATTCATATGGAAGAATAAAAGGTCGAGAATTACAAGGGAACTAATGAAAAAAAAGTCAGAGGAAGGTGGTCTAAGTGTACCTGATCTAAAGCTATATTATATAGCAGCAGTGACCAAAACCATTTGGTACTGGCTAAGAAATAGAACGGTAGATCAGTGGAACAGATTAGATACAAAGGACAAAAAAGGGTACATCTATAGCAATCTAATCTTCAACAAACCCAAAGATACAAACATTAGGGATAAAAATTCATTATTTGGAAGAAACTGTTGGGAAAACTGGAAATTAGTATGGCAGAAATTAGATATGGACCCACACTTAACACAATATACCAAGATAAGATCAAAATGGGTCCATGATTTAGGCATAAAGAATGAGATCATAAATAGGTTAGAGGAACAGAGAATAGTCTACCTCTCAGACCTGTGGAGGAGGAAGGAATTTATGACCAGAGGAGAACTAGAGATCATTATTGATCACAAAATAGAAGATTTTGATTACATCAAACTAAAAAGTTTCTGTACAAACAATACTAATGCAAACAAGATTAGAAGGGAAGTAACAAGTTGGGAAAATATTTTTAAAAGGAAAGGTTCTGACAAAGGTCTCATTTCCAAAATATATAGAGAACTGACCCTGATTTATAGGAAACCAAACCATTCTCCAATTGATAAATGGTCAAGGGATATGAACAGACAATTCTCAGATGATGAAATTGAAACTATTTCCACTCATATGAAAGAGTGTTCCAAATCACTACTGATCAGAGAAATGCAAATTAAGACAACTCTGAGATACCACTATACACCTGTCAGATTGCCTAAAATGACAGGAACAAATAATGATGAATGTTGGAGGGGATGTGGGAAAACTGGGACACTGATACATTGTTGGTGGAGTTGTGAAAGAATCCAGCCATTCTGGAGAGCAATTTGGAACTATGCCCAAAAAGTTGTCAAACTGTGCATACCCTTTGACCCAGCATTGCTGTTATTGGGATTATATCCTAAAGAAATACTAAAGAGTGGAAAGGGACCTGTATGTGCCAAAATGTTTGTGGCAGCTCTTTTTGTTATAGCTAGAAACTGGAAGTTGAATGGATGTCCATCAATTGGAGAATGGTTGGGTAAATTGTGGTATATGAAGGTTATGGAATATTATTGCTCTGTAAGAAATGACCAGCAGGAGGAATACAGAGAGGCCTGGAGAGACTTAAATCAACTGTTGCTGAGTGAAATGAGCAGAACCAGAAGATCACTATACACTTCAACAACAATACTGTATGAGGATGTATTCTGATGGAAGTGGAAATCTTCAACATAAAGAAGATCCAACTCACTTCCAGTTGATCAATGATGGACAGAAATAACTATACCCAGAGAAGGAACACTGGGAAGCGAATGTAAATTGTTAGCACTACTGTCTATCTACCCGGGTTACTTATACCTTCGGAAGCTAATAATTAATATGCAACAAGAAAATGGTATTTACAGACATATATTGTATCTAGGTTATATTGTAACACATGTAAAATGTATGGGATTACCTGCCATCATGGGGGAGGGAGTGGAGGGAGGGAGGGGATAATTTGGAAAAATGAATAAAAAAAAAAAAAAAAAAAAAAGATAGCTAGCCAGTAAATTTTTATCCTTTCCTGCAGATGCTCTTGAATGGGACTGATTGGATTAAGCTTTTTCAGTATTGAAACTAACTCACATGATCCCTATACCTAGATAAGGAAGATGAGGTCTTGGACCTCAGGTTTCAGGAAGTCACATGATCCCTATTCCCAGTCTTAAACCCTGGGTTGCAAGGAGTCATGTGGTCTCTAAAAGCCAGAACTTCAAGTGATGTGACCCATAGGAAGCAGACAACATTGGTTAAGGATGGTTATGTCCTTTTAGTCTATCCAATGAAAAAGTTCTGGCCTTTTGTTCCTCTCCCTCCCTTGCTGATTGAAACATTAATTACTTATATTGTTTAAAGGAAGAGTCTACATTTATATGGTGCTGATAACTGAATGTTTTATTTTTTTTATTTTTCAAGTCTATAGCTTCTCTAAGAGATTATTTGAAACTATTAAGTTTTCTGAAATCGAGTTCTATTAAGGTGTCCCAACTGTCTTAAGCAAATTATTTAATATTTTTCTAAGTGCATCCTTGTTTAAAGAATATGATAACAAAAACCTAGAGCAGCATTTTAAACTGATCTGCTAAGGGCTATTTCCAAAAGGTTTATAGGGACTCCTCAGTTGGAGGAAGTTGAGTTAACGTTTTTTTGGGTTTTTGTTTTTTTTTACGAGTGAAGAAATTGTTAATTGCGATAAGTTTCTTTTATGTGAAATTGAGATTATATACTTTGTATGAGTTTTAATTGATTGTATTGTGTCATCTTAAAGTTATACCCATTATTTAAAGAGACTGAGAATGATAGTTTTTGCCTTTGTCCTTTTGAAAATGTTTCCATTTTGGATAATATGCAATTTAGAATTTTTCTATGTATGGGGTATTTTAAAAGCAAAAAGATCTCTACTTAGATATGAAAGATGAGCTATGAACTTTCTAGGATCTCTTACTGTGATCCTTGAGCAAGATTCATCTGAAACTTTGATTAATGAGAATTCCTATTGGACAGGAAATCTCTAGGGACTGCAACTGATATTTATTTGGAGTTTTAAATTCAGGTATAACTATCTGATTATCAAGCCAGTAATCCAGCATCTGAAAGGAATATGCCACAAGCTACTCAGAAGTTGTTACAGGTATTAGTTAATATTTAGGAATGAATTAGGAGAACAAGTAGCTTTCTGGAGGATCTCTGGATCAGCCTTGGTCTTTAGGTGGAGAAGTGATGATGAAGGAAGGAGAGTCACCACGAGGCTGGTTAAAGATGGAGTCCAGAGTCTGGAATCTTCTCTTGTGTCTGTGTCTGAGATTCTCTGATACCAGTCCTTTCAGCCCTTAAATATCTCAATACAATTATATCACTACTGCAATTGAGCATGTGCCAACTGTAACTAGAAAATCACTACATCACCATATCACACTAAATGTATGCCAACTAGAGTGATTACATCATTACATCACATTAATTGTATGTTTAACTAGAGAACCATTATCCCATCAATCACACTGAGTAGGTGCTTAACTATAAGTACTCTGCTGTCCTTGATTCAAGTATACCTTTCCAGAGCAGAGGCTGTAGAGGGCCTTCTGACTCAATTTCCCATTGATCTTTTGAATGCAAACTCCACCTGATTATTCCTGAGTCTGGCTTAGAATGGAATTGTTAAAAGCTAGACAATTACCTGAAGTAAAGCTGCTTTAAAAATGGTTTATCCCATATGTGCTTTCAGTTCAAGACCTAAAGGGCCAGTTTTGATACTATTTAAGTCATGTACCTGATTTTTCCTCTTATAGCAAATTTCTGTAATTAGAGAAAGTAGTCAGTGGAAGATATAAAACACAATACAAATATATAGATATTTTAATTTGTAGCCCAGCCCTGAATGATTCTCTGTTTGCTGCTGCAACATCTTTAACTCTTTTGCTTCCAAGGACTAGAGTTTCTTTATCTAAAGATCTACTTTGCCTAAGTATTTGGGGCTACTCCTACTTTCCCTTTTGTTCCCTGGAAGAAGAAACAGACAATCTTATTATGGCCTGATCAGACTAAGGTTTTTTGGTTTTTTTGTTTGTTTTTTAGTCTGAAAGCTAAACTAATCTACCTAGAGCTTTTTACACTGTATGTAGATGGAAGGCAGGGCTAAGTCCTAGGGATCTCTAGAACTCTTATCCTTGACCCCTTACTCACTTCTCAAAGATTTATACTGACTTCAAATGCATTTTTCATGTTTTGCATGATTTATGGATCTATGGCTACATGGAAAGAAAGGGGATTTTTGACAGCCAAACAATTCTCCATTAAGTATGCAGGGAAAACAATTACTTCCAGCTTCAGTGGACCTAGAGAGGTTTCTGTTGTTTCCTAAAGGAAGGGGGATTCACTTTAGGTGAAGAGAAGAATGCTTACAAATCAGTTAATCATGTGGCTGATTGTTTGCCACTGACCATGACAACTAAATTCCCCAACTCCTGACTCCTATGTTCCTGCTCATACAGCTCCCAGGCAAATAAATTTTGCAAGGACTGTTAAAAAAGGGCCTGTACATGTGCCCCTTGCAGGAGCTTCAAACTGCTTTAGATTTTGCTAACACCTGTACTAATTGGGTAAAAACCCTTTCCTTGTAAAGCTCGAGGGTTTTTGTTGACAGAGATGATACTCATTGAAGGACACAATGTTCTTCTTTTTTTTTTAATAGCTTTTTATTAACAAAATATATGCATTGGTAATTTTTTCAGCATTGACAGTTGCAAAACCTTTTGTTCCAATTTTTCCCCTTCTTCCCCCCCATCGCCTCCCCCAGATGGCAGGTAGACCAATACATGTTAAATATGTTAAAGTATATATTGAATACAATATATGTATACATGTCCATACAGTTATTTTGTTGCACAAGAAGAATCGGAGTTTGAAATAGCGTACAATTAACCTGTGAAGGAAATCCAAAATGCAGGCAAACAAAAATAGAGGGATTGGGAATTCTATGTAGTGGTTCATACTTATTTCCATGAGTTCTTTCCCTAGGTGTAGCTGGTTCAATTCATTACTGCTCTATTGGAACTGATTTGTTTCATCTCATTGTTGAAGAGGGTCACATCCATCAGAATTGATCATCATAGTATTGTTGTTGAAGTATATAATGATCTCCTGCTCATTTCACTCAACATCAGTTCATGTAACGCCTTTCTAAAATCATCCTACTGGTCATTTCTTACAGAACAGTAATATTCCATAACATTCATATACCACAATTTATTCAGCCATTCTCCAATCGAGGGACATCCACTCAGTTTCCAGTTTCTGGCCATTACAAAAAGGGCTGCCACAAACATTATTGGAATACAGGTTCCTTTCCCTTCTTTAAGATCTCTTTGGGAAGTAGTAGTAGTATTAGTAGTAGTAACCCTACTGGATCAAAGGGTATGCACAGTTTGATAACTTTGTGAGCATAGTTCCAGAATGGCTCTCCAGAATGGCTGGATGTGTTTACAATTCCACCAACAATGTATCAGTGTCCCAGTTTTCCCACATCCCCTCCAACATTCATCATTATCTTTTCCTGTCATCCTAGCCAATCTGAGAGGTGCATAGTGGTATCTCAGAGTTGTCTTAATTTGCATTTCTCTGATTAATAATGACTTGGAGCATCTTTTCATATGGCTAGAAATAGTTTCAATTTCTTCATCTGAGAATTATCTGTTCATATCCTTTGACCATTTATGAATTGGAGAATGAGGACACAATATTCTACCCATTGCACCTATTCCTTTGAGAAATTTCATGACTTGGAGTCTGGAAGAAGTAACTCTTGCAAGTATATACAAGAACTAAATATGAGCAAAAGAGAAAAAATATACAAAAGCAGAGTTAATATGGAGGATACTAGGGATAATAACAGGTAGGTAACTAGAAACTCACCCAGAGGGAGGCTGAGGGGCAGATGAGGCTACTTCTCAAAGGAGGTCCATTAATGGACCAAAAAGATCTTGTGGTTTTCCAGACACAAAGGTCTATTATTTTAATTTCAGTATTATTTGGAATGATTATGCAAATTTCATCTCTGAAGTATTAAATTTGCAGGTCACCACAGAGCAATGAAAAGGTTTGTAGTGGCTATAACAGTCTTCAACATTCACAACATTCACAAGAATTGAGCAGTGGTATGAAGGATATTGTCCACTGGCTATGGGTACTTATAAGAGAGTAATATACTTTCTAGGAATGTATAGGTAGATAAGTAGGTTGACATACACATTGCCACAGGCCAAAGGGATAACTGAAGGAGTACCTGAGGCCAAAGAGATCATTCTTCCCTGCCCCAGATCTAGAAATGATTATATTGAGGTTGGGAAGGAGACACCAAAAGTTAGGGGTCCAGACCAGTGTCATGGGGTATCTCAAAAGAATTTGTAGGCTTGAACTCATTTCCTTGTCAAGGGGCAAAGTTTATTATAATTGTAACACTATTACAAATCAGGCTGAATTCCAAAAGAAATTAGTAGAAAAACAGAAGCAAAGAGACACATTTATCCTGTTTTCTATCATTGACATGCTAATTCTATGGCTCATAGGTAGGATGAAGAAGTGGTCTCCAGAATTTGGTTCTCCTTGACCAGATTATTTCTAACCAGATTATCAGTTAGCAATGAACTAAAGAATGGTGTATTCACTTTAGTTTCAGGAGTTTGATCTGTGGGATTATTTTATTTTATTTTTTTAGTTTTCAAAATTCATCTTTATAAGATTTTGTGTTCCAGTTTTTTTCTCCTTTCCTCTCTTGATTCTCCCCTTCCCAACACAACAAGCAATTTGATATAGGTTATATGTATACAATATTTTAAAACATATTTCCTTATTTGTCATGTTGTACAAGAAAAATCATACCAAAAATGGAAAAAAAAAACATGAAAAAGAAAAAACAAACAAAAAGTGAAATAGTATGCTTAAATGCACACTTAGTCTCCCTAGTTCTCTTTCTGGATGACATTTTCCATTCCAATTCCATTGGAACTGGATTGGATTATGCGGCATTATTCTGAGGCCAAAAGCTATCTAGCTGAATCAAATGGGCTGTCAGAACAATAGCATTCCTTCCTTGGGGGAGAGGGTGCAAAGCCAGAGGACTTTGAAATCATATTGCCAGAAGAACCCCCCAAATCAGGGGACCACAAAATCATATTACACCAATTACACTAACAAATTCTTATAAAAATAAAATAACAGGTAAAGGAGAAAGAACCCTACCATAGAAAGTTATTATAAGAATAGGGAAGACCAAAGTTCATTTAGAAGAGGACACTGAAATTAAAAAAAAAAAAAAAAAAAAAGAAAAACAAACAAAAAAACCCCTCTTTTATTCCAAAGAATAATGTTAAATGGTCACCTGCCTTAAAAGAATTCATAGAACTAAAAAAACAAAACAAAACAAAAAACCCCACCAACTTCTAAAAACCAAGTGAGAAAGATTGGGGAATTTTTTGAAAACAAGATAATGAAAAGACAATTAACCAACTACAAAAAAATCTAAAGTCTTAAGGAAGAAAATTACTATTTGAAAACTAGAATTGGCCAAGGAGAAGTCAGCGAAGTTATAAGACAAAGAAACCAAACATAAAGAATGAAAAAAATAAAAAAAGAATTTGAAACATCATATAAGAAAAATTAGAGAACATATCAAGAATAATAATTAGAATACTTGAAATCTATAAAGAAATAAGAGAGTGAAGAGGATATTTATAGAAGGGCATTTAGATTAAGTGAGCAGGATAAGATATGTAGATGGGATATGGTGGGATAAAAGGGATGAGATAGAGTGTGTAGATTAATGGGAATGGGATAAAGAGGGAAAGAAAAGATGAAGGAAGAAAATAAAGGAAAGATCTATGGGTGGGGGAGGTTAATAAACAAGGCAAGCTAAGGAGCAGAATTAAAGTAGAAGTGTTAGCAGAGAGAAAATAAAAGATATATACAGACACAAAAACAAAGATAGGGAATAGAATATTAGAGGAGAAACATAGGACTAGTAATCAATGATCTCAGACAAAATGAAACAAATATTTAATTGAGAAAAATCTACATTATATCAGCCTTATTAATATTGTTTTAGATGCATGTCTATGCATATGTAAATATGTATGTATACATTATGCATGTAGGTTACATGTGTATGTGTGTAGATACATGTGTGTGTGTGGTATGTACACACATACACAAAAATTTATCCATGCTTAACTGTAACTTGCTTGGGGGAGGAAAATGTAAAAAATAAAATGAAATTAAGATAATAGAAGACTGAAGTAGGGTGGTCAGGTAGGTAAAAAAAAAAAAAAAAGAAGAAATGTTGTAGAGGTTAGTTTGACAAGACTTAGCAACTAATTTTATAAAAGCATAGGGGAGGGAGGGAGGATAAGAGAGAATGAAAGAGCCAAATATCATTTTGAGGTGGTTTACCTGCATAAGTGAAAGGATTGTATTTTCCTTCATACACATCAGAAAATAAGGAAGAGAAGTGGATTTGGGGGGAAAGATAATGGGTTCATTTTTAGATTCAGGGTGTTTATGGGATGTCGGGTTTCAAAAATCCAATTTGTTGGACCAAATGTTTGAATTGATGATTAGGAACTGTAGCTCAGGAAGCAAAGTCTGGCACTGATCTGCTTAAAAATAACTGAACCCATAGCAGCTGATGAGATCACTACAAGGCAGTACATAAAGATAGATCTGAAAAGAACCTTGGAATACCCAAGGGGTAGGAGCTGAGACATGAATGATGATCCAGCAAAAAATACTATGAAGTGGTTAATAAGATAGGATTAGTATCAAAAGAGCTATTAACCTGTGATTCATAGAGTCCCAAATATTCTGTAGATTAAGTTCAAATTATCTGTAAATTTGAATGGGGGAAAAATGTTTTTTTAAATTTGTTTTTATTAATCTCTAACTGAACTTTAGTATTCCTTTCAATTAAATCAAAATACTACTCTAAGAAAGGATACATAGCCTTCATCAAACTTCCAAAATACAAAAAGGAAAATAATTTATCTAAGAGGACATGGTTGTCAACAATATCTAATAATGTGTATAACAACATATAATAGTATAAATGTTTTTAAAGGTTTGGATATGATTTTAGGGTAAATTTGGCAAATAAGCCTAAGAACTAGTTTTCTGAATTCAATATCCAGTGTCCGTTCCATTTTAGTCAAGTGAAATAACAAAATGTTTAACCACCTGTTCTTCCAAAATTTAGGAGTTTTTAAAATTTAATCTGCATTGCTAGCATTTTTTCCATCACTTTCTTAAAGCTAGACAATCAACAAAACATTATATCAAGCCCTGATTTGTAGCATATGTTGATTTGAGGTTTTAGTGAACTCAAGCAAAACTGAATAATTGACTCCCATGAGTAAACTCCAGCTCTGATTCCAGAACACCCCTGGGCACACCATACCAATTCTCAGGGAGACATGCTAAAAGCAGTACAAGGGAGTGGTGAAATCAAGTTTCTTGTACTTCACAATTTTTCTCTGTTCAAATGGGTCCTCTATGTATGAACATATTTTAATGTGGTCTGTTTTATGTAAAATAAAATAAAGAAACCTGTATCTTGGGACCCATTTCCAATCTGGGTGAGCACGAAGTTAAAAGCCTTTTGAACTTTCTTCTCTGGAATGCTTAAGATGTTTCTTCTCCAAATAGGTAAAATTTTTGGGAGTACAGCACCTTAAACATAGGTTTTTAAATGAGTTTCAGGCTTGGTAGGCCTATTGCTCCATGAGGCAGTTAGCTTCAAAGCCCTAGGCTCCTCTTGATTTTTCAAAAAGTTTCACGATTGGTTTAGTTCCTTGGGATTCAGATAAAGATGAAAAATTAGCTCAAGGTTATTTGGGAACATTTTGTATTTGAGAGACCTTCAAGCACTTCACAAATAGAAAGTGTTATATAAGTACTGAATAATACTGTGATAAGTTTCTGCCCCCACCCTGATTTTCATCATGAAAAATTCTATTAGAAATAGATGCATACATATCTCAAAAGTTGGAAAATGAAGATTAAGATCCCAGTAGTTTGTAATTATTGAAATAATTTTACTTTAAAAGAACAATTTCAAATTGTGATGCCAGAACTCAAACTAATGCATGTTAATTTTCCATTACTATGTATCCCAGACATTACTAGCCTCTCCCTTATTATCAGAGATCTATGGTCATTAAAAAAAAAAAAAAAACTGTTCCTGATAAGGGATACTTAACTTACAATATTTGCCTCCTAAGATAGTGTTGTGATCTTTTTTCTATCTTCTATCAAAGAGAATGTGTGAATGCCCACTCAGCCTTCACTACTGCCAATCTCTTCTAATTCTCACGTGTTCACATCCTGCCTAACTGATCTTCTGCTGACTCCCAGTGAACTCCAGATCAAAGAGGACCATAACTTAAATAGGGTCTAGAAATCATACACACAGCCAATCAGAGGAGACACCTCCCATTAATGGTGCAATCTCAATGTGACCAGAGTTCCTGTCCATGAGGTGGTCCCTACTAATACACAGAAGCCCACTTCTGGGGGTCTTAATTTTATTGCCTGTTTACTTCCTGTTGCACTGTATGTGACTCTTCCTTTCTTCTGACCCTTATAAGAATGGAAACCAGATACAAAAACCTCAGACATTTAGGAACTAAAAATTCTTTTCAATCCATCATCCTTTAATGACATCTGTGCTAATCCTGACCCTTCATCTTGATTCAGAACTGCCCTTCAAAACTTCAAAACTACATTAGTGAGACAAATAGTCTACTTTTCATTGCAGACCTGTCAGTTGGGGGGAAAAAAAACCAATCAGCTTTTGCAAAGCAGTTTGGAACGTAGAAGGAGAGCCAATATATTAAACAAAGTTTGAGATTACAATTTGGACACTTAAAAATGCTTTGAGCTCAAATTCATAAAACATCTGCATTTGTGATGAAAAGGTTTCCTGAGCTGTCTGTCCCTAGGTTAACAGATGCCTTTTATGTTATAAATTTTTTATAGGAGCAATTACAAATGATACACAGATTCATTATTTCTCCACTATTTCTCATAACATTTCTCCATACATCTAATTTTTTCTTGTCTGAAATAACATTTCAAGGGATTTTTAAAATTGCTTTTGAAGCTGTTCCAAGATGATCAGCTACTTTCTGGAGTGTGATAAGACATTCAACAATATTACCAGACTGACTTTAGATCAAACCATAATATTGTTCCTGATAAGGAATATCTATCACAGTCAACAAAAGAATTACTAATCAGATAACTTTTTGATTTTTATCAATTTCCCATTGGCTTTATGACTCTTTGGAAGAATATGCACAAAGGCAAATTCTTTTACATTGAAGGAAATCCTTAGTACCCAATAAATCAAATCTATGGGAAAAAAGCAAAATGTTGAGAACTTTTAATTTTTATTACATTAAAAATCTGCTTTTATTTTAAGGCTTACATAAACCAGTTATAGGAATTAGCTTTTAGCTCAAAAATAAACTTTCCTTAAACTTGCTTTAATACCTGTTTTGATGTCCTGATTATTCTTATAATTTCCATATGCATGAGATATTTACCATGGATTTATCATGTATAAATTTATGATTACATTGAAATTAAGTTAGATTTCATCTCACAATGGGAAACAACGAACCTAGCTTTTGTCTTAGTGAGCTTGCACATTAACAAGAGAACATCGATAGCTATTATCTAAAGGACAAATGAATATTTAATTGGTAATGTCAATGTGTCATGCTGACTTCAGTTTAGATTTGTTCTTAGCATCCATATTATTTGAGTATGTAACTTGAAGAGCTATAGATAAGATCAGGGACAACTGACTGCTCCTTTAAGAAGTTTCACTAACATAGTATTTAAAAATTATAGGCACCTATAACATGTAAAAAATATAGCATGTTTAATTTCCTCAACTATTAAGTGAATGGAGTTTAAAATATTAGACTTCCTCAATCTGTAAATAAAATTCAGGAAAGATATGTTCAATATCCTAAAATAATGAAAGGTACATATAGACTTATTTGTCAAATTATATAATCTTAGAATTATATAATCAGGGAAAAACTCAGTCTTAAAAAATGTGGCTCTTATAACAAAAGGAGATTCTATTTTTAAACAACAATTTATAAACTTATTTAACAGAGTACAAGCAATATATACATGAATTTGAAGATCTTTAGCAAAATCCTGGATAACAGATCTGTAATAGGATCCCTGATTTAGAGCTGGAAAGGAGTAAGATCTCTAATTTAGAACTGGAATGGAATTTGGAGACCACATAGTACAATGTTTTCATTTTATAAATAAGAAAACTGAATGACAGATAAGTTATCTAGTATCACTGTGTCAGTAAATCTTCCTCTGGCAAACATTTTATGCACTATGGTATACTGTTTCCAATTTGTTAAAGAATGCAAATTAAAAAAAAACAAACAAAACAAAAAACCTTGAGATTTTACTTTAAACCCAGAATTAGACAATTTTTTTTTTTTCAGCAGCTAGATGGCAAAGTGGATAAAGCACTGGCCCTGCAAGCAGGTGGACTTGATTTCAAATTCAGAATTAGATACTAAACATTCACAGGCTGTATGACACTGAGCAAGTCACCTAACCCCAATTGCCTTGCCTAAGAAAAGCATAAATTTTAAAGATGGAAAATAGTTTTTTAAGGGCTGCAGGTAGACAGACATACTAATAAACTCTTAAGAGAAACCTGGAATTGGTCCAACCACTCTCAAGAATAATCTGTAAATTATGATTTAAGAAAGTTTAATATCATTTGATCCAGAGATCTCACTTCTAGGCATATTCCAAGTTAGTCCTAGGCAGAAAGATATCATATACACCAAATTATTCAAAGCAGGCACTTTTTACCCATCCTCCTTGTTTTTGTGTGCATGTGTGTTAGCAAGGAATTGTAAACACAACAGATGCTTATAGAATAATTGCTAAACAAATCATGGTACATGAATAAAATGTATTAGTGTACCAAAAAAAAAAAAAAAAAAAAAAAAAAGATGAATATGAAGAATTCCTCCTAAGTCTGAGAAGACTTACATTAACTAATGAAGAGTGGAGCATTTTAATAAGAAAAATATGGTGTACAGTGACAAAATGAACAGAAACAACAAAAACTGAATGCTGTATAATTAAAGTGACTGAAAACACATCTTTTCCTTTCTTTGCACAGGTAGCAAGTCAATATGGATGCAACATAGTATGTCAGAAGTCAATGTGTTGGTTTGTTTTGCTGAATATCCTCTCCCCTTCTCCCACTCTTTTCTTTTACTTTAAAAAAAAACCAAAACTTACTTTTCTTTATTATTTGTTAAAAATGAGGTGATATAGAGGAATATATTTAGAAAGAATCCTATAAAAGCAAAAGTTAATATTTTCAAAGGAAATTATTATGAAAATTTGGAGCAGCATTCTTAACTTTTTGAAATTTTTTTGGGGGGACAACCTCCCCAATAAAACATTTTTTGAGATGTTAATCACAGAATCCTGGGTTAAATATACCATGTTCAGGTCTATATCCCAAGAAATTCATAGAAGGAAAAGGACCCAAATGTGCAAAAATGTTTTTGGAAACTTTTTTTATGGTAGCAAAGAATTGCAAAATGAGTAGATGCCCATCAATTGGGTAATGGCTGCACAAGTTGTAGTATATGAAGGTAATGGAATATTATTGTTCTATAAAAAATGCTGAATATGATTTTAGAAAGGTCTGGAAAGATTTACATAAACTGATGCTGAGTGAAACAAGCAGAACCAGGAATACATTGCATACAATAAGAAAGTACAATGATCAACTATGAAAGACTTGGTTCTTCATAGTTCAGTGGTCCAAGGCAATGCCAATAGACTTTGAATAGAAAATGAATTATGGAGATTGAATGCAAATCAACACAGGGTATGGTCACTTCTTTTTTCCTTATCCATGGTTTTTCCTTTTTGTTCTAATTTTTCTTTCCCAATGACTCACAAAGCAATGTATATTAAAAATAAATTAATTTTTAAAAATGCACCATGTTCTCATTTCTTGTGACAAGAGGCTTTTATAAAACTTTCTACCTTGTCTAGCCTTGCCTTCTGTATTAAAATGTGATATTTATAATGGAACATACTTTCTACAAGTATGAGTATAACTAACAGTAAAACCAAAGTATTTTCCATCGAAAACACTAACAAAATGATCCCAGAAGTTTCAGTAGCCATATTCAAGTTTTATGGAACACACCATCTATAGGGAGTTAGTAGTTTGATGCCCTCTTATTTAAATAGCAGAATGGCTAAGGGAAAGAATGTACTACTGAATAATATATATTAAGGAAGATTCAACTAAGAAAACAAGTGACTGATTTTCTAGCTAGCTCTTCTAAAGATACTAATTGTCTATAAAACAGTGCAATCACCCCTAGATATTT
Organism: Sminthopsis crassicaudata; assembly: GCF_048593235.1. NCBI lineage: Eukaryota > Metazoa > Chordata > Mammalia > Dasyuromorphia > Dasyuridae > Sminthopsis > Sminthopsis crassicaudata. The sequence goes on along the minus strand of NC_133618.1, from coordinate 414,242,206 downwards.
TTGAATATAAAACTGAATTTGTCTGATCTAATTGAATCTAACTAAATCTAACTTTTCACATGCTACTGAGTTTGTCCTCCAGGCAAGACTACTGGAAGATTAGGGTGTGACTTTCATCTTTACCAGAAAGTTAGCTTCCACCTCCTGCTGCCAACCTGAATTCTGGAGGTGACATGATCTTCCAGTTCAAACAGCTTCCTTTTAATCTCAGGCCTTCCATCTCCTGCTTAATGTTCAGCCTTCAAAAAGAAGAGCAGTAGTGAAACAGGGCCTCCCACTTCACTATGTCCCTTCTGTCTTGTGACACGTTTCTTGCCTCATCTCCACTCTTCTCTGGGCAGAGTGCACCTTTCATTTGACGAATACTCCCATACCTGGTCATATCCTAATTATCCCAATGATTTTGAAACCCTACAGATTATCCAATTCTCATTCATCATTCCCTGCTTTATTATTCCTTATTCCCATCATCAAACCTGCTCTCCCTAACATCTTCAACAGCTATCATCCCCCCTTCCATTGCCCTCTAGGATGCCTCTTTGATGGGGACAAACTTGCCTTTATACTAAATATTTTCCTCTCCCACTCTATGCTCTAGCAATCATCAAAACCTGGGCCTCCTAATGTAATGCTGGAGAAACTGAGCAAGATAAGAGATGACAGTATTCCATACAGATTTTATTAAATGGAGAGATTTATTGGGACCAAATGGATCCATGGTTGATCCCAGGGCTGAATGAGACTTTGGTCTCAAAGAATCCAGCACTGAATATCGGATACAACATTCTTTTATAGGGTAACAAGAATAATGACATAATGGGGGAAGTATCTGGATGGGGGGGAGACATCTAGGATAACGAGGTACTGGAGAGGCTCCTGATAATTTAATGACGGTCTAAAATGGATAAAGACCTTTATCCTATTATAAATATCAAGAGGGAATAAGTATAGCCTAAGGCCTAAGATATAAAACCTTTATCCTAACACTAAAAGGGAATGGTTATAACCTAGGCAGATTAACAATAAAACAATTAGGGAAATTGGGTCAGGACATTAAAGAGAACTATGGAACAACACTAACACAGCCTCCCTCCCCACCCTTTCCAGGACTGCACCATCACTCATTCTCCTAGGTTCACTGCTTGAGGCAGGGAGTTGGAATATTGCATATTCCCCATTGACTTCTAAGGTTTGTTTTTTTTAGCCCTATTAACTCAGTAATTTTTTTTTTTGAAGTTCATGCAATTCTTATCTGCCAACCAATCAAAATCCTGATAGCTATTGCCTTAGGACTTTTAGGTCACTCCTCTTTGTTTCTCAACTAATTTAGTGTTTGGTTCACTATCTCCCTTAATACCTCACTATCCCATTCTTCCACTCAAATGCTTTCTCTTAGACACTTTCTGCCACCATCATCTTCTTCACCCGTTTAAATCCCAATAACCTCATGAGATTTTGGACTTTTGAGTGAACTGGATTTGAGCTGCTCAATAGCCTCACTCTACTGCAGAATTATTGAGTCAAATGGCAAGAAAAGTCAAGACGCAGTGGACATTGGACTTTCTAAATTAAGGTCTTTCCCAGATCTCTTTTTCTGAGACACAATGACTAAGAATTGATCATTTAATCCATTACAAAATCTATCAATTCTCTAACATTTTCACATTCTAGAGTCTACCCTGGCTTCCTTTCAAGGCTCATCTCCGTAGAAAACTTTTCCTTGACTTCCTTAATTTTAATACTTTCTTTGTGAAATTATCTCCAATTTATCTTTTACCTACCACATTTGTATAGAAGTGGGGAGCTTCCAGCCCAGGTTGTGCATTTACAAAATCATGCATAATCAACAACAGGCAATTATGAGCTAAAACCTAGGTAGAACCTCCCATTGCTTGGATTCTATAAGTTGATAATTTTGTATGGCCTGCAAATATTATAAATATTCAAGTGATCCTGATAGATAGCTTAGTGGAGAGATACTTTAGGATGAGATAGCAGCTGAGCCTCCAAAGTATCAAAGTTGTTATGATAGTAAAACCTACATAAGGAACAAAAAATATTTATCTTGGTATTTGCAGTAAAAGGGACATTAGAAAAAAACCACTATTTCATATTTGGAAATGTTTAACATGACTATATATGTATAATCTTTATCGGGTTCTTACTAATTTTAGGAGTGGGAAGGAGAAAAATTTAGAATTGAAGAGCCCAATTCAAGATCAAACAGGTAATAAGAGAATCAATATTCAAATCCAGTTCTTCCGATTCCAGCTTCAAGGTTAATCCCACTATAACTCAGTCCTATTCAAGAAAATATGGAACTAGAAAAGAATGAAAAATTACTGAGAACAAAGAAATTAAGAACTCTCATGCCAGCAATATAGATTTATTATTATTCATGACTAGTCAAAAAGCTTACAAGGTTCATTATCAGACTAAAACAAGTTTAAAGTACAGCCACAGATTCAAAACATCATTTAGAGACATGGAGTGAAAAAAGACAGTTACAAAAACACATAAAGGAACCCATTCATATGGGTGCTCACTGTATTTTGCTAAAAATGCAGTAAACATCGAGCTACAGTTTTCAAGATACAGAACATTCTGAAAATATATCTTAAGCATAAAAATTGTACTTAAGTTGCAAAAATAAGGTTTTGCTTTTTTTTTAAACATTTGATCTGAGCTCAAAGCAATGAAATAATGAACGCCAATGATTTTTCACATCAGTTTAACTCACATTTGAACAATAACCATAAAAATGATTTTTTTCTCTTTTTTTGTGATGAGAAACTGAAGTCAACAGCATGGACAATGCATTGCATCCAAAAGAAAGTCTGTGGTGGATCTGCTTTATCCTGGTCATAAAATATTTTAAGAATCATAATTTACCATTTTCCAACAAGAAATTAAGCCAGTAGAAACAAAATGATAAAAGGAAAGATTATTACTTCAATCAGGGCTCTTTTGCCACTTAGCTCCCTTAGGTAACAGTTTCACTAGTGCAAGAGCAATATCATTTACCTGAAAGATCATAAGTGTCACAATTGAACACTCATACAAAACTATTTCCTTTTTCTTTAAAAAGTGCCATGTACTGTACTTTTTGTACTTAAAACTAATGAAAGACTGTTTGTCTCCATCTCTTGTCAATGAGAAAAGGCCAAAGTGATTCTTTAATTCCAATCCGAAATGGTGTTCGTTGGCCAATGCCCAGGGTCTCTAATTTGGAGCAGTCAAGTTGAGCATTTCTTGGACGTGGAGCTCCCAAGACTGGGCTGTCGGTGATCTTTTTGGGGGGAAAAAAAAAAAAAAAAAAAAAAATTTCTGGAGGCTCTAACAAGAACAAATTAAACATTTATAAAGAAAAATGATAAACCTCATCCCTAGGAGGATAAACTGTTAGCATAGAATTATAGATTCAGAACTGCAAAGGGGTTATAAAATAGGAATTCAAATCTCACTTCTGGTAGTTATTACTTATGCTACCATGGGCAAATCCCTTTATCACCTTGGGCCTCAGTTCCCTCAATTGCAAGGTAAGCTCTGATATCCCTTCCATTTCTAAATGAATGAGATCCTATAATCCCATTTAACCAATCTAAAGTTTATATCTAGTCATTACTAGGTGAGTGGAAGGCTTCTTTGAGGAATTCTAGGAACAAAGGAACACAAAATTAGAACCAAGTTCTTGTGAGTGATTGTTTCATTGTATATTGTTTAGAATTTATTTCCTTTTCCAAAATACTATCCTTTCAAGACCCACCACCTTCCTATAAATAATCTAAGTTTTTTCCCTCACCAAAATTATCTTCTTTATTTTGTAAAAACACATATGAAACGTTATCTCTCCTAGATGAAATATAAGCTCCTCAATGCAGGGAACTGCTTCATTTTTGCCTTCGTATCCCTAGTAACTAACACAGATCCTTTGTAGGTGGGAGGTTTATTTAAATAAATATTTGTTAACTGATTAAAAGGTTGTTGTTTTTTTTTAATTATATGTGAGGAAACTGAGGCCCAGAAAAGTCACTGAGATAAGATTTGGGAACTGAACCCATGTCCACTGCCTCCAAATCCATTATCCACTACAAGCATAATTTTGTATCCACACAGTGCATTTGCCTTATTCAGCCAAGTCTACTTTGCAATCACACATTTGGCCTTTAAGGAAGGGAGCTTCTTTTTTTTTTTTTTTTTTTAAACTTCTGCATGCCATATACTTACAGGTCTTAAGTGACTATTAGGAAGGTTAAAAGCATCTGCAATAGCACATGCCATTTCATATTTGGTCATTTGTTCATTGCCAGACCAATGGAAGGTGCCTTTGATTGTAGGATCCTAAGAACAAAAAAAAGCAACACAAAATAAATACCAAGATCTTCTGAGATGTTTACTTAGGCTACCAGGCATCAAAGATCATCCTTTTTCTTCAATATTATTTCTAGAACAACTTTTCTGTAAACAAGACTAATGAAGAAGTAAAAACATCTTATAATATATACTGTTTTTTCCTAACATTTTTAGAAAATAAATATAAATGACTATCCCCATAAATTGTTCAAATTTATTATTTGAATTAGGAATGCAACTCAATTACAGTAGTACCCTCAAGGCAATTTCAGCCTACTAAAATGAACTTAATTTAATACAAGCAGTCCTTATCTCTTTTCTTAGCTCCAGTACTGTTTCCATGTTTATGTGATAGATTTACCAGAATAGCCCAGAAATATCTCAAACTTAATATACCAGATTCTATCTCTCTCTTCTCCCCTTATTTTTGTGGATCTCATCCCATCATAAACTCACATTTATATTTTTATGCTTCTCTTAAATCTTGAATTTGAAAATCAGATTTTTCTATTCAACTCTACTCTTTTTGTCAGGAATGCTTGAAAAATCCTCTTATTAAATGTCCATTTTTACCCCCTTAAAAGATTACTCAGTTTTGCTGGGTAAGTGATTTTTCATTGTAATCTTAGCTCCTTTGCTTTGGAATGCAGAAGCTGGAACTCTTATATTATACTAACGATAGCTCTGTGATATATTGAATTGTTTCTTTCTGATTTGTTTGCACTATTTTCTCCTTGATCTGGGAAATCTTGAATTTAGCTACAATATTCCTGGGGATTTTTGTTATGGTACCTCTTTTAGGAAGTGATCAATGGATTCTATTTTCCCTTCAATTCTAGAATTATCAGGGCAGTTTTCTTTGATAATTTCTTGAAAAATGTTTATGTTGGTTTTGGGTTTTTTTGGATAATGGCAGTCTGGATATACCAATAGTTTTTAAATTACCTCCCTGTAACTATTTTCCATGTTAGTAGCTTTTCCAGTGAGGTATTTTACATTTAAATTCTAATAGTTACCTATAGATAATCTAATCTCCTTAACAACCTGGATCCAGCCTATCTATCTTTTTAAGCTGGTTACACATTTTTCTTCTCCTGTATTCTATACCATAGTCACATTGATCTAATTTCTGTTCTCTATTCACTGTGGTCATCTTTTATCTCCATGTTTGCAAAAGACCCTTTCCCTGACCCCCTCCCCATTTTTCTACCACTCATATGGCTCACATTCTCTTTCCTCATTTTTACTTCCTGGAACCCCTAGCTTTCTTAAAAGCTCAACTTTTAAGATTCTTTGGATTTTCCCAGTTTTTGGCATACTTTCCTGCCCTACTCAGTTTGAATTCATTTGTAGTCTATATTTACTTCGCCGTGAACCCATTATGTTATAAATCTACCACATTCCCAGAACAATATAAGCTCTAAAAAGCAGATATTTAGATTTTGTCATTATATTACCAATACCTAGCATGGTGCCTGATACATATTTGTAAGCTATAGAACAATTGTGATGTATTAGTGGAGGGAGAACTCACACCAACAAAACTACAGATCATCAAAAATTTTACACAAATGTCTTAAAATTATATAAAATGGATTTAAAGCAACTCAGATAATAAACTAACTGATGCTTCTTTGGTCTTTAGAATACATCTAAATCTTTTCCTTGATATACAGGAGGAACCAACTTCTCTAAGATTGAAGACATTATTTAGCAAAAACAGATTTGAGTTTTAGGATAAACAATTTAACTGTTGCTATGCATAAAAATTATAAATTGTCTTTACACATTACCTGTGTGTAATAAATGTGCAACTTGTAAAGAGATCTCTATCTAATCCACAATTTTCCTAGTTTGAAAAGAAGCTAGTCTATTCAATATGTGAATCCTAGATATGTAAAACCCTACACTACAGGACATAGAATTCTCACCAGCATCCTCTTCTCTGCCAGCTGCCGGCAAACACTGGCAACATCCTTAACATTTGTGGGAAACCTCTGTTGCCAGTGGTCCATGTTAGCAGATTTGTTACTGAACTGGACTTTGTCAAACATAATAGTTACAGCACTTTCTTCTAGTTTTTCAACTTCTCCATACAGAACAGGAATTCGCAGGACTGCTGCACCTTTGAGGAAACAATGTTTCAAACTAGTTTTGCTTTTCAAGTTTTGTGTAACATGGCAATCACAAAATCTTAACATCTTCCCATCTACAATAACTTCTTACACAAGTATTATTCTGAAGGTTTTTAATAAAATGCATTCCCAAACTGCTGATCAGTGAATGAATCATTCTAATTTTTAAAAAGCATTTGTTCAGTATATTTTCAACCAACAAAAGTTATGTTCTTCTAATGTTTGTAGTAGCCTACAATATAAATGAGATAAAAAGATATGTGATACAAAATTCAAGCTCTAAGAAGGCTTAAATGGTTAAGTCAAATGATTAAGATATTATTACCTCTAATGCAAAATAGAATGAAGTACTATGTGAGTTCAGAAGAGAGGAATCGTTAAGAGAAAATAAGGGTTTTTGTGCGGGAACTGGATATCGAAGGATTATTATGAATGAGACAGACAGAGATGAGTGGCAAGAAAACTTAGGCTATGTTCAAATATATAAGGTATTATTAAGAGAATTATAGGTAATAAAACAAGAAATAGATAAAATCGTGAAGGCTAAGATGTCTCACCTTCTGAAGTTTTGTTTTTCTACCTTTTTTTATAGCTGTGTTCTTTTACATATAAACTATTCATAAAATTGATCATTCACTAAAAACAATGTAATGAATCACATACAGACTGTACATAACTTTACCAAACTGCTCACCTCAATGAGAGGAAAAAGAGTAGAAGAAACTTTGGAATTCAAATTGTACAAGCCATAAAATAGCCAAGAATATTTCCCACTAGCATTAAATAACTAATAATGTTATTTCTTACCAACATTGTTTTCCAAGACAGCCCTTTCTCCTTCTAGTTTTGTTTTACCATACAAATTTAGGGGATTTGGAGTATCCTCTTCAGTATAAGGTGGATTTGTTCCATCAAACACATAATCTGAGCTAATGTAGATCAGAAATGCTCCAATTCCCGCTAGAGGGAAAAAAAAACAATATTAAATGACTAAACAGATTAAAACAAAAAGCAAAAAACACCCTTGACCGAATTATAATAAAAGAAAGTGTTTTATTTTGTGGTTTTTTTTCCAGGCAAAGTAATACAAAACCATGTCCCTTAAATATATATTTAAAATATTAAATCTCAGCAATTAATATTTTATAAAGGTTCTATAATGTCAAATTACCTGCTTCCTTTGCTAAATTCCCTGAAGCATCCACATTAAGCTGAGAAGCAGCATCTGGTTGATTCTCTACAACATCTGGCCTTCTTTCTGCTGCACAATGTACTATGACATGGGGCTGGAATTAAGCATTCATGCATTTTTAACAACAACAAAAATGCAGAATTAACTACATCTTCCCTATAGTAAATATAGAGAAAATGTTCATTAAAGCAAAACCTTCTTCACCACTACTGAATGAATAAATAAGTTATACTATTATTCCTTCTTCAAGTGAATGGAGTTAAATGTACATAGGAAGAGATATTAAAGTTGTGAATTCACTAATAGAGGGAACTCCTAATTGAGGACACTCTCTACTAATGCAAGTCAGTCCCTGCTCTGCAAACTATAAACTTAGTGAGTTACTTAGAGAACTAAGATCCTAAATGACTTGGCAATCAGTTTTTTTTTTGAGGAGGGACTTGATGTCAGGTTATTCTAGATGTCTCTATTACGTCATAATGCTTTATAACTCGAGGGGAAAAAAAAGGGGGGGAGTAGGGGATGGGGAGAAAAAGTTCTAGCACATAAACTTATAATAAATTCAAATATTTCCATTCTTTTTCATGAAATCTTTAAGCAATAAATTAAAATGCAGATGCTTTCAACACAATGGCTAGCAGTTATAGTGAAACCTAGCATAGCTGTCTATTTTGGAATCCAGGGAGCAGATAGTAGTGCTCCAGAAATTGGGGGAGAACAGAGGGAAGGAAAATAAGAAGGTAGGACTTTTTATTAACAATGCTGATGGATTTACCTAACTTTGTGTGTTCAGAATTGCTCAAAGAGCTAATGAGACTGATAAGTCTCTGATAGAAAAGTACCACTTCAATCTTTTAAAAAAGAAAAAGAAAACCTCTTTGGCTATGTTTATCATTACTTTTTCAGGTTACATTATGCTGAATGTGGTTTATACTCCCCCCCCATTCTTTCTCAAATGAAACTAAGCTTTATGATTTAGCAGTATAGACACTGACATAACACATACATAGCATTTTTATCTCTTTTCAGTTACCCTAAAGCAACAGAAAAGTCTTGGGGGTGGAAAAGGATGTGTGCATGTGTATGTAAGTCTGAGGGTGTGTGCACACAACTTGCGGGTTACGGAACTATTTATATTTATATGGCTCTTATGATAAAGGATTTGTCCATAAAAAAATGACCTCTCAAAAACCAACTGCATTTCAGCAACAGCACATTGTCAGTGAGGAGCTGAATAAAAAAATAGTAACAAAATAACTAAGCAGATCCTTTATTATAACATAATTATGGAAAGATATAGACATGAATTGGACAGAAATCAGAATCATGATTTTATCACCTACCCGTGGTGAAGCAAATAGTTTTTAAACTTATTTGTTAATCCATCAAATTAATAAAGATGGAAATCCCACCTTTAAAGTGTGCTAAAAATTCCAAATATTGTTGGTGATGGACCCTGTGCTAAAACAATACTAATTCATCTCTCTACTTCTTTGTTCCTTAGACACATTCATTTCTCATATTCTTTGTCCTTTTGCCTCATACTCTTCTTAATGGTAACTTCACTACCCTAAGATTTAGTTTTTGTCTTGACTTCTTAATGGCCTGCTAACTTCTTAGACATGTAGTTTCAAATAATCTGGGAAATTTATAACACTGAAGGTGCTTAAATGTCTTTTCCCTTCTCTCACTATTACAACATACCTGAAAATCCTGAATGATATCATGAACTGCATGAGTATCCAAAAGATTGACTTGTTCAAATCTTGGTCGAGCTCTACTGTAACCACAACCAACTGCATGCCAGTTGTTCTGCTCAAACTCTTTGTATACAGCTCTGCCAAGTAGGCCAGTGGCACCAGTAATCAAAGCACGCCTACTGGGGACATTAACATCCTCCTAAAATGTAAAGGCAAAAACTGATTTATTTGAACATCACAATGTCATAAGAAATTGACTTAATTTCAAATAAAATTTACCAAACAACTTAAGGAACTACAATTGAGATTTCAAACTACCAGGAATTTACAAATGTACCCTCCCCCTAAAAAATAAATCAATGCAAAACCAATTTAAATTGCATACTGCTTAGTTCTATTTCAAAGATTTGACAAGTAAAGTTAATTACCAGATAATCTTATTTCTATTCACTTGATAACACCTGAATGTAGCTCACACACACTATTTAGTCAGCACACTTTTCAGTGATTTATCAAAAAACATAGATATGATGGTGCAGTGGATAGAGCACCAGCTTTGAATTCAGGAGGATCCAAGTTCAAATCTGGTCTCAGACACTTAACCTCGGCCTCAGGAGAAAAAAAAATATCACACCTGTGATTTAAAAAAGCCACCCTCAACTCATTCAAGAGGGTTAAAATTTTCATTTGGGGGGCATTTTAAATATAGTAAGTGGAAGCCTAACTATAGACAGAACAGAGAAATGGCAATCAAAATTTATCTTTTTTCTTTCAAAAAATGAGGAAGTTTGACTAGTGTCTAAAGGGTCTTACAACTAATTTCTGTGATCCTATGAACATTATGAAATTCCCAGGGCTCTCCCCAAAATTGTGTTTAAAAACTAACTAAACTAAAATTTGACAGCAGAGATTGTACTTTATTTATTTTCAAATCTCTCTCCCAATACCATGTAACAAATAGTTACTGAATAAATGTGGAGTGAGAAACAATACAAGTCTTATTCTAATTCCAAATCTTTCCGGGCTTCCACCATGTCAAGTAACTTGTTAATTTAATGAAAAAAAAAAAAAAAAAAAAAAAAAAAAAATTATAGTTTCTATATAAACCCAACCCAATAAACCATATTTGGACAAAAATTTGATTTAAAAAAATACTATTTTAAGTGTAACATTCTACTTTGGTCTAGTAAATCAGATTAAATTATGTTACTAGTTGATACTCAACATTGTTATGGCCTTCAGGAAAGTTTGATTTACAAATTTTGATTGCAGCTTCAGAGCTCCCTGAACTTAATAAATTCATGTATAAACATCCACTTTCACAAGTAGAAAACAATAAACCATTTTTTTTCTCAAACTCTGATACTTAAATGTAAATTCAAAGAAAATATTTTAAAATGCACTAAAATTTGCTGTTCAAGAATTTTACTTATTACTCTATGAATATGATTTTGTTTTAGGAGAATGGAACTATATCTTCCAAGTTTTACTTTTCAATAAAAAGCTAGTGTGTTGCTAATCTTAAAAATATTTCACCGAAAAAAATTTAGGCAATAACTCTATAATTTAGTCTGAACATGAAATACAAATGCAAACCATTACACACCACTACCAAAAGTATTGCAGGATAAATGCTACAAATTTAGGTACTTATCAGCAAAAGAGAAGTAATTACTTTTGGTTTATATGCCAAATACTCAAAAGGTCTCCAGTATTTTAATGAACACGTATATATGATTATGTTTTAATCCTTGAAAGTTTTAATTTGGCAAGTTAATAACTCTTTCAAAAGTTATAATTGGGGCAGCTAGGTGGCGCAGTGGATAGAGCACCAGCCGTGAATTCACTTAACTTCCTAGCTGTGTGACCCTGGGCAAGTCACTTAACCCCAGCCTCAGGGGAAAAAAAAAAGTTGTTTTTACATGACATGTTTTAGATTACCTTATTTAAGCTCTTGAGAAAGGCAGATTTCATTTCATTTTACCTATCAGAGAACTGAGGTTGAGTGAGATTACAGTGACTTGCCCAGTAGAAAAGCTAGATAATGTGAGCAAACTGCGTATCCTAACATTTTTTTTCCTGCTTCGTATTATTTACAACAAATAATTTCTTATTAGTCTCTACCTGTAATTTCACTAGCAAAAAAATAACATCACCAGTTGGTCAGCAACTTCTAATCTTATAAGAGTAACTTGCCCAGGGTCACAAAATAAGTAAAGTAGGCACCGGGACTGGAAGCAGCTGATCTTCAAGCTTTCTACCAACAGTACCCTATAGTCTCTTAGAAGAATATGTCAATAATAAATACGCACAATCTGTGATACTAAGAAAATATTGACTCTCAAGAAAGTTTATTCTAATTCAGTAAATGTTCCCTTCTTATACATAAGTCTGCCACAAAGATTACCACAAAAACCATTATCCACTTATATGCAGCCTAATTCAATTCCAGACGTTTATGAAGGCCTTATCCATGAAGAAACGGAAGGATACTAAGAAAATATTCACTCTAAAGACTTTATTCTAATTCAGTAACTTTATTTACTACTTGTCATGTATAGGCCTACCACTAAGATTACCACAAAAACCATTATCCACTTATATACTGTCTATTTCAGTTCCAGAATTATTTATGAAGGGGTTTATCTAAAAAGATAGAGGGGAGAAGGAAGATGGGTTAGAACGTGGGTTCAACATTCCCTAGTCTGACTTTGTAGACACTAAACTCTCCTCAGCCTCAACCAGAAATGGAGGTTCTCAACCCCCACAAACCTTAAGAATAGCACCCCTGCAAGGAGATCTAAAAGAGACCGCCCACCTGTCCTCGAATTTAGGAATACAAGATCCCTACCCGGAAAGAACCCAAACCCTACAAGCCCCCCCCCCCCCACCGCGTTCTGTTTGCCAGAAAGCTGCTTTTTCTGAACTACAGATTACGAAATTCCAGGAAAATCAGCAAAGAGAAGAGAAATAAAGTGAAATCGTCACCAAGACTGGAGCTCTTCGAAATGGAGTGCCTTCAGAGAAAAAAAGTCAGGCGCTTCTCAGGCTTTGCCCGCCGGCGCCTCCTCGGCCTCGGTCCCCCGGGGCTCGGAAGCACCCAAGTGGAGAAAGACGCAAGCAGTCCCGCTCCCCGAGGAAAGAAGGGGGGTAGACGGTAGGAGAGCCCACTCCGCTCACCTCCACCAGCTGGCAGCTTCCAGGGACAAAGTGGATGGTCAGCTCCTTCTCCCGCCCAACCATTCCCGCAGCCGTGGCGGAACCGTCTGCCTCCAACCTGAGCCCCAGCCCGGGTTTCGGCCCGCAGCCACCAGCGTCAGGAACACCTCCCACTAGACTCAGGCCCAGCCTCTCGCAGAGGTCCCTTCCGGCTTCCGCCGCCACTGACACGCACACCGATTGGCTACACCTCTTTTCCCGATCGGGGTCGCTAAATGGTTAGCTTCCTCTGTAGTCAGAAGTGCTGATTGGCCATGCTCATCCTCTCTCTCGGAGTTTCTTAAAGGGACAAACGTATGACAGGGGGCGGGTTCTAAACGAGTCTAGGCTATAGGAGGAACGAGAAGATCATCTACTTTTTCAAAAGATTAGAGACAATCAGACTTAGATTTTGGCCTTTTATTACCCCTAGGAGACAGCCAAAGAAAAGTGACTGAAGGAACGGTAAGAGTCAAAAGACCGGTCTCTGCACTGCTCTTTATTGGCAATGACACTGTATTATTATTGTGATATTCAACCTATCACTTACAAATGAGAACCGAGATTCAGAGCTGGAAGATAGAGGCTATCTAACCCCATAGCCTCATTTTACAAATGAGACAAGCTCAGAGAAGTTGTTCGATTTGGCTGAAGTCACCTAAGTAGCAATGTTATTCCAAGCACTCTTAAAATATGAATTGTTTATTATGAACAACAAAATCTTGTTCAGCTCCAAATCTTATGGTCTATGACTTCACACAGTTACTGCTCCCTTTTTGCACCTAGTAAATTATTTTTTCCAACAATTTTCACATTATTAGATCTCTATTAGTTATCTCAAGTTAGGAAATGACCTTGTTTCCTGTCTTGCCATAATATAGTCAGTTCTAAAAAAACAAGTAATGGGGAAAAACAGAGTTTGGCCTATTGGAAATAGGCCACAGCTATCTCGACTTTTGGTAGACAAAGGTATTCCTATTTTTTGTGTGATAGGGAGAACACATCACAAGTTTGACTTGTCAGATCCTGTTCTAGACATGTAATAACATTTAATGTTTTTCTAGATAGAGTAGATACATTTACCTAAAGAGCAGGAGGAAAATTATATTTCTGAAAACACCAGAAAACCTAAGGGAGAAAGACTGGTTTCCAAATCATCATTTGCTAAAGTCAACTTAAGATTAAAAACTTTTTTTTTTTTTTTTCTGAGTCCAGATACTTGTCTACTATCTTCCCCAACCCTTCTTTCCCCACTTCTCAAAACTTCTTAACCAGGGACAGTCTAGTAGAAAGGACCAAGCAAAACAATTGTAGATTTCCTGGTGTAAATTTTGATTCAGTTGTTATTTAGGCCATACTGAATGCCCTTAAAATTACACAACCTACAGGTTATTAATTGGAAAAGCAAATAAACCTAAATAAGATTTTTTAAACAAAAAAGTACCTGGGTGGTTGCTTTAAAGTTAAAATAGAGATTCGGATGTAACAGCTTAAGAAAACATAAAAACACTTTATTCTGTTCACTGGAGGTACTCCAGGTAAGAAATAGTATGGCGATTTTCCCAGTCACGTATAATGGGAGAAAAAGAAGCCCACTGTAATAGTTACTCAACTGACTTATATTTGAGCATTAGTATATGGCTACCTGTCAAAGTGGCTTGGCTTTTATTCCTGGACTATTACATGAGTAGAAAAAATATCTTTGGTGATACTAGGAAGATAAATGAAAATGCAATCAAATGTAAGATGTCACAAATGAGTCTGTGAATTTAAATTGAATACGAAGAGAATACATATACACACCCATACTATATTGACAAAAAAATCTATTCATGTAGCAAAACAAAGAAAAATAATAGAGCACCATATATAAAACTCCCAAGTAATCCAAACAAGGTGATAAGGGAAAACATTTTAAGTGCTGGCAAAGGAAAAAGCATACATCATTTTGCATTGTGTTCATGTCAGCTACTTAAACTGTCTAATTGAATGCTGTGATCTCCTAGATCAAAACCTTCCTCTCATCCCCATTTTCAATGTTGAACTTTTTTCATCTAAATGGTACACTCAGGCTAACTTTGTAGACTTGTTAGATACTAGTACTATTTTTCTTAAGCATTCATTCATGTTTTGTTTTAAAAGCAGTAAGACCACGAATTCCAAAACCAAAGTATTTTAATTCTTAAATGTCCAACCCTTACCTGTTCCATTGCCATCAGCATTTCAGGCATGATTCTTATTTCAGTAATTATATTTAGAAATTGCCCTAACCCCCCCAAACAGGGTCCAGGACTAGCTGTTTCTTTGTCTACTTCAGGCAGCAAACAACACTAGCACTGCAAAAGCGAGGCTTTTTCACTTGACCTTTTTTCAATTAGCATTTAGATTCCAGTCTCTGGATCACGTGCCGTTTCCCACATTCTAGTAAGCTGGCAGCTGATTCCTTCTGGCAGTCTTGAAAATACCCAATGAGAAGTTACAGGCTTAATTTCCACTTAAATCAGAGTGAGATAGCAAAGCGATTATGTAGGTCCAAGTGATTTAAGGTAAAAGCTTTCTAGTAATTTGTGGCAATCGTTCTTTTGTAAGAAATACTTGGGGAACAGCCAAACATGCAATTGATTATCTTCCCTTTAATCTTAGTCTATAGAATAATAGAAACAATGGATGAAAGTTGCAAATCAACAACTTTGGTGTTTTATAAGGAAAACTCTCTAAATGTTTAAGCTATCCCAAAGTAAAATGGACTAAGGAGATAGTAAATGTCTACTTCTCTCATCGCCCACCAGAGGCTTTCAAATAAAAGCTAGTATACTTTTCAGTCATGTTGTAGAGGAAATTCATGTTTTTAATTGGGCTATTAAGTTCCAACTCAAGATTATCAGTGGCAAGGCCACAATGAAATAAAAATATTACTGGTATTTCCTGACCTCTTCAAGTGTTTTGAGAAAACATTGTTTTGAAATGTAAGAGTTGTGTAGTAAACGTTGAATTTGTACTAATAATAGTAGAGACATATATACATATACACATATATAAAATTATATAAAACATTGTATATACCTACATTAAATGCCCAGTTTTATAGAATGTGTGTGTATGTGTGTGTTCTGAGAAAGGCTTGGGACTTACTGTTGGCCAAACAATTAAATTCAAGGGTGGTATTGGCATGATCCTTAAAGAAAAAAAATCTAGCCAGCAGACTACTAAATATCTTGGGAGGGTTTAGGGTTCCAAAAGAAAAAAAGTTTTTAAGAGCATTTGTAAGTAAGTAAGGTATTCATTTGCAAGTGAATTGGGTCTGGATTGATTCAGAGTGAATATAAATAGCAATCTTTTGGCCTAAAAGACAGGGAAATCTCCCCTCCTGATTTATTTTATTTGCCTAAGTGAAAGAGGATATTCTTAGCCTCAATTGCTACTTAACCTTAATCACTGAATGGGTGTGGCTTCGGCCTACTACAAACCAAGGTCTCCCAGGTCATTTAGGGCCACCGAG
This sequence comes from Sminthopsis crassicaudata, assembly GCF_048593235.1. NCBI lineage: Eukaryota > Metazoa > Chordata > Mammalia > Dasyuromorphia > Dasyuridae > Sminthopsis > Sminthopsis crassicaudata. Next base: position 414,226,129 of record NC_133618.1, on the reverse strand, counting down.
ATCTTGATCTATATCTGGCTACTAGACCCTGATGTCTCTGGAGGGAAAAGTGAGGCAGGTGACCTCACCTAAATCCAATTCACTTGCATGTCATGGCATCACTTCTCTGAAGTCATGGTCCTCTTCAAGAATGAAGGACACCAAAAATTGAAGGATGCAAAATTTGTAGCAGAGGCAGTAGCAGTTAAAAGTAACATTTAAGCTACTGTGTAAATCTGGGCATTCTGAATACTTGAATTTGTGCAGAGGGAGATTAGTAAACAACATTACACTTTATCAGTACTGTAATAAACAAGTAGAAATTCAATTCTTGTCCTGGAGAATAAAATCTACTTAAAATCCCCCCCCCCCAAAAAAAGACAATCTCTGGGAGTAGAGTTGCGCCCCCTTGAGTCCCCACTGGAACTGGTCAATTGGAAAACTTTCCTTCCCACTTTCCTTTCTGCTCCTTTCCCTTCCTTTATCCCTGTTGGGTGTCATACTCTTACCTACAGATGCTCTTTAAAGATCTTTTTTTTTTTCTCTTTTGGATCCCTAAACCCTCCCTAGATATTTTGGTTTGCTGACTAGGTTTCTTAAGGACAATGCCTTAAACCAAAACCATTTTAACACTGATAATAGGTTTCTGGACAAGCCCCAAATGGTCTTTGTTTGAGTCCAGATTGACTCTGAGTGAAGGTATTTAACAATCATTTCTGCTTTTTTGCTAAAAACCTTAAAGGTCTTCTCCCTCCCAGAGGTATTCATTTAGTTGTTTTTGTTGTTTGTTGTTATTGTTGTTGTGTTGGGGTTTTTTGGACTAGGTGAGAGGAGTTTTGCCTCTATTACTACCTAACTTAATCACTGAATGGGGTGTGGCTTTAGTGAAAGTAAAACTTGTTGAAGATCATAGTTTAAAAAGATCAAGGTCTCCCAGATTATCCAAGGCCATTTCCAGTGGTCCAAATCTTTATCTGGCCAGTGGACCCAGATGGCTCTGGAGGGGAAAGTGAAGCATGTCATGGGTTCACCTCTCTGAACTCATGGTCTTCTTCAAGAAGGAAAGACAATCTGAGAAGGGATTAACGGACTTCACCAGACTGACAAAAATGAAATATAAAAAAGTACAAAGGACTCCTGTGTCTAAATTTTAGAGCTATTATTCTAACCAATACCTTGGAATGTTTTACTTTTACAGACATATCTACTATTTAATAAGTAGAATCATTTTATTTCAAGATTTTAAGAAATAATATCCTAACACTAAATTAGATTCTTATTGTATTTCATGACCAAGGCAAAGCCACATACCTTGTGTATTTCCCTCATATTTCAATTGGCTCTCAAATACTGTTACACATTTCAGCTTTTTAGAAATACTTCTGTGTATTTAAAAAGTAAGTTGTTTTTCTGAACTAGCTAGAATTGACAATATTGTCTTAAAAACAAAACACAATACAAGTCAACCCCAGAGAAATGAATAAGAAAGCAGGATGGATTTCACTTGGAAGTCACAGAATTTTCAATGATTTTTAAACATTGTCCCAGAAACAAAAACCCATTGTTTTGCTTTTTTCCTTTTAAATACTAATACATTTTGGGTGCTGCTATACGACTATGAATCATGGATTAACCACAGTTCCTATGGAATCAAAATTGCCCATCTCTCAAATGATTGGCATCAATTGCTGCACATAATAATTTCATACATAGAGTAGCATAAAAGATTCAGATACATAACCAAAAGAGACAATAAACTGGTCACATAATAAGTTTAAAAGATTAAAAAAACAAAAAACAAAAAACTGGATGCTGTATTGATACCAACATACTATTACAATAAAGTCCTCAGGAAATTGGCTCAGGCCCCTATGGAGAAATGAGAGAAAAGCATGGGTGAAAAAGTATACAGGAAAAGACCACAGATGCACCATGATGGGTATCACTGGAGGGGAAACTACATCCTTGAGACAACATATATAACAATACAGCCCATCTATCTCGAGGCACTTCTAAAGTGGTAAAATTTTAAAGCAGCTCTTAAATTTGTTTTGAAGTAACAGCTTTAAGTTAGGAAGCAATGCAAACATTTCCCTAGTTTACAAACAGAAAAACAGGCAGAGAGGTTAAGGAAATTATACACATAAGTTCACACCTGTGAATGATTTTTTTTTTTTTCCCCTGAGGCTGGGGTTAAGTGACTTGCCCAGGGTCACACAGCTAAGAAGTGTTAAGTGTCTGAGACCAAATTTGAACTCGAGTCCTTCTGAACTCAGGGCTGGTGCTCTATCCACTGCACCACCTAGCTGTCTCCTGCGAATGAAATTTGAACTTGTTTCCTGTCCACTGATTTTTTTAATTAATGTTAATGTCATCATATTTCTTGAAGTGCTAAAATTAAAGTGTTTTAAGATTAAAGATTAAGATTTTTAAGATTTGGAACTATGTTCAAAGAGCTATAAAACTGTGCATAAGTTTGTAGCAGAAATTGAGTGGTTGCCCATTGGTTGGGGAATGCCTAAGTTATTGTTTATGAATATAATGGAATATTTGTTTTTGAGAAATGATGAGCAGGCTGATTTCAGAAAGCCTGGAAAGACTTAACATGAACTAATGCTAAAAGAAGTGAGCAGAATCAACATTGTATACAGTTACAAGATTATATAATGATCAATTGTAATAGACTTGGCTCTTTTCAACAATGAGGTGATGCAAGGCAATTCCAATAAGAATTGTGATTGAAGGTGCCACCCACATCCAGAGAACTATGAATTGATTAAAGTATAGTATTTTCACCTTTGTGTTTGCTTGGTTTTTTGTTTGCTCAGCAGGATAAATATAGAAATATGTTTAGAAAAACTGAACACATTAAACCTTTATCAGTTTGCTTGCTGTCTTTGGGAGGGGCAAGGAGAGAATAAAATTTGGAACACCAAGTTTTACAAAGGTCAGTGTTTTTGCATGTGTTTGGAAAAATAAAGTACCTTTAAAAAAAAAGTGCTCATCAATATGTCTATTCAATCAGAAAGGATTCCCTAATTTTTTTTAATACTCTGAATTTCCCAGTTTCAAGATGATAAATTTTTTTTTGCAAATTATTTTCCAATTAACTGTAAGTTGACTTCATATTTGTGAAGAGTTTTGAATGTCCATCATTTATGCTAACAATATCCCTGAGCCTACCACTATACTTAGAATTTTATTTCTATTTTTAAATCAAAATGTCAAATATTTATGATAAATTTTGCCACATTTTTCCAAAATTTTTAATCCAAAGAAATATTTATTTGCTCTTAAATTTTGAAAAATCAATTGTAATTTAAATGCCATTTAAGTCACCTACCCACACATTATCAACTCAAAATACAAAGTGTCATATAGTCTCAAAACAGAGGTAGTAGGTTCCTAAAAGGGCAGAGGGAGGAGGGTGAAGAATCATAAAATTCTTGTGAATTTTAATTTTGTCCATAAATTCAAGTTAAATACATCTGGGTCTACCATAACTAAGCATTATATGATGACAATTTTGCATGGTAGAGAAACACAAGACATTAAAAAACAGATGAATTTGACAATCATATTTGTTATCTTCCCTTTTCCAATGACTTTCTTAAAAAGATACTTATTTGACAGGTTTAGATTAAAATGCATGAAGAGGAAAAAGGAAAACAAGTTAAATTTAAAAATATTTTCCCCCCCCTGAGGCTGGGGTTAAGTGACTTACCCAGGGTCACACAGCTAGGCAGTGTTGTGTCTGCGACCAGATTTGAAGTCTGGTCCTCCTGAATTCAAGGCTGGTGCTCTATCCACTGCGCCACCTAGCTACCCCTTTAAAAAATAATTTTACCCTTAATTGCAGTCATCAACATTTGTATCAATCCAATTAAATGGTTATATAAATGTGGACTATATAAAATTAATGTTTCCTAATTATAAAATCTAAATATCTTTTGTGCCACAGTTCCCTTTTATTGTCTTGCCTCAGTTTCCCTTAACTATTCTGCCTCAGTTCCTTTTATTGTTCTGCCTAAATCCCCCTGGTTGCAATACCTCCCCCTCTTGCTCATTAGGACTGAGATAATTAGGATTGTGGCCACTTTAGCCAACTCCAGATGTCCTATCCCAGATACCTAATTGGCATTGTCTACCTCTATCTCTTCAGACTTCCTGGCTCTAGTTTAGACTATCACCTTTACTCCCAATTTGTAAGAATTTATGGTTCTTGGGAAATGAATGTAAACTGTTATTTTTACCTTCTGAATCCAATTCCTCCTGTGCAACAAAAAATTCGGTTTTACACACATATATTGTATCTAGAATATACTGTAATATATTTAACATATATAAGACTGCTTGACATCTGGGGGAGGGGGTTGGGGGAGGAAGGGAAAAAATCTGAATAGAAGTAAGTGCAAGGGAAAATGTTGTAAAAAATTACCCATGCATATGTACTGTCAAAAAAATGTTATAATTATAAAATAAAATAAAAATTAAAAAACAAAACAAACAAAAAAAAAAAAACAATGAGGTGATTCAGACAATGATCTTGTGATGAAGAGAGCCATCTGCACCCAGAGAGGGGACTGTGGTTCACAACATAGCATTTTTGCTCTTAATGTTGTTGTTTGCTTGCATCTTATTTTCTTTCTCATTTTTTCAGGTTTGATTTGATTTTTCTTGTGCAGCAAGATAATTGTAATAATATATATGCATATATTGGATTTATATATAAGGGAGGGGATGGAGAAAGCGGGGGGAATTGGAGCATAATACTTTGCAAAGAATAATGTTGAAAAATTATCCATGCATATGTTTTGAAAATAAAAAGTTTTAATACAAAAAAAAAAAGAAAAAAAAAAAAAAAAAGAATTTATGGTTCTTCCCCCAATCAGAACTAGATTGATGATCCCTTCTTGGAGATTCCTGCTCACCAGAGTTTGGACCTCCTGCCTTGAACTCTACTCTAATAACTTAAGAGCCGTGTGTATACATATATATTTCATGGGAAACTCACTCCCTGATGGATGCTTTGAGATATCCCTCTCAAAATATTAAAACTAATCTCTATCTTGCCTCAGTTTCTCTGGCATTACATTTCTAAGGAATCTTTATGTGAGAATTGGATGGTGATTTACTTTCCAGAGTTATGAAAAATTAAATTGGACAAATAAAACTTCAAAAATTGAAACTTAAGAAATGGGAAGCTGGGACTCCCAAGAAAACTAAAGAATGTAATGGGGTATAGGTTTTAGATTTGAAAAGGAATCCTCTGGACTTTGTTCCCTTTCCCTTCTCTGGTTGCTAGAAGAGTCATCTTTCACTAAAAAGAAAGCTCCTTTAGATCAGGGATAATAATCAGCTTAGAAGTTTTAGATTTGAAAAGGAACCCTCACTACCACTATATACTTCTCAGATTGGCTAAGATGACAGGAAAAGATAATGATAAATGTTTTAGGGGATGTGGGAAAACTGGGACACTAATACATTATTGGTGGAGTTATGAACTGATCTAATCATTCTGGACAGATTTGGAACTGTGGTTAGCCACAGAGTTATCAAACTGTGCTTTGATCTAGCAGTATCTCTACTGAGTCTGTATCCAAAAGAGATCATTATAGAACAATAAAAGGATGATTTCAGAGAGCCTGCTGAAACTTACATGAACTGATGCTGACAAGATTATGTGATGATCAACTCCAGTGGATATAGATAGTTCTTTTCAACAATGAGGAGATTAAGGCCACTTCTAATAGAGAGCCATTTGCACCCAGGAGAGGACTGTGGGGACTGAATGTGGATCACAACAAAATATTTTCAACTTTTTTTTTTTTTTTTCTCTCTCTCTCTCTTTTTTTTTTTTTTTTTTTTGATCTGATATTTATTGTGCATGATAAATGTGGAAATATATATAGGAGAATTTTACATGTTTAACATATATTGGGTTACTTGATGTCTGGGGAGGGGATGAGAAGGGAGGGAGAAAAACCCGAAACACAAGGTTTTCCAAGGGTTAGTGTTGAAAACAACCTGCATATATTTTGAAAATAAAAAGATATTAAAAAAAAAAAAATGAACTTACAGGCCTCTATTCTGGTTATCTTTTCCCCAAAAGAATATAAGCTCCTTGAAGACAGGGACTGTCTTATATAATAAGAAGCAGAGATTGACACTTTTAACTTCTGTTTATACCCAATTAATAGGAATTCAGGGAAGGGACTAGCACTTTAGGATAGGAAACCAAAGTTTTTCTTTGTATTTTTAAAAATGTGCATACTTAAGACTAGACACTAGTTCTTACAAGAATGTAAAATAAAAAAATCTTTCCAGCATTCATCAGTCAGGGAAGTTCTTGGTAAGATTTTTTTTTCCTTACATTCATATAATAGTAGAATAGCAAAATGTCAAAAATGAAAAAGTTTACTAAAACTAAAAAATTTTCTTTTGGGATCCAAAGGAAATCTGACATTATTCAACAGCTATAATAAACTGAAATATCAAAACAAACCTATTTGTGAATAATAGCTAACACAGATATCTGGTGATATTAGAAATTAAAAGATCAAAATGTAAAAAAAAAAAAAAAAATCAGATTTTTTTCCTATAATTTTTTTATTTCTCTGTATTACACAAAAGGATGTCTTTTATTATATTATGTTCTTATAAATAGGGCTATAAAATAAAATAGCAGGTCTTAAAAGTCATTTAGGTTTCATGATTAAAAGCAAATAAAGTTTTTCTACACAATGGAATATAAAACACCTTTCAAACTCAAAAAATAATACCTTATTTAATACATTTTGCCAGTTTGCAAAATTTATTTGTATATACTTTACTTTAAAATAATATAGAGATGAACTAACTAAGCAGGCAGTGCAGATACATGAAATGTACAACCTCTGCTTACCAACACCAGATCTGGAAGATTTTACCATTTGTTTCAACTGGGATAGGAGTATAAATTGTGAACCTTGATAGCAGACTTCTCAAATGCAGAAGAAGAATTGTATTGATTGATCTTTCCATAATGTAGTATAATACACTGCACTTAATAGTTGCTTCTTTAATACATAAAATAGCCATTGTTTCATATTCAAAGATGGATTAACCAAAGTGACCATTAAACACATACTTTTAAAGTACTTGTACAAAAGAAAATCAAAGTAGAATTTTATTTACAAAATAACAAATTGAAGGAGAAGTAATTTCTCTTCTATTTATTAATATTTAAATCTTTTGAAAAGCCTGCTTCAAGACAAAAAAGGAAGCCTCAAATTTTTTAAAATAAATTACAAGGTTAAGATAATTTTTATTTTGTAATTAAAATGCTTTAAGCCTACATACTTTGTACACATTTTAAGATTTGTTTTTTAATGAAAATAAATCCACATTAGCAAATTTATCCCTAATGATAATCTCTATCACAATGATAATCTATTATCACTGCCCACTTCGTAGCATAGAATTTGTGGTTTATTTGACATTTGTTATACAGAAATATTTAATAAAGTTACATATTTTTAGAAGTACTGTAAGTGAAGAGAAATTCAAATGAAGTGATATTTCTTGCTAGGAAAAAAAATATACATATACACGACTTTAAATGTAGCTAAATAAATAACAGCTTCTTCCCTTCCTACTATATCTCTCCCCTTCTCTCCCTCTGCCCCCCAATCAGAATCCTAGGATAATTTTTTTCTCTATTTATTTTAGAACCAGAGTTAATATTCATATGTAGATTACTAAGGGATAAAAGTATCTTAATCAGAGGTGTCAGATTCTAAATAGAGAGAATAGCCCAAGACCATTCTTCTGGCACAGATAAAAAGGGGCAGATTCCAGGAAAAGATATGCGTATATTGATAGAACATCTAAATAGTCTTAATTCTTTCTTTCTTACTTAGCCTTTCAAGCTGGCAACTCACACTAGGTTTCCTTAATGACAACTTCATAGAAGAACAGCCACCTGGGTCAAAATGGCCCTATTACCAGGGATATTACATACAATTGTCCACATTTTGTAGGCAACCTCAAGGAAAAGAGGAAGCAGGCAAATCTTTTACCTTCATGCTTCTCAATTGTTGTACTCAAAGATCCCAAAGCATAGATCTGGAAGATACCAGATATTACCTTGCTCTTAATCAATTCTGGATCACCCTCCCTTATCTTTCCTCAAGGGGAAAGCATCTTTTACACACATCAGAGAGATGGGACTTTTTTTTTTATATAAAAGGGAAATCAAATACCTTACATGAGAACTGCCATGTCATCATGTGTGAAACGAGAATTAAATGACCATAACACCCACCACCGATCTCTATCTAGATATCTAGAAAGAATATGTTCTAATAAACCCACTTTTGGATGGGTAAGTCTTTTGAATGGACTTTCACCTTTTTCTTTCTCTTGGGAAAAGATACGATTTATCAAATAGTTACACATTGGGAAATCCACTTGCTACAAATATATGAATTGAAAGGGGTAAGTAAAAATGATTTATGTCTCCTTATTTTAAAATTTCTTAAAACATATACATAGCCTTCATTCAAAATGCTGCAACTAGTAGCCCCAATTTAGTATTTCACCTAAATATAATCAAACAAAATATTAAGCTGACTACTGTAATTTTTGTCTCTTTGGCTGCTGATAATCATGCAATAGCAATGCAACAAATTTTGTGGGGAAAATACATAATAACATTATTTTTCTTTAAAGGAAGACTAATCCAATAGAAGTATACAGAAAAAAATTGAAATAGGAAAAAAAGATCTGAAGCTCGGAGACTAATTATACAGAGTACTCATTACAATAGTGATAATATGAATGGAAAGGTTTAAGAAAACTAAAATGGGGCATTTTATGAGGAATCAATGTTGATGGAATACGATATACTTTTCATAAAGCTAAAAGAGTGAATTATTAAAATTTTTAGCATTATTAAAATCTCAAAAATTTGAGTGTTCCCAAACCATATTATAAATAGTCCTTATAGATTATCTGTGATGTCTTCTCACATGATTCTAGAAACTCCATAGGATCTCAGTAGCATTTTCTGTTACCTAGAAGAAGCAAATATATTAGCATACAAAAAGTATGGGTTTATACTATAATTATTAAAATTAGTTTCTCAAGGTTTATAGCTAATTTGCAATGTGTTTTCTACAGAATACTTTCATTGATAAGCATGCCAAAATTAAAAGATTAACATTACTAAAAAACCTCATCTTTACTCAGAATAAAATGGAACTTTTAAAAAATTTCTCTTCATACATGGGAAGTGTGACAAAATAAAGAAGTCAACCCCTCTCTTTTTTTCCCCTCACTTTTTAAAGTCTCATCTTAGACTTAAAGTTTGAGGAAAATGAATAGAAGTTCATGGAAGGACTCTGTTCTCTTTGATGACAAAATTAGGAAGATGACCAAAGAAGAACCAACAGACTTTTGATCCATGTGAAAGCAGTTCCTTTTTTCTCAATACCTGCTTGGGAAAATGTTCAAATTAAATCTTTGACTACTTCATTTACTAAAAATATCCTAGGGATAGTTAGATGGTACAGAACCTGAACTGAAGTCAGGAGTACTTGAGTAAAAATCTGGTCTCAGACATTTAACACTTCTTTGCTGTGACCCTAAGTAAATCACTTAATCCCAACTGCCTCACAAAACAAACAAAATATTCTTGAGTTCTTTTTTGATGAGGAGGAAAGGAAAATCCTTGGAGGGATTGAATGAAGAAAGATTAAAATGATTTTATGATAATGATTCTACAAGGTACAAAGACATTTTAAAGTTCTTATTGATCTGAGACTATTACCTAAACTCTGAATCTTTTTAAATCTTTACTATGGCATTTTAGTTATTGTTTGAGAATCTTTCAAAGGGAAGGGGAAACTCTGCTCACCTTTGAACTTTATTTCCTAAACAGCAATAATTAGAATGATTTAATTCACATAATTCTTTCTGGCAGATTTAAGCCCACAACAAAGGGATTCTTCTTCTTTTAATTTAGCAGACACTATTGAGTTAACCCAAACAACACTGATCTTTTCTTACCTTCTTTCTTTTTTAATTTATTTTTTATTGATTTTTTTTTTTTTTTTTTTTTTTTACAACATTATCCCTTGTATTCAATTCTTTTCCAAATTTTTCCCTCTCTCCCTCCCTCCCTCCCTCTACTCCCTCCCCTAGATGACAGGCAATCCCATACATTCTTGTAAGGGAACTTTAAATGGGCGGCCACAGTGCAACAGGAGATTTGAGTGGCCCAGAAGTAATCTCTGTGGAGATAGGACTGCCCTGTGGGTGGGATCCTGGCCATATTGAGATAGCTTCGTAATGGGTGACGTCTCTCTCACTGGTTGGCTGTGTGTGTGACCTCACAGGCCCTTTATAAGCCCACTGCAGATAGCAAGTTGTTCTCTTTAACCTGGCTCCCTAGCCTGGGGTAGCTGAGCCAAGCTGATGGATAGCCCAGAGAAGTAAGGAGTTTGGTAGTGAACACCTGGTCTGAAGACCCACGTGTTCACTAGGGAGTTAACAAGTCAGGGCATTATGTGAGTAGGTATAATAAAGACTTTTAAGATTACACGTGGCTGTGCTTGAGTGCGCTACCGGTTATTAAACTATAGATTCAAGAAATCATGGCCAGAGACTTTTGAAGGCCTCAGAGGAGGTGAGCCGGGTAGAGTTGACACTGCAAAGGTCAGTGGTCAAAGGTACTCTGTTGGGCCTAGGACAGACTGGTAATAGTAACTGCTAAGAGGGCATGTTACACATTCTTACCTTCTTTCAAAGGCACTTTGGGAGTACAGTTTTCTTTACTCTCATGCTGAAAAGCTTTAGAAGGATCAAACCGTCTGAAGCCTTTTATTTCATTCACTTGTTCCTGAAGCTTTTTCCCAACTTGTTTTTCCTTAGTCAGCTGAGAACGGAGTTTAGAAATCTCCTAAATAAAGGATAAGTAAATACCCGGTAATTTTTATTTTGCAATAGATATGTGCTACATATATCACTTGCCAATAATGTGCCAAGTTTCCAAAGCATAGATTCTTAGCCTGAAAAAGAGAGATTCTAAGGTATCTCTGACCTTGGATAGGGAAAAAAATTACTTCTTTATTTTCACTAAAATACATTTTAATGAAAATATGAATTTTAATTTTAGTTGAAATTAACATCCCTTCCTTTAATTATTTTAAAACATTCTGAGGAGTCCAAAAGTTTAACTAGACTGTCAAAAGGGTCCTTAATACACATAAAAACACTAAAAACCCCAGTTCTAAAGGATGTATTAAAAACAAATTTCAAAGTATCGCTGCATTCAAAATCTTTAAGACAGATAATAAATTATAAATAAATGTGTGTTTTTTTCTTTTTTCTTTTTTTTGGCATAGCTTAAACTAAATCAAGACAAATGATTTTCAAAATGATTACTTAAATATTTTCTTAATGAACACCTAAAAAAGAAAGTTGTGGAATCAGTATATCTGGGTTTGAGCCTTGGTCTGCTCAGTTATTAGTAAGACCTTTAGGTAAGTCACTTACCCTCACTTTAGTTTCCTCAACCATAAAATGAAAAGAAGAGTTGGTGTGGGCAAGATGATCTCTAAAATTTCTTGAAAGTCTAAATCCTAAAAGGAGTTAATATTAAAATAGAAATATTTTCCTTGATCTACTTCATTATTTATCATGTAACTCACATTAAAGGCTTTTTTGAATGCAAATAAAAATGTTTAAGACAATTTGCCTAGTGTTCCCTCATAAAGATAAAGTTCATCAATCCTAAAAGTATCATGGTAACTTTAAACACTGAATATTTTAGGATATTATCCCAGAATTGGTTTATCCTGCTAATGAGAATGTTTTCCAATAAAACAAAACAGTTGAAAAAGAAATTGAAATCCAAGTAAAGTTAAAAACAAGGGTTAGAGGAATTTCCTCATTGTTTTTTCACTGACGTCAAAGACTTGGCTAGATAAACTATATCCCAGGATACTAAAAAATTCTATAAATGTAATAGCTGCACCATTTCAATGATTTCTGAGGTCTGAGAAGAGAGAATGGAAATGGGAAAACATCCCACCTCATTAAGTGGAGAAAGCAGATACTTTCATCTATATAGTAGCAGGTTTGAATTCAATTCTTAGTAAAATTGTAAAACAGATTATTTAAATTATTGCGAGTAGTTAGAAGGAAGTGATCACTTATTCAAACTAAATTCATTTCTTTTTTGGTCAAGATGGCCATTGAAAAAAGAAATGAAGTTTGAATGACTTATTGATCTTTTTCTGACTATATATATATATATATATATATATATATATATATATATATATATATATATATATATATATATATATATATATATACACACACACACATATATATATATGTGTCTATGTATAAATTGCATATTTATGTATGTATGTGAATACATAATACACATGATATAACTCAATTCCTTCATTTTAATGATGAAGAAATTTAAGATTCTAAGGGTTTAAGGACTTAATAGTATAGGCACAGTAAAAATTAACAAAGCTGGGTTATAAACCCAAGTCTTCCAATTCTATTCAAGTGTTCATTCTACTACATCAAAATTATCTCTTTTGAATATAGATGCTAAATGCCTTTCTGAAATTCAGTATGTCTCAGAATAGGCTTGTGGACAAACTGGACTGATGTAGGCTAAATGATAATACATTTAGGTAGGTATAGAAATGTTTGACTCAATAGATAAATATTAATCTGAAATCAAATAATATGTGGCTGTTTTGGATCCTGTTCTAAATTTTTGCCTGTGACTAGATAAAAGCATGGATGACATTCTTAGCAAATTTGAAAATGACACAACACTATAGAAGGGATAGCTAATAAGCCAGATAACAGGATTGGAATACAAAAAGATTAATAGCCATGAATGGTAAGCTGAAATCAACTAGATGAAAGATCAGAAAAATGGATATAAAATTTCTGTATTTGAACTTAAAAAAAAAAAAAAAAGCCTGCCAAGTAATATCAAGAAATAAGTCTTCATGAAAAAGACCTAGAGGTTTTGATGGACATCATATTCAATATCTCAGTATCAACCACTTGATCAATAACTGCAAATCTAATGAAATCCTAGGTTATGTTAAGAGAACTAATGTTTAGTATGAGAAGATTATACACTTTCTATAGTGTCATCTGAAAAGACAGACTACACCTGAAGCACTTTTTCCATTATATTTTATAAAGGACAACAAGAAGCGAATACAATGAAAGAAGGGCAACCAATATGGGGAAGGAAAAGAAAATCATGTTTTAAAAGTTTGTGGAATAAACTAGGGACATTTAACCTGGAGAAAAAAATACCTGAGAGATATGAAGGGTGGAAGTGAAAGAAGGGGAATGTTAGCACCATTCATACATTTAAAAAATTATTATGTGGAAGTAATATTAGACTTGATTTATCCAGAGAGCAAAATTAAAAGTAGTGAGTGAGTAACTTTGAGGAAGATTTGAACTCAATTTAAAACTTTCTAAACAGATGGAACTGTCAAAAAATGGAATGATCTGCAGAGGTATTTACAGAGTGGCTGCATGGCAATTATGGAATACTGTGAAGTGGGGATTCAAGACAAAGGCAAGGGACTTGGTCTATGAAGTTACTTTTCAATTCTAATATTTTGATTCCATTTAAATTTTTGTAAATCATTTTCAAAAACTGGGGAATGAATTTACTAGTTTAATTATGTGGGAGAGTCTTATTAATAAAACAAGAAAGAAATGTTAAAAATTTACAAACCAATTTGAGTTGGTTATTTTCTTCCTTTAATTTCATGACATGTCTGATTTTTTGCTTTTGATTCTGATGGCCCAATAACTTAGCATATGATTCACTTAGTTTATTCAGTTCTTCCTGGGTGGCACCATGTTCAGTCAATAAAGCTCTCTTCTCTGCTTCAAATGCATCCAATTGTTGCTAAAAAAAAAAAAAAAAAAAAAAAAAAAAATTCACAGAGAAAAATTTTAAAATCAGAAGTTACAAGTTCATACACATTCAGCTAAACCTTAGAAATTAAATTCTAACATAGAATTCTAGCACTTCTTATATTTTAACAATGCTAAAAATAAAAGTATAGACTTATAGGAATCTTATATATTGAGTTTTCTCCATCTTCAAGCCAAAATAAATATCAATAAATGACAAACAAAAACTAAACAAAGAAAAAAATTTAGAAAGGCTAACTTAAAAGATTTAAGCCTGATAGAACCGTGTACAGCTCTTTTAATAAAAAGTTACACTAAAAAAAAGACTTCAAACTGATAGGTAAAGAATCTTCTTTGCAGTATCTTACATCATAGCTATAAATAACGAGCATTAAACATTTCTAAGACAATGAAAAGTAACTATTTAAATTTATAGTGAACAAACCTGAAAAGGTTTTGTTTTGTTATAAAGTTCTTCATAAAGAAGATGCCATTTTTTCACTTCTTCCTTTAATTCCATAGTTTTTTCTCCAGTTTTGCTTAAATGAAAAGGAAAATAGACTAAATAACAGAAATCAACATATTTCTAATATAAGAAATAGATGTGTTGTAAGATATTACCTTGTTTCTTCCATCTCAAGATGTTTCTTAAAATCTTCACTTTGTTGCTTGAGTTTGTTCTGTAAATTGGATATCTGTTCTAGAAAAGAAGCTGTTATTTCTTTTATTTCTTCTTCTTTAAGTGCCAGTTTACTCTGCACGTCTAGAAGCATCCTTAGATTTGAAGCAGATATAAAATTAAATAAATATTCTATTCCTTCATATGAAACTGAAAGGTACACATCCTCCTGTGATTTTTAAGTTTCATTTAATTATGATAAAAGTTGAATGTTTAAATTCACAAAAGAAAAATAAAATCTTATAAACTTACCAATACCCCGTACAGCAATTCACTGACTGAACTAACTGGTTTATAACAAAAAAGTCCCTAAATAAATCTTTCCTAATGCCTCTCATAAGGAGAGAGAGATCTAGTAAGAGTTCTGGGTTCACAATGCAAATTACTGAAGCCATCTAATAAGACATGAAGGACTTACAATCCAAATAGGTGAAAGAAGTACCACATAGATGATATTATAACTATTTTGAAATGCTAATGAAATGTAACAAGTCTTATGTAATAAGCATGGTATTTAGCATTTTCTCCCTGGGGTAATTAAATGTAGGTGATCCTACCTTGCATGTTCTTCATCCTTTTTATTTTTAGTATGCTGAACCTCCACCATTTGCTGCTGCATAAGTTCAACTGTTTGTTCTGCCTCAGAAGTCTTTTTCTGTAGTGATGAATTCTTATACCTAAGATTTGCCATTTCTTCAGCCACTGATCCTTTATGGCTTAATCCCCCCCACAAAAAACAAACAAACAAAAAAATTAGACAATTCTTTTGAACCACTGTATTATGACAAGCAATTATCCTGCCAACTTGCATAATTCAAAACCTATTTGATGCACATAGGACAGAAAAGGGGAATATACAGTTGAGTTGTATAGAGACAACTAAAAGTTCAAATATTTTAAAAATAATAGTAGTTGGGATGTCATTCTTTCAGTGTTCATCTTTTACCACTATGTTTCTAGTGCAGGTTTAACATAAGTTGGATTAAAATTTGAGAAACTGGGTGGTGGACAAAATACCTTTCAAATTCAGCAGTGACTTCTTTAAGATTTTGTAATGTATCGTTGTACTTTTTCTGCCAGTGCAGAAAGGCTTCATTGCTTTTCTCAATTTCATCCTGTTTTCTAGGGGGAAAAAAAAAAGATTAAAAACTATTTTTGTTTACTTGTTTTTTGCCAAAGAGAGACTCAGGAATAATTGCTGGAGTTAAATTATGCAGAAGACTGAGATGACAAAAAAGAAATACTTGGTTTAAAGATGTTTTACTGAAAAAGTTTCTCAAATTATTAGAAGGCTTTAGGCATCCTTATAATGATAATTTCTCCTAGGTATTGTTATTACTCAAGGACCTGAGAAAAGAGCTATAAAACAAAAATGGAATGAAAACCTTTAAAAATCAGCACTTTGAAGTTTCATATGCTTCTCAAAATATTAAAAATGGATAAAAATAGCCCAAAAGATAAGTTTTTAGGTTTGAAAATATACTCACTATTAAACCTAAAATCATTTGGGAAATAAGACAGAGCTAAAATAAAAACTACAATAGAAGAAACTTCAATTACAAAATGTGTTTGAAAAATATAAGAAAGACATTAACAATAGAATTAATTAATCACTAATCTTCCCAATAATTTGATACTATTAGAGCCAAAAGGGGCCTTAGAAATCACTTAGTTTGTGCCTCCCATTTTACAATAAACTTTAGCCCAGTTAGGTTAAGTGATTTGAGATGAATGTGTTAATTTATCATTATAAATAGGACTAGAACTTGGGTGTTCCAACTTGCAGAGCTGTATTCTTTCTATAGAAATTTCAAGAAACCAAATAAACTCAGAACTTGCCTCTTTCTCAAGAGATCACTGTTAAAATATGTAGAGCAAAAGAACAAAGGCATAAAATAGTTGTTCAAATTATTAATTTCAACTTTAAAATTTAACTCAAGAGTCTACAAACCCTTTAATCTTTTCTTCTAAGAGTTGGAGCTCTTTAGCTTTGGATGCGTTCTCTTGTTCCAATTGCTTCACGAGCCTTTTAGCCTGCTCATCCTTTTGTTCCAATTTATCTAGCTCACTAAATGCTTCTTTTAATTCTTCTTGAAAAAGATTTTTCTCATTAATTAACTCTTCTTGGAATAGACAAAGCCTTTGTTTAAGACAAGAAGACAATTCCTATGGCAAACAACATTATCTTAAATTATTCTTATGTATTAATAAACAACATTTGAAAGATGTATATCTAGATAGAATCAAGCAACATAAAACATTAGGATTTAAGAAAGAATAATATTTCTACATCTTAGAGAACAAGGAAGTACTTACCTGCTCTTGTTGCAGATGTAAATCACTTTCTGTCTGTCTTTGTTTTAGCTTTTCATTTTCTTGTTTTTCTAGAGTTAATCTTTCTTTCAAGCTTAGTATCTCAGCATTGAGATTTTCTTCCTGTTCTTTGTCTTCCTTGATAAGTTCCTCTATAAAAAGACATTTCTAAAATATTATGACTAAATAAAAAATATATTTGAATGAATACAGTCTCACATTAATAGTTCATTGAGCTCTCTTTACTGTTTAAATATATCCAATTGTTAATTTTTTAAAAAATCTAAACTGCTTTAAATACTCTGAATTACCTCATCTGTTTCTTCAAGAACTATATGATACATTCATTTAGGTCTTCAGGAATAATTATCACAGTAAATTTTTACTGGTTCAGACCAAATGAGAAAAAAAAAAAAAATCTGAATAATTCAGTAATTGAAAAGAAATGTAACTCTAGTACTAATTAAATTGACAAGATATTTTGGGAGAAGAAAATTAGTTAATATTGATAACTGTTATACTGTATATACAGGAAGTGTTTTTTTTTTAAACCTCTTTAAAAATACTAAAAGGAATCTTTCTACAGATATTAATGACAAGAATAAATTACCAAAGTTAGAAAAAATTTAAACTTAATGATAAAATTACTATGGTATAATACTATAGTTATAAGTAGAAAAGTTTGTTAGAACATTTTGTGGATTTGAAAAATCTTTAATTAATAAATTGACTAAAAATGTAATTTGCTTATCATGCCACCAGAAAATCAAAAATTATGTTTTTAAGCAGTATTAACAAATTATATTCAAGTCATTTATGTTCTCACTATCAGAAAATTAGCATTAGAGGCTTAAAGGTTTTGAAAAATAGTCCATAAGTTACTTTTTATTTTATTTCACTGATCATTCAAGCTTTATGTAACACTATTTCTTTTTCTTTCTTTTTTTTTTTTTTTGGTTGCAAATTTTAAGTTATCATTTCTGTGAATAAGTGACTGTACCTTTTTGGTTTTCAAGCATCTGACATCTAGTGTTCAGGTCTTTAATTTTTTTTGATAACACATTCACATTTTCATCCAGAGACTGCTTAAGGATCAAAATCTCTTGATTCTTCTGATTCAAGGTCTTTTCCAATTGGACAATATCCAACTTATATTTCTCCAATTGATCTGATGTAGAGCTTCATTAAAACAAATTTAGAAGAATTACAAGTTTAGAATACAAGTTCCATTAGATATTGTTTCATATTTTATTAAAAAAAGAAACATTTATAAAGACATTACCTTACTTCTGTAATATATTCCAAGAAATTTTCAATTTCTAATTTTTCTTCAGTCTTTTCTTTTTCTGTAGTAATCCTACAAGAAATGGTGAGACACAATGTTTTTATTATATTCTGAATAAAAATTATGGCAAAGGTAAACTTTGGTTTTAAATTAAAGATTTTCTAAAATTACATATATTGTCAGGTTATGATCTAAGATCAATGCATAACCTTCTGAACAGTTTAAAGTAAACACTTTTAGAAGAATTCAGAACCTATGGAGAAAGTTACACATCTATAAGAGTCAGAACTGCTATTCATAAGGTTATCAAATGTGAATCAGAGTATAATCTGAACTCTCTGGATGGATCTTAACATTAATGAAATCATTTCATCTATAAGTATACAAATAAATAAGGGAAAAAAGCATTCCAGTTGGAAGAGAGTCTGGGAAATACCCAATGGGTCATAAACATGTAGAGAAATGGTGAAATGGTCCAATGGAAATTTTAATTTAAACTGGATTTGCCCATGGCTAGACAGGCACATTACTCAACCATAACAGAAAAGGCCTTTAGATTCTACTTTACCAACTTACAGTTTTTCGTCAAGTTGTGCCAGGTTTCCTTGAGAATCATGAAGGTTCTTTTGTGCTATATGTAGTTTGATTTCCATCCCTTCTTGTTTATCAGCAACATTCTAAACAATAAAATTTACAGTTTGTAATAGGAAAAAGCGCTTATGGTCTTAACAGAACAAGCTTGAAGACAATATTCACCTTCTTCTTTGCTTCAATCTTATTCTTCAGTTTCATTAACTCTAAACTTAGATGACTCATTTTCTTCTGGTTACCATCTTCAGAAAACTAAAAGCAATTTAAAATTCAGAAGTATTTTAGCTACATATAATTATTAAATATCACATGGCAGTTTCTTGTCTATCTAACTATGGTCAACTATCGTTGACACTTCTCCAATATCTTGCAATGGCAACTGTCAGCTGAGAGTTGTCAGAACAGTTGACTATACTTCTTTACTGATCATACAGAATATCTCACCTTTCTTTATTTTATCACATGTACTAGTGGATATCTTGATATGTTGCTTAGAGGCTGCTTAGGCAATAACTAACCCTATGTTTGTACTTTTCTTTTTAAGATTCCAAAGCATGTGTACTGCCTCCTTAAAACACTACCAATTCAAAATACCCACTTCAGCTCTATGTATGTGACAAGCAAAGTCAATCTGAATCAAGATTTAATGGAGTTGCATTTAGATCATTAAGTAAAGAATGATTTTAGGAAATTCTTAAAATTTTTCTTTATAGGTAAAATAACCATTTCAGGGTACCTAAAATCCATTCTCTAATTTTCAAATCCTAATATAGAAAATTTGAATTCTAAGAAATGTTTACAAACTAAGGCGATTTTCTTGTAGATGTCTTTTGATTGGTTCCAACTGATCAGAGATGTTGTACAAACATGGAATATAAATATTTTTAGTTATGAATCCGAACAGAAAAGAGTTCTCATGGAAATCTTTACCTTTTTCTAACTACAAGCATCTTCATAGGGAAGGATTTATGATTGTTAACAGTTTTCAAAATTATTAAAATATGGACAGAGCTTTTCAGAAATCAGTTAAGTTAAACTCCTTAAATTGTTTTTTGGTACCAAACTTGTTCAGTAACTATATATATAATCCCTGCAATTGTAATTCTCTCTTGAAATCATTAATAGGTAATTTTCCTTATTTTGGTACATTGGCCCATGTGAAATCAGTCACAGAAGGCTAAAAAAAATCCTTCAGTAACTTTTTAAAAAGAAATATTTTTAAAATTCCACAGTTGAGAATAAAGCTCTATTCAACAAATACTTAGGAACTTAGCAAGACACTCAGAAGGAGAAAAGAAAGTAGGAGAGAAGAAATGTAGATTTTTGTTAAAAGTCAGAAAAAAAGTTATAGTAGAGTAGAAAGGAACTAAAGATGAAAACCTGGGTTTGCCATTCAACTCTGTCCCTACCCATTCTGGTGAAACTGAACCATTCATTTAGGCACTCTGGGTCTTAAGTTTCTCATCAGTAAAATAAGGGGGTTGTATTTATCAGTGTCTTCCTGTTCCATCTGGTGCTGTTTTTAAATTTCTCTTAAGTTCAAGGATGGAAAGGTATGAAGAAAGATAGTTGATTACCAAGCTATTCCCTACTACAAAGGTTTCTCAAACTGAAGAAAAACACCTGAGACACTGACCAAATTAAGACTGATATGTACCAGAACAAAACTATCTGAAGGAAAAAAATGTATGCATATGTTAAATAAGAAACTATGATAGTGAGGTAGTTAAGTGACACAGTATACTGTGTGTTACCTGAAGTTCAGAAGACCTCAGTTCAAAGCCTGCCTCACACTTATTAACTGTGTAACCCTGGGTAAATCACTTAACCTTGATGTGTGTCAGTTTCCTCCTCTATAAAATAAAGATAATAATAGCACTTAACTCACAGGATTGTTGTAATGAGCAAATTAATATATATATATATATATATATATATAGCATTATTTATTTAAAAAAACTAAATTAAGATATAAACTATATAAAAAGAGAAAAAAAAAAACCTCAATTATGATATAAATGCTAATAATTTGTGATAGAAATTCTAAAATTCTGCATATGTATTAATTCCAAAGCATTGTCTACCTAACAATGTCTTTTACATAGTAGCTCCTCAATAAATATTGGACAAATTATGTTTTGATCCTAAATCCTTTCAGTCTTCAGTCATTCTTATTTAAGTGGGGAGAGGGAAGGAAAGAATTACTTAATGGTTGCCACAATGTGTCTTATAGGTTGCAATGGCATGTGCCACTGAAATAATAAAACAAAAAACCCTTTCTGACATCTCCAAACCCAAATCTTGTAGGGTACATAAATATATTTTTCATTTGTAAAGCATGACTATTTCTAAAGTAATGCAAATATTCAATAAAATTACTTAAAATATTATTAAAAAATAAAATTTTTATGAAAAATCACCACTAAAATAGCTTTATACTTGACTAATCTTAGTAATTAAAATTTTTCAATTAACATTACTGGCAAAAATAATTTGAACTTAAATGTAAGGCCTAAATACCTTTATTTTTAGTAGTTCATTAGCTTTAGTTAATTCAATAAGCTGCTTTTCCAAAGATGCAATATTTGCTAAGAGAGATGTTTTCTCTCTGACAGCTATATTTAGCTTTGCTTCCATCTTCTCAAACTCTGCTTCCAGATTTTGAAGATGTTTATCTTGTATTCCACGTTCGTGTACCAGGGCACGTATCTAGAATCAAATGAATGAAAAATAACTTCCACATATGCAAATGCACACAAACTGAATTGTATATAACAACAAAACCTAAATTCTATCTATTTTAATCAATTACTCTTAACTTCCCACAATATGTTCTTTTACTTTAGATGTTTCTTACCTATTACAAAGTAGTTTTAACCATTTGAACAGATCATAATTACCATTTCCACCCCGAACAGGACTTAAGCAGTTTTACAGGAGAATTTATCAGAGTTCAAGGTCTCACTTCTAGATACAGTTAGGCAGTTTAAATACCCACATATTCATGTACATAAGACGTATGGTTGAAAGGGATCTTATGAGATAATTTTAAGGAAATAATACCAGAGCAGGAATAACTTCCTCAAGGTCACACAGCTATTTGTAAGTAGCTGAAATAGATTTAGAACTGTTCTAGGGTCTAATTCAGGGCTTTTTTTTAGTATATGACACTACCTTCTCTAATTCCTTAAAAAATATTCTTACTTATAAGATCATACAAAAAGCTATTATACTGATAATTGCTATTCTATTATTCATTTACCCTCCCCCCCATTGAATAGTATTTTATTTTCCCAAATGTATACAAAGATAGTTTTCAACATTCAGCTTTACAAAATCTTGAATTCCAAATTTTTCTTCCTCTCTCCCTCCTTCCCAAGACAGCAAGCAATCCAATATAGGTTAAACACATGCACTTCTTATAAACGTATTTCCATATTTGTCATTATGCCATTATTCTTATTGTTTAACCACAAATTTTCATCTAATAGCCCACAAAAATATTTTTGAATCAATATATCTCATGAAAATTATTTTTCATTGACCACAACTTCTTAAATGTATATGGTATTTTTTATTAGTAATAACTGAAACAATTGCTACCTCATAAATATTTATTGAGTAGTTATTATGGAAAAAGAAATTATATTAATAGCTAGAGATACAAACAGTCTCCATATTATTCTAAACTATCTCATATAAGGAAGCCCTTCTCCTTGCTAAGGCAAAGCCCTCTAGAGATATGACATTCATCCTATATTCTCCAGTAGTTTACCCACTCTTTCACCAATCTTCAATCTCTGTCTACTGCTTTCCTACTGCCTATAAACATGCACATGTCTCACATATCTTCTAAAATCCTTGCTTGATCTATTCATCCCCACTATTATCTCATATTTCTCCTCTCTTTATGGCTAAATTCCTTGAGAACTGTTTATAATAAGTACTTCTATCTCCTTCCCTCTCACTCTCTCCTTAATTTTCTAAGAAATTTGGCTTTTGACTTCATACTTCAATTAAAACTGCTATCCCCATAATTATCAACCAACTGACAAATCTAACGGTCTTTTCTCAGTCTTCATCCATTTTGCTCTCTCTGCAATCATTAACACTCTTTGCCTTGATATTTTCTTATAGGTGTTTGAGATACACTTTCCTGGTTTTCCTTTTTTTCTGACCACTCCTCCTCAGTTTAACTTTGTTAGATTTTCATCCAAATCTTGCTCACTAACTTTGACTGATTTAAAAGATATTATGGGCTTTATTCTCTTTTTATTCTATTTTACTTGGTGATTTCATTAGCTTTCTTGAACGTAAATTATCATTTCTCTCTGCTAATGATTAGTATCCAGACTAACCTCTTGAATTAACTTTTGGTTTCATACCTCTGACTATCTACATCTCACACTGGATATCTCACAGACCCTCAACATGTATAAAACTGAAGTAATTTTCTTTACTCCTCAAGTCCTCCCCTCTTCCTAATTTCTCTAAGTGTTAAGGTAGTATCAGACACAATCACCCAGGCTCACAACCAAAGTTTCATGCTTTACTTCTCACTCTCTTTTTCCTGCCTTATTCAACCTATTGTCAAAACCTACCAATTTTACCTTTGTTACATCTTTCAAAAACACCCCCTTCTTTCCTCTGATACTAGCACCCTGGATAGGTCCTCATCACCTCATGCCCTGACTACTGCAAAAGCCTGTTAATGTCTCCCTAACACAAGTCTGCCTACACAAGTATATCTTCTACTAAGATGTCAAAGTCATTTTTCTAAAGTGCATTTCTGATCTTTTCTCCTCTCCCCCCAATAAACTTCAATGAGTCCTCTGGACCTTTATTAGGTGTTCAAATCCCTTCATTACCTACTTCTATCCTGATCCCTTCCCCTCAACACACACACACACACACACACACACACACACACACACACACACACACACACACACACACACACACACACACACAAAACCTCTTTGCAGTTTCCTTCTAGAAAAGTGCGGGAAAGAATACAGACGGAAATCTAGGCAATGTAAAAACAAAAGATATCAATAAGAACTTATTTTTCAGATAACTTTGTTTTGTATTTAAAGAACTGAAAATATTTTTTCCTTACCTCTTTTTCTTGCATCTTTAGCTTTTTCAGCTCTTTAATATCCCTTTGAGATTTTGTCTGTTATATCAAAAGAGGCAATAAATAGTAAGCATAATTTATGAAGTTAATGACTTTATAGACTTATTTTGTACTTGGAGAACTCATCAATCTCTACCACAACAGAGGTAAAACTGAGGTCTTCAAAGCTGTGCTCAGCCATGCTGTGTAAGCACAAGCAAGCTTTCATAAGACTTGCAGAGGATTCCAGTGACAGCCTGTGCCTGGATTCTGAGGAGCATCATAGCAGCACACTGGCAAGAGGCTGGCTGCATAATAAATTCTTTGGTCACCCAAGAAAAAAAGAAAACCTCAAAATGTCCTTTAGTCCTATGCTGTCTCTTCTCGTTTTAGCACTTACAGCAGAATAGAAGACAATGGGAACTGAAAAGTTGAAAATTATGTTTGGAGCTTTTTTTTTTTTTTTTTTTTTTTTTTAATAACATCAGTTCAGATGTTGATATTCTAAATGTGTGTGTGTGTGTGTGTGTGTGTGTGTGTGTGTGTGTGTGTGTGTGTGTATGTGTGTTTTAAGACAGTTGGGATTAAGTAATTGGTCCAGGTTCAGATAGCTAATAGTGAGTGTTAAGTATTCAGACCAGATTTGAACTCAAGTCCTCCTGACTCCAGGGCTGGTGCTCTATCCACTGTGTTATGTAGCTGCCCCTAATATCTATATTCAATAATCAGGAAGTAGACATAGTACTAGAGGAATGGAATTCTATCAATCTTGACATTATTGCCGTAAATGAGACCAGAAAATACAATTACAGCTAAATGGAAGGATGGTTTACAGATTCACCTTGGAGTAGCAAGTAAAGAAGGTTGCAGAATTGGTTTCATCAGATATCCAAATACAATTTCATGTGTATTTAAGTGCTCATGATAAATGTTTACAAAAAGACTATGAAAACAATTTATAGTTTATGTGGCTACATATTCTAATGTATTAAGTATGAAGAGTATGGTTAATTAGATAAGACCTTCCACATTCAATCAATACATACTTGGTAACAGATGTCTTCAATACAAAGGTGAGTACAGGAATTATGGCCCAAAAATACACGGGTAAACATGGTTTAGAAACAACGAATGTGGTCAAAGATCTTTATAGACTATATGGAAGCCTCAGGCCTATATATAATGAATATCTTCTTTGAGGGAAAAAAAAAATACATTGTACTGGACATGAAAAACATATAATACAAAGCAATGATATTGATTTTTTTTTTTTTTTTAACATACAGAAAAAGACTCATCACTTTAGGAATCATTCTTGGATCAACTAGATCACTGACTTTTAAAATCAAAGGTCAGCTTAATATAAATATTTAAATAAAAATATAAATCTGAAAGGAGATGAAAATTTATTCATTGTAAAGTTAAAAGTTATGAGCAGTTATGGGCAGTATCACTTCATAAAATAGTGAGAAGCAACAGTGCATCTTGGTGAGAACCCCAACTAAACAAAGTATGTCCAAGGATATTTAAGGATGAAACTGAAAGACAGATAATAAATGAAAGACAGAAGTAGTCATACAACAGATTTGTGCTGGAGTTAACAAATTTCCTATACCTGGAGAAGCTACAAGTCCTTAGGAAAAATTAAAAGTTTTAAACTTTTGGTACAGAGGGAATGTTTTCTAAACATTAAGACTAACAAAGTAGAAGGAACCAACCAGAACTATATAAATAAAGGATGCTCAATAATTAATTGTGAAATCTCAAATCATTTCATGAAAATAACTGAAAGCGTGAGACCATTTGGAATTAATAATCACATTTTAACAAAATAAATATGACTATGGCTAGAACAGAACTTGTACTGATGGTCTTAAGTAGAAAATTAAGAAGATCCTGGAATAGATTCTTATTGAACAGCAGTTCTCAGTCAACAGTATCTTTCATTATTTTAGTTAATACCTATCAAGTAAAGTTTCTTACCTTTAATCTCAAAGGTTTCAGATTGTTTGCTGTTGTGGACATAGGCCTATTTTTGTCATAATTAATACTTTGTTGAGTTTCCATAGAAGCTGCTATAAAAAATAAAGTTTAAACAAAGGTTACCACATATTTCTCAACAGTGGAAGATTTAAATATTTTAAATTCTAAATCATTAATCAAAATTTTATTTTTCTTTTTATTGACAGTTCCTAATTGTATCCTGACTAAACCTTTTAGGAATAAAAGAGTCAGGGAAAAAGATGACTATAAAAAGGTAAAATCACTTCAGTTACATCCATATGCCTTAATATAACTAGATTATATGCTAATTTTAGTAATTGCAGTCATAAAGTATGTCAAATAGTGAGCAATCTTTGCCTTTATAATTCATTCAATTTTGTACATAATAATTGCCTACAGCTTCAGTGTTTAGTTCTCAGAAACATCCAGACATCTCTCTAAAATATAAATAGGTTTTAAATTTTAAAACTTTAGGCTATTACTCAATTAGTCAAACATTTATTAAATGATTCCACTATGTAGTGCTAGGGATGCAGAGGCAAAAAAAGAAACATTCCCAGTCTTCAAAGAGTTTAAATTCTACTGAAAGAAAAACAACTTCCACACAGATAACTGAATGCAAAGTAATTTTAGAAGGAAAAAAAAAATTACTAATTTAGAAAGATTGGAAAAAAAATTTTAGCTTGTCCCTTTCATTTTGGAAAGTATTATTACCCTGATGCCGCCTAAATCGTTGTGATTTCTCAAATGATACAGGTCCTTTGGGTATTTCTGAAGTTTTGACATCATAAGCTCCTGGAGATGGTGCACAGCCTAGAATAAATAAAATCAAACACTCATGTTTGATTTATTCATCAAATTTATAGGATGAGATATGGTAAATGAATAGATTATTAACAGTAAAAATGACATTTTAAAAATAAAGCTGCTCATTTGTTTTTCTTCACATTAAAAAACCCAGCTGTTTCTTGTTATTGAGAATAGGTAGAACTATTTTATTTAAGCCTGAGAAATACAAGTCCTTTTGTTGTGGAAACTTGGATTACTAAGGTTTTGTTGCAACAAACTTATAGCTGTTAGTTTTAGTTTGTGGCAAATACACTTACAAGTGAGGGAGTTGGTAGATGAAGACTTAAGCCAAAAGAAATGTAACATCAACATTTCTGACATAAAAGTCACAATTATAAGAAAAACAACACTTCATAAATCTGGAAAGACTTACAATAGTGATGTGAACAGAATCAGGAGAAAGTTTTACACAGTAACAGCAAGATTAATTGATGAAAAATTGTGAATAATTTAGCTACTCTCAACTACACAATGACAGAAAACAATCCCAAAGAAATACTATCCCCCTCCAGAGAAACTGAAACATGCTATGTTTCATTTTCACTTTTTTCTCTTAGCCGTGTCTATTGTACAAAATAACAAATATGGAAATTTCTTAAAAGATTGCACACGTATAACCTGTATCTGATTGCTCACCTCAAGGATAGAATTTGAAACTCAAAACTTTAAATAAAAATGTTTAAAAATTAGAAAAAAAAATTTTTGTATCTGTGTTTCAATGTAATTTGTTTCCTTTGAAATATTACGTATTTTAATTTATGTATGTAAAAACTTTATTCAGGGAAGGGTCCATAAACTACGTTTACATCCGACTCCCTAAGGACTTAAGGACAAGAGCCTGCGCGCGCATATCGGGCCTAGCTCAGAATTAGCTTCAGAACCCAAGCCTTACAACCTCTGATACAGTTTACTGAAAGCTTAAAATAAATATCACCACTTGTTCTCCCTTCATAAACTCCTATCAAGAGTATTAATTTAGAAGCAAGTCAGGTTTCTAAGGGTCCTTCAGGGTACCCATTTCTCAGTGCTCCCTCATTCATTTAGGTCATGAGCAAAGAAAAAACACCCTAGCTTTTGACTCCAAATTAGTCACTGGAAGCTTCCCCACTTGGAGATTTCTCAGGCTCTCCTCTATACGCACCCGAAGGGTCATTGAAGCGTTTGAGCGGAGCCTTAGGGAAGGACATGTCAGCAAAGAGAAGAAGCGTCAGGCACACCAGACATTCCAGCAACCGCAACACTCTCACTAAAATTCGAAAAGTTCAGCACGGCCTCCGTCCTTCTCTAGAGAAGCCAATCGGAACATCGATTCCTTCTACTGCACCAATCATCCCAGAAATCATTTCAGAGCATGCGCAAAAAAATCTCCAACCAACCAATTAGATGAACAAGCATGCAAAGTTCGATGTTTGAGGAATTCAGCCAATAAGAGGACTGGTAATCGCCATTCCGTAATAGCTTCAGGTGCTATGTGTGAAGATGTAGAGTACGCAAGCGCATTGTACATCGACGAGTTTTTTTATCGACATTTCAACGGAATATTTGAAAGCGTAATGAATTTCGCCTGACTTTCCCCATCTCTCAATCTTTTTCTTTCCTAATATTTCCCTTATTTGTTCTTTTTGTGCAAATCTCCCTCGTTGATCTCTCCTGAATTTCAGCTCTTTCACTTCTACCCCTGACAGTTAACATAATGGTCGCCGAGGTGAAAAAACTCTGGTTTCCGTTCGAATTTCACCGAGCTGTGCGCGTGCGCCATAACCTATGGGCAGGGTGTGCAGAAACGCTTCTGCGCCTGCGTCCAGGATTCTTGGTTGGCACTGAGAGAGTCGCTGGGAACCGAGGGAAGCATGTCTGCCCCGTTTGAGGAGAGAAGTGGTGTGGTGCCTTGTGGGACGCCCTGGGGCCAGTGGTACCAAACCCTAGAGGAGGTGTTCATCGAAGTCCAGGTACCACCGGGCACTCGTGCTCAGGAAATCCAGTGCGGCCTGCAAAGTCGCCATGTGGAGCTAGCTGTGCGGGGCCAGGAGATTCTTAAGGTAGGGGCGGCCCTTCACTCATACCATGGGACCCACCCTCAAGGGACTGACCCCTTGTGTCGGAGCTCAACCGCGCCTTGGGTGCCCGTTCCTTTACTCGGAACTACTCCATAAGATTTCATTCCTTGCCCTTCCAGGGTTAAGGGCGGAAATTTCTTAATCGTTTCCAAAAGAAACTTCCCTCGAGCCCTTTTATTATTTTCCCGCATGCTTGTGGCTTGATTTAGCCCTCTATCCTTATCAAAGAGGATGATTTAGGTTTAGGAAAGAGATCGCTCCTTTTCTGGTAGACCTCGTTGTACTACTCTCTGAAACAAAGCTGTCAGATGCTCCGAGTTACCATGGGAACGTTTAGATGATGACTTGGAGGGATCTTATGAATTCCTCACTTCTTTGTTCTAGAAACTTCAAGTTGACTTCAGTCCGTGCTATAGACTGATAGGACTTGAGAAGATTTGTTCTGGAGAAAACGTGCCACACTTAAGACAAATATTATAATCTCTAGAGCAGAAGGGAATCTCAACAGAAATCAGATGAGAAAACTGAAATGAAGAAAATCCTCCGACTTGTCCCAAGTCATGCAGATATTATCGTAGGATCATAGATTTAGAACTGGAAGTCATTTAATTCTCTTATTTTACCGAAAAGGAAACTAAGGTCGTGACATGCCCAAAGTGACATTCATAGGCAGTTTGTGGCAGCACCAGGATTCAAACCTAAGTCTTCTGACACCAACCATATCCATTGCTCTTTCTGCTGTATTATGCTAAATCCTTTAAATAATAAATTATAGTTAGTTTAAAATATTCAATTTTTTTTTTTTTTTAATATCTCCTTATGTATCAAATGCTCATCTGCAGGGGCAGGCCTCTTTATCATCCACCTCTCTTCTCATATTTAAAGATGTATTCCTGGGCCCTCCAGATCCCAAAAGCAGGGATCCAGATTACAATGTAATTGGGAAATATTTAACAAAGTAAACAAAAATGCAGTAAAACACAGATAATGTATATGTGAGGTATTCTAAATCAATATGTAACTAGAAAGGATTCTGTTGTACCATTTCTTTACCGAGCTGAGATTTCTGTTTGAATTTGATACCACTTCATTGCTCCTATCAGTTGCTTTGGTTTCAACTATGATCCAAATAAAAATGACTCAAATCTTTATACTTAGTTCTTCTGTTTCACATTTGCCAGCTGTTTTGCTGGACATGTTGCCTAATTATCTCAAGGCCATTATGTTCCAAACATAACTTAAACTTTCTCTCCCCAACCACCTTCTCTAAATGTACTTTTTCTGTGAAGAGTATCGTTAAACTTATGGTTTAGAATCTAAAGTCTATACAATATTATATCTCTATAACCTTTCTTTTATTAACTGGAAAGGGACTTCATGGGACACAAGACAAAGAACTTTTTTCCCTTGAAAAATAGTACTTTTATTTAATCTATATGATGAAGTTAAATTTCTTCCTCTACCTGGATGTTTAAGATAAATTAAGATTAGTATCTTATCAGGACTTACTCTTAGGTCCGTTATGTGGCTCTAGGCTATGTACATACTGGATATTTAATGTATATTAAATTCAGTTTCCCAAGGTGTCTTTTTTTTTTTTTTTTTTTTTTTTTTAATGCAGTAGGACCTTGAGTACTACAAAATAAATACATTGAATTATAACAAAATTATATAATAATTTCAGCCTTTATGGATTCATATGGCTTCTAAAAAGAGATTCCTTTTTTAAAATCTTAGGAAATTTTGGCTTCTTTATAAATGTCTCCCCAGATGAGAAGGCTTTTACTTAAATTTCTTAAAAGTTATGTTTAAAAAAAAAAAAGTTATGTTTTTTTGGTCTAGCAAGTAGCTGTTTTAAAAAGAGGAGGGAGGAGTTGGTAAGTTCTTTTAGAAACATTTTAATTTTATATGAAATTTTTTTTTTATAAATCTCCTAATTAGACATATCTCTTTAATAATCATTCTAATTATAGCTTTCCCAACAGACAACTGTTTATTAGTAAAGTTATTTTAGGAAAGGGAGATGTGAATGTTGAGGCATACATTCACTTGTGTCTTAATGAGAGAGATTTTCTGGATTGAGTACAAGGCCCCATGTTCATCTCTTAAGGATTATTCAGGCACTAGTTTCATAGAATTTTAAAAAATAATTATCTCTTTATAAAGTGTTATAAGCTTATTCTTTATAAAATCTTTCTAATTTTATGACTTTGCTCAAGAAGTGATCTGAAGTGTCTACCCATTTGTTGAAAAACAGAATGCCTTAGTTTTATAATTAGGGAGATTTTTTTAATTGGTCAAGTTTTACTTAGTTTCATCTATCTTATGTTAGGCATGATTAAAAAAAAAATTCATTCAATAAATTATAAGGAAATTTTTCTTCTAGCCTCTCCTATATATAAGAATTAAACTACTAAAAATTTTATGGTTAAAAAAAAAAAAAAAAAAAAAAGGACCTATACTCCAGTTAATCTGTGGATATTTTTCTTAATGACCTAAATCCTAATTGATCCTGCTGAGGACATTCCTCAATCTCCATACCATTTACTACTGTATCATAGTAGAAGTACACTTAGTCTATCCCAATGACTTATACCTGTCAGTATGAGTCAACATCAATCTAGTAAAGCAGTGTTTGGAGTTTGTTTTATTTTGGTTTTTATTTGTCATTTCCTTGGTGTAAGATTCGCTTAATAAATTCCCTTTGCCAATGCAAATCTGAAACTTAGTCAAGAATTTACTGGGACACCCAAGACATTTACCATTATACTATTTTGCCTTTTTGTGACAATATGGAAGGATTGAAAAATGATGGTGTGGTTGATAGGTATATGTGTATGTATGTATGTATGTGTGTGTGTGTGTGTGTGTGTATGTATGTATATATATATATAGATATATATATATATATATACACACATATGTATATATACACATATACAAACATTAATAAAACATTAAACTTTTAAAACTGATTTTATATATTCATTAAATTGCAACATTTTGGGGCAATCTTGCAAATTTCTCTTTTCAGGGCAAACTCTTTGATTCTACAATAGCTGATGAGGGAACATGGACATTAGGTAAGGATATTTGCTACATTTGAAAATTCAGTTTGGCATATTTTGTCATATATTGCTTCCCAATTTCCTTTAAGCTATATTATTTTGTCATTGCATCTTTAAAAACAGTAAGGATTTTGAAAAACCAAATCCAATGATAAATTATAATTTCATAATTTGTAATTTTTCTCTTAGAGGACAGAAAAATGGTTCGAATAGTTCTTACCAAGACAAAGAGAGATGCAGCAAATTGTTGGACCTCTCTCTTAGAAACCGAATATGCAGCTGATCCTTGGGTACAGGACCAAATGCAAAGGAAACTTACCCTAGAGAGATTTCAAAAAGAAGTAAGTCACATGAATTTGTGAATTCCTGTATTCAGCATGTGATAAGTTCACATAATAGTTACTATACATCTCTAAGGCTTAATAGGAAGTCTTTGTAAAACCTAGTGCTTTATTCACTTTAGAAGTGCTCATGCGTAGTACCATTATTCAGTAACCTTTCTTATGAAGTTCATTTAGTCCAAATATGTCATTCAACTAGGTTTTAAAGTGGTTATCAACTTGATTTCATACCATTCTTTTTCTCCTAGGGTTCAGTACCAGGCTCCTAATATTAGTCTTTCTCCATCCCAGTTCTTGTCCAAATACTTGAGGACTTCAGCTTACATATTGATGTCTTCTCAGTAATTCTTTATTCCCCATCAGCATCATTTCCTATGATCTGTACCTTCATTCTACCAAAGCCACACAGATAGCCTTGATCCTTTTACCACCTCAGTTCAGTTTCTCCTTCATCACTTCTTGTTTTTAGTTATTTTGGTACCTCACTTTTGCTAAATATATACTGAGTACTCACTGAAACTCCACCTTTCTGTTGTTGTAGGTTATTCTCCAGTTTTGATCTCACTTTCCACCTCATAGAAATCTTTTAACTGGTTCAACTTTTCACTATCTTCAATCATTGGTTCCCTTGTTCTGCTGTCTTGTAAATGTACCTTTCTTTTTAAACTCCAATCTTATGTCCTTTCCCCAATTACTTTGTATATATTTCTTTTGTATGTATACTTTGTATCTATTCTATATATACAAGTAGTTTAATTTGCTAAACTTTTTATCTGTCTATCTCCTGAGTCTAGCACAGCATCTTAGGATCTGAATGCATAAGAAATGCTTGTCGATCACCTTTATATGTATCCAGAACCTCCCTGTCCTTTAAAAGCCTTCAGTTGATCTCAACATGCTTGTAAGCTGACCTTTGTCTCTATTCTTTCACTTTTTAAAATGTCTAAATTCATTGTTTACATAGCTGGACAAGGACTTCCATTTCCATATCCTCAGTCAAAAGGTCTCTCTTTAAGGTCATCAGTCAAGTCTTTATTGCTAAATCCAAGGGTTTCTGGAGATTCTTTCTGGGTGTTTGACATTTTTCTTTTTTGTTTGGTATATCAGACCATTCCTTTTCAGTCTCCTTTCCAAGATGCACTAACTTCTGTGCATAAACTCTGGAGATCTGTCTTGAAGTCTTTTTTCTCTATCCACTTTCTTGATTTTGTTTAGCTCCGTGGGTTCAACTGTCATTTCAGTGCAGGCAACTATCATATCAAATCTGTGGTCCACTTTTCAACTCTGTCCAGCTCAAAAATACTTAAATGATTTTCTATTGCTTTTAGGACAAAAGTTTGGCACTTAAAATTCCTTGTATTTGCTTCAACTAGTCTTTCCAGGCTAACTACATAGTACATTCATATACCCTGCTTCCAACCAAACTTGCTTAAATCATTTGCCCCTTCCTGCCTCCATGTCATTCCTCTGTGCTTCCAATTGACTCTCCCTTTGATTCCTCCTTGGAATCACTAAGGGTTCCCTTCTAAGTTCTGGTAGAATACTACCCCTTCTAAGATTTCTTTTCTGCTGCCTCCACTGAAACCACACTTAATATGCATTTTGTATTTTAATGTGTAGATTATAACCAGGCAATAAAATTTAAGTGCCTTAAGAGCAGGGACTGACTCACTGTTGTATTCCCTAATACCTAGCAGTGTCTGGATCATTCTTCAAATTGCTTTTATTATACATAAACCTTATATAAAAGATGTAAATTTATTTATTTCCTCCTTTCAGAACCCTGGTTTTGACTTCAGTGGAGCAGAAATATCTGGAAACTACAGTAAAGGTGGACCAGATTTCTCTAGTCTTGAAAAATAAAAACTGCCATTTTTAACTCTGTTCCATGGAGCCTAGAAGATGTTGCCAATGTAAAAGGAATGGATTATGTGAGAGAAGAAAATTTTTGCTTGCCTTTACAACTGAATGAGAATTGTAAAAACAAAACAAACAAAACATTTAAATAGGACTTCAAAGAATGCATTCAAAATGTAGTTTACATAGAAACATTCTGAATCTCAATGGAAACTTTTCTGGAGTCTTTTTTTGGGACTTATTTTGCTCTGCAGGACATTTTAAACAGGTCTTGAATTCTTAATTTCTTAAGCAGTGGGCCATAATCATGTGAAACTCAAGTGTGCCTTCAGGGGAAATTAAGTTTTTTTTGCTTTTTTTTTAAACTGTAATTCAGAATAACTGTCAATAAAGCTTTCTAATTCCATTATAGGTTTTACTCACCAATTTTAGAGTACCAAAGGGAAATGATTCACCTTAGTGAAACAGTCCAACAATGATGGAAAAATAAAAAGGATGATTCTTAAAATGGCATAATAGTCTTAATGAAACCTAGTTTTCTTTTAGTTTCAGTTAAATGCCTTATAGGATTGAACTCTTTTTTTTTTATGGTCATGAGAGAAATGGGAATTAGAATAAAATTAGAACAGTAAAAAAATTAAATGTAAACAAAGGATCTTTCTCAAAAACCTAAATTTAACCAGTTTTTTAAAAATCTTAGCAATGATTAATTCCCCCTGCATTGTCAAAGCAATCCACTAAAAGGCTCATTGGAATTTGTGTTACCCTGCATAAGCAAAGAACAGCATAATTTTATTATTTCTTCCAATAGTCATTATAGAAATGGATATTTCTTCTAGTAAAACTGTAATATCAAGTATTTGGATGTAACTGATTATTTGGAAAATAAAATCAACATAAGCCAAGGGTAGTTTGCAATCCTTCAAGCTGCCAATCTGCACATGCTGAGTAAGCAGAACCGAGGTCTAATCTTATTTTTACTACCCACTACTAATGATCTACAATGATCTTCCTGGCTGGGAATACATTAAGTGTCCAATGTAGAAATCCAAATTCTATATTCTCTAGGACTTAATTTACCCAAGTTATATACACAAAGGTAGATAACTTAGCAAATTTTCCTTTGTAATCTTAAAGATTTTACACATTTGATTTTCCCCCAAAGATCCATTAATTTCCATTGGATTGCTAAAACATTCATGACACAAAAAGAATCAAGAATTCCTTACTCAATTGTAGAGTTAGGATACCTGTTTTTTAGCTTTGTTGTCTATAAGAACTCTAAGGGTTGTCACAGACTTTTACTTCCTATCTCCACAGATCAGAAGTACAAAAAAAGTGGAAATTATAGAGTGATTAAGATTTTATCTTGTAAGAAAGTAAAGCAGTCTAAAAGTAAAATAGGCTACTTCATTTTGGGTAATCTTTTCTAACGGTCCTTTTAAACAGGGCATGAATAAAAAGTCTTCAAAAATACAAGTTGGATTAGATTATTTCTAAGGTACTTAAAAAATTTCATTGTGAATTACTTCTTACCTGTAGTCACATAGTCTCACAGAGCTTGGAATAAAAATCAAGATTTCCTAACCCCCAGGTCTATGTTCTTTTGTCTATTATCAGGTAGCTTTATTTTGTTCTTGTTAGTATATATCTAATTGGTAATTTGGAGGTAATTTTAACTATATACAACACATTCCAGACAAGGCATTTCAATAGTTTTATTGAAAGGTCACTTTCTTAGTACCAGAACATAATGGTACTTTGTTAGGTTACTTCAGCCAACTTTAGTTTGCATTGATGAATTAGAAAGGAAATTCTTCAATGAATCAGGTGTTTAGGAGTAACTGAAGAGTGCATCTGCAAAATGCTTTACAAAATGAAGCATAAGACATGAGACATACTGTGTTTCTTTGGTTTCTCTTTAAAGGATTTTTCCCCCCCATTTTGATTTTTCCACATGATGTCAAAGGGAAATTTGAACTAGTTACAGCTATTGTGGAAGTTAAGCTATATATTGCACTGATTATATGCTTTCCCAACCCTATATATATGTCAATTTAGATTCATTAACCTACAACTAGCCTTAAATGCTCCAACTACCACATAATTTGTCTATTAAATTGCTACTTATTTGAATCTGGATAGACAACTCACTTTAGTCTAAGTTGAACTGTTACAGGAGCATTATAACAATAGCATACCCCATATGTATTGCTTTTAAACACAAAGTTCTATATACTAACAATTCAGCTTTATACTAACAATAATCCTTATTTAAAAGTTCTGGAGTGTTAGTGTTAGCATACATTGCTTTAGAAGGGCTCAGCTGAGGTTTCAGATTGGTAGACTATGAGAGTTGCTTTTATAATAAAAATTTTTTTCTTAGGGGCTAGATATTTAGATAAAAATCATTCTGTATAAAACTTTGTATATCATATCACTTGTTCCCTAGGATAATTTTGAAGACCACTTAAAATTTAACATATCAGTCTACAACTGTAATAGAATTTTATAAATCAAATTTAAATAATATGCCAAACAAAAATAAAACTTTAGAATTATTGGATTATCTAGTTGTATAAGGCTTTAACAAGGTTGTTTATACTGCCTCAAAGACTAGTAACCCTGACTATACTAAAGTGCATCATATCATTTTTCTGAAGTTGATCTGTTTTGATGTGAACTTGTATCACAATTCAAATAACCTCAATCAATCATACCTTGCCATCAATACTACCTATAATCAATATAATGATCCAGATACTAGATTGGATCAATATTAACTGTCAATTCACAGTATAGTCTCCCATCCTTATTCTACATTAAGTTTTCACATTTGAGTTTTAGTTTTTATAAACATGCTTCAAAGAAGATCATAATTTAGTCCTGAACACATTTCCAACTGCAGAACACATAATCAATTTCCAACTATAAGCCTGTTTTCTCTCCAAGTCTGAAAACATCAATGCGAACCTAGTTGCTATGTTTCAGGCTTCACAGCTTAAATCCATTCTAATACTGGAGAGTCCACAATTCTGATGTGAAGTGAGCTTTCAAAATAGCCGAATTTCTTCACCATAAGAATCCTACTGAAACAAAGGAAATAAGCTATTAAAAGCCTATAAAAATACAAGCTTTATAAAGTTTTAAACAACCTGTTCATATGTAAAACTTTAGAATCATACTCTTTTTAAGAACTAATGATGGAATGAATTTTTTTTTTTTTTGGGAAAAAAAAATTTTTTTCTATTCCAAACATCAAAAAATTTAAAGATGTGTACGTAAGATTACTTTTTATTAAAAAAAATTTATGGGGGCAGCTAGGTGGCACAGTGGATAGAGCACCAGCCCTGAATTCAGGAGGATCTGAGTTCAAATCTGGTCTCAGATACTTAACACTTCCTAGCTGTGTGACCCTGGAACAAGTCACTTAACCCCAGCCTCAAAAAAAAAAAAAAAAAAAAATAGGTAGTATATGTACATATTCTTTGTGCTCAGAATATTATCTAACAATCTGAATTATATATCATAGGAGTTTTTTTTGGTGATACTTGAAACGCATTCCCAATTATATAGAGGGTTTAATGAAACTCAAAGCACAGAAACAAATTCACTTTAATTTTTTTTAACCACAAATTTAAAAAAAAACCTTTGATGGGAATTAAAGGGAACATGGTATTATTATTGGAGATAAAAATCCAAAAATCTATGCTGATAAAAGATCTTTTTTCTTCCACTAAGAAATATCATTTAAAGATTAGTATATAAAGCAATTGAGATCTGTAAACTACATTCACAGATGGCATTTGCCTTAAGCTTTTGACCCTCAGGGTAGCTAGGTGGCACAGTGGATAGAGAACCAGCCCTGAATTCAGGAGGACCCAAGTTCAAATCTGGTCTCAAGATACTTAACACTTCCTAACTGTGTGACCCTGGGCAAGTCACTTAACCCCAGCCTCAGGAAAAAACAAAACAAAAACAAACAAACAAAAAAAAAAACAAATAAACTTTTGACCCTCAAAAAAAGTTCATAGTTCTAAGCTTCTGATTGATAAAGTAGGTACACTTAGGGGTATATGAAAAGCTTTCAGAAGGGCTTTCAATCCAGAGCTTTAAATTACATGACAGTTAATGCACATATAGACAGAAAAATTAACAACATACTGTTCTGACATGTTTTACAGTGAATACTTTAGTAATTTCCATTTTAATTTTTTTTATTTCCTGAGGCTGGGGTTAAGTGACTTGCCCAGGGTCACACAGCTAGGACGTATTAAGTGTCTTCGACCAGATTTGAACTTGTGTCCTCCTGAATTCAAGGCTGATGCTCTATTTACTGTGCCATCTAGCTGCCCCCTAATATCCATTTTTAAATGAACAAACTATTTTGATGATAATTTCAATTTGGTTCAATGTGGTTTTGTACATGCTTAGGATTAAAGATTTTTTTTTTTAAAGGATTGTATTTTCTTAAATTTGTCATTTGTATAAATGCTGAGGGAAGATGAAGAAAACATTACTATCACCGTAAAATTCCTTATCCTACTGATCTTATGTTTAAATGCTAAGTCTTAGGTACATCAACAATAGAGGGAAAAAAAAAACACCCAAAAATCCAAAATAAATTTCTATATGGTATAAGTATATCAATAATATATAAAAAACCCAACCCAAAATAAAAAACTCCAATATAGTAGTAGTATCTTCCACACAGTAGACACTCCAATCACTGATATCTTTTAAAGGAAGATCAATGTCCCTTTAGCTTCCTTAATCTAATTTCACTTATAAAATTAATCAATGATATATGAAAACTTAATTCAACAAGAACTAGCATTTAGCTCCTAAGTGGAAGAAAATTTATATAATGGATTCTTATTTCAAAAATAATTTAGAAGCAAATTACCTATTAAGACCCCGTTTCAGGGATTGTTGGAAGATGAGCGATTTTGTAATAACTATGTTTCAACTGACGTGCAGTACGCCCAGACACAATCCACTTCAACTTCTGAACATTTGGTTTAGAACACTTGTTTGATGAATATTCAGTTAGGCACTTTGCTACAAGTTCCTGCCAGAAGGTCAGATCTCTGCCATTTATCTGCATAAAAACATTTTAAACTATTGCTGAAATATTATGCATTTTCCTTATCCAAAAACAAAACAAAAACAAAAACAAAACTATTCAATATATATTAAATATACAACACTCCTTTTGCTTTAAGAAATGTATTAACAAATGGGCAGCTGTATTAGGAATTTAAGCAAGTGACAAAAAACATACCTTGGAATGTTTCTGAAGACATTCTACTCCTTCTGTCAATTCTATAAATTTCTGTGCTTGAATCTCCAGTGCAATTATAGACAAGGCCAATACAGATGGCTAAAGATAAAATTTGTAATAAATGTTATATGTAAAAAT
Organism: Sminthopsis crassicaudata; assembly: GCF_048593235.1. Lineage (NCBI taxonomy): Eukaryota > Metazoa > Chordata > Mammalia > Dasyuromorphia > Dasyuridae > Sminthopsis > Sminthopsis crassicaudata. The sequence goes on along the minus strand of NC_133618.1, from coordinate 414,186,603 downwards.
AGGTTTACATCAATAGATTTAGTCTTAAAAGTATTTACCTTTGCTTTAGAAAACATAATCCTACAGTGGCATGCCTTAAGCTGAGCTTCCAGTCTTTCAAAACTCAGGTTCTTTCTCCTTTAAAAGAAGAAATAAAGTAAAATTATTTGTACAAAACTATCAAATCAAAAAACAATCATACACTATTAATCATAGCAAGAAAATGAACTTTAACTGAACCTTACTTCCTTTAAAAATGTAATTCTAGTGACTTTTCAGAATATGTTCAAACCAAAATAAATAATTTCAATTACTAATTACCATTAGTCAAGTGACTTCCATGCCACAGAAACCCAAATTATCTTTTTAACTTTTAAAAAAAATACTGCAGCATTAGGTGTCCACTGAAGTTCTTTTTCTCTGATTTATAAAAGATTCTAAATTAGTAGTAACTAATTGAAGCTGGAAAATTTCATGAAGTACAAACTCATTCTTGAGAAGACCCCAAAGATTACCTATCAATTACTCATAGGGAAGCATTAGCAATTACTTAGCTTTACATTTGAATTTTTAAAATGAATATCTAGCTAATGAGGGAGGTTAAAACAGCAATTTGTCAGGTGTCTATTTAATATTAAAATGTTTAAATGACTAAAATTGTTTCACAATTATCATTGCATTTTGTATAACTCTACTTTTAAAATACAAATGACATACCTTTCAAATGGTAAGTTTTCATGAATGAGTGAATAATAAAGCTGTAGAAACTGAAAGGCAGTAGTAGCTTTGACTTTCCAACACACCTTCTCTAATACAATCTTTTCCATTCTCATTAGGTCAGAAACTGTGAATTTGTATTGGCTTATTCGGATCAAATCAGTGGCTAATGGGACATTTCTCTCTTCTTCTGTTGATTTCACAGCCAGATAGAAGCAACTTAATCCCACACACCCAAGATGTTTGGGCTGTACCTACAAAAATAAACAACCCAAAATATTGAGTCTCCATGATTTTTAAATCAAACATATTTAAACATTTCTAAGAAACTTTCATTATTAATTACCATTCTCATATATAAAAGACAAACTGGATTCAGCCTCTATGTGGCAAATATTTTGGGCAATTTTTTCAAAACTAAGTAGATAAAAAAAATGTCAACAGCTACATTCATATTTAGCTGCCTTCATTCTTATCTCCTCCTTGGATTTTTTCATTGATTTGGCTATAAAAAAAAGGTATAATTTGTGAATGGAAAATAAATGATTTGCCCATTATGGACTATAAAATCTATAGGACTATGGCATCATTGGCATGAATGAATGAAATTAACAAGTCAAGGAAGCATTTTACAGCTTCTAATCACAGAAATTTTTTCCCTATATCCCCATACGTTTTTAATAAAAATGTATTTTCTGGTCAACCTAAAAATATTTTAGTATGACAACAATACTTTATTAATAAATTAATAATTACTTAATAAAATTAAATGATTACTTAATAATAAATAATAAAATAGCTGGGCCACAATTTCCAAGTTTTGTCTTTCCTAAAGAATGATTATTTTTACATTTGTGACAAAAGTGCCACCCATTCTTTGCATTTGGTTCTCAAATCAATCCAGCTAGTTTTAACTTTCTACAAGATGGTTTTTTTTGTAATTTAGATTACAAAGTATATTCTGCAACTTACACAATTATGAAGTTTGTGATACAAGAAACATTAACATAGTAATACTTATGAACAAAAGAAAACATACTTGCAATTCCCTGTCTCACCTCTGCCAGGTGAAATCTGATCTATTTTTCAAAGCCTAAGTGATCACCCAAACTAGATGTGATTGCTCCTCCTTCTGAATCCTGGTGGCAATTATTTTGTTTCTCTTATGGCATTTTTCCCTCAGTTTTATTATTTGTGAGGTTCACTTATTTCTGCACACTGGATAAACTCATTAAAACTCTTATTCAGCTTTGTATCTTTTGCAATTTTTGGCAAACAATTTCTTGAATGATGTGGTGAATAATATGGTACTCTTTTAAAAATACATTTGGGTTAGGTATGTGGTGCAGTGGATACAACACCAGGACCTAAGTCAGGAGAACCCGACTTCAAATCTGGCCTCAGACACTTAACACTTCCTAGCTACCTGACCCGTGGCAAGTCACTTAACCCCAATTGCCTCAGCAAAAAAAAAAAAAAAAAAAAAGACATTTAGATTTATATTCTGAAAGTTAGCAATTGTTTTCATTTTCTGGAGTAAGCAGAAATTTCACAAATAATATTTTTACTTATTTTATAGATAGGAGGCAACACATTAGAAGATGGATTCAAATTCTATTACTGATTCTAGTTGTGACATCAATTTTTATATCTGTAAAGTAAGAGAATTTAACAAAATGATTCTTGAGGTCTTTTCTCTAACTATGATCCAAAGAATGTGCACAAGTTATCACCATACCTCAATGATTGAAATGGGTCATAAGAAGAAAATCTTTAAGGATTTCAGTGGAATCACCTGGGACACTTAATAATTATAGGTTACCCTGTAATTCTTATTTTCAATCTATCCCTCAAAATATTTATAATTTAATAATAATGTTTAAGACAAAAAGCCAAATACCCGTTAGCTCAATCTAACCAAATTCTACTGAAATCCAGAAATATTATTCAGAAAATTCCAAAGTTAACATTAAAATTTTAAGTTATTGTCCAAATGTATAGTATTAATTGTAGGTCACCTTTAAAGTTTTTGTAAATATTAGTGAACCGTATAATAGTGTTTCAAAAGAAAAAAGATCAAACTTACTCTGAATAGATTTTACATTATGTACATTTGTGTATGTGTGTATATACATATATATATGCAGAAATTGTTTTGTCTTTGTCTTTATTCCCAATGTGACCCAGCCAGCACCTAGCAGATAACTTTAAAAAACTGTAGAATGGATTGTGGCTATAAACAAACCCAAAGTAAAACAATTTAAGCTCAGATCTCCCAAATCAAGTAGCATTCAGAGAGAGCTTTAAAACATACCTTCATTTTGGATAGAAATCTGTCCAGTAAATTCACAGCTAGAGAAAAAGTCTCTGTGTCAAAACCAAAGAACTGAGTTAGGCTAAGAAGGTCTTTCACTTCGAAGTCTCTCAGTCTTGCAGTCATCCGAAGGCCATTATCATGAGCAGATTCAATTAGTCTCAAGCCACAGACCTTTGGCTGACATCTGGACTCCTGTTCCAACAGAACATTCAGCTGGTGCAGCAGTTTCTGAGCTTCAGTTGTTACTAGTGCTTCTATCATCTATATATAGTGCAAGACCGAGAAAGGAGGAGTAAGACAACTCAGAAAGGGAGAGTGGGGGCTGGGTAGCTCTTTCCTAGGTATAGCTATAGATCTGGCCTTCTCTCCAGAGATATTCACTTGGGATGGGGGTGTTTGATGGTCAAGATCGGACAACTGAGAAACCTTTAAAGCTTTTCAAATCAACTTTCTTTTATTCCTCACAAGTCACCACCCATTATATTACAGCCACTGGGGGCGGAGTGAGACACGTGTGTTGGGTGGGAACCGCCTCCACTTCCACCTGGCAGCGACAAGTCTAGGCTAGTGCTTGCTCAGGGGTGGAGGAAAAGGGAATAGCGAAGTGGCTCAGGGCCTCAAGGGAAGAAAAAGGGTCAGAGGGCTGGGAAGGGAAAGAAAAGAAACTAAGAGAGTGGAGCCGGATGAGGAATAAAGACAGTGGACGGAGATCTGAGGAGAAATGGAGCTTTGGCAAAGACAGAAAGGGAACTTTGGCGGAAGAGATAGAAGCTTGGTAGAGAGACAGGGTTGAGTAGACATAGGTATATGGGGCGGGGGGAAGGAAGGAGGGGAAGCAAAAACAAAGACAGAACGGGGAGAGAAAGAAAAAACTGACCAGAGATTTACAGGTGTGAATGGAACTAAGGACTTAGAAGGAAGAGGACCGGAATGGGGTGTCGGGAGAGGGAATGGGCGGCGCTGCATTTGTTGAACCTCCCAAATTCAGAGGTTCTCCCCCCCTCCTCTGGTGCCAAGTCCTCCCACTGGGGCCCACCCCGCATCCTCCAGCCCATCCCACTCTGCCTCAACAATTCCAAAAATCTTCCAACTGCTTCAACCGCTTGCTGCCAACGACCTGGGCCTCCCCGATCCCTCACCTTGAGCTCCTCGCGGCGGCTCTTCCTCTGTAGCAGGCCTCCCCCCCGGCGCCTGTCCTCTCCTCACCCTGAAAAATTAGTTCAAAAGTCCCGGAAGACGTGGGAACTATATGGGGGAGAGGAGAGGGGCCCGGGGGGGAGATGCTGGAGGGGGCTTCTGGGGCAGCGGCTCCAGCGAGCTGAGAATGATGTCAGTCTCAGGCCGCGGAGCGCTGAGGCAGCTGCTCAGGGCCTGTCCAGCAATATATAGAGGGGCGGGACTTTTTTTGGGGGAGGGCCTCCAAATCTTAGCGCTGATTGGCGTTCCTCGTCCGGATGAATGGTAAAGGTTGGGTCTCGACTGGACTAGGGGGAAAGCTAGGGCGAGGGGGCGGGAACATGAAAAAGCCAACCAATCACAGGGATGACTCTTTCAGTTTCGATTCAAGTTTCCTACTCGCTGAAACTTGTGCTCCGCCTTCCGAAAGCCACACAACCCTAAGGACTGAATATGGAGAGAGAGGTGGAGCTAAAAGCCACACCCGCCAGCCCCTCCCCTCGATGTGGTCCCAGGATTCTGCCCTGATTGGTTGAATCTAGTTCCAGAATTTACTGGAAGTTTCCTTTTAGGGGAAAACTTTAGCCCTGAGCTATTCCAATTCACTTGTTAAATGGTTAATGATAGTAGTGGTTATTTTTACTTTTTATTCCATTCTTCCCCCGAGATGCCGTAACTTAACTCTTGACTTAATACTGTAAAGAATAATCGTAATGAAAAGATGTAAGGAATGGATGCAAACATTTCTCAAATATGCTCCCTTCTCTCCTCTCATACTGCAACTGCTCTAGTGAAGGCCTTCTTTACCACACACTTAAAACTATTGCTATGGACCAGCCTCGACCTTTTCCCACTCCAATTCATCATCTGTTCAGTTACCAAAACGTTTCATAACATCCCTTCGCTCGAGAAACTCCAGTGCTTCCCTGCTACCTCCAGGAGCAAATACAAAAACTGCTTGGTGTTTAGTTCTTAGTACCCTATCGTCTTTTACCTTTTCTTTCTTTTTATACTTTATTTCCTGCCACGTGCAACTTCATCTCCTAGCTATCTCAAGGGCAGGACACAATCTCTCAGGTGAGCAAGACTTTCTATTTTGGAAAAAATTTGGGCATATTTTCCAGCTGTCCTCCATTCCTGGAATGCTTTACCTTGCTATCTACATTTTTTAAGCTTCCCAGTTCCTAGGCTTCCTTTAAGTGTCAACCAAAATCTCATTTTCTTCTGGAAGCCTTTCCCCAACCTTTCTTAAATCTAGTGGCTCCCTTCTCCGAATTAATAAATACTCCTAAATACTAACTACTTTGTTGTTCAGTCAGGTTGGGCATGAGTCACGACCCCATTTGGGGTTTTCTTGGCAAAGATACTGGAGTGTTCTGCCTTTTCCATCTTCAGCTCATATTACAGATGAGGAAACTGAAATAAATAGGATTGAATGACTTGCCTAGGGTCAAATAGTATGTGGGAACAGATATGAAGTCAGGAAGATGAGGTTTCCTCGTCCTCTCCACTGTTCCCCTTAGCTGCCTAAAACTACTAAATACTAATAATTAGCAACTAACATATAGTTCTAACCTTTACAATTACTGTATTATCTCATTTGACCCTTAAAATAATCTTGGGAGATAGGTGTCATTATTAGCTCCATTTTACAGATAAGAAAATTGAGATAAACAAGTTACTAATGACTTTCTTAGGATCTCACAACTAGGAAGTATTTGAGATCAATTTGAAATCAGATCTTTCTGATTCCAGGCATAGTACTCTATCTACTGTACCATCTTACCTACAAAATATTTCCTATTTATTTATACATATAGCTTATTTTTACATATTTGTTTACTTTTTGTTTCTCTCATTAAATTGTGGGCTCCTTGAAGACAGGAGCTGATATTTACCTCTTCTATATTTTCATTATTTATATATGTGCATGGTACATATAAGTGCTTTTAATAAATATTTATTGACTGATTGATGGTCTACTGGGTAGAAGAGTGGCATGCTCAGTGGCACTGTATTTTAAGAAAATAACACATACGTATGAGAGGGAATTATATAAAATAAATCCAAAGAGATATGTTAGAATCCAATTATGAAGGACTTTAAATGCTAAAATGAGGAGTTAGAATTTGATCCTAAAGTCAACATGAAAATTACTTAAAACTTTTTTCCCTGAGGGGAGTGGCTTCATTCCTATACTTTAGGAATAAAATTTATTTTTTTTTATTTTTCCCTTCTTTACTCCAACTCCCTCCCCTGGACAGCAAATAATCCAATTTATGTTAAATTTGTGCAATTCTTTTATACATTTTTTAAAATTTTTTCTCATAGCTTTTTATTTTTCAAAATATAAGCATAGCTAGCCCTTGTAAAACCTGCAATATTAGCCCTTGTAAAACCTTGTGTTCCAATTTTTCCCCCTTTTCCCCATCTACTTCCCCTAGTCCAATATATGTTAGACATGGTAGAAATATGTGTTAAATCCAATATATGAATACATATTTATATAATTATCTTGCTGTACAAGAAAAATCAAATCAAACCAGAAGAGAAAATGAAGAAAATAAAATGCAAACAAACAACAATAAAAAGAGTGAAAATAGTATGTTGTGAACCATACTCAGTTCCCACAGTCTTCTCTCTGAGTGTAGATGGCTCTTTTGATCACAAGACCATTGGAACTGGTCTGAATCATCTCATTGTTGAAGAGAGCCACATACATCAGAATTGATCATTATAAAATATTGCTGTTGTTGTGTACAATGATCTCCTGGTTTGCTTATTTCACTTAGCATCAGTTTATGCAAGTCTCTCTAGGCATCTCTGAAATCATCTTGCTTATCATTTCTTATAGATCAATAATCTTCCATAGAATTCATATACCATAACATATTCAATCATTCTCCAACAGATGGGTAGCCACTTAGTTTTTAGTTTCTTGCCACTACAAAAAGGACTGCCATGACCATTTTTGCACATGTGGGGTATCTTTCCCTCCTTTAAGATCTCTTTGGAATATAAGCTCAATTCTATATATATATATATTAACATAATTATCATGCTGCATAAGAAAAATCAGATCAAAAAGATGAAAATGAGAAAGAAAACAAAATGCAAGCCAGCAACAACAAAAAGTGAAAATACTACGTTGTGATCCACACTCAGTCCCCACAGTCCTCATTCTGGGTGCAAATGGCTCTCTTCATCACAAGACCATTGGAAGTGGCTTGAATCTTCTCACTGTTGAAAAGAGCCATATGCATCAGAATTGATCATTATATAATCTTGCTGTTGCCATATACAATGATCTCCTGGTTCTACTCACTTCATTTAGCATCAGTTCATATAAGTCTCTCCAGTCCTCTCGGAAATCATCCTGCTGATTGTTTTTTATAGAATAATAATATTCCATAACATTCATATACCATAACTTATTTAGCTAATTTCCAACTGTATGGGCATCCACTCAATTTGGGAATAAAATTTGCAGGCAAATGGGGGATATAATGGAGAGGGAAGAGACAAAGCATGAGTCAAAATATGGAAGCTATATTGCAAGAATTCAGGATACAACATGATCTAGGCCTAAATTAACATGGTGGCTATATGAGTAAAAATGAGAGGTAGAGTTAGAACCAACAAGATTTGGCAACCAAATGGATTTTCAGGAAAAAGTGAGGAGTGAAAGATTGAACTTGTAAAAACCTAGATTATTTTAAAGATGGTACTATCAGTAGTAATAAGAAGTTTGAAAAAATGGTATATTTTGTGAAATAGTGTAGTGATAACTGAAATCCAGATTACAATCCTTCTGTGTCTATGTATTTTGTGTGATTCATTCTTTTTCTCCCATTATAAAAAGGAGGACTCAACCAGTCAGTGTCATAAAATGCAGAATTCACTCTTAGAACTCTTGATATAGCAACAAAGTGATAGGAATGACAGTATAAGTTTTTCTGTAGTACCTGAATGAAGGAACTTCCATCAAGCTGAACAGTTACTATGAGGAGTGGTTGCTCTAACAGCCAGACATCCAGACAGAAGTATGAAAATTGAAAACTTAACAGCAGAAGGAAGGAGCAGAAAGAGAATATTGAGAGGAATTGTATTTGCATGGGACATAAGCTTTTTGATTGGGCTATTTGAGTATTTATGAGTATTTATCTCCCAATACTCCCTTATTTTCAGAATAACCAATTAGTAGAATAGCTAGATGTTGTAGTAGATTGAGCACCAGCCCTGGAGTCAGGAGGACCAGAATAAACAGTTGGCAAGTTTTATTGATTTGATTTCTATACCATTCTTTGAGTCCATCTCCTCTCCATTTATATCATCACAAGCATGCTGATTCTGGTCTTGTAGGACCTCAGTCATTGCTTAATTTTTATTCCTCATTTAGTTTTTCCTCTTCTCCATTCTATCTTTATCATACCTGCAAATTCATATTTCTAAATCAGGTCTGATCCTGTTACTCTCTAAAGAAGCTTAAGTGGCTTTTTCTTATCTTTAGGATAAAGCACAAACTCTTTTGTTCAGCATTTAAAGTATTTCTTGTTCTTTTTCAGCTCTCTCTCCATTCTTATTTCACGTTATCTCTTCTCATGCCCTTCAAGTCCTAGACATGGTGGTCTACTTGCTGTACCTATGTATAATAATCTATCTCTTACCTCTGTTTTTGCATGCTGTTTCCAGTATAAAATGCACTTTTTTCTCATCTCCATCCTTTAAAATCCCCTAGTCCCTTTCAAGGATTAGTTTAATTGGCAATAAAGAAGAAGACTTTCCTGATTTTCCACTTGCTCACTGACTCTCTTCCAGAATTATATTGTATTTATTTATCTTTGTATGGTTTATCTTGGTAGAATATAAACTCTTGAAATCTTTTTTTTTTTTTTTTTTTTTGTCTTTGTATTCATAATCCCTGAGTACCTGCCAGTTTGTTGAGGAAAATAGAATTAAATAAAGTAGAACATTAAATGTTTTGAAATGAAAAGAGAATCAAGAGGATAAGAAATTGAACTGCTTCTTATATTCCTGTAAAATAGCTTATTTCTATATTTTATTTATACTTGATGCTTATATATTTAGTTGAAGTACTATTGGGTTTACAAGGGCTAGTGTACTATGTTACTCCCAGTTGTGTACCCAATGAAGAATGTTGTTAGGATTTGATTCAGGCTTGGATTAGTCAGCTATTAATTACGATGAATTAGACTTTTTTCCTCATATTCTTTAGCCCTTAAAATTCCCACATTGGTATCACAGCACATTTAGCAAATTTAATTATTACTTACAAGTCTAGAGGTCTTCACAAAAAAAAGAAACAAAAATAAGTATTCACTGTACAATATAAATCATTTATGGGGCAGTTAATTCATTCTGACACACACACAAGTAAAAGCTAAACATAAAGAGCTCAAGTGCACATTAAGAGGATTCAAAAACTTAAGAGGATTTAACAACTATAACAATGTATATAAGTTCTATTACATTGTTCAGAGAAGTTAATATTTAAACCTGCTAATTTGGTCTTTTATATTTTAACTCTATACTGTCTAAAAAGTCTACTGGTGACATAGTTAGTCTTGAGCCAACCCTCTTGTCCCTGGCATCTTCTTTGATATAAAAGCATCCCTTGCCCCAAGTCAACTCCTGCAGTTACTACAACTACTAGCTTTTAACATCAATTTCAGGATCTTCATTCATTTCAACTCACAAGGTCATCCCTGGACAAATCTGTCTCAGAGTTCCTTTGTCATTTACTTAAGAAATGAAACACAAAAGAAGCAATCCAAAACTAGCTTTAGGGCCAGGATGTGTCCTAAGGGTCTGGTTTGCTAGAAACAGGAATTGCTATAGAGAAGTTTTGGAGAAGGGAAATGCCTCACTACATAATTTTCATTCAGATACTTTAAGTAACTTATAATTGTATTAGTGACCTCTTTTTACACAGTAGGATATTTTTTATTTAAAGTAGAAAGACCTATTGAAGAAAAACAACAACATTCTTTCACACTTAGAAGCATGAGTTAAACATAAATTAAATAAAATGAACTTCTTTATTACCCTTAGCTGTCTCTACATCATTAGACTACTTGAGAAGAATGGTATGGGCTAATTAGTACTTTTGCAAATATAAGAAAATCTCAGTAAAGAGGAGCCTCAAACAGAATTTTGCCTCAATTGAGAAAGAACCATATAGAAGCAACGATATTTCAAGTGAACTGCTTTTGTGGTATGTCCCAAGGTCAGCCAATTTCTTTTTTTAAATGATTACTATGCCTCCACCTACAGTTCTGTGCAATGAAACGCATGTCCAAAATCATGTCCCCTAGGCACTGTGGTCAGATCCTCCAAAAGCAAAGGAAAATTTAATTATCCTCTATTACATATGATTGATGTGACATTTTTAAAAAGCTTTCAGGAGGAGTTGAGAATAAAAAAGACTTTCTAGTTATTCTTCCATTATAAAAAAAAAAAAAAAAATTAAATGATGCATAACAAGGACCTAACAGTTTATTGAGGACTGAGTACTTTGCCTTGAAAAATAGATAAACTGGGTAACATGGAATCCTGTATAGATAACTCTTTAAGACTATAAATTTCAGAAAAGGTATATGTGTGAAAAATAAATAATAGATAGCTAGAGAGACACACAAAGAGATAGAAACAGACATGGAGACAGAGATAGAGATACATAAATACACAGAAACAGAGAGACAGAGATAGAAACACAAAGAGAAACACAGAAACACAGAGAAACAGAGAGGGAGGGAAGAAGATGAGGAGAGAGGAAAAGAGAATTAAGGTGAGATGGAGAGAGGTAGAAAAATGAGAGTAGAAGGAAGAAGGAAGAGACCTTAGAGATAATCTGATACTACCTATTCATATTATAAAGTAACTAAAATCCAGAGAGAAAATAATTTGCTTAAGGTTACCATATCCTCTCCTTTCCTCCAGTCACATCCTCCCCCAATTTTTCAGCTGTCTTTATAAATCTTCTTCTCCCAGTAGATAGATTATAAACTCCTTGAGAACAGGGACTTTGCAATTTTGTATTTGTATTTCCAGTGCTTAGCACTCACCTGGACACTGAGGAGGTACTTAAGAAATGTTTATTGACTATGACTATGACTATGAATATGACAGGGTATGAACTATGAACATAGATACCAAATAAATGAATGAATAAAACATCTATTAAGCACTTATTATGTGCAAAGCACTATGCTGAGTGCTGGAGATGTATGTGAAGAGTAAAGTAAGACAGTTCTTGCTTTCAAAGAATTTACATTCTAATGAGGGAGACAATATATACAAAGATAAGTCTCTTGGTCCCAAAGTTGAGATGGGAAGGGGACCCCAAAAGTTTGGGGTCACAGATTGGTGTCAGGAGGTATCTCAAAAGAATTTTCAGGCTTGAACTCATTTCCTAATCAAGGGGCAAAGTCTTATTGTAATTGTAACACCAATCTAAAGGAAACTAAATTCTGAAAGAATTTAGCAAAGTACTAAGAGAGAGGAGATAACTTTACTCAGCTTTCTGTCATTGACTTGCTAATTCTATGGCTCAGATGAGTGGTTGCTCTGGTATTTGGTTCTCATTGACCAACAGATTATCAGTGTTATCTCAGAAGATATCAGATAGTCAGCAAAGAATTGAGCAGTGGTCTATTCAGAATCAGACAGATTGTTATTCTTAAACTGGGTATCAGAAGTCCCTGAAGCAGACTCCAAAGTCAGAAGATTTAGCATCACTTATTTATTGTTAGAACAGAAACCCCCTTAAAATTAGGGGCCTCAAAATAATGTCCGTCTCTCCTAGAAGATATTCATCACCATGGTACAATAACTAAGCAGAAAGCAATTGCTTTTTTTTTTATGTCATTTCTATTTTTAAAATCATATTTGTTTCTGATATTTAATTATTTTATAGGGTTAAGGACTTTTTTGGTTACAAGAATTTTCTTTGGTCTTCAGTAGCTATGGTATAGAATCTTCAGGGGCAGTTAGATTGTTTCTTTTTCTTTTTTCAAATATGTTTTTATTTATTTTGATAAATATTTCAAAATTACATGTAAAAGTGTTAACCTGTTAAACTTTCTTTTTTTTTAATATTTTATTTTCTTCAAATTACATGTAAAAACAATTTTTAATTCTTTTTTAAAAGTTTGAGTTCCATGCTCAAAAAGTTATCAAACTGTGCATACCCTTTGATCCACAGTGTTACTACTGGGCTTATATCCCAAAGAGATTTTAAAGAAGGGAAAGGGACCTGTATGTGCAAGAATGTTTGTGGCAGCCCTCTTTGTGGTGGCCAGAAACTGGAAACTACGTGGATGCCTATCAATTGGAGATTGGCTAAATAAATTGTGGTATATGAATATTATGAAATATTATTGTTCTGTAAGAAATGACCAGCAGGATGATTTCAGAAAGGTCTGGAGAGACTTACATAAACTGATGCTGAGTGAAATGAGCAGGACCAGGATATCGTTGTATACTTCAACAATACTATATGATCATCAATTCTGATGGATGTGGCCATTTTCAACAATGAGATGAACCAAATCAATTCCAATAGAGCAGTAATGAACTGAACCAGCTACACCCAGCAAAAGAACTCTGGGAGATGACTCTGAACCACTACATAGAATTCCCAATCCCTCTAATATTGTCTGCCTGCATTTTGGATTTCTTTCACAGGCTAAACGTACACTATTTCAAAGTCTGATTCTTTTTGTACAGCAAAGCTACTGTTTGGTCATGTATACATATATTGTATTTAATTTATACTCTAACATACTTAACATGTATTGGTTGACCTGCCATCTGGGAGGGGGGGAGGAGGGGAAAAATGGGAACAAAGGGTTTGGCAATTGTCGATGTTGTAAAATTACCCATGCATATATCTGGTAAATAAAAACTATTAAAAAAAAAAAGACCCCCTCCCCCCCAAAAAAGTTTGAGTTCCAAATTCTATCTCCTTCCTCTCTCCTTGAAAAGGTAAGCCATCTGATATGGGTTATACATATACAATTGTGCAAAAACATTTCCAACACTAACCATTTGTTGGATTATTTGTTGGCTGAGGAAGGGGGATTTTTTTGCTAAACTAAATTTATCAACATGTTGTATAAAGATTGATGACATGGAAATCTAGTAAGAGAAATCCCTAAGAACATTAGGAAACTTGCTCATGTTCCTGTACAGACTTGGACCTCACCATTCAATACTTCTTGGTGGTTCTGGTTTGGGAAAGCTGGTGGAAGCAGCTCCTTTGGTTTGGCCTCATAGCCCTTAGTGGTCATATTACTCCCTATCTGCATCCCTTGTTTGCCCCGATTAATAACCAGAATTGTCCAAAACTCATTATCTAGAATGATTTAGGTTGGAAGAGAAGCTGAAGGGTCTGTTAGATGGATGCTGTTAAAAGGACAAGGATGGAGCCAGTGGCCCAAGGCCAACAGCAACCAGAAGTGGATGAGGAATTAGATAGGCAAATGTAAAATTATGTTACAAAAATTTGAAGAGATCTCAGTGTGCAAATAAGAGGAGGGACTGAATGAGATGAGGTGAGATCTTTCAAGACAGTTGTGAAAATCGAGTAAGGCTTCATCTACTTCAGAGTTTGAGTAGGCCTGAAGGACTTTGAGCATTGATTCAAGGGGATAATTGAGTCCCCTTTCTGCTATACTCCCATGACACAATTTCCTCCCTATTTCAGTCAAATATGGGCAACTATGTATTTATTGGTAAGAAAGAAAAGGAAAGGAAATAGAAAGGAAAGCAAGAAGAGAAAAATAGTATGCTTTGATCTTATTCAGACACCATCAGTTCTTTCTCTAGAATCTGATAGCCTTTTTCATCCTTACTCCTTTGATATTGTCCTGAATCATTGTATTGCTGAGAATAGTTAAGTCATTCACAGTTGTTCATCATACAATATTGTTGTTACTATGTACAATGTTTTTCTGATCCTGCTCACTTCACTCTGCATCATTTCATGTAAAACTTTCTAATTTTTTTCCTGAACTCATACTACTTTCTTTTTAAAAAAAATTCATTCATATATTTGTTAATTTGCTTACTGATCTTTTTATATTTTTCTTAATAGTATTTTATTTTTTCCAAATACATGTAAAATTGTTTTCAACATTCATTTCTTTTTTAATTAATTAATTAAATTAACTTTTACAAAAATTTTATGCATAGTAATTTTCCAGCATTGACAATTGCAAAACCTTTTGTTTCAACTTTTCCCCTCTTTCCCCCCACCCCTTCCCCCAGATGTCAGATTGACCAATACATGTTTACAACATTGATTTCTATAAGATTTTGTGTTCCAGACTTTTCTTTTTCTCTTTCTTACCTTCCTCCTTCCCAAGATAGCAAACAATCCAATATAGATTAAATACATGCAATCCTTTTAAACATATTTCCATATTTGTCATGTTATACAAGAAAAATCAGACCAAAAGGGGAAAAAAATGAGAAAAAAATCAGACAAACAAAAAAAGGTGAAAATACTATGTTTTGATCCATATTCAGTCTCCATTGTTTTCTCTCTGGCTGCGAATGGCATTTTCCATCCCAAGTCTATTGAAATTGTCTTGAATCACCCCATTGCTGAGAAAAGCCATTGCTTGTCATTTCTTATAGCACTAACAAATTCCATTATAATTATATATAACAACTTGTTCAGCCATTCCCCACTTGATGGGTGTCTTTTCAATTTTCAATTCTTATTGTTAATTTTTAAAAAAAGAATTAAAATTGTTTTCTTAAATTTTAAATTCCAAATTCTCTTCATTTCTCCTGTCCCTCTCTCATCACTTCAGAAAGCCAGCAATACCTATTACACATGTGAAGTCATAAAAGACATATTTCCAGGGTAACTATGTTGTAAACACACACACACACACACACACACACACACACACACACACACACACAAACATACATATAAATAAAAAAGAAAAATGAAGGAAGTTTTTTAAAACTACACTTCCATCTGCACTTAGAGTTTATCAGTTCTCTTGCCAAAGGTGGATAGCATTTTTCTTTTCTTTTTTTTTCTTTCATTTTTTATTATAGCTTTTTATTTACAAGATATATGCATAAGTAATTTTTTGGCATTGACAATTGCCAAACCTTTTGTTCCAACTTTTCCCCTCCTTCCTCCTACCCCTTCCTCCAGATGGCAGGTTGACCAATACATGTTAAATATGTTAAAGTATAAATTAAATACAATATATGTATACATGTCCAAATAGTTGTTTTCCTGCAAAAAAACACCAGACTTTGAAATAGTGTGCAATTAGCCTGTGAAGGAAATCCAAAATTCAGGCGGACAAAAACAGAGGGATTGGGAATTCTATGTAGTGGTTCAGAGTCATCTCCCAGAGTTCTTTTGTTGGGTGTAGCTGTTTCAGTTCATTACTGTTCTATTGGAATTGATTTGGCTCATCTCATTGTTGAAGAGGGCCATGTCCATCAGAATTGATCATCATATAGTATTGTTGTTGAAGTACATACTGATCTTCTGGTCCTACTCATTTCACTCAGCATAAGTTCATGTAAGTCTCTCCAGACCTTTCTGAAATCATCCTGCTGGTCATTTCTTACAGAACAATAATATTCCATAATATTCATACACCACAATTTATTCAGCCATTCTCCAATTGATGGGCATCCACTCAGTTTCCAGTTTCTGGCCACTACAAAAAGGGCTGCCACAAACATTCTTGCACATACAGGTCCCTTTCCCTTCTTTAAAATCTCTTTGGGATATAAGCCCAGTAGTAACACTGTGGATCAAAGGGTATACACAGTTTGATAACTTTTTGAGCATAGTTCCAAATTGTTCTCCAGAATGGCTGGATGTATTCACAATTCCACTAACAATGTATCAGTGTCCCAGTTTTCCCATATCCCCTCCAACATTCTGCATTATTTTTCCCTGTCATTCTAGCTAATCTGACAGGTGTGTAGTGATATCTCAGAGTTGTCTTAATTTTCATTTCTCTGATTAATAATGACTTGGAGCATCTTTTCATATGGCTAGAAATAGTTTCAATTTCTTCATCTGAGAATTGTCTGTTCATAGTGGATAGCATTTTTCATCATGGATCTTTGGAACTGCCTTGGATTAATGTCTTTCTTCCCCCCTCCCCGCCCCACACTTAATAGAATTTTACTTTTCCAGTTACATGTATAGTTTTCAACATTCACTTTTGTAAGATTCTGAGTTCCAATTTTTTTTTCCTCCTTGTCTCCCTTTCTCCCCCCTCCTAAAGACAGCAAGGAATCTGATATAGGTTATACATGTTCATCTTTTTACACATATTTACATATTAGTCATACAGTGAAAGAAAAATCAGAACAAATGGAAAAACAAGAAAAAAAAATCTCCTTGTTCTTCCTCTGAATATAGATGGCATTTTCCATTCCAAGTCTATTGGAACTATCTTGGATTGGAATCATTGTCTTAATCAGAGTAAATGAGTCTTTTACAGTTGATCATCCTTATAATATTGCTGTTAATATGTACAATGTCTTCCTAGTTCTTCTCAATTGACTTTGTATCATTTCATAAAATCTCCCAAATTTTTCTGAGACCATGCTGCAGTTGAACTGTTTCTAGGATACCACTCTACAGAGAATGTTTCCTAGAAGGATGGCAAAGGATATTGGGCTGGAAGAATATTACTCCTGGGTTTAGAATTCTGAGCATTCTCCTTCAGATTCTTGGAGGAGATGGTGGTATTAGCTCATGTGAAAGATGTGGCTGTGCTTCCAGAAATGCATGATATGTGAGGGAGGGAAAAATCCAAAGTCAGAATATGTGTGAAAATATTCTTTTGATCATTTCTTGTCTTCTTTCTACATGGTGATAAAAAAGCCTTTAAGTAGACTATTGAACTGGAATTATGTGTGAATACAAAAGTCAGGAATAGATTAATATTTTTCCTTGAAGCCTTTTGAGAAAGATGGAAGAAATTTTGTAACCCTTCAGATGGGGAGAGATATATCAAGCAGTGCTTCTGGATGCCTTATCCCTCCCCACTCAGGAGGCCATGGCTGCAAACCTTTAGTCCCCTCCCCCCCCTTTTTTTTTCTGTCTAGTTGTGTTCATTATTTCCTGATCTTAAGTGAATAAGCATCATAGAGTGAATGGACCAGATTGTGACATTGTGAGCTTTGAAAGGTTGGAAGAGTCACTGAAAGTCTACTTTTGGAGAGTATAATATGTGTTATACCTGAAGCAGCTGAACTAAAGGTATGGTGTCAGACTTGAGAAGTAACCCATCTACTTGATCAGTCTGCAATGATTTGAAATTGTTACTAAAACACTGTCTTGCAAGCAAGGAAACATCTTATCCATAGGTTACAGAAGTGAATTTTGAGGGTGAGGAAGAGTAGAAAAGTTCCAGAAGCTGATGTACTTAATTTCTAAGATTATTTTCAATGTCTTTTCCTGAGTCATTGACTTGTCAAAATTTGTGGCTTTGAATCAATTGGGGGGGGGAAAAGCAATAAATGTATTTATCATGCAAATATCTAATTCAGAAATGATAGAGTAAGGCATACATTTTCTTAAACCTTCCTAAAATGCCTGCCTTTTTTGAGGGGAGGGGAAGCCACTCATGAGGAAATTTAGCTCAAAATAATAAAGCTTTAGGAATATGTCTATATATTTTAAATGAAAATAGACATCTTTCTGTATATTATATATACATGTATATGTCTAAATAAGATGTACATCAATATAGAAATCCTTAGCATTGGCAAAAATGTAAATAAACATTTGATTCTTACTTCATTAGACAATAATGATGAGAGTTAGGTAAGGGATACCTGGATGAAATTAGGGTTAATTGAGGTCTAGTGGCAGGTTTGGGGTACAGGGAATCAAATAGAGCTCTCCTGCTCTGAATCCTTTGCATTTGGTGCAAGGATACAGAGTTAAATGAGGTCTAGTAGCCTCACAGAGTCCTCTGTAAAGGAATTTACAGTCCCGAAAACCTAGATTAATAAGAGGTTTATTTGGGGTTTGAAAGTAAGGGTAAAGGAAGAAAGATTCTAGTGCCAGGCGAACAGGAACCCAAACATGGCCTGAGTAAGAATGTCATGTTTGGGGCTTCTGCAAAGAGTGGGTTCCAGCGTTCCCCTTTTTATAATGGGGGCTGTTGGTAATCTTGAAGGTGGGTGGAGTCCCAGGCTCCTGGCCGATTAAGGCCAGGGTTAGAATTGAATAGAATTGAATAGAATTCAATGGGTTTTTAGATAAGGAACTGTTTGTGCTGGGGGTGGGGGTTGGGAAAATCAGAGTAGATCTTTAGAGTGGGGACTAGGACAGCTCAAGTTAGTTTCAGACCTGGTGAGGGCTGGGAAAGCCCGGATATCTCCCATTGAGATTCATGGGGCTGGGAATTAGAAAGGAATCTTTAACCCCTATCAATATTATGGCTTTACAGAAAAACAAACAAACAAACAAACAAACCTTTAATAACTAAGTACTTTGGACATTGCTTTTGCCTAGGCAGATTTTCTAATTTTTTAAAGTCTTTCCTTTAATAAGTAGTTGCTTATACATATGAAATTCCTTAATATATCCAATCACAGAGTTTTCACTATGGACTTCCTAATTATGAATATCAAATGAGGCACAAAACAGGAAAATACAGATCAATTGATCAATTGACCAAAGGGACTGATAAGGGACTTGTAGGGATTTGTAACGAGCTCTCCAGGCAGTTACAATTACTAGTCTGTCCTAAACCCACCAGAGTACCTTTGACCACTGTCCTTTGCAGTGTGAACTCTACCTCTGAGGTAGGCCTCCTCTGAGGCCTTCAAAGGTCTCTGGCCACAATCTCTTGAATCTATAGCTTAATAACCAGTAGCGCACTCAAGAACAGCCACGTGTAATCTTAAAAGCCTTTATTATACCTACTCACATAATGCCCTGACTGATGCGCTGACTTGTTGGTTCCCGAGTGAACACCTGGTCTGAAGACCCACGTGTCCACTACCAAATCCTTACCTCCTTTGGCTACCCATCTAGGCTTGGCCACCCAGGCTAGGAAGCCAGACTTATCATAAGAGACTGAAATGTTAATGTTTCACTGGAATTGGTGATCTCATTGATTCAGGCAACTCTTCCAAAGGAGTAGATTCCATCTAAGCTTTTTCATCTTTTGTGACTCTTACCAATGTCAGTCCATAAATATTTCACAGGGTTCAACTCAACATGGTAGTGGAACTTCCTCCAGATCTCTTGTATCTCTTGCAGTATGGTACCTGGCCAATAGTAGGCTAATAATAAATGCTTATTGACTGATGAATTGGTATTTCATGGATACCAATGAGTCATATCCTTCATTGCTCTGTTCACTACATGCCCAAGAAAGGAATTAACTGAGTAAAGATGCTCTCAAGGGAATATAGCCTTAAACTATAATTTAATTGTAACTTGAGACTTTATGATAACAAATGGAGCTATAGCTAAAAGTTGCAGGCTTTGGTGATAATGGCTTTGAATTCTTTATCTGCTTTATATAAATTCTCTAGGGAAAATTAAATTAAGAGTTTATTATTATTGACTTGTATTCTTTTGTTTCTGGGTTAGAGTTCTGCATTAGAAAGTCTGGACTTCCCCAAATAATGGGAGAAAAGGCCAGCCTGGAGGAGTGGGGACTTCTATGTTTAGGCTATTTAATCTTGTTTTTAGAAGTTATGCTTTGCATTCATTTTGCTGACAAACACCTTGTCAGATAGGAAATAGCCTTTCTTAAGAGATCTTAATAAACCTCATACTTCTTTTTGCATTTTCTTACTTTGAGAATCTCTGATTGTTTTAGTGAATGATACTGTCCCACACGTCCAACACATGTATCTTCTTAATGCTTGTAACATTCTCACTTCTACTATATTCTGTTCTGCACCTATCAGAACTGGAAACTTTAATTTTTTGGAGATTGGTACTTCATAATTTTTCATCATTATCAAAAAGTATCAGTAGAATACTGTTGCTAAAAAAAAAAATTGGTGCTGAATGAGATGGAGTGAGCTCTCTAAAAGATAGTTGTGAAAATCAAATAAGGCTTCATCTACCCCAGAGTTGGAGTAGACTTTAAGGTAGTTCTTGGACATTGACCCAAAGATATCTACTTCCCCTTCCTGCTATTCTTCCATCACATTAATTTCTTCCTACCTCAAACAAATATAGATAGCTATGTACTTATTGGCCAAAGTTCAATTTGCCTTGATTAGAATGTAAGACCCTCGACCAATGAGGATGAGGATCAGTGGTGGGAAGGGTATTTGAGTTAGAGACTATTTAAACTGTTAAATTTGTCCCCAAGGTACTTCCCCCTTTCCATTGCTTGTTCAATTGAAGGAAGGCCCACTTCTCTCCAGAACATATAATAAACTTTCATTTTGCTCCTAGACATATCTCTAGCTTTTTTTTTTTTTTTTTTTTTGATGGGGATCACCCACCATTCTGAACCATACAATGCTGAGAATTTCTTAAGAGATACCTGAGAGACTTCATTTAAACATAGCCCTCATCTCCACCCAACTTAAAAGAACAATAATAAAACAACAAGAGAAAAAAATGGAAGTGAATGCTTCAATGAGAAAAAGGCTGATCATCAGTCAAAGCTCTTAGGTATTCCCAGAGCTCACTGTTTTGAACTTTATCCTGCTACTGAGATGTGAATTAAGGTAGTCAAGATAGCACCCATTGTTTTCCATAATGCTTTTCCCTTAGGCAGTGACCCAGTTGGATTAACATATCTCTCTTTAGGGCTGGAGTCACTAAAATCTAATCTCAACTGTATAGTAATTAATATAACTGGAATAATATAGTTTTGAATGAAAATAGATAATTTATATATATATTATATATCTCTATATAAGATATGTATCAATGTAAAAATCCTTAGCAGTGGGGAAAATGTGAATAAACATTTGATTGATATCTCGTGAAAAAATATTGAGGTATTACAGGAAAAAAAAAAACAAAAAAACAAAACCTTCAAAAACTTGCTTCTGCAACCTATCTTTTCTGTTTTAGGGATGGAGTGGGAAAGAGTAGGCATTTGAGCAGTTACAAATATCCTTTGACTGTTTCTAGTTATCTGTGAGTGGTAGCTGCATTTAATCTCCCTTTGATGAGATTAGATTCAGGGAACCAAATGATAAGTATAGGGTTCCTGGTGGTCCGGGAGTTAAATGATGAGGTTAGTGGTGGTTCGAGGATCAGGGAACCAAATGAAGAGATTTGGCTCCCCTAAATCCCCTTAAGGATTCACGCAAGGTAGGGAATTGTGGGAACCCCCCTTCTAGAGGTGCAGAGGTCCTTCGTAAAGGAATTTATGAACCCAAAAAGCTAGACTGATAAAAAGAAGTTTATTATAGGCATTGGGAAGTCAGCCTTTGCTTAGTGGCAAGATCCTGGCAGAGAAGTAAAGTTTCTAGTAGAGAAATCCCGACAGAGAGGTATAAAGTCTCATTAGGGAAATAAATGAGGACAAAGAGAGGGTAATGCTAAAAGAGAATATCATTCCAGCAGGCAGAGGTTTCCTTGGCATGGGATAACATGGCATGACATGTTAAGTCCTCTGCAAGGAGAGGATGTTTAAGATCGTTTCTTTTATAATAGAAGACTTAGCTACAAGTTGAGGCCTGCTCTACCTCCCGATGGGGGCTGGTGGGTGGAGTTTAAGATGGAATTGAATAGAATTGAATGAGTCTTTAATTGAATAGGATTGGAATTCTCCAGCTCCAGACTCAACTAATCCTACCTAGATAACAGAATGAAGCTGTTTATCTTGTTTCCCTCAGGCAGGGTCCCATAGACACAGGGTTCAAGGAGAATCTCTCCTTCAAGGAGTTTTAGAGAGTTTTGGGGTCCCTTCATCATTCCCCCCTCAAGCAGTCACCCCAAATTCACTTGGGATAAAAGAGGCAAAGGTCTTTTCTTCCATAGCTGCTTCAAGCTGGCAAGGGTCATAGAGATGTCCCTAGTTCATTTGGGGGTTCATGCCAGGAGGTGAAGTCTGAAAATGGTAGCCTGTCCCAGTCAGGCTTCCCATGTTCTCCAGGCTGAAGAGCAATTGAAAATCCAATGCTTGAAGCATAGAGAAAACAAATATCAGGAGCAAATTAAAAGTGGGGTGTCATTCAGAGATGAGATGCTGACATTTGGGAATGGGGCCTTTTGCAGAAAATGCATCACCCATTCCCCTTTTTTCTCCCCCCCCCCCCACCCTTTGAAGAGTGAGAGATAACTTAACAGTGATGGGAGTCCTCAGGCTTGTGTAGCAGGTTTTGCGAAAGAAAGTATTTACAGTCCCACTCTGCATTTTTGGGCAAAAATGTATTTACTTAATTGAGAAACTCTTTCTCTCAGCAGGCTGCTTCCTGATCAGGAAGAGCAAAAGTTTGGGTATAGAATCTTGTTTTTAACTTAGCCTTCTATGATTTGGAGCTAGGGAGCAATTAGGGGCTAATTTCCAAATCAATAAGGGTAGTGATCCTTTCTCAGACCAAAGTGACTCCCAGTGGGAGTTTTCTGTGGGAACCAGGTAGCTTTCCCAAGGGAGATTCAGGTGGGTGGGGATCATTTTTAGGAATTTCCCCAGGCCAAGTGTTCCATTTTCCACAAAGATCTGGGAGACAGAGTCCTATTACATTATCCCCATCAGAGGGTTATTTGCTGAACCAGAAAAGTTGATAATGTATGGTGCCACTCCTGAGAGAAACAGTGGCTTCTAGCTCTTAGGGAATATTTTTGAGGAAAATAAAATGTGGCTCTAGTTGGGGGAGGGAGGAGATGAAAGAAAGTTCCTTCTCTACTTTAGCAAAATGGAAAGTGAATTCAGTAATAAAGTTGGTACCAAAGGCCCCATTCCTTCTCCTCTCTTTTGATGTTTAATTTTTTTTAGTATTGTGAATACAGATTCTGGGCGACCCTTGAAGGCTGGCAAAAAGGAGAGTCTATTGGAGTGACTGTAAGTACAGCAGCAGTATTAGGGATATCCTTTTTGACAAGGAAGTCTTTGGCATAGGTGAAGGAAACCCGTGGAAGGGAAATTTCTCTTATTGTTTGATTATACCATGCTTACTGGAGGTAAAATGCTAGCTATATGATTAGCAGTCTTCCAAATACTGCTCATATCCCCACCAGACCTCTCAATCGATTGTACTAGAAGTGATGAGTCACTAGTTTTGAAGGAATATAGCTTCTAGGGAAATATAACAGTGATTTTAGAGGGCTTCTTTTCTGACAATCTGATTCCAAAGTCCTTTGGCTTTGTCCCCCTCCCCTAACCTAGGAATGCTATTGTTCTGACAATCTGATTCTGAATGGACTATTCCTCAGTCAGATAGTTTCTAGTCTCAGGATAGTCCCACAAACTCTTGAGACAAAGTTAATAGACCACTCCTCAGCTCAGATAATCTGTTGGTCAGTTATAACCAAATTCCAGAGACCACTCCTCTGGGCCATAGAAAGCTGAATAAAGGTCTCTTAGGACTTTGCTAATTTCTTTTGGAATTCAGCCCACTTTTAATAGTGTTAAAATTATAAGAAACTTTGCCCCTTGATGAGAAAATGGGTTGAAGCCTGCAATTTTTTATTTTTTTTAAATTTTTTTTGCTGAGGCAATTAGGGCTAAGTGACTTGCCCAGGGTCACACAGGTAGGAAGCTAAGTGTCTGAGACCAGATTTGAACTCAGATCCTCCTAGATACAATATATGTGTGTAAATACCATTTTCTTGTTGCACATTAAATATTAGATTCCGAAGGTATAAGTAACCTGAGTAGATAGACAGTAGTGCTAACAATTTACATTCACTTCCCAGTGTTCCTAATCTGGGTGTACTTGTTTCTGTCCATCATTGATCAACTGGAAGTGAGTTGGATCTTCTTTATGTTGAAGATATCCACTTCCATCAGAATACATCTTCATACAACATTGAAGTGTACAGAGATTTTCTGGTTCTATTCATTTCACTCAGCATCAGTTGATGTAAGTCTCTCCAAGCCTCTCTGTATTCCTCCTGCTGGTCATTTCTTACAGAGCAATAATATTCCATAACCTTCATATACCATAATTTACCCAACCATTCTCCAATTGATGGACATCCATTCATCTTCCAGTTTCTAGCTACAACAAAAAGAGCTGCCACAAACATTTTGGCACATACAGGTCCCTTTCCACTCTTTAGTATTTCTTTGGGATATAAGCCCCATAACAGCAATTCTGGGTCAAAGGGTATGCACAGTTTGATAACTTTTTGGGCATAGTTCCAAATTGCTCTCCAGAATGTCTGGATTCTTTCACAACTCCACCAACAATGTATCAGTGTCCCAGTTTTCCCACATCCCCTCCAACATTCATCATTATTTGTTCCTGTCATCTTAGCCAATCTGACAGGTGTATAGTGGTATCTCAGAGTTGTCTTAATTTGCATTTCTCTGATCAGTAGTGATTTGGAACACTCTTTCATATGAGTGGATATAGTTTCAATTTCATCATCTGAGAATTGTCTGTTCATATCCCTTGACCATTTATCAATTGGAGAATGGTTTGATTTCTTATAAATTAGGGTCAGTTCTCTATATATTTTGGAAATGAGACCTTTGTCAAAACCTTTAACTTTAAAAATATTTTCCCAATTTGTTACTTCCCTTCTAATCTTGTTTGCATTAGTATTGTTTGTACAGAAACTTTTTAGTTTGATGTAATCAAAATCTTCTATTTTGTGATCAATAATGATCTCTAGTTCTCCTCTGGTCATAAATTCCTTCCTCCTCCACAGGTCTGAGAGGTAGACTATTCTCTGTTCCTCTAATCTATTTATGATCTCATTCTTTATGCCTAAGTCATGGACCCATTTTGATCTTATCTTGGTATATGGTGTTAAGTGTGGGTCCATATCTAATTTCTGCCATACTAATTTCCAGTTTTCCCAACAGTTTTTTCCAAATAATGAATTTTTATCCCTAATGTTTGTATCTTTGGGTTTGTCAAAGATTAGATTGCTATAGATGTACCCTTTTTTGTGCTTTGTATCTAATCTGTTCCACTGATCAACCGGTCATTTCTTAGCCAATACCAAATGGTTTTGGTGACTGCTGCTATATAATATAGCTTTAGACCACCTTCCTCTGACTTTTTTTTCATTAGTTCCCTTGCAATTCTCGACCTTTTATTCTTCCATATGAATTTTGTTGTTATTTTTTCTAGGTCATTAAAATAGTTTCTTGGGAGTCTGATTGGTATAGCACTAAATAAATAGATTAGTTTGGGGAGTACTGTCATCTTTATTATATTCACTCGGCCTATCCAAGAGCACTGAATGTCTTTCCAATTATTTAAATCTGACTTTATTTTTGTGGCAAGTGTTTTGTAATTTTTCTCATATAATTCCTGACTATTCTTTGGTAGATGGATTCCCAAATACTTTATACTCTCAACATTTGTTTGGAATGGAATTTCTCTTTGTATCTCTTGCTGTTGCATTTTATTGGTGATATATAAAAATGCTGAGGATTTATGTGGATTTATTTTGTATCCTGCCACTTTGCTAAAATTCTGAATTATTTCTAATAGCTTTTTAGTAGAGTCTTTGGGGTTCTCTAAGTATACCATCATGTCACAAGATAAGTACTTTAAAAAGAAAGAAAAGAAAAATACAAGATGAAAGAAGCTGCAATATGATAGCTGAGGGAGAGAGTCCTCTAAGATGAATCCCTTTCCATCATAAAAAAAAAAAAAAAAAAAAAAAAAAAGCAAATAATATGCCATATGGAAATGAAGAATTAAAGAGAAACAAAAAAGAAAGTAACTAAAAAATACACCTCACAAACAAACCAGCAGTAAGACTGATAAACAAACAAAAAGCTTGGAATTTTAGAAAAGTATTCCCAATATGTCCCACTCTTTACTTGTCTCTCACCCTTGATTTCTATTTTTGTTCTTCTCTTTCATAGTCAAATTTCAGAAAATGCTATGACAAATAAATGGCAACTCCTTTGTGCCTTTAATCTTTTCTACCTTTTCTGGATATTTGATTGCTTTTTTTCTTTAAAATCTTCACACTATCCTTATCTACCATATTCTTCCTTGCTGCCATTTGTTTAGTGTGATATTTATTTATGACATTGTTTTCTAAGCACAATTTTCTTTTTTCTTTTCTTCCTTTTTCTTTTTCTCGTCTTTCTTTTTTTCCCTCTCTTTTGTTTTCTTTTTGCTTCATTTCCTTCCTACCTCTCAAGACTACTTTGAAATGTCATCTCCCATTCATGCACTTTGTACCATAAATAATCAAAGGGAACACTATTTAGGAAAATCAAGACAGTAGATAAGAAAAGATTAATCAGGAGATCAAGATTTTCATTAGAGGGTAGAAAAGATTATTGTTTAAAAACCAAATCAAACCAAAACAAACCTGTCGTAGTTGAGGACTATTACAGGTCAAAGAAATATAAAGGATTAAAGAACTAAGGAGGTTTAAAAATTTGGGAGAACGGAAGGAGGAAAAATTGAATTTTCCCCCTTTAACTTAAACCTGTTTTTCTATTCAAAACAACATTTTTGGTTTTGGGAAAGTATAGAGCAAAACAAATTGGGATGGCAAAGGGGGGAATCTGGAAATGGATTTTAAAGGAGATGATATCTCATTCTTTTCAGTCTTTAAAATTGTCATTTTTTAGTCCCTGTTATTTCATTTTCCAAATACAAATGATTTTAGGATTGTTCTGACTCACCTTCCTGCTTTCATCCTCCTGACAGGAAAAATATGCAGATATTTCTTGAGACTTGGAGGTGATCTTGTGAGTTTAAAAATTTCAGAAGGAACTTATAAGGTCTAATGAGTGGAACTGTATAATATAAAGGGAAACATTTGTGCAAAGAAGACAACAACCAGCAAGAGAATGTTAGTAACAACCATCAGTTAACCAGCAACCTTACCAGCAGATGTATTTAAGTGTTGTTTGGTCAGAAGGAGCTGAGGCAAAATGCTAAATGCCTAGTTAGCAATTCCATCAAATGCTTTATCTTCTAGTGAAGTACAAGTATAACTTCATGAGAAATTATAACAGTAATTATAATTTAAGTCACTAAATACTGTTTTAAGTCATGTTAGTATTGTGTCTTTTGTGTTTTAATATATCTTTTGCGTTTAAAAAATAAACACCTGTCAATGCCTGATGTACTTTATACATATTTGGTATCTTTTACATTCCCCTCTTTAGAGAAACTTGGATGTGAATCAAAACCTGGGAGTCTGAAGGGTGTGGAAATGTGTGTGTGTGTGTGTATTTCACTTATTTAAAGAATATGAAAAAAGAGAGTTATTATAAGCCAAGGTCCCCCAGGACTGAACTCATTCTAAACCTGCCCCTGGGTCCAGAGCAATTTGTTTTTCAATAGGAAAGGATTCAAATGGGCACAGTATCCTAGATTCTCAGACCTAGCAATAGTTTCTTAATATATTTGTTATATCTAATGTTGTGCCACAATTTCCTTTTATTGTCCAGCCTCAGTTTCTCTAAATTATACTGCCTCAGTTTCCCTAAATTGTCCTGTCTCAATTTCCCTAAATTGCTCTGCTTCAGTTTTCCTAAATTGTTCTGCCTCAGTTCCTTGAACTGTTCTGCCTCAATCCCCCTGGTTGCAACCTCCCTTTTCTGCCCATTAGAACTGGGATAATTAGGGATATGGAGATCTGACATTCCAGAAGATAAGACTCCATATGTCCTATCTCAGATACCTAATTGGCATTGTCTATATCTCTAAGTCCCAGACTTTCTGGCTCTAGTTGGATACCTCCTAAGTCGTCCCAATTTGTAAGAATTTATAGTCCTATCCCCAACCTGTCAGAACCGGATTGATGGTCCCAGCCTGGAGATTCTCACTCACCAGAGTTTGGATTGAACTCCCCCCTGCCTTTGTTTAGCTACTCGAACTTAGAGCCATATATATGTCCTTGAGAACTCACATTCACTGCTGGATACTTTGAGACATCAGCCCTGGGGGCAACATGCCCCCAGCACAATTTCTCCCTCTCAAATAAAATATTAAAAACTCTAATCCCTATCTTGGCTCAGTTTCTCCAGCATTACACTATAGGAATAGTATAGAAACTAGACATTATTTCATTGATATAGTAAACCTTTTGGATGAGGAAATTCCCTCTCATGATGTAGGTTGACACATTCTCTGAAATTTAGAGTTTTGGTATCTCACCATCCTACAAGATTACATTAACTCTGAAACCTCTCACCTCTTTAATACCTCCTAACCCAGAGGCCTTTCCCTCCTTCTGATTGGAGAGGTCAGAGGATGGATAGGGAAGAACATCCCCCAGATCCTTGGTTTGAAAGAGGCACCCAGAGCAGCCATCTTATCCTTTCAAGCTTCACTCTTCTGGACTTCAACATACCTCTATACTAGTTAAGTTATACTTTGATCTCCTCCCCTACCTTTTTACATTCTTTTTATGAATTTTCTTCCTCCATTGGATTGTGAGCTCCTCGAAAGCAAACAGGACTACATCCTTCTTTGTATGTCTAGCACTTAACACAATGCCTGGAATATAGTAGGTCCTTAATAAAAGTTTATTGGCTGACTGATTAATAGTTTCCTGTAGAATAGAGAGATTAAGTAACTTCTCCAAAGTCAAATATTCAATATATATTAAGGGCAGTACTTAAATCCAAGTCAGTTCAGCATTCAAGACATCATGCTGCTTGTTATACACACACACACACACACACACATACACACACACAAAGTAGCACGCAAATTATTTAGTATAAGCTACAGTTATAACATGGTTTCAGTTTAAGACTGCAATGGTCATGTGTATATATACCTTTTATGACACTGAGCTGCCTCAGAATATCTGAATTTACCAGATGGTACTGGATTGAGCTAATGTCTATACAATCTCTTCCCAAGTACCAATTCAGTCTCTGGAGAGGGAGAAGAGGAGGGACATTATGTTTACAACTTAGATAGTTCCTATATAGCATCAATCCCTCCAAGTTCTAAGTTCAAAGCTCTCTCAGGTTCATGTCTGTGCACCTTGACTTCTCAAAGATTCCTTACTATGACAGCAACATCTGCCTTGGAAAAAGGACTTCATCATGTCTCAAGTTCCTGGTTAGGAAACTTTATCATCCGTGCTTAGAATTGAAAGAGAGAAACAAAATTGACCAAAACCCCAAAGGAGGCCTAAAGGGAGAGTGGAAAGATCAGTTTTCCTTATACCCAGTTTAGTGAATAAAGTCATGCTTTGGCTGAACAAAACCTTCACCCTTACGTGCTACCAGGAAGACAGAGATAACAATTGTGCTTCAGTCAGATAAATTTAAAG
This sequence comes from Sminthopsis crassicaudata, assembly GCF_048593235.1. Taxonomy (NCBI): domain Eukaryota; kingdom Metazoa; phylum Chordata; class Mammalia; order Dasyuromorphia; family Dasyuridae; genus Sminthopsis; species Sminthopsis crassicaudata. The sequence goes on along the minus strand of NC_133618.1, from coordinate 414,157,009 downwards.
ATACAGTTTTGGCTACACAACAAGACTGTTTACAACCAAGTGGTAAGAGAATATAGAATGCTTTCTCACAGAAGCAGGCTCCTAATGTCTCACATATGGATGAAGGCCTCCACCTTAATTGATCTGGATATGAGCAAATTCCCATTGCAGTTTTGTTGTGTTTTTAATTCTACGACTTAAAAATTTTTTTTCTTGTATTTAACTGAATACAAAATACACAAGAAAAAAAAAAAGAAAAAATAGAAAAAGACAGGAAAAGGAAAAAAACAAAAACAAAAACAAAAACAAAACATTGTTACAGGCCCAGCAGAACATTATGGAAAATTCAAAATATATAAAAATACATTTCCATTTCAAGAAAGCATATTTGATAATAGAAGAGATTATATTCCTTTGCTTCCTTGTAAATTATTCTTTTGTTCTCTAATGTGCACTATTTACTTTATTCTTTTTTTCTTCTTCCATCTATCCACCTCCCCAAGCAGGCCATATATATATATGTATATATATGTGTGTGTGTGTGTGTGTGTGCATGCTTCACTCATACACACAAAAACACACTCACATCCACCCATGCACCCATACATACATACACCTACATACATATATCCACATATACTTAGATATATATACACATATTTTACATAATACTCATTTATCCATATGTAAACATATATCTAAAGCAATATTAATAAGACTGATTTCTCTCTTGATTGAATCTCTAAGTCTGATTTTGCCTAAGATAAATGATTCCTAGCCCTACTTTTTTTTCCTAATAAATTCAACCCCTGATCCTTGTGAGGTTTGTGTACATCTCTTATTTCCTATCCCTACTTTAATTCTGCTCCTTTAATTCTACCTGTTTAATTCTACTTTACTTTAATTCTGCTCCTTAGATTTGCCTTGCTATTACTTAATCTCCTTCCCCCATGAATCCCTCCTTTACCTTCTCCCCCACTCTTTCCTTCTCTCTTCATCCTATTCCCATTAGGAATTCCCAGTAATAGGAATGGGATAAAGTATATTGATTATTCCCATTAATCTACATACTTTATCCCACTCCTGTTAATCTAAACACCTTTCTGTATCTCACCTTCTACTATGCCACCCCCATTTATCCCTTTCCAAGTAACCTACACACTTTATCTCATTTAATACACCCTTCTATACCCCATTTTATACTTTATCTCCTTCCCATTAATCCACACAACTTGTCCCACTGCCATAAGTCCACACATCCTTCTATATATCCCACATTATCCTTTCCCTCCCCCCTTATTTCTTTTTTTTTTTTTTTTGTATGTATTTTTTTTTTATTATATATATATATATATATATATTTTATAATATTATCCCTTGTATTCATTTTTCCAATTTACTCCCCCTCCCTCTATTCCCTCCCCCCGACGACAGGCAATACCATACATTTTACATGTGTTACAATATAGTCTAGGTACAATACATGTGTGCGAATATCACTTTCTTGTTGCACAATAAACATTAGAATCCGAAGGTACATGCAACCTGGGCAGACAGATATTAGTGCTAACAATTTTCATTCCCCTCCCAGTGTTTCTTCTCTGGGTGCAGCTACCTCTGTCCATCATTGATCAACTGGAAGTGAGTTGGATCTTCTTTATGTTGAAGATTTCCACTTCCATCAGAATACATCCTCATACAGCATTGTTGTTGAAGTGTACAGTGATCTTCTGGTTCTGCTCATTTCACTCAGCATCAGTTGATTTAAGTCTCTCCAGGCCTCTCTATATTCCTCCTGCTGGTCATTTCTTACCGAGCAATAATATTCCATAACCTTCATATACCACAATTTACCCAACCATTCTCCAACTGATGGACATCCATTCATCCTCCAGTTTCTAGCTACAACAAAAAGAGCTGCCACAAACATTTTGGCACATATATGTCTCTTTCCGCTCTTTAGTATTTCTTTGGGATATAATCCCAGTAGTAGCGCTGCTGGGTCAAAGGGTATGCACAGTTTGATAACTTTTTGGGCATAATTCCAGATTGCTCTCCAGAATGGCTGGATTCTTTCACAACTCCACCAGCAATGTATTAGTGTCCCAGTTTCCCCACATCCCCTCCAACATTTGTCATTATTTGTTCCTGTCATCTTAGCCAATCTGACAGGTGTGTAGTGGTATCTCAGAGTGGTCTTAATTTGCATTTCTCTGATCAGTAGTGATTTGGAACACTCTTTCATGTGAGTGGATATAGTTTCAATTTCTTCCTCTGAGAATTGTCTGTTCATATCCTTTGACCATTTATCAATTGGAGAATGGTTCGGTTTCTTATAAATTTGGGTCAGTTCTCTATATATTTTGGAAATGAGACCTTTGTCAGAACCTTTGTTTTTAAAAATATTTTCCCAATTTGTTACTTCACTTCTAATCTTGTTTGCATTAGTATTATTTGTACAGAAACTTTTTAGTTTGATGTAATCAAAATCTTCTATTTTGTGATCAATAATGATCTCTAGTTCTCCTCTGGTCATAAATTCCTTCCTCCTCCACAAGTCTGAGAGGTAGATTATCCTCTGTTCCTCTAATCTATTTATTATCTCCCTCTTTATGCCTAAATCATGGACCCATTTTGATCTTATCTTGGTATATGGTGTTAAGTGTGGATCCATATCTAATTTCTGCCATACTAATTTCCAGTTTTCCCAACAGTTTTTTCCGAATAATGAATTTTTATCCCTAATGTTGGAATCTTTGGGTTTGTCAAAGATTAGATTGCTATAGATGTACCCTTTTTTGTCCTTTGTATCTAATCTGTTCCACTGATCTACCGGTCTATTTCGTAGCCAATACCAAATGGTTTTGGTGACTGCTGCTATATAATATAGCTTTAGATCAGGTACACTTAGACCACCTTCCTCTGAGTTTTTTTTCATTAGTTCCCTTGCAATTCTTGACCTTTTATTCTTCCATATGAATTTTGTTGTTATTTTTTCTAGGTCATTAAAATAGTTTCTTGGGAGTCTGATTGGTATAGCACTAAATAAATAGATTAGTTTGGGGAGTATTGTCATCTTTATTATATTCGCTTGGCCTATCCAAGAGCACTGAATGTCTTTCCAATTATTTAAATCTGATTTTATTTTTGTGGCAAGTGTTTTGTAATTTTTCTCATATAATTCCTGACTTTTCTTTGGTAGATGGATTCCCAAATATTTTATACTCTCAACATTTGTTTGGAATGGAATTTCTCTTTGTATCTCTTGCTGTTGCATTTTGTTAGTGATATATAAAAATGCCGAGGATTTATGTGGATTTATTTTGTATCCTGCCACTTTGCTGAAATTTTGAATTATTTCTAGTAGTTTTTTAGCAGAGTCTTTGGGGTTCTCTAAGTATACCATCATGTCATCTGCAAAAAGTGATAGTTTGATTTCCTCATTTCCTACTCTAATTCCTTGAATCTCTTTCTCGGCTCTTATTGCCGAGGCTAGCGTTTCTAGTACTATATTGAATAGTAATGGTGATAGTGGGCAACCTTGTTTCACTCCTGATCTTACTGGGAAAGGTTGCAGTTTATTTCTATTGCATATTATGCTTACTGACGGTCTTAAATATATACTCCTGATTATTCTAAGGAATAATCCATTTATTCCTATACTCTCAAGAGTTTTTAGTAGGAATGGATGTTGGATTTTGTCAAATGCTTTTTCTGCATCTATTGAGATGATCATATGGTTCTTATTAATTTGATTATTAATATGGTCAATTATATTAATAGTTTTCCTAATATTAAACCAGCCCTGCATTCCTGGAATAAATCCTACTTGATCATAGTGTATTATCTTGGAGATGATTTTCTGAAGTCTTTTTGCTAATATCTTATTTAAGATTTTAGCATCAATATTCATTAAGGAGATTGGTCTATAATTTTCTTTCTCAGTTTTCGATCTACCAGGTTTAGGTATCAGTACCATGTCTGTGTCATAAAAGGAGTTTGGTAGGACTCCTTCATCCCCTATTTTTTCAAATAATTTATATAACATTGGGGCTAATTGTTCTTTAAATGTTTGGTAGAATTCACATGTGAATCCATCTGGCCCTGGGGATTTTTTCCTGGGGAGTTGATTAATAGCTTGTTCTATTTCTTTTTCTGAAATGGGACTATTTAAGCAATTTATTTCCTCCTCTGTTAATCTAGGGAGCCTATATTTTTGGAGAAAGTCATCCATTTCACTTAAGTTATCAAATTTATTGGCATAAAGTTGGGCAAAGTAACTCCTTATTATTTCTCTAATTTCCTCTTCATTGGTGGAAAGATCCCCCTTTTCATTTGTAAGACTATCAATTTGATTTTCCTCTTTCTTTTTTTTGATCAAATTTACCAAAGGTTTATCTATTTTATTGGCTTTTTCATAAAACCAACTCTTGGTTTTATTTATTAATTCAATAGTTTTTTTACTTTCAATTTTATTGATTTCTCCTTTTAATTTTTGTATTTCGAGTTTAATTTTTGGTTGGGGGTTTATAATTTGGTCTTTTTCTAGCCTTTTAAGTTGTAAGCCCAATTCGTTAATCTTCTCTTTCTCAATTTTCTTCAAATAAGCCTCTAAAGATATAAAATTTCCCCTTATTACTGCTTTAGCTGCATCCCAAAGATTTTGATATGATGTCTCATCATTATCATTATCTTGGGTGAAATTGTTAATTGTTTCTATAATTTGCTCTTTCACCCAGTCATTCTTTAAGATGAGATTATTCAGTTTCCAATTACTTTTTGGTCTATTTACCCCTAACTTTTTACTGAATGTAGCTTTTATTGCATTGTGATCTGAGAAGAAGGCATTTATTATTTCTGCCTTCCTACATTTAATTTTGAGATCTTTATGTCCTAATATATGGTCAATTTTTGTATAGGATCCATGAACTGCTGAGAAGAAAGTATATTCCTTCCTATTGCCATTCAGTTTTCTCCAAAGGTCTATCATACCTAGTTTTTCTAATGTTCTATTTACTTTTTTAATTTCTTTCTTGTTTGTTTTGTGGTTTGATTTGTCTAAATCTGAGAGTGCTAGGTTGAGATCTCCCACTATTATAGTTTTACTGTCTATTTCTTCTTGCAGTTCTCTTAACTTTTCCTTTAGAAAGTTAGATGCTATACCACTTGGTGCATATATGTTTAGTATTGATATGGCTTCATTATTTATGCTACCTTTCAGCAGGATATAGTTTCCTTCCTTATCTTTTTTAACGAGATCTACTTCTGCTTTTGCTTGATCTGAGATAAGGATAGCTACCCCTGCTTTTTTGGCTTTACCTGAAGCATAATAAGCTCTGTTCCAACCTTTTACCTTTACTCTGTATGTATCTCCCTGCTTTAAGTGTGTTTCCTGTAGACAACATATTGTAGGGTTCTGCTTTTTGATCCAATCTGCTATCCGTCTCCGTTTGATGGGATCGTTCATCCCATTTACATTTACAGTTAAAATTACTAATTCTGTATTTCCTGCCATCGTATTATCCCCAGATTATACTTTTTTCCCTTGACCCCCCTGATCCCCCTCCCCGATATTTAATTTACAAACCCCCCTTGTGACGCGCAACCCTCCCTCTTTTTTTTTTTTTTTTTTTTTTTAGGATCCCTCCCCCCTCCCTCCAAGTCCCTTCACTTATTCTCCTTTTCCTTTCCCCTTTTCCTCTCCCCCCTTTTAATGAGGTGAGAGAAAATTCTCTGAAAAACAAATATGTTAATTATTTACTCTTTGAGCCTCTTCTGATGAGAGTAAGATTCACACAATGATTCTCCCCCTCACTAAGTTCCCTCAGATATGGTGTATTTTCTATGTCTCTTCCTGGGATGTAGTTTCCCTCTTTTTATCACTCCTTCCCCTTTTTCTGAACCGACCTCCTTCCCTTTACCACACCCCCCTTTTTTTCTTTTATATCAGTAAAATCAAATTATCCTTGAGTATTTTTTATATACCCACAACAAAGTTACAGTTCTCAAGGGTTCTGTGTACCTTTTTCTGTTTCTCTTCAGTCTTGTGGATGTAGATCAAATTTTTTGTTTAAGTCTGGTTTTTTTCTTAGAAACATATAGAATTCCTCTGTTTCATTGAATGACCATCTTCTTCCATGGAAAAAGATGCTAAACTTAGCTGGGTAGTTCATTCTTGGTTGCAGTCCTTGATCTTTTGCCTTTCGGAATATCAGGTTCCAGGCCCTTCTATCTTTTAATGTGGAGGCAGCCAGATCTTGGGTGACCCTTATTGTGGCACCTTGGTATTTAAATTGTTTTTTTCTAGCTGCTTGCAGGATTTTCTCCTTTGTGTGGTAATTCTGCAGCTTAGCCACAATATTCCGTGGTGTTCTTTTTTTAGGGTCTATTTCAGAAGGAGTTCGATGAATTCTTTCCACATCTACTTTCCCTTCTGTTTCTATTATCTCTGGACAGTTCTCTTTGATAATTTCCTGTAAAATAGAATCTAGGCTCTTTTTTTGGTCATAGTTTTCTGGAAGTCCAATAATCCGCAGATTATCTCTCCTAGATCTATTTTCCAGGTCTATAGATTTTCCCAGTAAGTATTTGACGTTGTTCTCCAGCTTCTCATTTTTTTTGTTTTGTTTGACTGATTCTTGGGTTCTCTGTGAATCATTCATTTCTATTTGTTCCATCCTGACTTTTAAGGAGTTATTTTCTTCTTTCACAGTTTTTAGTTCTTTTTGTAAATGCCCAATTTCATTTTTAAATGAATTATTTTGCTCTATTGAATTTTTTTCCATTTCCCTAATTTTTTTTTTTTGAGAATTATTTTCTTTTTCCAATTCAGAAATTCTATTTTCTTGAGACTTTTTTATCTTTTCCAATTCAGAAATCCTACTTTCCTGTGTTTTTTTAACCTTTTCTAATTCACTAATTTTGTTTCCCTGCATCTCCTGTGAATTCTTTATTTTTTCCAACTCCAATTTCAGGACGTTGTTATTCTCTATCATAACTTCCCTTTCCTTGCCCCATTTTTCTTCGATCTCCCTCAATTTCTTAAGAGCTTCTTCTAGGAGAGAGTTATGTGATGGGGGGCAGGAATCGTTCCCCTTTAGGTTGTTATCTTCTGAATCTTTGCTGTTAACTTCCTCGGGGTTGGATACCCGCTCTTTCTCTGTATAGAAGGAATCTATAGTTTTTCTAGCTTTTTTGCTCATACTTAAAAAATGTTTTGGGGTCTGTCCCTGGGGTAGGAAATTATTTACTTCTTTACCAGCTTCCTCCCAGACCGGATGGATGCAGCGGCCCCTGCGCCCGTGCTAAGAGAGAGCTCTGGGAGAGAGTTCCCCACCCCCTCCCTGGAAGCGCCTCAGAGGTGATTAGCACTGCTGTGCTTCGAGGGCGTAGAATAGTGAAGACAGCAAGAAGCTCAGCCTATGTGTCCGGGTGGGGAGTGGACGTCTGCAGCAGGTGACGTGAGAAGCCCCTGCGCTCAAACTGGAAGTGTCTTCCAGAAACCGCGGTCCCTAGTTCAAAGGTTCCGCTTCTCTGGGACTTCCTGGAGCTGAGTTCCACTCCCTCCAGCTAAGCTAGGCAGTGTGTGTTGCCTTGGGCCGTATCCACCCACTTGTCAGTCTCTTAACTATTCTCAGGAGGTAGCTGAGGCCACACCCCCTGGTGCCTGAGTCACCCCCAGGGTCCGGGGAAAATCTAATCTGAGTTTTAAAATATTTTGGCTTTCTCTTCTGAACTGCTAAATAATTAGCAGAGAAGAGCTAACAGCCTGTGCCAGATTCCTTTACCTCAGTGGCTTCTCTGATCCCAGAGCCCCTCCCAGCGCAATGGGCGCAGTGTGCCCCTACCCCACCGTCTGTGCTGGTCTTTCTTATTCCTCCCCTGAGAACTGACCTTTCCTGTTGAAACTCCAGATTCTCTTCAGCTGGTAAGTCGTGCTTCCAGTCCTTGTGGTATCTATCAGTCCTGAGCTAATTTTGAGACTTAATTTATCTAATTGGTTGTGAGGGAGTGAGGACGTTCACTGAGTCGTGTGTTTCCTCTCCGCCATCTTGGCTCCGCCCCTCCCCCCTTATTTCTTTATAGATTTTGGAGGGGGCTAAAGCCTTCATGGTATATATGTAGTGCTGCCTATTTAACCCATTTCTGATGTGAGTAGGTTTTCAGAACTGAGTCCTCCTCCCCACCTCTAATGTCTCTAAGTTTATTCTTCCTTTGCACCTTATTTGTATAATTACAATTTTTTACCTTTTCCTAGACAGTTTTGCTTTTTAAAGTCAGATCACACTCAACTATGGTCCAATCTTTCTTTTGAGTTATCTAATTATTAATACTAATCTTAAGAAGATGGTATATATTTCCATATTAAAAAAAAACTATTTGTCTATAAGTTTTTTGAAATTAATTTTTGATATTGACTCATGTTAATTTTTTTGCTAAATTTTGGTTTGGTTGAGACAAAGTCCTAAAAATCAGCAAGTTAGTTGAATGTTTATTTTTTTTTCATTTAATATCATAGATAATTTTGCTGGCTATGATATTTTTCATTGCAGGCCTAATTTTTTTGATTGCCAATATATATGATTCTAGGATCTGTGATCTTTTATTGTAAACATCAATAAGTACTGTACAATTCAAATTGTAGCTCCAAGCATATTTGAATTGTTTTTTTTTTTTTTTTTTCCTTGTTTCTTGAAAATTTTTCTTTTTGAATTTGGGGTTTTAAAATTGGCAATAATATGTTTATTTTCCATAAAGTATCTCTCTGAGGTGGTAATGGGTGGATTTTATCTATTTCTACTTTTCCTTCATGTTCTATCACTCAGATCAATTTTCTTGAATTATTTTTTGTATTATTCCATCAAGATTGTGCTTTTAGTCACAGCTTTTAGATAGCCCAATTATTGTTATGTGTTCTTTTCTTGGTTTGTTCTCCAGATCTGTTTTTTTTTTAAGTTTCTTTTTTTTATTAATTTTATAATTATAACTTTTTTTTTTTTGACAGTACATATGCATGGGTAATTTTTTTATAACATTATCCCTTGCACTCTCTTCTGTTCTGAATTTCCCCCTCCTTCCCTCCACCCCCTCTCCTAGATAGCAGGCATTCCCATACATGTTAAATGGGTTATAGTATATCCTAGATACAATATATGTGTGCAGAACCGAATTTCTTATTGCACAGGAAGAATTGGATTCAGAAGGTAAAAATAAGCTGGGAAGAAAAACAAAAATGCAAACAGTTTACACTCATTTCCCAGTGTTCCTTCTCTGGGTGCAGCTGAATCTGTCCATCATTGATCAATTGGATCTGAATTAGATCTTCTCTTTGTTGAAGATATCCACTTCCATCAGAATACATCCTCATATAGTTTTTGTTGAAGTGTATAATGATCTCCTGGTTTTGCTCATTTCACTCAGCATTAGTTCATGTATGTCTCTCCAAGCCTCTCTGTATTCATCCTACTGGTCATTTCTTACAGAACAATAATATTCCATCTGTTTTTTTTTTTTTTAATAAGATGTTTCAAATTCTGTTCTATATTTTCCTTTTTTTTATATTTTGCTTTGTAATTTTTTGGTCTCATAGCTTCACTGGCTTCTTAACGAATTCTAATTTTCAAAGAATTATTTTTTTCTTTAAGACTCTGTATCTCCTTTTCTAATCGGTTAACTTTTTTGTTTGTTTGTTTTTCTTGGATGGTTTTGAAGGGGGAAGGAGACTGTTCTCCTTACTGAAGCTATGTTCCCTTTAAGATTATTATGCTGAAACTGTTCCCTTTTGATCTGTGATCCCTTTTGGAATCTCAGTCCCTCCTAGGGAAGGCATATCCCCCCAGATAAGTTATCTTTCGGGGATGGCAGAGTCTTTGATTCAATTAGAAATCCTGGTCAAAATGCACACCTTTGAAGTGTTGTTAATTCTAATAGGAGCTCTGGGCTGGATACTGATAAGCATCTAGGCTCGGAAACCTTGGCTTTCTGAAGCCTCAAGACTCTTTTAAAGGGTAGTCTTACTCTTTGCAGAGGCCCAAGAAGCTTGCTAGGATCCTGCCCACTGAGAAGGCATTCTCTTCTCAGTGCCAGACTCCATTTTCCTAAAAGGACTTTGCCACTATAGAAGTCAGTCTCTTAGCAAACTGGTTTTTATCCAATAATAAACTTTCATTTTTGCCAATTAATAATTCGGGGTTTCATGAATTCTTTCATGAAGAACCTTTTCGCTGATCATAAGGGGATTTTAACAACTTTCTGACTGTCACTAAAGTCAGTTTTTATTTTTATTTTATTTATTTTTAGTTTTTCTTCTATTTTTAGATAATTCTTACCTTTATTTATTTTTATTTTTATTTTTTTTCCCTTGGATACTTCTTATTTTTATTCATTTAAATTTTTTCCTCAATCTCTCTCACTTGATTTTTAAAGTCTTTTTGGAGTTCTTTTATAAATTCTTTTTGGATAGATAGTCATTTAACATTATTCTTTGGAAGGTGACTTAGGATTCCTAGGAGGCTTTTTTTACTTCACTGACCTCCTCTAAAGGGACTCCATCTTCCCTATTCTCAAAATAAGTTTCTATGGCTGGGTTCGTTCTTCTTTGCAGATTTATTTTTTTAATGAGTTTTGGGTTTGGGGGGTTGGTGCCTCTAGTTTCACATCAGTTTCCCCTCTGACCTGGAACCTCAAACCAAAAGTTCCTTCCTAATGAAAGTGCCCCCAGCCAGCAGCCTCCCTGCCCCACTGCCTCTGCACTCACCTAATGTGCTAGTTCCTTTTTGTCCAGGGTCATGCCTAAGCAGCATAGCTGGGCCTGGTAATCTTAATCAGCCATGGTTCCCTCAGTCTTCCTGGACTCAGATATCTTACTCTTCACACAGTCTGGGAGATGGAAGTTTTTAATGGTTCCTAGGAAGTAAGGGTCCAGCCAAACTCAACTACCCTCAGGGCTCCTGTTGGCTCTTTCTGGGGAGCTATCCTGAAAGTGTTTGCATTTCACTCTGGTTAATCCCAGGGGCTGAGGTCTTTTTTATGTTTTTCTTGGATTGTTCCAGTAGTACTTACATTCTGCTTCAAATCTTCTTTATTTTTCACTAGACTAGGTTTGCCCTTTGGAGAGAATTTATTCTGTTTGTAGGAGAAATCTGGAGAGCTTGACGTTTTCTGACCTACTCGGCCATCTTCCTAGAATCCTCCCAATTCAATGACTTTTAAGAATGGATATTATACCAAGGAAACTTGCAGAAAGTATAATTGTTAAAGAGCACATTCAGTGACTCTTAGGAAAAGTGTAACTATTGTAGTTGTGAGTCACAGGATTCTTGAAGTTGGAAGAAAAACAAGAAGAGTAGTAGGAAAACAGTTACTAATAGCTGCTATCATTTTATTTAAATAACAAGGTGCTCTTCATTCTTATACTTTCACCAGTTGAGAATGCCCCTGATATGAGCTCTTTAGGTTCCTGATCTTGATCCTGATCAGGATCCTGAATCTAAATAAGAGCAGCCCCCAACACACATACCTCCTGCCAGGCTTGAGCTGCTCTACCACTAAAAATTTATGAATTAGTGTCTCTTTTTATTCTCTATAACAGAGCCAATCTAACAAATTCCAGTCAGAAGTTCTGGCTCTCTCTGATTTTTTTTTTTTGTAATTAACCACCAGACTGCCCAAGAGTGGGGAATACTTATGGAAGACTTTGGCCTCTAAATGCTACTTGTAGACCCCACAGCTCAGCAGCTGTGGCTTCCTAATAGTGGCAACAATGAATGATAGTTGCAAGGTTGAAGCTATTGCTTATCTCCTCCTCTACCTCTATTCACAATCTTGAGTTTTGGCATATGTCAATGTAGATTTTAACTCTGTAGTCAACTATGAAAACCTTTAATTCCAGCAAAATTAATTAAGAAAAGTGTCTTTGTGAATTTTCACTACCCCTTTTCCCATCTAATTCTATCTACCCTTAAAAAATTCAAGCTCTGGGCATTTCTATTTCTTTTCCCCCTCTTGTCAAAAATTGTCTTTTTTTATTCCTCTTTCATTCACCATTCCTGATGATAAGAAAAATGACATAATTAATACATGCTAATATGTTAGTAGAGACAAATAAATCAATTTGTTTTCCACTCTCATTTAACTAACATTTGTAAATTTTAACACATGCCTTCTTGGAAGCTTCACATTAATAAAAATAAATTATTTATAGCATTTGGTAGGAATTTCAGGCACTGTCAGGCCAGTGGGAGAGATCTTAAGTCTGCTTTTTCAATGTGCCCTTCAATCATGTCAACTAAATGCATGTACAGGGCTGATTTTGTGGAAGCAAAATTAATTTTTGTAAATATTTGGTTAAATGGGTCTTTCATATCACTTCAAAATAGAAGAATTTTTTGTTTTGTTTTGTTTTTGCAGTGAGCTTTTGAAGAAAAAGGCATGGTTCTTTTACCATTTTCCCTATCCCCACAAAAAAGGACTACTTAAGTTTGTACTGAAACACTTTCCATAATCCAAACTATCAGGGTATTATCATTCTGAGCTCAAAAAAGACCTCTAAAGCACTTTCTAATTATAAAGTCATTCATAGTGGACCACTAGGAAGATTAATGATGAAAGAAGTACTTTATCAAGAAAAGTTAGAAGCAAAAAATAGATTTGAAGGTGACAGGATTCCTAGGAGGAGAAAGGGAAGATTCTGAAGAGATTTAATGGAATATTTGCAGTACTAAATTATTGGCCTTCAGGAAGCTAAAGTCTGATTGACTTGAGTTTGTTTAATCAGTTCTGATTATTTCTATGGTCAATACATAGCTTAGGAGACATTTCTTCCCATGAAGGTGCAGGAACTACAGCAAAAGCTGTGTCACCTGGTACTTTGTCATTCACCAAGATCTAGAAATTGGCATTTCTAATACAGATGCTTAATATCACAACTGGTATCAGTGGTGTTATTAAGCAAGACATTATGTTGGAGTTAGCATCAGGTGCTGGAGAGTTTTTTGTTTCTTGTTCCTGTTTGGATCCATGCTTAGGAAGAGTTGGCTATTGTTCTTACCTCTCTGTCCTGAATTTCTTGCAAACAATAGGTAATCTTTCTATTTTATTCCCTATGATCTGATAGGAAAATAAGGAAGCTCAAAGAATAAAGGCTACCTAAGACAATACTAATTAAATTAAATTGATGAATTAAATATTTGACAAAGAATTCCTGAGGACGATAGAGCTTCCATTTTCCTGGCAAAAACATTACACATATAGTTGCCACTGAGTTCTCACAATGGTAACTTAAGGGTGTCCAAAATTCCTGTGACATACAGACTGAACCTATACTTTTCCTCCCAAAAGTACCTGGAGAAGGGACAGCAAAGGCTATAGTTGTGTGGGCTTCCTACGGTTATCTGAACTTTTCTCTTGTATCTTATTCCCAAGACTATAAGGTTAGAAGCTGACTTTCAGGATATTCCAGCATAGGCCATGGGAAATGAGTATAGGTGCTAAATTATAGGATTCTGCCAAGAAGGAGTACTAAGGCAACCCTACCTTTAGTGTACAATAAGAAACCCCCTTGTTGAGCAAGGAACAATGATTTGTGATCATGAGAACTAGTAATGAGGAAGAGGGTCACAGCTAATTGCTCATGAGCAGGGATGCCTTGACAGAATATCCTGTAAATTGCTAAATTGGTGGATTGGCTCTCCTCCCATTGTCAGATTCCATGTATATGCAAAGCCCACAAGTTGCTTCTCTGAATGGTGATTGGGGATTGTCTACTGATCACGTTTACAAAAATGTGTATCAACACATTGTACAGCATAATAAGCTGGAGCTCTTTTCATACTCCATGAGTCTCTCTTCTCATTCATCTGGCTTCTGAGATCAAAGGGCTCATTTTCTTTTCTTTTCTTTTTTTTTTTTTTTTTGAGGCTGGGATTAAGTGACTTGCTCAGGGTCACACAACTAGGAAGTGCCCTTCTGAATTCAAGGCTGGTGCTCTATCCACTGCGCCACCTAGCTGCTCTGGCTCATTTTCTTTGATAGGCAGAATATCCTATGAATAAACAGAAACCTTTTCCCAGGAAGGGACTGATATTAGGGGCATTTATAAAAAAAAAAAAAGGCAAGCTCGGTAACTGGGTTTGCCTAACATGGTATTGAATTGTCAAAAGGCAGCAAAGATAGGATAGCTAGGTGACACAGTAATAGAGCAATGGTCCAGAAATCAGAAGAGCCTAAATTTAACCTGAGTTCAAATTCGACCTCAGACACTTACTAGCTGTGTGACCCTGGTCACTTAATCCTGATTGCCTTAAAAAAAAAAAAATCCCCATAAAACAAAAAATAAGAAAGGGAAAACAAAAGGCAGTGTGAAAATCTGAAGCTAAATCTAGATTAAAATCAAGAGCACAAACAAATTCAGAGGAAGAAGCAGGTGATAGTAGATTAGGAATGAAGGTTAGATCTGAGCTGAATAAAATTATGTTGAGTTAGACAAGGAGAGTTTCAGCTTTTCATATTTACTATTCTTTGAATACATGGAAGGTTTTCATTTCTTTTCTTTTTCCTTCCTTCCTCCTTCCCTCCCCCCCTTTTCTCTTTTTATCTTTTGTAAGATAGAACTATTTTCTATTTTCCTTTGGATTGTCTTCATGTGGAGAGCTTCCTCCCCCATCACTGCTGCCTCCATAATTTCAAGAGCAACTGCACTTTCCACACAGTAGTAGTTGAATTCTATTTCATGTTGTCAGTCTTGCCTTCTCCAATTCAAGACAGAAATTGCATACATACCATTTTAAATTGGGAAGAACAGATTGATAAGAAAACATGCTTTCAGATAGGTTAGAACCAAAATCAAATATTAGAACCAGAAGAGACCTTATAGATAATTTACTTAAATTCTTTCATTTTATAAAATAATAAACAGAAGTTGAGAGGTTAAATGACTTATGACAGAAACGGGGCTAGAACCAGTACTGTACTGGAACACATTTGACAAAGAAGAGGAGATTAATTTCCACTGTGAGCATTTATGATTGGAAACAGGTGAACTGTTATAAATCAGGGCTTAATTTGCTACTTTGTTAATTGTCTAGACTTTAGAAACTGATAGAGAAAATAATGTTAATAATACAGATTAAATTAAAATTATGTCATGTGGATATCTTTTCAGAGAGCTTTAAAAATATACCAGCAACTCACTTACTAGAACCCGACTCTTTTGACATTGAGTAAAAGTTCTTTGCATTTGACAACATGCTATATATAAGCCCTCTGCTAAGCACTTTCTAATAATTATCTCATTTAATCTACCAATAACCCTGGTATATAAGTGTTATTATTATCTCCATTTTGCAGCTGAGCAAACCAAGGTGAACAGTGGTCAAATGTCTTGCCTACATTTATACATCTCTGTATTTTTTTAGGTGTCTTCATGATTCAAGGTCAGTAGCTGCCATTGAAAAATGAGAGCATCAAAAGCAGATAGAGAAATATTAAAAGAATATTAGAGACACTTGGGAGGCAGCACAATATAATAGAAAATATTCCTTTTTTTAAATTATAACTTTTTATTGATAGAACATATGCATGGGTAATTTTTTTTTACAACATTATCCCTTGCACTCACTTCTGTTACAACTTTTCCCTTCCCTCCCTCCACCCTTTCCCCTAGATGGCAGGCAGTCTTATACATGTTAAATATATTATAGTACAATAGATACAATATATGTGTGCAGAACTGTATAGTTGTCTTGTCACACAAGAAGATTTAGATTCAGAAGGTAAAAATAACTTGGGAAGAAAAACAAAAATACAAGTAATCCACATTCATTTCCCAGTGTTCTTTCTCTGGGTGTAGCTGATTCTGTCTATCATTGATCAATTGGAACTGAATTAGATCTTCTCTTTGTTTGATACCCACTTCCATCAGAATACATCCTCATACAATATTGTTGTTGAAGCATACTATGATCTCCTGCTTCTGCTCATTTTATTCAGCATCAGTCCATATAAGTCTTTCCAAGCCTCTCTGTATTCATCCTGCTGGTCATTTCTTACAGAACAATAATATTCCATAACATTCATATACCACAATTTACCCAACCATTCTCCAATTGATGGGCATCCATTCATTTTCCAGTTTCTAACCACTAAAAAAAGGGCTGCCACAAACATTTTGGCATATATAGGTCCCTTTCCCTTCTTTAGTATCTCTTTGGGATATAAACCCAGTAGTACCACTGCTGGATCAAAGGACATGCACAGTTTGATAACTTTTTGGGCATAATTCTAGATTGTTCTCCAGAATGGTTGGATTTTTTCACAACTCCACCAACAATGCATCAGTGTCCCAGTTTTCCCACATACCCTCCAACATTTGTCACTATCTTTTCCTGTCATCTTAGCCAATCTGACAGGTGTGTAGTGGTATCTCAGAGTTGTCTTAATTTGCATTTCTCTAATCAATTGTGATTTGGAACACTCTTTCATATGAGTAGAAATAGTTTCAATTTCATCATCTGAAAATTGTCCGTTCATATCTTTTGGCCATTTATCAATTGGAGAATGGTTTGGTTTCTTATAAATTAGAATCAATTCTCTATATATTGGAAATGAGGTCTTTATCAGAACCTTTAATTGTAAAAATATTTTCCCAGTTTGTTACTTCTAATCTTGTTTGCATTAGTTTTGTTTGTACAAAGGCTTTTTAATTTGATATAATCAAAATTTTCTATTTTGTGATCAATAATGATTTATGTTCTTCTTTGGTCACAAATTTCTTCCTCCTCCACAAGTCTGAGAGGTAAACTATCCTATGTTCCTCTAATTTTTTATAATCTCTTTCTTTATGCCTAAATCATCGACCCATTTTGATCTTATCTTGGTGTACGGTGTAAAATGTGGGTCCATGCCTAATTTCTGCCATACTAATTTCCAGTTTTCCCAGCAGTTTTGTCAAATAGTGAATTCTTATCCCCAAAATTGGGATCTTTGGCTTTGTCAAACACTAGATTTCTGTAGTTATTGACTATTTTGTCCTGTGAACCTAACCTATTCCAATGATCAACTAATCTATTTCTTAGCCAATACCAAATGGTTTTGGTTAGTGCTATTAGTTTTAGATCAGGTACAGCTAGGCCACCTTCATTTGATTTTTTTTTTTTTTTTTCATTAATTCCCTTGAAATTCTTGACCTTTTGTTCTTCCATATGAATTTTGTTGTTATTTTTCCTAGGTCATTAAAATAGTTTCTTGGGAGTCTGATTGGTATAGCACTAAATAAATAGATTAGTTTAGTTTTATTGTCATCTTTGTTATATTTGCTTGGCCTATCCAAGAGCACTTAATATTTTTTCATTTATTTAAATCTGACTTTAATTGTGTGGAAAGTGTTTTGTAATTTTGCTCATATAATTCCTGACTTTCCTTTGGTAGATAGATTCCCAAATATTTTATGCTATCGACAATTATTTTGAATGGAATTTCTCTTTGTATCTCATGCTGTTGGATTTTGTTGGTGATGTATAAACATACTGAGGATTTATGGGGATTTATTTTGTATCTTGCAACTTTGCTAAAGTTGTGAATTTCTAATAGTTTTTTAGCAGAATCTCTGGGATTCTCTAAGTATACATCATATCATCTGCAAAGAGTGATAATTTGATTTCCTCATTACCTACTCTAATTCCTTTAATCTCTTTCTCAATTCTTATTGCCGAGACTAGTGTTTCTAATAAAATATTGAATGATAATGGTTATATGGGCAACTTTGTTTCACTCCTGATCTTACTGGTAATGGTTCCAGTTTATCCCCTTTACATATGATGCTTACTGATCATTTTAAATATATGCTCCTGACTATTTTAAGGAAAAGTGCATTTATGCCTATACTCTCAAGTGTTTTTATTAGGAATGGATGTTGGATTTTGTCAAATGCTTTTTCTGCATCTATTGAGATGCTCATATGATTTTTGTTAATTTGGTTATTGATATAGCCAATTATGCCAATAGTTTTCCTAATATTAAACCAGCCCTGCATTCCTGGTATAAATTGCACTTGGTAATAGTGTATTATCCTGGGGATGATTTTCTGTAATCTTTTTGCTTATATTTTACTTAAGATTTTAGCATCAACATTCATTAGGGAGATTGGTCTATAATTATCTTTCTCTGTTTTCAACCTACCTGGTTTGGGTATCAGTATCATGTCTGTGTCATAAAAGGAACTTCAGATAGTTTATATAGCATTGGAGTTAATTGTTCTTTAAATGTTTGGTAGAATTCACATGTAAATCCATCTGGTCCTGGGGATTTTTTCCTAGGGAGTTGATTATTAGCTTGTTCTATTTCTTTTTCTAAGATGGGACTGTTTAACCAATTTACTTCTTCCTTTGTTAATCTGGGCAAGCTATATTTTTGAAGGCATTCTTCCATTTCATTTAAGTTATCAAATTTATTAGCATAAAGTTGGGCAAAGTAACTCCTAATTATTGCTCTAATTTCCTCTTCATCAGTGGCGAGTTCTTCCTTTTCATTTTTAAGACTAAAAATTTGATTTTCCTCTTTCCTTTTTTTAATCAGATGTACTAAGGTTTATCTATTTTGTTGGTTTTTTCATAGAACCAACTCTTAGTTTTATTAATTAATTCAATAGTTTTTTTTTTTTTACTTTCAATTTTATTAATCTCTCTTTTTATTTTTAGAATTTCAAATTTAGTGTTTGACTAGGGGTTTTTAATTTGTTCCTTTTCTAGCATTTTTAGTTGTAAGCCCAATTCATTGACTTTCTCTTTCTCTATTTTATGCAAGTAGACCTCAAAATTTCCCCTTATTGCCACTTTGGCTGCATCCCACACATTTTGGTATGATGTCTCATTATTGTCATTTTCTTGGGTGAAGTTATTAATTATGTCTATGATTTGTTGTTTCACCCAATCATTCTTTGGTACGAGATTATTTAGTTTCCAATTATTTTTGGTTTATTTTCCCCTGACTTTTTATTGAATATAATTTTCATTGCATCGTGATCTGAAAAGGATGCATTTATTATTTCTGCCTTATTGCATTTGAATTTGAAGTTTTTATGTCCTAATATATTGTCAATTTTTGTATAGGTTTCATGAACTGCTGAGAAGAAAATGTACTCTTTTCTGTCTCCAATTAGTTTTCTCCAAAGATTTATCATATCTAACTTTTCTAGTATTCTATTTACCTCTTTGACTTCTTTCTTATTTATTTTGTGGTTTGATTTATCTAATTCTGAGAGTGCAAGGTTGAGATCTCCCACTATTATAGTTTTGCTATCTATTTCTTCTTGCAGCTCTCTTAATTTCTCTTTTAAGAATTTAGATGCTAGGGCAGCCAGGTTGCACAGTGGATAGAGCACCAGCCTTGAATTCAGGAGGACCCGTGTTCAAATCTGGTCTCAGACATTTAATACTTCTAGCTGTGTGACCTTGGACAAGTCACTTAACCCCAGCCTCAGGGGGAAAAAAAGAATTTAGATGCTACACCACTTGGTGCATATATGTTTACTATTGATATTGCTTCATTATCTATGCTACCCTTTAGCAAGATATAGTGCCATTCTTTATCTTTTTAAATTAGATCAGTTTTTGCTTTTGCTTGATCTGAGATCAGGATGACTATCCCTGGTTTTCTGACTTCACTTGAAGCATAGTAGATTCTGCTCTAACCTTTTACCTTTACTCTGTATACATTGCCCTGCTTCAAATGTGTTTCCTATAAACAACATTTTGTAGGATTCTGGATTTTAATCCAAAGGGGGAGTTTACCCCATTCACATTTATGATTAAAATTACTAATTCTTTTTTATTTGCCATGTTGATAACCCCTGCTTATGCTTTTCTCCTTTCCTTCCCCTTTACCCCGCTTCCCAATATTAAAACTTGTGAACACCACTTGCTTCTCATAGTCCTCCACCTTAGAGTTTCTCCCTTTTTCTTACCCCTTTTTACTCACTTTTCTGTATTCTCTTCTGCTTGGCTTACTTATCCCCTTTTCACTTTTCCCCTCCCACTTTTCAATGAGGTGGGAGAAGTTTCACCACAAATCAAATATGTCTAATATTTTTCTCTTTAAGCCAATTCTGATGAGAGTGAGATACAAACTATGTTCATCCCACTCCATTCTTTCTCTCAAATATAATAGGCTTCCTTTGCTTCTTTCTGAGATGTAGTACCCCTACTTTACTCTTTTTCTGTTACAATTTCTTTTCCACATCTAGTTTCTAGAACAAATTGTACATGTGTTCTTTATATATCTTTATAATAGACATATAGTTCCCAAGATTTCTTTTAACCTTTTTAGGTTTCTCTTGAGTCCTATATTTGGAGATCAAACTTTTTGTTTAGTTATGTTTTTTTTTTTTTTTTTTTTTTTTTAATCGGAATTAGATGAAATTCACCTATTTCATTGAATGTCCATCTTCTTCCCTGGAAAAAAAATGCTCATTTTTGCTGGGCAAATTATTCTTGTCTGTATACCAATTTCCTTAACCTTTTGGAATATCAGATTCCAGGCTCTTTGATCCTTTAATGTGGACACTGCTAGATCCTGAGTAATCCTTATTGCAACTCCTCTATATTTGAATTGATTTTTTTCTAGCAGCTTGTTGTATTTTTTCCTTGGTCTGATAGTTCTGGAATTTAGCCATAATATTTCTTGGAGTTTTGATTTTAGACCCCTTTTAGTAGGTGATCGATGAATTCTTTCAATGTCTATTTTACCCTCAGTTTCTATAACATATGGGCAGTTCTCTTGGGTAATTTCCTGGAAAATAGTGTCCAGGCTCGTTTTTTTCATCATATTTTTCAGGAAGTCCAAAAATTCTCACATTATCTCTCCTAGATCTATTTTTCAGATCTGTTGTTTTTCCAAAAAGGTATTTGACATTTTTTCCCATTGTTTCATTTTTTTGGTTTTGCTTGACTGATTCTTGGTGTCTCCTTGAGTCAATCAATTCCATTTGTTCAATTCTGATTTTTAATGAATTATTTTCTTCACTCACTTTTTTATGTCTTTTTCTAATTGTCCAATTGAGTTTTTAAGTGAGTTGCTTGTTCTTTGCAATTTTTTTCCATTTCACCAATTTTATTTTTTAGAGAGCTATTTTCTTTTTCCAATTCACTAATTCTGTTTTCCTTGGAATTGTTTACCTTTTCCAATTCATTAATTTTATTTTTCAAGGATTTGATTTCTTTATCCACTCTATCTTTAAATGAGGAGGATGACTTATCCAGACCCTCTTGCCAAGCTTCTCTTTCCTTTTCCCATTTTTCTTCTAGCTCTCTTGTGAGAGTCTTTTTAATTTCTTCTATGAGAGTCTTGTATGTTGAGGATCATATCATATTCCCCTTTGGGAATTCATCTGGAGACAGTCTGCTTTTTAGTATCCTCAGGGTTTAAAGTCTGCTCTCTATCCATATAGAAGCTATCAATAATTAGAGCCCAATTTATTTTTTTGTTCATTTTGTCAAAGAAGAATCAAAGAAAACAAACAAACAAAAAACAAATAAAGTCTGCTTTTTTAGGGGGATGGGGCTGGATGTTTTACTGAGCTTACTCTACAGACTGCAGGGGGCAGCAGTAAGGCATTAGCAGGACAGCAAAGACTGCACTATGTCTATGTTCTGAGACTCTGAGACTGTGCTAAGTCACTCCGGGTGGGTGTGGCCAGGTCCCAAGAGACCCTAGCTTTTTGCGGTTATAGTCTTTGCCCCCTGTGTTTATAGCTTTTCTGATGATCTACTGGTTAACTGCCAGGGCAAAGTAGCCACACTGTGGTTAAGTTCTCCCTGCAGAAACGGCTGAGATTACATCCCAACGCCCTCAGGTCTGGTCAGTGTGAGCTGCCTTCTGTACTTTCACTGCCTGCCTCCCTGCCTGCCATCTGCTCCTGATCTAACCATCTTCACCCATGAGCAAAAAACAGACCTTTTCTGGTGAATTTTGAGGATATCTTCTGTTCGTAATTATTTGTGGTTTTTTTCAGTCAAGCACTAATTCTGAAGCCTTGTCATGAAAAAATATTGTGAGAGCAAGATGGAGCTTAAATAGATGTGTGTGTCCTCTCTGCTATCTTGGCCAGAAGTCCCTAGAAAGTATTCTTTTTTTTTTTTTTTTTAATTTTATTTAGAATTTTTTTTACACAGTATATATGCATAAGTAATTTTTTTTTATAATATTATCCCTTGTATTCATTTTTCCAAATTATCCCCCCCTCCCTCCACACCCTCCCCTCGATGACAGGCAATCCCATACATTTTACATATGTTACAATATAACCTAGATACAATATATGTGTGCAAATACCATTTTCTTGTTGCACATTAAGTATTAGATTCCGAAGGTATAAGTAACCTGGGTAGATAGACAGTAGTGCTAACAATTTACATTCACTTCCCAGTGTTCCTTCTCTGGGTGTACTTGTTTCTGTCCATCATTGATCAATTGGAAGTGAGTTGGATCTTCTTTATGTTGAAGATATCCACTTCCATCAGAATACATCTTCATACAACATTGAAGTGTACTGAGATTTTCTGGTTCTATTCATTTCACTTAGCATCAGTTGATGTAAGTCTCTCCAAGCCTCTCTGTATTCCTCCTGCTGGTCATTTCTTACAGAGCAATAATATTCCATAACCTTCATATACCATAATTTACCCAACCATCCTCCAGTTGATGGACATCCATCATCTTCCAGTTTCTAGCTATTACAAAAAGAGCTGCCACAAACATTTTGGCACATACAGGTCCCTTTCCACTCTTTAGTATTTCTTTGGAATATAAGCCCCATAACAGCAATTCTGGGTCAAAGGGTATGCACAATTTGATAACTTTTTGGGCATAGTTCCAAATTGCTCTCCAGAATGTCTGGATTCTTTCACAACTCCACCAACAATGTATCAGTGTCCCAGTTTTCCCACATCCCCTCCAATATTCATCATTATTTGTTCCTGTCATCTTAGCCAATCTAACAGGTGTGTAGTGGTATCTCAGAGTTGTCTTAATTTGCATTTCCCTAGAAAGTATTCTTAACCATGAAGTCAGGGGCAACCTTGGTTCAAATTCTGCGTCTAACTTTGTGACCCTGAGCAAACTCAACTCCTTATTCCGAAATAAGGATATTACTATTTGTAGTACCTAACTTAAAGGTTGTAAGGATCAGATGATACAAAATGTGTAAGTCAAAGTAATTGTCAGATATTATTATTTCACTCTTGCCTATATCTCCAACTGAGTTCACATCAACTTCTGTTCTCTATGTATCTGGGTGTTACTCAGAATCTTCTAAATAACAGTAAATGAATGAATTAAGCATTTATT